>NC_136707.1:4712443-5348971 GCF_947650265.1 Symphodus melops
GTTAATACATTCTGGATCAGCGCATTGACTGGCCTCTCCTCAGCATCTCCAGAAACCCAAATACAGCATTCTGGCAGCATCGATCTAAAAGACGCATTGTTGTGTTGTTGATTTGGGAGAAACCGCTTTAGGCATCAAAACCTCTTCACTTATAATCAACACTCATTCCGATAGCATCATGCTTGAGATACAAATTAGATAGCATTATCTCCAAATTCCAATCTGTCTCCAATTCCATACAGATGGTAAAAAAAGGCACATCACATGGTCAGAAAAATCCCCCCATTCATTTATTTTTAACTTCTCCCTTTTTTTTGCTTACGTGAGGGTTCAATACAAACCTGAACATCTGCAAAAGCCTCTTATCACCACTCAACAGGTCGACTATGTTTGTATATTTGTGTTTCACAGACTCACCGGTGCAAGAGGCCCTCTGAACCTGTTTGCAGCCTGACTAATGGAGACAGACGTTACACATTCAATTGTTTTTAATCGATTAAGCATGTCTGGACTCCGAATCTGAACTAGCCATCCTGTTATTCTGTAACCCCATGTAGATGTTCCGTCTTATGACAGAGTCACAGGAAGTGCTAAAAGGCATTTCTCAACTTTATCAGAGTTCTTCTGGAGATATTTTTAAGGATCCAAAACACGCTCATGCTTTTGCATTTGTGTCATTTTGTGGACGACCAACTGAATTGGCCCGAAAAAAGCTCTTGGTTTTTGCATCAGTGCACCAAACTTCAGAGGCGAACATTATTTCAGTGTCGATTCATCTTTGAGGTTACATTTATTTCTCTATACAAGTAGGAACGACTGTGGAAATGGAAAACACCAATCATAAGGTAAGGTAACTTGTGGAGCACAAAAAAAACAAACCCCCAAACTAAAGAATCAACCTGACTGCATTGAGACCAATCTGGACACTTTAATACATTCAGTAAATTCTCATCAGAGATAAGATATAAAATAGGACACTTAAGATCTTAAGGTTTAGTAGGTGACACAATTTACACAAATAGGAGATACACATAGCCTAAATATATATATTCCATTGTTAAAAGAAGTCCATTGGTTTTCAGTGTACCATATTTATAACTTTGTCACTCAATGTCGTGCTAGTCCTTTACCATTGCACAGCTAGCACTGTGCAATGGTAAAGGACAAACAATACTTTAAGCACCCCTGAAGCTGAATACTTTTTTAAGAGCCTGGCCTTTCACCTTAAAATTGTACTTGTTGAAAGCCAATAATAAAATCCATGCCGGATTTAGCTTTTAAACTGTGCTGTGTGGCCGCAGACTCAGGAGCAAAGCATTAAATATAATAGAAAAACCAATAGCTCCCGCTGTGATTACAGCTCCAACAGATACGTGCACTTCTCCAGACATCTTCAGATGTTGATGCACAGATGAGAGAGCACGCCAACGGATCAATAATGAATACAATAAACATGATGGATAAGAAATGCTGCTTGCCGAAATGCCAGCCTGGTAATTGTGGCCAACTGTTGACCTTTTTCACGGTCACATGTGATTACTGCAGAAGCTTCCAGGGGGATTGTGTTTCTCATGTTTGGCAATCTGGAGTATGTTAAAAAAAAAAGAAAACTGGATTTGGAGACACCATTTTTGACTGTCCAGGAAAAATGTAAACCATCTCACTTTGTTCTTTTAATATAAGGAAAACGCTGATTGAACTCATTTGTACCTGAAACAACACCAAATCCAGATTACTGATACTCTACGTCGGACTACAAGTGTCAAACAAGGGAGGAAAAAAAAAAACAATCTCAAGACAGTTTAAATAAAGCTCCTTTGAGGAAGTCTTTGTTAAAAACTCCTTACAGGTGCTTGTTGTGGAAAATTTTAATCCATGTGTCCTATATGCGCTGTACAAAGGTCTCATATAATCTATCTGAAATGTCTTAGAATACTACATGCACAGCCTATCGGGTGTTTTGTTTCCCATTATTTCTTGCAGTTTATTCTATTTCGCACCGTTTGTACATGTGGGAATAGTGACCCTCTCACTCTTCTCACTGGACTCCATCTCCTTCTCAGCCTTGGGAGATGGTAAATAGTCACGTAGGCTCTTTTTTCTCACACTAGGGGATAGATCGTGCTCTGCCAGGTGGGCAGTGGCCCTATGTGGTGATGGGCAGTGCCCTGTGTAATGTGATGGAAATGTGTAAGTGTTCATGTTTGCCTTTTCTCTGGGCCTCTTCCTCCCCTCAGCGTGTGAGAGAGGGGTCTTCGAACACTGATTCTGCCTTCGAATAAATGTTCATTGAGACCAGATCGATCTTGGGGTTCTTTTTTGAATAGATCTTCTCACTCTTTATTTTCACTCTTTGGTAATGGAAAAAACTCTGCAACAATTTGGCGTTGTCGGCAGGATCCAGCGAGCTGTTACACGAGGGAAACGGGAGAACGGTGCTTGGCGCCAGCTTGAGGAAAAACACTCAGTCCACCTGTTTGAACAGGGGAGCCGGGATCTCGTTTCCTGCGTCTACAGCCGCCTGGATCCAACGGACTTGATCCGAGAGAATTCTGGGTGAGATGCTATTCAAATTATAATTACAGACTCTCCGGGAAAGGGACCGACGGGTGTTCTTATGATTTCAAGCACTATAAAATCTAAAATCAGGACTTTCCAAGGGAAAATTCAAAGTGCTCTTGGTATTTCAAACACTATGAAAGCAAGAACTTAGGATTTTCTCTTGCAGACTCAGTGGTCTTATGATTACAAGCACTATAAAATCTGAAAATCAGGGGACTTTCCAAAAAATTAATTAATTAAAATTCAAAGCTTCAAATGCTTTTAGTATTTCAAGCACTATACAATTCAGAAATCGGGAATTTTCTCTTGGAAACTCAGTGCTCTTATGATTTCAAGCACTAAAAAGTCTGGAAATCAGTTCAGCAACAGACGTCTTGACTGTTAAAATCGGGTCCGGATCCAGTAAGGGTCATGTCCTTTTCCCGGACACTCCAGTGTGTAATATTTTTTTTTTTAAAAAGAAGAAAAAACTGAAAAAAAGGGGAAAAAACCCCAAATATGGTGAAAAATGTTTCGAACGTCTGAATTAGTGGATGAATGAATATGGATTTCCAGAGGGACGTTCGTTGAGCTAAAATAAATATAAATTAAATTAAATATAAATAATAATATAAATACAGTATAAATAAATAAAAAAAGGTACAGGTGAAAGTTAAGAAGGATTTGGAGAGCTATGGGAGTCATGACAAATGCATGAGAAGACTGCAGTGAGACTCTCGCTGCAAAAGGGAGAGAGAAAAAAAAAAGTTCATGTAAAAGAATGGGAGAGGGAAGAGTTTACAGTGGGGATGTAACTGGAAGAAAAAAACAGTTCAGCCCACCTCCATATAGGTCTAGTGATACCTCACACCTCACGCCTGTCTCCTTATGCACCATTGCAACATGCTTTAAGACACAAAAAAGCACCTTACTTAAAACAAATCTTAAACATGTATTTGGGGGTATGGCCCTCCCTTTAGTCCTGGCTGCAGTGGCCCCATGTTTGACTCCAGCCCTGCACCCTTTGCTGCATGTCTTCCCTTCTCTCTCCTCAATACATTCCCTGTCTCTTATCAGCTGTCCTACCTTATAAAGGCAAAAAAAACAGACTTTTATCTGCCTCCCAACCAATAAAAATCAAATGTGAAAAAACAAACCCCAACACATCGCCTTTTGAACAACTGGGCCCAGCAGTTAAAGTCAAGTAAAGGTACCACAGTGTACATGCCTTTGTGTGCTTGAGTGGCAGAGCATTTATTCTGCAGATAATATTTACACAGCCCACTGTGGACCACCAACTCTGCAGTGCTTATACAAAGGCTCCCTGCACACACACACACACACACACACACACACACACACACACACACACATTTCCACACACACACACACACACACACCCATTTCCACACACTCTCAGACACATAGAACAAAGTGCTGTCCAAAGAGATCTGCTCTTATGACATAACCTAGCTTCACTGATGAACAAGTAGCTACAGTGCAATGCTCGGCATGTGACAGTCCGTGCATCTTATTCATTAGCCAAGCTATCTCGGTACAAACAGTCCTCCTGTCGGCAGACAAAAACATGTGTCATCAAGAGAACTCCGCAGGGGGAAAAGTTTACATGTGTGCTAGCCAGATGTGAACCTGCTTCATACTCTTAGTAGTAAACTGAAGAAGTAAAGTCCCTACTACAGTGCTGTGAACAAAACAGACCTAATGTAATCCAACAGTAACATCTGTCAGACAGCTAGATGCCGTATGTGTTTAAGTCTTCAAGTCCAACTCGATCATGCTGAGAATTTCCCCCCCTCTCGTCCTCATCTGCCCGCTCTTTAACTTTAAAAGTTTCTCTCATTTAAATTTCAAATGAGAAGGTTTTGTTTTTTTTTTGTTTTTTTTACGAGTAATGAAACCAAAAGGATGATGATGGGATAAGGAAATGATACTGCAGCCTCAATAAGACACTAAAGAAATCTGGACCATCAGCGACTAGATAAGAAGTTTCTATATTGTTTTAATTGAGGCCTTAAACCAACGCAAAGAGTGATACCTTTGGTTGTAAAAAAAATAATAATACGTTTTTTTTTTAAGATAAAAAACATGAATCACATATTTAAAGGAGCAATCAGCAAAGATGTTTGATGTATCATTTATCCACAAGGGTCACCAAGATCAACACAAACGTTAGGTTTCCTCACAGGAGCTTTTAAATAAAATGTATTTCTTGCTGCAACTTCCTTTTCATCCTCATGAAGGCTTTACGTGCCGATAAATGTTAAACTCGGGGTTAAGCCTCAACTCTCTCTGCTCTTTTCTGCACACAGACATCTCCATGTCCAGAGACAGGCAGGCATACAGTATGTTCAAGATGCAGTTACAGCGGGGAGCTTTTGAAGTTCTCCGTTTCATTTACTGCCATTCTATACAGTGAGAAGATAAACTGTAATAGACCTTTTATTGGCTTTCATGTCAAACAAGGACCACTTAAAGGTGAAAAGACTATGCTTTTGTACTTGTAAGTCCATGTTGGTAAGGCATACTTTCGATGTGTTTGAGATTGTCAGCCGCTGAATGACAGTCTTTCCCAGCACGAGAGACATTTCTCATTCCTTGTTTGTTTAACTCTGAGTTAAGGACTTCTTTTTTTATTTCAAGTTCATAGATCATCAAATCAACCACGTAAAAATAAAGACTCAGAGCTAGCAAGTTATTCTTCTTCTGAAACCAATTTTGGTTGTTAGTTGAGTCTGTACATGTACAATTTTTGACTGAATTATTACTTTTGAATACTGGGATATGTTATTTTATTCCAGTAACAGTCCCTCAAAGTCAATCATTTTACAATTAGCTTTTTTTTTTTTTAATCAACTCATTCTCTCTTACTTTTGTTGTCTATTGTGGACAAAAAAAAAATCTAACTCAGTGCTTTCATACTTTCCCCTCTCAACTCTGGAACAATTTTCTCTGAACAATATTCATTTGAAATCAAACAACAAAATGAGCATTAGTCTCATTTCCAAAGTGCCAGCACAGGTCTGCCAATTCAATCCCGTCGATGTTCAACCCAACCTGGATGTTACTCCTATATCGAGGGCAGACTCCCTGAATTGTGTAATATTCTTATTTCACCAAGTATCCCTGTTCAGTAAGAGAACGTCACATGATGAGCCTCATTTCCTCGGCTGGGTTCTGTAGATCATACACCGAGCAGTCTGTAGATAACACTGTGCTATAAATTCCCAAAGGGAAATTCCCTTTTGATAACAGAAAAAATGGAGCTGTTAGAGATGCTTTGTTCTGCTCGGGGACATCAGATGGAGAAGATAATGGCTAACGTGGCAGTTTGGGTTTCTCACAAATGGTTTCACAATTCTGCCTTTAAAAACTTTTCTGGAGGACAATGATGTGAAAAGGCCTAATATATGACCAAATACCTGAAGTAAAGACTGAGTGTGAAAGATGACAGCATTTAATAGACAAACAGGTCTAATGAAACAAAGCATTGCATTTGTGTTTAAATTAAATCTGTCAATGGCTCCATTTTCAGCTTTGGTTGATCAGACTTTATGCTAGCTGTTATGTCATCAAAAAGTGACATGTAGAAATGTCAAACAAGGCTTAAGGACATTAAACATTGCGTCTCTTTTAAATTAAATTCCACCAGGTGGATTTCTTTTAACTATAAATCATTTTCTCAGTATGTGCACTGGTGACAGACAGTGGTTCAAATGAGCAAACAGATTCTACATTAACTGTTTAAAAAAGGATCATTTAACTTTTGTTTTGTCCGAGCTTCAAAATGTCTCATATCCACAACATGCTGTTTCCACAACTCCAAAATATATAAGTCGGTACTGGCTTTAAAAAAGGGAGTATCAGCAGGGCTATATTTCATCTGGTGTAATGCCTTTGAAGCTTAACTCATATTAGGGGGGCTGAGGTCTGGATATCTTGGTCTGTGCTGCACCAATTGGACCATATCACAGGACTGCTGGGGGCATGACAGAACATGGCGACCTTATATGCACTTGAGGTACACTTGTATGTCTCCCAATAAGATCAAATGTGAAAGATTTTCTGTTTGGAGAAACACATCGCAAATGCATGCAAAGTCAAAAAAACCCAAATATCAAATAAATCATTCAACCAATGCATGTCCATCCACATATCAAGTCTTCCAGG
Source organism: Symphodus melops (assembly GCF_947650265.1). Taxonomy (NCBI): domain Eukaryota; kingdom Metazoa; phylum Chordata; class Actinopteri; order Labriformes; family Labridae; genus Symphodus; species Symphodus melops. The sequence goes on from NC_136707.1 coordinate 4,719,173, forward strand.
CCTGTAGGGGGTGCTAAACTGAATAGTTGTGTTTTCTTTTGGACTACTATAACTGCTACTTTACCTTGTTCAATTGACACGCCACTAATAATTAAATGTTTTCCCTTACAGAAAAAAACAGCTCACAAAATCCAGGAGAAAAGATACTCCTGCTTATTAGATCCCAGGTACACCAGAATGTACTTATCAAATAAATATGACTCAGGTCCTGATTTAGTTTCTAAGCCGCCCACCTCCCTGCATCAGGAAAGAAAAATATTGCAGCGGTTCATCTCGTTCTTTTTATAGTGCTCAGATTTGGATGCACATAATGTTCTTTTTCATCTTTGCTCCAGTGTGTTAAAACATCCCACAGATGAAAATGATCCAGGCAGGATGTTCGGCTCAGGGGTAATAATAGATACTAAAACAGACATGAGTGGCTTAACGTGCATTTCACAAAGACTGTTTGGCATTTATTTGAAAATGGGGGGGGGGGGGTGCTGTGAATCAAAGATAGATATGTTTAGGTACAAACAATTACTGAGGGTATCTTTAAACATAGTGGGCGGGCAACTCTGAACTTATCCAAGAAAATGTTTATTCAAACCAGTCCTACCTAAAAGAAGAATAAAAGTAGGGAAAGCGAAGTGTAGTTTTAGCAACTGAAATGCATACCAAGACAGCGAAAGATGTTTCCCAATAAGACCGGAAAAGCGCACGAGTCCCAACAGAGCTGAAAAAGCAAATATATGAATAATTGTTTCCTTTGCTCTTTCTATTATGCTTTTTCTGGTTCTATATGCTCTTCAGTGTGTTTTCAATGTTCTCTTGTGCATGTTTAGGCACATCTATTTGCAAAAATTCAAAGTCTGTGGAAGCGCAACAAAAAATCCAATGGACTTCAATGGTGACGGATTTGTCGGGAATCATGTGTTTGTTATTCGATGAACAGGATCTTAAGCGGAGCTCAAATTAGCAAGAGTTTACAATCATTGCATGGAGTTGCATTGTCTACAGCCGCTCCTTTGACCGCAAGCCAGAGCGAGAGCCTGCTTCTTTTAAACGTCTTAGACATAAAGACAAGCGAGTCGTCAACTGAAACGCACGATCAGCAAGTTAACCGTCTATAATGGAGATCAACTGACACCGCAACAGAAAACCGCAGACCAGTTCACAAAATTTAGAATGTAAAACAACCACATGTCCAGCTAGTGCAATGGGGCAACTCAGTATGTACAGTCAATTGTACCACGAGAATAAACTCGAGATAACAGCAGCAAAACCTGTATGTTATTCCAACAGCCTCACAGTTCATCAGTAATCCCAGAGCCATAAACACAGGTGTCCAAAGCAGGGTCTACCCCGTTGTTTTGACAAATGAACCAGAGACGTGTGGAGCCTCTCACCAGCGATTGTTTAGTCTCAAGGAATCAGGAATTCACAATGTTTACATGTCAAACATAAAGCTTTTACAGAGCTTGCAATGCTCACACATACAGAAAGCGGGGGCATATTTGGTCTTACCAGGAGCTGGACCGTTCTGCTTCCAGTATGTGAAAAGGATATGGGTTACAGACGACGCGTAGACACCAATTGCGAGGTCTTGTCGTTTGCTTCAAACAGAAGAAGGCCACCGGGGCCAGGGCCGGGTACGGCTGCTGCTCCTCCTCCTCAGAGACACAATCGGGGTCACGAATTGGAGCGTGGATCCGAACTCCCAACGTTGGTCCAACTTCCGGCTCAGGTTCCTGGTCTTCACGCTCCTCGTTCTCAGGACTCCACTCTCCCCCGCTACTGCTCCTGGTCTTCCTCTCCTCCTCCTCCTGGTCTTCCTCTTCGGAGCCTCCTCCAGGGCCGTCATCTTGGCCCAGGGCGTCCGATCCGTAGGGTGTCTGTATGGCGAGCCTCACCTCCTCGTGCACCTTCTCCTCCTCCAGGTCCCGCCCCCTTATCACCTTGGGGCTCTCTGTGTACTCAAAGCGCGCTCTCCCCTCGCCATCAGTCATGATAGAGCATCAGGCAGAGCCACTCTAAAGGGAGGTCAGAGGGAGAGAGGTTAGGGAGAGGTTGGATGTAGGAGTGGTCGATAGGGGAGAGGCAGAGAGGTGGAGGAGAGAGTATTTTGTAAAGATGTGAAGAAATAAAAAAAAAAAAGGAAAAGGTCGGTGGATTCAATTGAGAAAGGAGCAAAACAAACATCTCTGAGCAGAAAAGAAAACATACTCTCTTGTGATCAGTCTAAAGAAAAAAAAAACAGTTTGTGTTCAGAAAGCTGACGGCTCAGACACTTCCATTTTACGGGAGCACTACATTTAAAAATCAACAATCTTCATGAATAAATATGATATGAACACAGCAAACTGACAGAAAGACAAGTGTAGTTGATAATACTGGGAAAAAATGTCCCATTTTTGTTTCTCTCTGAGTGCTAGAGAATTTATTGTGGTATTATTGGAGCAGTAGGGATTTTTTTTTTTTTGACTGTCTCCTCGCTCTTCCTGTTGCTATGTGATTGAACAGATGGACTGCTCTGTCTCCGGTCAACTGGAGGTTTTCTGAGCCCACACCACGCAATGGTGGGCAGGGAATGCGCAAAAAAGAAGCGGAAAAACAAACACTAAATGGCACACTAATCCTGATTATTTCATTAAAGTCGAATTCCACCGAGAACGAAAGAAGAAAAAAAAAACAGTGTCATAACAGACTTCACTGTTTGAAGGGCGTTTAAATGGGCTTTGTTGTTTGCAGTTGGAAGTGACAAGCGCATCTCACTGTTGTGAGCCTGACAAAGGGGGAGAAATGTTCACCATGCTCACGGCAGAATATCTGTGAAAAGTACTTGACAGAAGCATGGTTAGAATAAGCGCATCACCTGTGTTTCTTGGGGTTTTTTTGTTTTTCGTTTGTTTTTTTTTCTTTGCTTTTTTGGCTGTAAAAGACAAAAAAGTGGACTCAATTGTCAACGCAGTAGACATTCGAACATTAACAGGCATATAGATATGACAAATGTCTTGTGATTTACCTTATCGAGACGGAATCGGAAGTTTTCTTGAGCATGATCCGAGACTTTCCGTGTTTCTAGCGCACCCAGCCTTTCTCAGCAATCCTTTCTTTCCCTTCTCTTCTACCTCCTTAAAAAAATCTCCTCCGTTCTTGTTCTTCTGTTTTTCCCCCTCCTGAGATCAGAGGTTATCCGTTTCCAAAATTAAATCTCTTGAAGTAATCAAAGAGTCACTGAGAGTGGTCTCAGTTAAACGGGAACATCTATCCAAATCCAGGCATCCATCCATCCGTCCATCCTCGCTGAGGTGTTGGTTACGCAGCGTGGAGCGGAGATGCGCGCAGGAGGGTCGGGCCGTGTGTGTGTGTGTTTGTGTGCTTGTGTGTGTGTGCGCGTTTTGAAGCTCCGTGGATGATCTGACAAGAAAAAACTTGGCCGAGCAACCAGGAGCCCTGACACGTGATGTGATGCCGGACTCCAGGGACGTAGCTCACAGTGGGAGACACACACACACACACGCGCGCGCGCGCGCGCGCAAATCCGCGCACACCCTGCGATGTTTCATGCATCACCATGCAGTCAGCAGATAATGGAAATGGTATGAATCATATATTAGCCCGTGCTTTCTGTGGGCACGAGCACAGAAACACAAGGAAGTAAAATAACAATAAAAATAGTTGTACTCATCTTCTTGAGGTTTACTTAAAAAAAAAGTAGCGATCAAGAGATCAAGCTTAATTGTGCTGAAATCATTTGTATTCAGAAAAGGGGATGGAGAGAGAGAGAGAGAGAGAGAGAGAGAGAGAGAGAGAAAAGAAAAAAAGGTTTGCTGAGTGAGGTTCATGCTTGCTCTATGTCACACTGCAACAGATGGGGAAAATGGCACATTTAAAGTGGGGCGAAGTTTAATTGGACTAAAGGCTTGATGTTCACCAAACTGTATAAAAAGGTGGACAGCAAAACCCTCAGTGAAAGTGAAGCCAACATATGTGGAGCTCCCCCTGCTGACAACAGTAAAGATCCATCTATTAACAGATGTGACACGGGTCAAACTGTAACATTTAATTATAAATATCAATAAGGTTTCTGTCATTAAGTTGATTCTTTATCATGCTGATTTATGTCAAAGTGTTTTTGATGCCATAAAGAGATGACTTCATCATTTTGAGTTTCAGTATCTGTTTTTTTCCGACAGATACAAGCAGCCCCCTTTTGTCCCCTGTGCCATTTCCCTTCTTAATTCAAGAGAAGGCAGTTGTGTTGGTAATGTTGGTTGGCACCAGTGATGCTGAGGCCATTGTTGTGTTTCAGTTTGTATCTGACCTCAGCTGTGTCGCTTTGGTCACTTTGCATCAGCACTGTTGACAAATGTGGCTCCTGCTGTGCTGTGCACCGACTACGCAGAGAAGAGGAAGAACAGGGCGAATAAATATAGCCAAGACTGATATGAGAGCCATTGAACGTCCAAGAATATGTTCTGCTTTAGGGGTGAGATGTGAATTTTTCGGCTCATCCAGACAGATCCAGTTCTTAATGTCCTGGTTCAGAAGGACAACACCAGTGCAATTTGTCAGCATCCGTTTGGCTTTGTTTTCGTACAATGGGGAAGAGGTGGAGATGCGTAGGCCATATTTATACAGTTAATGATCACATCCAATGACCCCCAAAAGACTCGGCCCCATTCATAAGAAGAAACAACTGATAAAGAATTGATTTTAGTGGTACTCGTAAAAACAATCAAAATGATTTACAGATAAAAGTCTCAACAGTTGTCTTGTAAATCAGTTTGGTGACAGGACAGATATGGGAGCTAATTTGCTTAAGTGAACTTCCCGAGTGTTAGCTCGTAAGCTGTGCCGCAAGCAGTACAAATTGCTTACTCAACCTGCTCCTGGAGCTCGTATCACCAAGGGAGTTTTTGCCATTTACATCTGTAGTAAACAAAGGAGTTACAGAACACCAGGAGGTCAGGCTTTTTGGACTGTCGTGCCCTTTCTGTGCCGCCGTAGTTGGAAGAACATTTTATTTTTACGTCTCTGAAGATTCATTCTCATACGGGTCATAGTGAATCACAGCTTGATCTGAAAGAAAAAAACATTTTGTAAGGCTTCTTCTCTCTGTATCCTGTAATGTTACAGTTGCCATGCAAAATGAAGGCTTGAGTGATGGGAAAGAGAAAAGTGAGCCTCATCAATATTGTTTTGTTTTTTTTTGCTCATAATTTGGAGTATCATTTATATTGTGTTCAGCACATTTGTCATGCTTCAATTGCTGATTCAATGAAACATCTGCTGCGTCTGTGCCGCATCGTCGTCTTTAGAAGCCACTTGATTTAACAATCAATTTAAACACTAATGCTGCATTAGTGATCGATCACAAATACATACACTATACTTAATGAAGAGGGTTTTATTGTGATAGAGTGAGAGAATTAGATAATTAGAAGAAGATGAAGGCAGTGTACAATTAAAGCTGTACATTTGGATCCTGCGCCGCAGCACGGCAAAAGGCTGACAATGCTACCAACAAGACCATCAAAGAAACGAGACAGTAAATGAACATCATAATGGGAATACAGAAACTGAATCAAAAGCAACCCCTCCCTCTCAAAACAAATCCCTCACATTACCGTCAAGTTCACAGGGCTGATCGGATGTCAAACATGGGCATCGAAAAAGTGTTATTCAGACACAAGGGGCGGTAGGTGAGACTTTGGCGAGAAGGTCAGCCATGTGTTCCTGGTGGATCGCTCACTCTGGCACTCCATAAAAGAAAACAATAAAAGTTCCTTCTGGAACGTCAGAAGGTAAAAACCAGCTCAATAAGAAATGTGAGCCAACAAAATGAGTCATTAAGAAGAGCGTGCACTTAAGTTGGAGTGAGCTAACTTTTTAAGGATGAGCAGTGTTTTTTACAGTTTAATTTTTTGCAAAGCTCAAACAAACAGTATTATGTGGTGTTTTAAATCAATCACGGCTCTTATACTGAATCTATGAGGACATTTGGATAGCTTTACAAGAATGTGGCCTGCACATTCAGATTGGTTTGATGTTCATGCTCAAAACAGACCAATATACCAGCGGTGCAGTCTACTTAAACCTGAGACTCAATTTGTGGAATGTACCTTTAAGAGATACTATGTTGCTAAGTTACCGGGGGAGCCACATCACTAGACAGCGTCGTGTTTTTATCCTTAAAGTTTAGTTTGAGCAGCGCTTCTGCCATGGATGGTTGACTGTCGCCAAGCTCCTACTTCCCATTTGCCTCTTAATTCAACAGTGACATGCGGGGTTATATCATTATATTATATCATAAAGCTGATGTGTATGTTGTTATAAATAACAAGCACTGGGGAAACTCCCGACACGTGTGGTTGTGCACTTTTGGCTAACTTTTGTCTCCAATGACATTAATCAAAAAGGCCCGGACCCAGACTGTTACATACTGTGTCTGTGTGTGCACACAGAGCGATTCATGAACACAGTCCTTCTCTCCAATTTGTCATCGTTCTCGGGCCTTGCACAACTTTTGTTTGGTTGGTTAACATACTGCATAAGAAATGAATAGATGGCCATTCCTCGAACTGTAGACAGCAATTACTCCTTTAAGACCATCAAAGATCCTTTATAAAGACTGGACTCTCAGCTGGGTCCGAACATTTCCAAGTGTTGTCGAGCAACATTATGGCAGCTGTGCTCATTGATTAATACAATATGTCCCAATAAGATTGGCTGCGGCCACAGTGTAATTCAGTCTTTTATTGAACAGTGTTGCCCTGCAGCTATCACATGCAGTTCACAGATCACTTTCAAGCATCAACCACGCAGAGACGAACCGAATAAATGCTGAGCATGCAGACACTAAGATGGCTGCCAACCTTTTTCGTCACACACGGCTAAATGGATAAGAAATAATAATTTGCCAAAAGGTTTATGCTCCCCTTCACGACCCCTTGGCAGAGGAGCGGTGTCCTGGAAAGCCAATTAAGGAGGTGTTCAACGCAGTGAAACTGAAGGGACAATGCAGACACTCGCTGATTCTGATTAAGAATGGAGAAGTAAGTGCACGTCTACTAGAGTGGACAATTTGCATGTTTTTGTGATAGGCTATGACTTTAGAATATTTAGAAGGCAGACATTTTTGTCTATCGTCATGTCGCGGTCGCAAAAGCTTAATTACTGTTATAATGTCATACTGTTGTGTTGAAGTGTTAACAACGTAGAGAAACTGGTGTCGAGGCTCCCAGATGTACCAACATCATGAACAGTATGATAGAGTGAAAATCTGGAAGTGATATTGAGCTATATTTCAAAGTAAAAGAACATAATTGGTTAGCTACCATAAGTTAACTGAAAAAGTTAGTGTTCACATTCTGAACTTTAGCTGCAGTCCAGATTCAACATTTTAGAGAGAGTTGTCTCCCACTGCTCCCTCCTCCCTAAAGTCAACCTGCACTCAGACTTTTATGAATTAGGAGGTCTTGACACGATCCGTAAAGTTGCCTAAGTTATGTTTGGTTTCTACTCATTTATTTAGTGTTGTCTGTTCCTGTTTCATTTAGTACTTACCCTCGTCTCGGTCTTCCAGATCCTGCTCTTCTTGTTGCTGCCTTGTGTGTCAGCTCCACCCTGATCACCCTCACCTGTGTCTCATTATTCCTTGATTGTCTGTGCATATCCCTGTGTTTCCTTCCTCCTGTTGTCAGTTAGCAGTGTGTTCTTGTGTCACCTCGTGCTAGCGTTTTTCCTTGCGAGTTTACTCGTGTTTTTGACCTTTTGCCTGCCCCTCTTGGATTGTTTGCCTATTGGACTATCTTTCTGTCTACAGACCTCGACTGCATTAAACTCTGGCTTTTTCTGGAACATCCTGCTGTTTGAGTCCTTGTCGTACCTGGTTGTTATAGGTCTGTCCTTTAAAAAAAAAAAAAAAAAAGTCAAGTAAAAATCAGTTATATCTGAACCAGCTTGCTTTCCAACTTCCATCGCTGCAGCACATGTTGGTTTGCTGTTTGCCTGGCAAACAAAAATGGCCGAATGAGGTTGCCTTAAAACCCTCTACATCTACCTAGATTGCTGTCTGACAATGTTATAGTATGCAATAAGAAATGTTTTAAATCTTTAAATTACCTTGAAGGTGGTTTAACGCTTACCCTGATTGATGTTTGACTAAAGAGATGATGGATTGTAAAATTCTTAGGGGAAATTCATTCGTTCATGTAAAGCAAAATACTTGATAACCATTCAGCAACGAGAAAATATGAAGTGAGATTTGGCTTCAAGTGTTCAGATATTAAGTTTGTCTGAAGACCAATGCTTTCAGACTGTCAACCTCAAACACAGCAGTACAACATTATCTAAACTTCCCACCCTCAGCGTGAACACAGAGGGATATATCTGCCTCGAGAATATAATGTACAGAGAAGGTTTTTTCCTGAGCAAGGCAAAAATCACATTTTCATGTCATCGGTATTTTTGACTCGTACCGAGGTATGTGTCTGAAAGGTTTGCGTCAGAGAATGTTCCGGAGTTAAAGTTTCTGTCCATTCATTCTCAGCTGTGAGCAAAAGGGAACAGCATGCTGAGCGTCTGGGCTCCCCTATGACACATGTCTCTCTCTGCCTCCCCCCCCCACACACACACACACACACACACACACACACACACACACACACACACACACACACACACACACACACACACACACACACACACACACACACACACACACACACACACACACACACACACACACACACACACACACACACACACACACACACACACTCCCTTCTGTCTGTCTCTCTCCCCTGCCTTTACTATCGTATAATGTATACAGTGTGGGAGAACAAATCCTCATTACTGCAGGCCTTGTCCCAAACTGGCTCCCAAGAGGTTTTGGCTAATGTTGGCTCCTGTTTCACACCACTTTTAGCTGTGTGTACGAAGCCTGAAAGCATGGTTTGGATGGAGCTTCAGGCATTGTGTACTTATTGGTAGCCTCTAAACCAACCCTTAGCAGTAAATAAAATGCCTCACAAAAAAACTCCTCTCTTTGGAAAATATTTATTTCGACTTTTTTAGAATTAACAGAGCGGTCCAAAAAGTACACAATATATTAAAAGACCTAATTGCATAGTGGACATCACTGAATGGGTTTAGAAAAGCATCGTCTGTAACACAGTTCTTTGCAGCATTCACAAATGCGAGCTAAAAATCGTAACGTGAAAAGAGTTGAAAGTATAGAAACCAGACCTTCTCTGGGTTCTGGCTGATCTAAAATTGAAAGTGAAGAAAGTGGAAAGTTGTCCAGCGGTCATCAGAGTCAGAATACGACTACGTATGGAAATCCTGGACGCTCACTTGGCTAAAGAGAGGGACCAATCAGTAAACTGGTCAAAAATCATGACCACCGATATGGCAGTGGATTGGTGCACATGGCATGGAAAACCTGCACATTTGTGAAGGCACCATTGATGTTGAAACATACATACAGGGTTTCCAGCAACATTTGCTGCCACATGGACAACTTATTATTCAGGTTGATCCCTCCTGCAGTCCCAAGTTGTGACCATTTGAAATTGTTTGGAACAATTTGAGGCGTAAAACAAGAACTTTTGACTCGATTATGCATAAAACCTCCGCTTTCAAATTTACAGAAATGGTTTTCCTGCGTTCCCAAAAGGCTTACTGAGTGTTCTTTTAAAGAAAAGTCAAGCAACAGAGTGGTAAATGTGCCTCTCCAAACTTTTGTTTGGAAGATGTTGCAAATACAAAATTAGAGCATTCTTTTCCAAAAACAAGGAAATATGTCAGATTCAACGTTGATTTTGTCATCTCCGTGCCATTTTTAATCAAATATGGAGTTAAAATGGCAACATTTTTTCAAAACAAGAGATTAATCCTGATCTTCTAGTATTACTATCTATTTACATTGTGTCACATATAGTCCACCACAGAACCTGAAACTAAAAGGTTTCTAATTTTTTAGGACTAAAACATCTTTCTTCCCACACTTTAGTGATTCAGTTCTATAATACGTATTGCCACTAGTCTGGATCAATAAGACTGCAAGCTTCCCACAGATAATCATTAGTCTTGTATGTATAGTCTCTGCCTTCCATATCCTGCCTTTTCCGACCACTTCCCCATCCACCCCCCCTCCCCCTATCCCATCATCCCCCATCTTTGCCTCCTCGCTGACTCCCACGCTTTCATCATCCAGCCTTTTCTTTCTGCTTTTCTCATCTCCTTCTCATCAGTCTACCATTGCTTGATCCCACTCAGTACAGTGGAAGAAAGAGAAAAGCCGTCGGACAAACACAAAGAGATGGGATTTCAGTTCAAATTATATAAATCTGAAAAATGAGACACGGAATCAGACAGCAAGTGGAAGCATGAAAATGTACAGGATCAGAACGAGATCAACCTTTCCTTACATGTACGACTCCATGTAGTTTAGAAAGTAAATCTTACACATGATGTTTACTTTCAGTTTATTATGAGTAAATGTAAAATGCATTATAAAAGGAAAAACGTATCAAAGGCAGTGGGAGCAAAACCGGCTGAACACGGACACACAAGAAAAACAGCACTTACGAAAGCACTCTCTGGCAGCAAGGCAAGGCATGACTACGTTATGCCCCCACTGTTTGAGTGACAGCTAATCTCCTGAGATGTGCAGGGCAGAAACTCAACGACATCAAAGGTGTTTCCAAAGTAATGAATTTTACAAAAAAAAAAAAAAAAAAATGTCCAGGAATAGTTGTTTAAGATTTTAGCATTATCTTGTTTTTCTCTATGATTTGTCTCACTCTGTCCACTGATCTGACTTCGATAGATCACCCCCGTCTCTGGGGGACGGCGCCGTCTCATTAGACCTTGCTGACGTATGTGAAGACAGGGAGACCCTTCATGTCATATTTCACAGGGCTTCCCCCCCCCCCCCCCCTTGCAGGAGCCTGCACACTTCTAGAATGTACAGTACATGTGCAGACCAGAGTGCATCACAAGTGTATCGCACAAAGTCCCTGAAATATGCATGTTCTCGATATATTATTGAAATCAAGCTAAGAAAAGTAAACCCGAGCTGCATGCAGGCCACAGTGAAAAAGGGAGACTGGCATGCCTATAAAAAATAAAGAGAGAAAAAAAAAAAGGATGAAAGAGTTGTGTTTTTTTTTTAATCCATGATTTAAGCTGCATGCCAAAGTGATCAGTCTAATTAGGGTGTGAGGGAGGAAAAAATATTGCTGCACTCATAAAAATAACAGGAAAACAGTTACATAATGAGCTAGAAATACCAACGGGACACATTTTGCGCGCACACAAAACAGTACGGAGCAGCGTCACCGACGGCTTTAAAGGCGAAGCTGTCATGCCACAGAGTGCACTCAGGCATGCAGCTTAGTCATACATGTTGTCATGTGAAAGACACCTGTGTGTGTGTGTGTGTGAACGTGTGTGTGAGAGGCATAAAACCATTTCATGCATTTTCTGCGGTCTCATCTGCGTTCACTTGAATGTCAATGACGTGCAGAGTAAAGCTCAGTCCCGATACAGTACATGTAGTTTAGAGGCTTCCAACAGGTGAAGCTTGACGCTGTGACAGCCGCCTGAAGGACTACTTTACAGTTCCGGCAGGAAGTCGCAATGTCCCGATCGTGAAAGTGCGCAAATGGAACCCAATTCTCGTGCCTTCACCGGCAAAATCAATCACAGCTTGTGTTTATGACTTCACAAACAAGAGGCTCTATTATGTGTGTGTGAGAGATTTAATCAGGCACTGTGCAGTAAAATAGCAACCCCCGACCCTCCCCACCCCCCCCACCCACCACCACCACCACCCTGTTATCAACCGTTTTAAAACCGTGCATGCTTGCTATTTTGATTGTTTTGGAGCTCGAAATCATTTTGGTGCTTCTCGGTTAAATGATATGATGTCAGAGTTTTTCGATCCGGAGCCTTTTTGGTATCAGGTACCTTGATGAAACAGACCTGAGGAGGACAAAATGTTTACCGACGTATCCTCACGTATCCATGTCTCATTTTCATGACCTTTTTATCTCAGCAGCAACATGGCGGCGGCGTTCAGTAGCTGCTCCTGCTTCCTCGTGTAGCATTCTTTGACGCGTTTCAACATCCAGCGTTTCTATGGCAACCATAAACATGCCTTGTCTCTTTGTTGATTGGTTAAATGTTTTAGTATAGTTGCACTGTCGTTCATTCGCTGCTCTGTGTGCCCTTGAATTGCCCCCCGGGGACAAATAAAGTTTTTTGAATTGAATTGTCACGGCGGCCAGCACAAAAAGATACGTCTAGTTAGTTACAACTATGAAATGATGGATTTCTCTGGCTTTGATTACAGTTGAATAAATAGATTTGACATATATGAATGTACAATTCTTTTTATTCTATTCTAAAAAGTTACATATTGTATGTTTAAACTTTTGCATCTGAAATATTTTATATTTAAAAACTTATTACATAGATTCATGCCCAAGCAAACACTACACATGAGAGTATATACTGTACATATTGTGCTCTTCTTATCCTCAATCTGCTGTCGTTTCAATTTCACTCTTTTACTTGGACATTCAAACAGCGACAGGGACACTTTGATGAAATCTTTACCATTTCCATCACTTGTTCCACTTAAAAATACATCAAAGTTGTATTAATCTCACTTATGCAATCCCGCTCGGCTGTGTGCAACCTTTTCTTCATCTATAAATAATTTAAGTTGTTTATTTGAACATCTACAAGCAACATAAATGATCTGAGTGTGGAATAGCAATGGTGAGGAGCTGATGAATGTTGTGTACTGTACATGAGGATCTGATTCATGGCTGCTGTGTCTTGTGCACTCTGATTCTGTTGTGTCTGAACCCTGTCTGCTATCACACTTTGAAAATAAAAAGAAATATACACACACACACAAACACACACACACACATACAGGCGGCGACTTCCTGCTGGCCTCTTCAAAAATATAAAACTGATTTTCAATACAAAGACCTGCAGGTCGCAGGGCGTCCTCACCCACACATACACCCCTACTGGTGTACTTCAAACCGGCTCAGAGAGACATGGAGAGGCTCAGACCGGAACAGAGGAGAGTAAATAGAGGAACAGAGGTAAACAAAGGGAACATGAGAAGGATGGAGGGAGACGTAAAGAGCACAGACTAGTTACTGTCAAGTTCTAAATGCTACGTCATTTGATTGATTAAAATGATCACATGTTGGTTTCCTGACTTCTGACCAAATTGTAAAAACAATATATAAGGCCTGAGCAAAACAAACAAGATGAATCAGAGAGCTTGAGTTTTTTTGTTTTTTTTTACTTTGGTAAATGTGTCTGGTATCTTTTCCTTTTTCAGTCAAACAGTCAGCCATCATGGCTCCTGCAGGCTGACTGTAACTTAAATATAAGACCTTTTCACCTTTTCATCATTTACAGCCACTATAGCGGCCACTGAGGCTGAACTTAACAAAAGCACTGAATGATGTCTTCCCAAATGTCTGCTCACTTTTGCTTAACTAGCTGAACTGGATGCTGGAGCTAGCTAGCCAGGAAGCCGGCCATGAGGTCAGATGTTCTAATGTCCCTTTTCAATAAAAGAAAAACTAGAATGATGTAAGTCTTAGTTTGTGTAGTCCATTTTTTACGTCAATAAAAAGGGGGCTCCATCTTTGCTTTTTAGAGTTACCATGGTTGCAGGTCAATCAATCAATCTATATTTGTATTCATAAAAAAACGTTATCTTGAGACACGTTACAAAAAGCAGGAAACAGACCTTACTTATTGCTATATTTCAGACCCAACTTTAATCCATCATCAGCGCAACACTTGGCAACATTTAGCAAAGTTACAGAGGCAAGAAAAAGCGTCCTTTACAGAGGCAGAAATCATTATGAACAGCCATCTACCAAAATGTGCTTCAGCCTTAAAAAAATGGGATGTTGTCATCTATTACAAAAAACAGTGTTGACCAAGATGGCTAACACCAATGTTGAATGTTAATCAACTGCTTTTGTTTTCCAGAATACTTCACGTCAAAACATTGTTCATCTTTGGTCCTAAATCATTTAATTCTAGCACTGCTTTAAAATAAACCTACATTAAACGTATTGTCAGCGATAAGTGGTGAGTAAACACAAATAAACAACATGAAAAGATGTGCCGGGAACACATTTTAGGCAACTTTTAAACTTCTTTACTTTCTCCAAAGCTTGGCAAAAACGTGTGGGACTTAAAAAACTTGTGACCAAATGTCTTTTACACTCATCAATGTGTTTCAGTTAACTTCACACTCGACTAAGTGCGACTGGAAGAGTTGTAAGTTGAGTCTGCTCTGTCTGTCACTTTTGGAGCTCGTGCAGAGTGATAGACTTAAATGGTCCCTGTTAATGCTCCATTGCACAAGAGTATGTAGCATGTGTTAAACTGCTGTTGCTGGTGAAATCGCTTAAGCTCAAAGCATAATTTAGGGCCCATTAAGCAATGGATTCATCCTAATTGTATTAATTAAAGGTGTGGTCTAAAAGGCAATTGCTTGGGGATAGGGTTACGTGCAACTCTACTTCTGCTGATTTAACAGCACATAATGTGGCTACAAGTGAAGTGCAATGTAAAAGGAAACTCCACAATTGGAGGTTGGTGCTCTTAAGGACCTTAGACGTTCAAAATATAATCAAGTGGACACGTTCTCTCAGACAGAATTCAAAGAAAGTATTGGAGCACTGAATCACTTAAGGCCAAATACTCGGTGCAAAGGACGAACATTGAGATGAGTAAAATGGGGCCATTTACCGTTAAAATAATAACCTAATTGACTTCCAACCAGATTTATTTTGGTTAGTAACCTAATCATTCCTTTAGCTTAATTTTTTTATTTTTTATTCCTCCTTAAACTAAGAGTACTGAACATGGAATTTAACTTAACTCTACTTTTATTTTGAATTAGTAAGAAAGTAAGGACCTGCTCGTCGATCAAATGTCGCAACAATAACTTAACCAAGGAGAAAGAAACGTGTTGTATCACATACTAAATGAAAACAAAATAAAAGGAAAAGAGAGAAAGTTTTATGTTTGACGTCACAGGGTGGACATTACTTGACTAAGCTGTCTAAGAGTTCTTTAAAGTGAAATGAAATGTTAAAAGATTCAGCAGTGTTGTTCTTTTACATCACTGAGCGGGAGACAGAGGCTTATGTTGCACATAAAAGGAGAAAATAACATTCGATTAATTGCAACATTAGGGGGATGATGAGCATGAAAATGACAAATTGTTTGGTTAGAAACTAGCTACGTCCTTGCGCAGCTTTGTGCCATGTTCAGTTTAGGCTCGAGTGAGACAAACAATAAAAAAAGACAGTGGGTTAAGAGTGGGTGGATGCTGAGCTGAGCTAATAAAGGTAAGTTGAAGAGGGAAAAGAGAATGTGGTGGTAATGATGGAGAGAAATGAAAAGAGGAGCAGACAGACGAGATGAAGCAGACGTTCACTGCTGAGTCACACAGCTATGTGAAGTCTCACTACACTTCCAGAAACTTCTGTGCAATCCTGGCATACTCAGCTGTGTAATGATATGTGTGCACTTGTGCGTGTATGTGTTTGCGCGTCTGATGGTGCAGCTGTGAATTCCAATCAGAGAGATTTAACCCTCTCGCCCCCGCTGAGGGCCCCACCCACTCTGAGCCAGCTCCCTCACATTATCTACTAATACCCTCTGCTCCTCCACCATCTGGACCAGCCCCGGCTACCAACCGGTCCGTACAGCGTGTGTGTGTCTGTTTCAGTCTGCTGCAATCTCATGGCTCACAATTTACAGAGAGGAAATTAGCTTTAATTCATGCTAACGCCATGCTTTCGTTGTAAAAACCAGATTTACAAAGAATAAAAAGACTTCTTCAAAATGATGTGTCAGGCTGTCATTCAGCTGATATGGTGACTGTTGTGTCTGTCTGTTTGGGCTACCCTTCACACAGTAACAGAGAGACTATGAGCTACAGAACAAGATGTCAATTCACATTATTAATGTTGTAAAGTGTCTTTATTAAAAACCTTAAAAATGGAGTTAACCCATGTTAAACCTATACAGGATGTATTGCTGAGTAGTCTTCTTATATTTGACACATTTTCCAACAATTCTACCCACATTACTTTGTAATGCCATCAAGCTCGTCTTCAATTTCAACTTTTTCTCCAGCTTTGGTTCCGGCAGTAAATTTTCCCATTGAAACCCTCCATTGACTTTTCACAAAGTCCTTATATCAAGAGACTGACATTTGGAATCAAAATAGCCAGCTACCACTATACTCGTGACTGCAGCACATTTGTCGCACTGAAAAACTCCTCCCGACTACCTATCCCACAATTCATTGTGAATGGTATGGCTTCTTCCTGTCAATGTTACTTTTGACATCATTATAGTAGTTATACTGTTAATACAAGTGTTGTACTGTGTTGTAGTTTCTGTTGTTGAAAATATAAATTACATTCACTGCAAAATAACAAGGTTATTAGTACATTTGGTGTTAGCTTACTAACTAGCTAGCCTGCTAGCAAAACTATCCATTCACATTCGGCACTAGGGGCAGGAAACATTGCCATGGTAACAGGGGCTCCACCAATCAGAGATGTCACTGTGACATTCTATGGTTGTGGGTTTAGTTCTTTGGCCCCAGTCTAACGAATAAAAAGAATATACCATTGTTTCACACACAGGTAGCTCGTGGTGAGTCTTCCTTGGATAGTTATGACATTATGACTCATCAAATTGCCTATGGAGAAAATAAATGAGATTTTTACTTCCAGAGCCACATTGTTGAGCTCTATTGTGAATAGTGAGTCATTTAGGACACAGCCTCAGTCAGAAAAAGATTGTGCTCCAAAACAGCTTTAAAATACAACTAATTTTTTTTCCACTTATATCTATGCACACAAAAGTCTCACGAATGTAACTCTAAGCATTATAGTATCAAACACACTCGACAATTAAAAAGTCAGCACTGAGAGGAAAAGTTGCAGTCTCTTGTGGATTGAAAGGAAATCTTAGTTGCTACTTTTTCCTGGCTTGGTTGTGCCGCCTTCACTACACTTTCAGCTAAATTGCATCATCCGCTTTTCACACAAACAAACACACACACACACATACACAAGGACCTAAAGCACAGTAAAGATAGTTTATTAGATTTAAATAAAACACAGGTACTCTACGTAAAGCCTTTTTGTGTGGGCTTTCTTACGCATGTGCATGAGTGTGTACTCCTATATCATGAGGTTATAGCGAGAAGGTTTTCCTCCGAGGCCTGTGGTGGCATGGCGCTGGCTTGGCTGCTCTCACTAATGAGACAGACACACACACACACACACACACACACTCTAAAACTCTCTGAGAAGACAGTGAATCACAGTTTCAACTGATCTTGCCTCCCAACATCCCACTCATTTATCCATTTCCTGCACTGAAAGTTTATGTGTGTGAGTGTGTGAGGCCAAGAGGTCGTTGTCCTGGCAGCTTCTCATAGTTAATCCCCTCTTTGCTGCTGTCCCTGTCACACCTCACACTCTTATCCCCTTTTCTCTCAATGCGTCACTCTTTCAGGATCCTTTCGAGAGAAACTCTTCATCATTGTTTCTTTTTTCCTTTCTGTTTAGAGTTACATTTTAGGCATATTCTGTATCTTTTACATCTTGTGTGTGTGTGTGTGTGTGTGTGTGTGTGTGTGTGTGTGTGTGTGTGTGTGTGTCTGTGTTGGACTGTGAGTGTCTGTGGCTGCTGCGGTGGGTGTCAGATTAAACCACATGTTCATCAAAGAAGGATTACTGTGGTGTGATCTAATCTGAATGCAGCCTTCGCAGGAATATGACCTGCTGATTCTGAACTTACACACTCATATGCGCACACACACACATACACACAGGGACTCACATTCCTGACCTACACAGAACGTAAGGGCGGGCTGTGCTGGGTCACTGAACCTGTACGCATCACCCACCGATAATCATCATCCAGCTGACCAATCGGAGCACTGCTTCGTCGAACAGATGGCAACGACTAATCTGGCCCTTCTTGGCGAGTATGTCAATCATGTGTGTTGTCTTATTGTTGTGTAGCGTTTAGCAGAACATGAAGCTTGTCTATCAACATGTCAGGACTCGATCCTGTCGTTGGAAATTTCCAGCAATAAGATGTTTATCAACGACTAAAAAAGTGGCAAAAACTTGAATGTGGACGATTTGAGCCTCTCGTGGTTACAGTTTAATTCCATTCTCTGATGCTGTTTGTAACAATAACAGTGGTGAGATCCAAAATTCTCAGCAGCAAAGGTTCCAATTTAGCAGCTAGAGCTGCTAAGCTGCTAAAGGATGTCCAACAAGTAGCTCGTAAGCTAACGGTAGCTCGCAGACAGGTTTCTAGCAGCTCGTCTATAGGTTGAATGACTGTGTAAAAAATACACAAATAAATCAGAAGACACAAAATTCACCTCTTTCCACTATTCATTTATTTGCCCTATAAAAACTAGTGTAAACTGATAATGTTTTCATAGACATTGATGTGAATTTTTTAGTCACATACACCTAGCTGACCATGTTGGACAATAAGAAGTGTAAAATAGTTTTGGTTTTTTTTTTGTTGGAAGTTGAAGTTAAGATTATTGATAAGCATTGGGTATTGCAGTTTTGCACATGTACAAACAGTAGCTTAATTCAGCTAATGTGTGCTATGTAAATAAATGCAAGCGATGTGATGTGAGTAGCCCTTGGCCACTTTCATTTTTTTCAAAGTAGCTTTCAGATGAAAAAAGGTTGGATCCCTGAGCTAGAGTGAATACACGGGCTTTGTTTCATAACCTGCTAGACCTGGGTTAAATAAATGAGCTGACAAACCTTCCATATCTGCCAATTCCTGGTTGATTTCGATAAGAAAAGCCTCCAATAGGACAGACCTACCATTGGCCTCTATAAGGTATAGATGAAGGGACGTACAAAGGTGTCAATCAGCACAATAAAATCATTCAATTGAGTGCAGAACAAGCCCTTCTGAGACCCCAAATCTTGATCAGCAACATTTCAAACCAACCCAACTACTTATAGTCAAATCACCCTGTACCAATCAGTAAGATTCAGTAAGACAGGGGTAACAGGACACATGTAATAAATCTTACTGATACAGTTCTGTGATCCAATGTTGTGCAAATGCATGTCCATCCGAAGCTCGCTCTGTCCTCATTGCTTTACTGTAACCTGACAAATCACCAGCTACCCCTTCAACGTTGTCATCTGTAGCCAATGTGTCTTTGTTGTGGGTGTCGAGAGTGAGAGAAAGAGCACTTGTCAGTTGATTTACGGGCTTCTGGGAAGCTGCACAGTGCAGCTGCTGTCATTTCAAGAGATCAGAGGGGATTCCGAGACAGGCTGGAGAGGGGAGGAGGGGATAGGGAGAGTCAGGAGCACATTGGCTGAAGAAGAAGGGGAGAGTTCGACACAGTAAGAAGAACTTAATGAAGCTTGTTGCACTGATGTCAGCTGGTTTGAACATCAGAGGATTCTACTGTTTTGAGAGAAGGAGGAGGTGATGACCTTAAGACCACAAAGTCCTTAGCCGAGTGGTTTGTGACCACGACTTGGTCTCAAAGCCACAAGTCAGCTAAGAGTTTAAGCAACACTCAAAGGACCAGAGGGCCGCTTACCCAAGAGACACATTCGAAATTCAAAATCAAATCACTGACAATGGTTTGTAAATTAGACTGATGACAGCGACCATTTCTGGATTTTCTGGGGGGAAAATTCCCAGAGTGAATTCATCGAGTATTTCATATTATATATATATTTAAAGTAAACTGTCGCACATTCTTCCTTTAATGACGCTTACAGTTTTCAGTTCTTTTCAAATGCTGTCATTAAAATGTTGAAACTTTGTATGTTTCTAATAGTGTTGCTTGTGTTGCTTGCTGTGTGATTGTATGTGATATGATAACTAAAGCATTATTCTATTAGACTTTATTTTTTAAAACTGGCGAGTACCTGATGGAAAACATAACAGAGTGCAAATTTCACTAATTTGTCCGTTTACTGTATTTTCCACAGATATCCACCTTCCCCCGAATTGCATTGTGTTCTCCATTATTGTCATGTGAACATTAATCATGTAATCTAATCTACAAAGTGATTCTGCTGCTGGTTACGAATCTCGCCCTTGTAATCCAATTGGTGTGCCAGTTGCCTATTCAGTGAAACAGCAGACGTCAATCCAGATGGCTTTAAAAAAGAAATAAATAAATAAATACTCCAGAGCACATGATTTCAGTTGAGCCATTGACTTCAATAGCAATGATTATTAATAATTTCTTTGACAAAAACATCAGATAAACACCAACATTCCTAATAATTCAGAGACTTTCTGGACGTATCTTAAAATCTTCAAGCAGCTGAGGATAGTGTTGAATTAAATCCAACGAGATCATCTCAAATATAATTGCAAAGACTCGATTAAGATTGACATCACTATAGCACTCAGACCCATTGTTGTAAAATTAAAGGGTTTACACATGACTCCAAATACCAGTTTGCAAATATGCATTATGATGCATGCCTGTTGCACTGTAAGCCATATTTTAAGGAATAGAAGTGGTATAAGTATCAACAGATTTGTTGTCGATGAAAAATTAATGTAAGTCAAGTCAAGTCAAGTCAAGTTTATTTATATAGCACTGTTCAGACACAAGGCAATTCACAGTGCTTTACAGACATAGAAACAGAAAAACATTAAAACAGAGCTTAAAAGAAGAAGACTGGTTAATGTTTCAGCTCGAGTGATTATTTAAGTTTTATGAACGCCAAAGGCA
Source organism: Symphodus melops (assembly GCF_947650265.1). Classification (NCBI taxonomy): domain Eukaryota; kingdom Metazoa; phylum Chordata; class Actinopteri; order Labriformes; family Labridae; genus Symphodus; species Symphodus melops. The sequence continues at coordinate 4,740,006 of NC_136707.1, forward strand.
AATGGGAAGATTTGAGTTCCAGGTTCCTTGTCCGAACTTGTTTTTTGCAGTTTCTGCTTTTGGCTGCAGAAAGCATTAGTCGCAAACTGTATCATCAACAGCACAGTAATCTAACGGAACTGAAGATTCACATAATTGGGTGCAGGTGGACCAGTGGTTCGTTAGCGCACCCAAAGTGATTGCAGAGTGTACTCCAGCTCTCGCCCAATGGGATTGGCGGTACGAATAGTGGTGGTGGTATTGTGATGAACAATTCTGCAAAGGTAGAAAGCAGATGGTGTAATTGCAGCTAGGGTGTGTCCAATCCCAATTTGCTAGTTAAATTGTGCACAATCTGGGCGCAGAGTAGGGTGCAAGGCAGAGCATCTGTGCGTTTTGTGTTTAACACGAATCAAACCAATCAGCGTCATCTCTCATTTCTTTGATAACACAGGTCCGCCTGGATCTGGCACATAGCTTTTATTATCGAGGATTCTAAATTAAATACATTACAGGCAAACGCCTCCGTATGTGCAGATTGATTTTATTGTTCTCGCTGGTGCAGCCCCGAGATTCGGGGTCATCAAGTTCATTTGTACGAGGGCCAGCTTTCTTTTTTTGACACACACTTAGGGGGGGGTGGACTTTAAAATATGCTTGCACATAAGCCTGACAGCTGTCAAGTCTGTTGTGCAGAAGTTGGTGTCAGGGGGGGAAATGCTATTTCTCCTATTAACCTACACAGTGGTTCACAAAGTGGGGGTGGGCGTGCAGCAGGTGAAGGAGGAGGAAGAGAGAGAGAGAAAAAGACAGAGCTGCATGTAACACCGCTAGATTAGCCGACTGTCGACATTAGATTTACTACAGAGATTGTGTGTAATAGTCAAAAAATATTGTCTTTCAGAAGCAGAATGAAGCCTAAGTGTGACCGATTGTCTGTTTATCCTCACCGGATAAAAAAAAAAAAAACTGTTATATAAGACTTTTAAAATATCTCTCCTACTTTGTCTAATGGAGACAAGTCGCTGTGGGGAACAATGGGCTTGTTTCTAAATGTGATCAAGATAGGGTGAATCACTAGAGTGCCAAACATTTAAGATGTGAATATTTAATGTGAAAGACTTCAAAACTGACGATCCAGGAAGAGGTGGAGGAAGAGAGAACGGAGCGACAGGCGGGTGGCAAACGAGAGGCAGACAGAGTCGAGACAGAGTCGGGACTGCGGGTTCACCTGCGGTCAGCAAAAAGCAAATGAGTCAGAGGATGAGGCAGTCAAGAGCAGAGCAGGGTTAGGCAGGGTTTACCGACAATCCTTGGTGACACTCCATTCCTATTGGAGTCAGACAGGTGTGGTTTATATTAATCTCTGATACGGTCCTTTAGATTTATAAGCTGGGAAATAAATGCTTCAAATCTTAGAAAGGATGAAGTGCCACAGTTGGAAAAAAAGACATTTAAGGCTAAATACTTGAGATGGATTTAGTCTAATAACCTGCGCAGCATCAAATGTCTGAGTCACATTATGTGAAAGAGAGCTGCCCCACGAGCGAAACAGAAACTGTCATGAGCTGCAACAGAGACGGAAGCAGGACTGCGGGACAACTGACGGTCAGGTCCAATTACTGGGAAAATACTCATTTCAGGCATGACACTGTGGGTAAAAACGGCTCTCTGACAGGTGTGTGTGTGTGTGTGTGTACCAGAGAAATAGAGAGAGTAAAGAATAGTATGATTGGTAAATGTGTGTGTGTGGGCTTGTAGGACAGGCGGTGTCATAGAAAGAGCAGAGACTGCTTTCCTATACTGCCCGAGACTCAATTTCTTCCCTGCTGTTCTTTCGTCTGGCACCAGACTATAAGCACAGTTTCCGTCCATGTTAAATAGAGTGGTTGTTATTCCGAGCAACAAGGAGGAGTTGTATTTCTTCAACAGAGAGAACTCTAAAAGCACTTTAAACACACGGCTTGGATTGGTTCTGTGAGAAAACGCGTCCATTTGCTTTTTGCTTTGGACCAATCCGAGTTACCGTGTGATGTCATAATGGTGCAAAAATGTTTAATATGAGCATAGTTTGTTTCCTTGCTGCTTTCATTCTGGTAATTACATGCCTGGGGGAGGATTTACTCAATGAGTCATTTTTCTGTTATTGCAACTTGCAATTAGTGCTGTGCCATCACAGCTGCATGTTGCTGCTTTACAGAGTTCTGTCTTTTCTTTTCTTGTTTCGTTTGTGTCATTATTAAGCTCCTTAGTGGAGATAATGAAGCACACAAGCTGTTTACAGTGAGAAGTCTAATTTATGACGATAACGGTGACTGACGCTGACTTCGATGGTGATGATGAAAGAAAAACAGGGTCCAATAGTGGGCCGTAGATGTTGACCAAGATAGTGCAAGGTGGCACGGTGAGAAGCTGATTTCAGATGTGTCGAAGACATTTCAGTGAGTAGATTACGACAGCGCTCATGACTGAATGCGAAATCAGAAATTACAGCCTAAACGTGTTTGTCTTAGCTTAGCTAGCAAAGACGTTACAGCAGCATGAACTGAGTCAGTTCAGCCGAACTGATGCCAGTTGCATAAACGCCAGCAGCTCCGCATGGGAAGTCGTCAGTGGCTGATTTGAAGAGAAGGAAAGGCATGCCAACTTTTACAACTCAGCCAATCAAGTCAGATCCAGACGAAGGCTTTGCATGAAGGAAGACTGGATCCCTCATCAACCCAATGAGACAACGTCATAGGTTGCTGCGTCATAATGAAGCATCAAAATGTGGCGCCTTAAAGAGCAACTGACGAGAAGCAGTAGTTAAGCAACGATTGACTAGAGTCAGAACTACGTCCGTTGTCTGACAATGAACAGTCACTTTTTTGTGTTTTCAATGATGTCATTAGTAATTCAGACAAGTGACAGAATATTTCTCGACCAAAGTACAAAAAAGTACAAACAAATAAACGTGCCCGTCTTTGCACAACCCATCGGGAAGGTGCCTGATTTGTTTTGAATGCAGTCAATGTGTTTTATCTAACCTCTCAGCTCTGTGTGTGTGTGTGTGTGTGTGTGTGTGTGTTTATGTCAGGCTCACTCTCCAACAAACAGACCCAGACACGAGCAGCCCTGTGCTCAAGGCTACATCCATGACACAGACAGGAAGCAGACATGGTATTCTGTTGTCACACTGGTGTCAAGTTGCATGTTTCTAAATGTTGTAAGCCGGTGCAGTCCAAGAAGCTACAAGTCTTAAATGATGGTTAAAGTAAAAACTCAATTGTTCATGTATATTTAATCTTTAGCAGAAAAAAACTGATGTAGAGCTGACATGTTGCATTGATTGGAAATACACACTTTCCTTGGTGCAGATTTTGTTATCCCCCCCCCCCCCCCCCCCCCCCCCCTTGTGCTAAGCTAGGCTAACTCACTGCAGTTTTTTTTAAACCCTACAACATAAGAGCCATATCAACCATTTCTTCTGACTGTGTGCATTCAATCAGTGCAGATAAATCCTTTTTAGGTAGACATTTATGGAATGTGCACTTAAAAAAATAAACATTTGTGAAATAGACCGAGGGTTTTCCATAATTACAGCCCCGGTGAGCTTCAGGTGTGGAGCTAATTTACCTTATTATGGCTGATGAGAAATAAGAGCAACGATACACAGAGACAATCTCATGGCATTTAAGTTAACACAATATCTCTGAATCCCAACCACTCGACCCACACACTTCAAATCAGTAGAAATCACTGGTGCAGCAACAAAGGAATGATCGCGTGTCTCAGAAACCATCTACTGTATAATGGCCGCTGAGTTCAGTGGAACCTTCATCCAGGCCAAACAGGCCTGAGGCGCTGCTGAATCTCGTATCCAGCTTTGGTCCAAGAGGCTCCATCGCCGGATATCAAGTCAATTACTTAAAGACACTGGGTAGACCATAAAATGAAGACAAAGAGTCAAGCTTTCAACATTGAGTGAAGGTTCTCTTAATCAGCAAATCATATTCGAGTGACACATAAGGACCTTTTACAGAATGTTGTTTTTTTTTTATTACATAAACTTTAGTTTTTAATCTACGTTTCCTGGGGTAGCTTAAAATGACAGAGCTTCAGCTTGATGACGCCATAGCCAACGAAACCTCCACCCACGCATTTGTAGGCCAGACAGTTTTCTTGTCTTGAGACAGCATTAACCTCGGTGTTCAAAAGGATTCTTTCTATTCGATCTGCTTTTCAATCACTTATTCCCTTTGTGGCTTCGCAATTTGAACTACAAAGACTACAAAGATGGCACAAATCCGTAACAATGTTACGAAAACATACAGGCAATGTGAAAAAGAGGTCACAGCCATTTATCTGCTCTGACGCATACCTTCTTGGATAACACATACAGTATGTACAGTATAGTCCAAACCACAATTGCACACACTCAATCCATTCACACAATCAAATACAAAAACCTTTGTAACCAGCTACTCCTTTACACACAAATGCTGAGAAGCAACCAGCGTCCCAAAGTGCTTCCCCCTTTTCATCGACCGTGTGTATATTGTACCTTCAAGATGTATTCAGCGTGCGAATGCCCGGCCTGTCACAATGGAGGGGAAAAGATTGGAGGTAACACAATGCACAGGGCCCCAAAGGAAAACAAATCTCTGCCATTCAAAAAGCCCCACTGCTGTGACACTTTGCTGCGATAAGGTCTGCTGAGCAGGATTCAGATAAGTGATGCATGCCGACTGCTTGTCCCATCGCCGTCTCTGCTCATGTGGAAAAAAATAATTGATCATCAGTGCTGAGCTCAGGGATGTTGGCACTTTTATATTCATTATTGCAGACATGTATGGGGACCTGTTTTGGACATTGACTACTGCTTGTTACAGATGTTGCAGCTTGTTTTGTTTTGGTTTTTTTCATGGGAGGCGACGTTTTAATTGTGCAAGTTGTTCGAACTGGAAGTAGCCATACAACTTTACATAACCCCATGAATAGACACAATGAACTTCAGCAATGAAGGTTACATTACATTTTAAGGGAGGTCACTTTATAGCCATTGTTGGGCTTCATAATTTTTCTTCAGAAACCAATGGCTGACTTCACTGAGACTACGTCCATGTTTCATACAATATTCAGGTTCTACTCACAACTTCTGCTACCAAACAACAACCATCGACAAATGAAGATGATTTAGTTGAATGAGGCCATGGCTAAGAATAGATTTATGATGTCAAGAGTAAAAACTCCGCACTCGAAGGTTAATTTAACTTGTGTTGACACTCTTACATAAATTGGGTTAGGATATTAAAAAAAAAAGTGTTGTTGCAAGTTTGTTACTGAGTGGGCACATCCATCACTTACTTTTCATTGAATTAACACCACGACGCACTGAGAGACTCAGCAGTAAATCTAAGCATACAAGTTTTACATTGTGAGTCTGGATTTAAGGGATTTAGAGAGTGACGGTGAAGTGGCCAGCGCTTTGACAGCTATCCCTGCTCTCACTTACAGGCCACCTCGCCTGAGGTCCTTTTGTTTATGTTACTAACGCCGCGCCACATAATATCAATCAATCACTTCTATCATACCACCCGAAACATTAAAAAATCCGAGCAAACCCACAGACACTCCTTCACAACGCACACACCCATAGAAACAAAAGTGTGTGATGTCATCAGGGCTTCTAGGCGACCTCTGATTGAACCCTCAGGTCTTTGGTTACTGTAGAGCTGGAAATATATGGTCACTCAACTGTCAATAATAAATGAAGTGTTACTGATGGTGTGTGTTGTTAAGTGAACGACAGGATGGGGATTACACTTTTGTGTGCATCGTGTGTGTGATCGCAAATGAGTCAGTGTGTGTGTGTGTGTGTGTGTGTGTGTGTGTGTGTGTGTGTGTGTGATCTTCAAAGGCATGGGGTAATTAAAGCAAGAGGTTTACGACGTGTGTAAAACAGTCTTCAGCTCAGTAGGGAAGTAAAATCAGGCAGACAGGGTTTACCCAATGTCGACAAGTCGCTCTCTAGAGCCCTTAAATCTTTTTAATGTGTGCGTGTGTGTGTGTGTGTGTGTGTGTGTGTGGCCTGTGCAAGCATTTTATAAATTCACTCAAGAAATGCTAAAAAAAATAAAAAAAATAAAAAAATAAAAAGGCAGTAATTGCTAAAACTTATTGGAAATTATTTTGTCCGATAGAGCCAATATGTTTTGTTACCAGGGATGTTAAATGATTACGTTTTTCTAATTGCGATTGATCACTGAATTTTAATAGTTAATCACGATAACTTTTTTATTTTTTCGATCGCATGTTTGAATTTGGCATTTTAAATCAGATTTTGCCGTGCTTTTATTTGTATTTTTCACCGTCTTGAGCTGAGGATATATACTTCCTGTTTGGATATACTTAAAAAGGTTTCATCATTAACTTAACCATAGAACTTGTTACGAAAAGTAAATGAAAACAGACAGTTAAAAGTGAAATGTTAGTCGTCAATATTACTTTCGACTCGTCATCTGAGCCGTCTTGGGATTTTTTAAAGAGAAACAATAAAGGAACAAAATCATGCAATTGTATTTCAACTGCTCTCATGTTGTTGTTCTGCTGTGTTTCAGAAATGAAACGAGGTAGATACTGTTAATATGGCACATTACTGTAACTTCATTTTTTATTAATCTCCTATCTAATGTTACCTTATGAAGATGGAAGGTTTTTTAATGCTAACAGGAATTTATAGTGTAAAATGACACCAGAGAGAGGTGTATATCCTTCATTAAGGCCAAGCTTAGCGATGCAGGTTTTGGTTTGCCGCTAAAGTTAGCTGTATTCTATGATAAATGATCATCATTTCTTTTTCTCTTTTCTTTACAGACAAACCTTGAAAAAGTACAAAAAATAAGTCATTTCAGTGATCTACTTTTGAATGATGGGGTTTCTCATTCAGGTGAACTTCAAGATTAAACTAATGAACCTGTTATGAAAACAGTACAGTTGATCTCTTATTAGTCCTATACATAGCAGCATTATGCTATTACTCTTCTATATTTAACTGTCAGAGGGCAGATAATGAACAAACACTGGAGTCCAGGAAATCTGTTCTTTGTTCTTCCTGCTGTCTTTGACAGTGATTACATAACTCAGCCCCCTCTTTTACATAAGTGTCATTAGTCAGCGGTAAATTTCAAACTGTTTTCAAAACACTGTTTTTTTTGCATGCCATAAGCAGAATTGTGTCCTAGATATTATGTTACAACAACTGATTTGCAACAGCAACATTTTGAGATAACTAAAGCCGAGTGAATACCATCTTTGAACACTAAGGGTGTTCCTGGAGGATAGTGGATGGATAGATGGAAATAAAGCAAACAAATTAATTCAAAAGAAAGCAATTCACTAACAACACATACAACATGTCAATCTTAGACAACAAGCCCAGAGGGCCTACGCTGTTCATTGAGGTGAAAATAAAGATCTAATTGGTTGGAAACAAACAATGACAATTTAAAAATGAAATAGAAAACAAATATGTATAAAACATGCTCGGGGGATATGAAGAAAAAGCTTGACATTGCAAACAGGTTCATGTATGTCTATCTGTTATAACATGTGTATTGGCATTGGTTAATTAAGTGACCTCCCTGAGAAATGTGTTGCATTAGCGTGTTCAATTTCTTAGTGGTGGAAAAAAAGGCAAGAGCAGCTGTCACTGCAGCCCCAATAATCTGCTTCCTGCCCTCATTTTGTCGAGGTTCGGCACTTCTTAGACTCAATTCACGGGCAAAAAAAAATCCCCTCTAAGGGGCTGTTGCAGTAGGGATTTGTGAATTTGTGTCTTTCTCATGCTGCCAATCTCTCCTTTTATGTATCTGAGGAAAAAAATGTTTCTCATCTCTTGTATTTTTTTTTTTTTTTATCTGTAGCCTCTGTTCATTTAAACATGTGTTGCATGTATATGTCATCGGGCCACTCAGACAGTCTCTAGGTTATGAACTGTCTTCCGCTCTTCACAAACATTACAGCTAGAAAGCAGAGGGTTTTTTTTTTTTTTTTTTTAATGCAAAATCCATATGTATTAACTGGAGCATTGAAAACACTCACAACATGAGACAAAGATTCAGCTGGGAAATAGAGCAGGCTTGATGAGGCCCTCTCATGGCTGCTAACTCTGGAGGGAAAACAACATGAGAAAGATGGGAAATGTCTGTGTTTTCCATCCTTAACTAAAACTCTTCCTTTATCCTTAACTAAAGCTTGACAGGGAGTTCATGTGTTAAGCAGAAACAAGAACATTTGTTTCCTCCTTTTTGGTTGTCTTTAAGAATTTGACTTGTCCTGATCACTCTGACTTACTCTCGCCGGAAAAGAAGTATTTAAATCAAGTTTGAAGAACATTTTTCAGGTTTTCTTTTAGAGGAGAGGTTTGAGTATTTTTTTTTTTTTTGCTTGAATACTTTAAACTGTCAAACTCCTGAGCTAATAAACTCTGAAGTGAGAATCAAAATAAATGTGATTGGATGAGATACATTATTGAGGCCGTATAGGACATTTCACTTGGCGTGGGAATGCTCAATGCACACATTTAGCTGTCTCAATAGTCGTGTTAGTTTAGCGGCGCACAATCAAGTTCATAGAAAGATTTACTTTCTTACAAGCTTCATGAACAGATGCGTGTTAAGATTAGGATACATATTGAGAAATGGAGAGATGGTGGAACGCAAAAAGGTTTCATGAACAATGCACAGCTGGGTGAATAACTGCGACAACTGGCAATCTGCGTAAACATCAACCTTAGGGAGGATGGTGCGGGAGGCAAACAGCTGTCTCCGCTGATTTTTATTGGGTCTGCAGTCCCTATTTTAAACGCTGCGAGTCAGAGTTACATATAGCTCCTTTAAAGTAGGAGTGTTTTTGTTCTAACATTCTTTGAATTTCTCTCGGGCTCAATAAAGTATCTCAAATGTGTCGAAACAATGTTTTTGCAGTTGGGGGGGAAGCTGGGCTCAGGTAAATGACAAACACACAAAGGTGAAAACATCTTATCACGCTCAGGCGCAAATCTGAGCATCTGTTTTTATTTCAAAGCTTCCCGGTTCATGACAAAGTACACAATGGATACTAGATGTCCAGTGACATAATGGTCCGTAAAATAAGTCTAAAGACTTCTTTAATAACCTGCTACTACTGCTAACATTAGCAGCCACTTTCTAGTAAACCTTTTTGTTTGAGAAACCCTACATATAGATTTTACTGAAGTGTCCATCAGTAGTAAGGATTCCAGTCATACATATTTATACACTGCCCACAATTTGGGGTCAAGTGTCTTGCCAAAGGACACATTTACATGCGGCTGCGAGTGGCTGTGTTTTCGCCATTTGTCAGCAGGCTTAAGGCCAGCGTCAGCCCCAGCTCTTCGCTCCTCGCTCGGTCAGCAGAGAGTTTGAAAGAGCTAACCTTTCCAATATGGCGACCGCCATGGATGGCTTCCAAAACCGCCCTTTAGAAACCAGTGGATGATTTCACTCAGATTTCCATGTTTTATACAGTCAATGAGAAAAGAAGACAAAAAACTAGGACTTTTTTCATATGTGCGGTGTTGTGGTGAAACTTCCTGGCTTTTCACAGTAATGGACACTCATTCACCCACACATCCATCTCTCCGTCTGGCAGTCCTGAATTCTTTACTCCGACAGCTGCAAATGCTATGATCCCTTACCCAGCACACACCACACACACACACAAAGACTTATGCATATAGTCACACTATACACCAAGCTCAATACAGAGCAGGTTTAACCTTAAATCTAAAAAAGTGGTTACAGAAAACCCCAGATGAAATCAATTGCAGTAACTGCTAAATCAATACATAGTATATCACAGTGGACCCTCAAATGTCCACTGTGACATACTCTGAATAATTTGCAGAGTTGCTCATACGTTCACGCATTAGAGCAGGACAGAATGGCTGCAGATGTCAACACCAACAAGTAGCTGCAGGGCCATAAGGATCAATACAACAGGCCTGTTAATTAAAACTGTTACCTACTGGATGGCATCTTCTGTTCATCCCAATTAGTCTTTGAAATCTTTTTTTCTTTTTTTAATGATTTGATCAATAACATATACGTACTTACGCTAGGATTTACCTTGATACTCCATTACTCTACCAAAATCTGGCACCATATACAAACGCTGGATGTAAAGCAGACCTCATCCTAAAGCATCTGTTCATAAAAGGACATGACTTTATGATAAGCCACGCCTGCTTTCAAATGAAACAGAGATGCCAAGAAGTCAGACATTTACTTTTCCTACGTCTCATCTCTTAGGACAGGAATTAAACATGTTAATAATTTAGGGTTGCCATGTTAAGAAACATAGTTTGGTATTTGATACATTATTTTAATCAAGTAACCGACATCTTTCTCATTAAAACAGCCTGAGCTACAACGTTGTAGGTAATACGTACATTTATTTGGGGAGCAAAAACGCCGAGCATCAAAATAAAATCATCTTTTTAAATGAAACAAATTTACAGTCATGGGTTATTTAAATGGGAACACATTGATAGTGCTTTGTATTTACTGTATATTCAGATACTCTTTTCTCCAGTTGTTCAAAACGTATGTTAGCTTAAAAACGCTATTAGCATTAATGTCTCCAATTGGAATGAATATTTTTTTTATTTAATATTTTTGACACTCACAGACACAAACAGATTAGTGCTGATGAATATGGGTGGAGGTAACCGAAGGGATATCTCATCCGTTGGTTTTTTCTGAGATTGGTGGTGTTGGATCAAGCCAATAACCACAGTATTCAATCTGGGCGAGTAGAATTAGCAGCCCTAAGCTCTAAAGCTGGACAGGTGACGCAAAAGATTGATGCCCTCAGAGATTCTTGTCACAATGCTGAACACTGTTTGACAAATGATCTCTGCAAAGTGGGGCTTGGAAAAAAAAAACAACACTTCAGCCCTGAAACTGTCTTGCAGTTTCAGTGCAGGTTGCTTGCAAGGCAGCCCCTTGTGACAGCTGGGCGGCAGCGGACAAAGAGAGGACACACTAAATCCGCCTCTCCTGTCAGCCAGGTCAAACACGTTTAAGAGAGGCTGGAGTGACTTTTCCTCCAATCGTGTTGCATCATTGTTGCATCCTGCTCTGTCTTTTCACTGTACTTCATTCCGGAGTCACCTCAACCAGCGAAAGGGATACAACTCTGGTATATAACAGAATTCTCCATAACAGCCATCCAAACGCCCCTCAGATTTACAGCAATGAACAACTACAGGTGACTGAAGACAAATGATGGGGTTGGGTGCTAATGGTGGTTATTTCTGGCTTTGTAAGCCATAAAACAGGAGGTTTGATGTGAATAGCATCATTAACCTTTCTTTAGGACACCTGCCAACCTTCTTTCTCCATTTCAGCTGAGGTTGTTTGTTGTGTTAGCAGGCTAATGGTAGCGCTCTTTAGTTTGCTCGTAGCGTCACATTGCATTTTCATTTACACAGAACAATGATGTATAAACCTTTATCCATACATCCATCTAAACAGTGAGTACAGTATGTTATTTTTCTTTTCTCTCGTCCTTCACTTTTATACACGGGGGGGTGAGCCGTCCTTCGCCCCTTCATCTAAACACAATGAAGATACGGCTCAGACATCATCACCAGTGCAACTTTGTTTGTTACACTGATTGCAGACAGAGGATTATTTACAAAGGATATACTGGATTTCTGCTATATTTACGTGTAAAATGTTGCACGTTGTGATGCAATGTTTAAAGGAAGAAGTTACCTTTGCTGCAGCCATTAATCAAAACAGTTAGCTAAATGGTGCTAAAATGCTCTGCGGGACTAAGAGAAACTCGGGATGGGGGGGATGATTCTTGTGAATGCTGAATTAATGTATCACTCTGCTGCAGGTACCGTTATTTCAAGTAACAGGAAATCGTCGCTGTCTTGGTCTTTAAATTTTCGAGGCTACCGAGCTACACACAGACCGCTAAAACAACACTATTTTACTGGTTGCAAGATAAATAATTCACAGGTATACGTTCTAAATACACAGTTGCTGGTTTAGTTATTTAAGGACGAACACATAGGAGAGTGAGTGCAGGAAAATATTTAAGTGTTGCTTGGCAACAGTCCAGTCTCAGTCAAGTTGCAGATCTACTTATGTCTGCAGAGCCAAATGAACACCAACATTTGAAAAGAAAACAACGTTGACGATTACTTTTAACAGCTGCTGGTTAGCTTTGTAGCATGGTCAAATCTTTTTTTATCTAAAATATCACCAGATAAAACACCTGCCAGTGCCAACCACATTGTGAACTACAAATATATTACAGAAAATATTGCAGTTTATTAAGGAAGTTATGAAGTGCACTTTATCTGCCAACATTTAAATTCCATCAACCCAACTCTGTTTTCCTTTCCTCTGGCAGGGTTTAACTTTTTTTTTTTTTGAAGGTTTGGATTACTGGGTCATAACAAGCTTTCTGCTGGCTGCACTCTGAGATATCGCATCACAATTGTGTTCATCCGAATCAGATCCTCTTAATGTTGTTGCATGCATAAAACTGCACACATACTGCTGCAGCCAACAATGGGCATTTCCCCCGGTGAAACTCGCCAGGCAGAAGCATGCACTGTCAATTCTGCACAATTACACCATCGCCATAGATAAGCTTAATCTGGAGCTATTGCTGTGCGTGGGGGTTTTGCTGCTCTGTACCGGGTTCATGATCATATTCTGTGTCATGATTATTGTTCAATAATGGAGATGATGCCTCGGGGCTGCACGTGTCACACACGTCGATAGGTCAGAGCGGCATCTTACCGGTGACAGCAGGGGGGAAAGCGCAACACAAGGACGGTGCGTGATATAACTGAAGTCTGGCTGCTTGTGTTCACACTGTGAGTTATTTAGTGTACTACTTGAGCTGCAGGGGCAAATGAAGGAGTTTTGCATATTTTTTTTTTTCTATCTAGGCCACGGGGAAGGTGTTATGTGATTGTCAAGACGGGCCGAATTCTGACTTTGCTTGTAGAAGACGAGGCTACAAAAGAGGGGTGGGGGGGGGGGGCAGATACAGATAGAAAGAATGGGATAAAAGAGGGAAAGAGGTAATGTATAGACGGAGGGCAGACTTTAAAACGCTTGTTCATATTCACAATGTTAACATCAATATTCAAACACAGTATAAAGCTGATCTGTCGCTGATTCCAGTCCTCTCCCCTCTCTTTCTCAATCTCTCTCTCTGCTGGTGATACTGCAGAGCTGGGAGGAGGAGTTCATCCGCTTTCATGTGTTCAGCTCGGAGGAATCCACAGATAACAGGCAGGCATAACACAAATCAAGACAAGCAAACACACACACACACACACACACACACACACACACTGAGACCCAAACACAAACGCACGTGTCGTTTCGTCACTGCGGCACAGTCAGAGGCGAGCGCGTGCCGGCGTTGAGTATTTTTTTCAGGTTAAGTTCAAAAGCTCGCACAGAGGAAGACAGAGAGGAAGAGGGGAGTGAGGGGAGTTTGTTGCTATGCGACCAGACTGGTGTGCTGTTTTTGAGTGCATAACCATCCACGCATTGAATTAATGCATGCCTGCACACACACTAATACACAGACACATGCAAGCGCCCACACACATGCAGGAGCAGTGGGAATCTGCAGAGACAGGCAGGAAAAAAAAAAAGAAGTCCCATGACTGCCAAGTGTCGGACACATTGAAATATTTGACTACAACAATCACTCTCTCCTCCATCGACATGAATGTTTTTTGTATTAATGCTGGGTTCACTGATTGGTTAGAATAATGCTGCCCGTCTTTGGTGAGACAGAAATTCCTTTGAGGGGTTATGTTGCTGAAAAATGACCGGAAGCGATTCAATTCAGGAAAAGTGTCTTTGTGCTGTCATGTGAACAAGCAGGGCAAATCATTTCGATGCTTGAATAGCTCTCATTATTCATTTTTATATTAATCTCAAATCACATGGTGTGGATAGCATGCCATACATTTGCATGTTCAAAGGGTGTCAGTGTCTATGAAATCATCAAACGTCTGCATGCACATCAGTTTGTACCTCTGCATCAGCCCCCTTTGTGCTCTTCCCAGCATAGCTAATTGCTGTCATGGCTACTAGTCACAGTTTACGGCTGTTTTGCCATCAAGTGATTCATCTATAGGCCGTTGCAAAATGTGTTGACATTTGAGGCAACTTAATACAGAAAGTTACATAAGGTCATCAGTTAAGCGTTAGAGCGTGTTTAAAAAAAAAAAAAAGGAAGAAAGAAATGAGCCAAACTACAGCCGTGTTTACACCTGGCGTTTACATACTGTACATCTCTGCGATCTGACCACTCCACTTGAGTTCACGTCTGGCATAAAAATGGGACTCAACAGACAACTTGTGATCAGGTCTCTCAACCCCCCCTGCAAAGTCTTCATCGTTCTTTATTGTGTCCTTTACTGGTTGTAAGACTGTTTGACCCTTTAACCCCACCACTGACGGGCTAAACATTTCTGAGACCTCTTGTGCAATAACATGTTCATCATTATATGCACTGTGTGCATGATAGTGTCCATACACTTTATGCACGCTCACATCTTTAAGTTACTGCCTCTTTTTAACTTTTTAGATGCATGTTTTTTGTCTTTTCTTAAATCTTTATCTAATTAAATTTTGCACTGTGTGATTTATTTTTTTTCTTTTTTTTTTTGCTGTCCTGCTCTGCTGTAACACTGTACATTTCTCAGTTTGTGAGATGAATAAAGGATTATCTTATCTTACCTGATATGTGTGGCACTTACGCCCGGTTTCTACCAAGTGGTCTGGTTCAGTTTGGTTTGGTACAGTACACATTGTTTATTAGCGTTTTCACAGTATAAAGTTGGGAATGGTACCAAAATAACCGTACCATACAGTGTTACTTTTTTGCTACTTTTTTGTAGGCCAAGTGTAATGATCCAACCTTAAAGGCAGAAGCTCCACTCACTGCAGTCTGTTGATTGATTAAAAGAATCTGTACTTCCTGCGAGACAATAAAAGGATTAAAACAAAAACTGATTTTTCAAGCACTTAAAGACCGTGTCTCCAATAACAAATTGCATACCATTACCATTTTCAGTAATGTTTTATACTTACTGCAGTGGATACTCTGTGGTTTCGGAAGAATATGTCAGATGACTAGCTCAGAAGGAATTAAGGGGAGCCATAAAAAGGAATGAAGCAGCTGTCATAACACCACATCAAAGCACATTAGCAGAATATTAAGTGTTTTCACATGACCCAGTAAGGTCTCATTTGATTATTTGTGTGGTTTGGAATGAGTCAGAAAGTAAAGACATACATCTTCCCAAGTAATTTGAGAGTTTTGCAACAGCAGAGTTTACAACATAAAGAATTAAGTGTTATGGATGGACAACATTAGAGGCGTTATCTTTTGTAAAGGCTTCAAAGTGTGTTAAAGTGGTATTCGTAGCTGATGACAAAGACGGGCAAGTAGATAGATGAAGTTTAAGTCTTCTCACTTACAGAGCAGCATTGTCTGGTGCTCGCTGTGATATGGAGCTTTACATTCCCGCGCAAGATCTGGCACTATTTTCTTTCAACATTTGTGCTAGCTGACTCTGGAGATGATCAGATTGTTTTTTTGCTCCTACCAAATTACCCCCATTCTACCCCTTTCTCTTCAGTGCTTGGCCTCGACATCCAACATCCAGCATCCAACCCCCCCCCCCCCCCCCCCCCCCCCTTCCCCCCTGCCTTCAAGTATTGGTCTTCAAAGCGGCAGGCAGAAGTCTCCAGCAGCTCTTGAAATATAGATCGTATTGACTATGGGACCCTGCCTGCTGCTCAGTACATTTCTAAAGCAAAAACACACACAGATCAGACACAGCTGTATGCATTGCTCCACACATGGTTTTTCGCTGACACAACCACACAACGTTACATTCACATCTTTCATTCCTCCATACGTCTTCTCGTAATACCATTTGTACTCCTGCAGTGGTTCGACGTTATGAGACGATCAGTGAAGAATGAACTGTAGCCTTGTAGCTAATATCAAATCACCGCACTCGTCTACGCCGTCTCTTGCACTATCACTGGCGTTGTCTTTTTTTTCTCTCTGGTCATAATCAAGATTCATGGTCGTGCCTCCAGCAGCTTTGTGAGTCAATACTTTGGTGTAACTGAGCTAAATGTGCACGTCAGCATGCGATCATGCTCACAAAGACAACGCTAAGACGCACGCGTTGACTGTTTCAACCACTGTAGTTTAAAATGCAAGGAGGCTGGGATCGCCGGTGGCGCAGCGGCAGTGCGCGCGATCCCATGTATTGAGGCTATAGTCCTCGCGCGCGGGCGGCCCGGGTTCGCGTCCGGCCTGTGGCCCATTTCCCGCATGTCTCTCCCCACTCTCTCTCCCTGATTTCCGACTCTATCCACTTTCCTCCCTCTATAATAAAGGCATAAAAAGCCCAAAATAAATCTTTAAAAAAAAAAAAAATGCAAGGAGGCTAAAAAATATATTCCCAAAAAATCTATGTAGCAGCAAATACCTAAAACAATTTTTTTCTGTTGAAATGTGTCCAACGTTAGCAATAGCATGCTATCATTCTCACATCGGCAATGCTCACATGCAGATATAATGTTAGCTATTTTAAGCATCTCTGCCAAGTATTATATGCTTTTATGCTTAAAGTCAATTATTTTTGTATTGGTTTATAAACTGGTTCAAATGTTAAGTGTTTGGAAGTGATGTAAGATGAAGTTTATGTATTATAATGTTTTATTATGTGTGATCTGTACCTTGTGTTTGGAGCTATAGAGTGTTATAGTATTGCTTGTATCTTACCTCTTGGGATAGTACTAATTGTAGGGTGGTTCATGTTAATGGGGCTGTTTTGATGTTGGCTGGATGACATCCTGGAACATGGGAGCGCCATCGCCTTGCCAGTGAATTAGCAGGAAGACTCTGTTGTTAGTGGGTGATTAGATTACTCAGTCTATTTCGTCTATTCACCACTGATGACAAAAAAAAAAGCCGCTCAAAAACTCTCAAGTCAATATATCTGACATTTCAACAAAACAAAAAAAACATGAATCAACCCTTTTCTAAGTGGGACATGTATCATCCTTGAATGGAACCGTTACTGCAAAAGAGCAAACACAGCATGAGGGTTGTAGCTACTTTAACGAAAGAAGTCGTGATTTTCAAAGGATGGCTCAGTTTTCTGCTAAATAACAAAACGTCATTTGGAACAGTAAATGGTTGAAATTGAGGAATTTTGAGAAATAACAAATATCAGACCAAGACTAGTATTTGTTTTTCACATAGAGGAAACTGTGATTTGTTGTCTGCCCAGATGAGTCTGTCTGGAAAATCAACATTCAAATCAAAACTTCAGTTCTCCAGAAATCCTTCTTCTCTTCCCTTTAGACATCTGTCTTTACCTTCACCCCGTTACCTCCTTGATCATATTACGTCAGAATACATTTTACCTTAGTTACAGTAGATGAAAAATATTACACTTATATATTTAGCAATTTTCGGTCTATTGGTCCATAATGGAACTATCAGAGTCAATGGAGCCAATCTAACCACTGAGCTGCGTTTTGGTGAAATGGGCCCATGTACTCTATTACAACTAACTCTATTGTATGTGGACACAAATCTCATGGGACAGCTCTCCATCTCTCTTATTTTCAGGTACTTACCATTTTCTCTACACTCTTCCTTCTTCGCTCTCTCATTCGAGCTCTTTCTCTCATTTCCCATCATTCCATCTTTCATTATTGATTAGTTCAAAAACCTCTCAAATCTACAAGAGTTGCCCAGCCCAAGCTGAGTGTGTGTGTGTGTGTGTGCTCCAGCCATGTGGGACTTTGGGACCCACTTTACTACATTGACATCAGCAGTTGCCGGTTGTGTTCATAACTATGGTGACCCTGTTGTCTGGGCGACGGCCATTATGTTGTCAAGGAAGCACTCAGACTAATGGAGGAGCCACATAAATGATGATGCTGTGTCCCTCCACCCTCTTTCTCTCCCTCCTTCCTCACACGCGTACAGATATGCGCACATCACTAATGGGCTTCCATAATAAATGCAATCTCCCGTTTTCAGACGCCAACCATGAATCGATGACACTTTTACCTGACCTCCTTTCGTTTACTCTTTTTGCTAAAGCGCACTCCGGCACAATCACACAGACAGACAGACAGGCAGCAGTTCTGTTTACCGGAGTCATTTCTTCCTTTGATCAAAATTCTGTTGAAGACATTTATTTACCATCTTCACAAAAGATGCAGACGTTTTATGATCCCTGAGACACACACACACACACACACACACACACACACACACTGCACACCGAGCAAAATCATTATCAGTCAAATCGTGATTTTCTCTCTGTCAGGGAAGTGATACCAGGGATGCATGCTAACAAGGTAACACCTGGAAATAAAAAGAGAAAGTGTGTCAGTGAACGTGAGGTCAGCAGGTGTGTGAGTTTTTGTTAAAGAGTACTGAAATGAAGACTTGGACATGTATATGAGAATGTGTTATGAATAAAGACTGGTGAACCCAAACATCAGTGTAGAGAATGGAGAAATGGGAAAAGAGCATAATGAATAAACTGAATCTGTAAATGAAATGAATGAGTAGTCAATGCAAAATGCAGCCCGGTCCCATAAGGTCACGTGATATTGTAAAATGTTAAATCTTTATTTTATTATGTGACATGTCCATGCAAAGATAAGACTGCTTAGATTTCTGCAGAATTGATGAAGGTGGTTACGATTCGCGCAGTCACAACAGCTTTTACATTTAGATTGGATTTTAACAGTCTGAGATGTGTGTTGTAACAAATACTGATTAAGGCTCCTTTTACAATCTGGAAAACCTATTATTTGCTTTAATCAGGGTTTTTTTTTTTTATGTTATTTTCGTAGTGATATCTTTTTGATTGAAAGTTCATTTACCACATGAGAAGAGAGAGGAAAACAATGAGGGAGTAAACAAAGTAGTTTGTTGATTTTGATTTTTTTGCTGGTCTACAAAGTTAAAATCAGTTGTAATAGACTCGTTTACCTTATTATGTTGAGTTATTAAAGGAAGACTGTGGGACATTTACACATGAATAGAGCAGAAATCAAGTATATCCTGTGAATGTCTCTCTGAGTCATCACTGCCTACAATGAGTGTTGTTGGGAAAGCGGGCCTTCAACAATATAAGTTTAGAAAAAGAAGCCCGTCTGACTTTTTGACTTTTGTTTGTAGAAAAGGAAAAAAAAAGACCCCGATGCAGAGATTTTCCTTTTTTGTTGAAGCAAGTCATGTACTGTTATCCTTATTCAAACTATATCATTGGACGTACTTTGAAGTAGCCCTTCTTACTGGTACATTTTTTTAACAGACTAACCTTTTGAATAGACCTCTTTGTTTCAAGCTTGCACAGTATCCACCTCCAAAATCAAGTATTCAATCCAGGCTCGCGCAAAATCGCCAAAGTCAAATTGTCAAACAAGCTTTTCACTCAACCCCTGTTGTTGAAAAAAAAAAAACAGCTTACTTAACCTCTAACTGTGAAACTGTTGTAGGACTTAACTGCTAACTGTAGAGTGTTTGAGTGTGTGTAATCTGCCGTCCCTTCGAAAAACTACTTCTCCCCTCGGCTGGTGTTGTAAATAAGAATGCGCCTTTAAATCAGCTCAAGTGGTTAAATGAAAATTGAAAGTCCTTTGTTGTCTGCCAAGTACAGCAGCTGAGTGGAGATACATCGGGAATTGCACAGTGAAAGCACTCAAGCCCCAATCGTGTTTCAATACATTCCAATGATGTTTCAATCAGGTGACTTCGGGAAGCACGTGGAGTTATTTGTAGCCGCTCTTGTATTTGTTTAACAATCCATTTTGATGAATTATTGTCTTGAGATAAAGGACTGTCATGGTGTATTCCTAAGTCTGATTGTACAGCTGGTTCAGAACTATCCTCAGATACAGTTTGATCGAATGATTTCCCATGAAAAGGCACAGACGCCGTCACAGATCAAAACAAACTGCAAGGAGCCTCGAGGCTTTTGTTCATCTTCCTCCATCTACCCATAGGAGAATGTGAGAGATTATCGTCCCGCCCGTTAATCCCACCATCTATTTTCTGAACATGCTTGTGTTCAGGGCCAGAGCGGGCAACCATAGGGCAATACTGCTTTATCTTATTATTGCTCGGGCATTTCGTTTGTTATCCCTCAATCAATGTGTACAGGACCAAAGCGCTGAAGGTTTAAAATGAGAACGCTAAGATAAATAATATTATTGTGAAGCGTATCGAACTTCAAATGTACAATTCAAGGTTTAGATGCTTTCTTGAACAAGACTGATATTTTTAATATCCCAATAAGTAAGAAAACCTTCCGGAGACTGCCCCAGTACCTCGATGAACTGCAATGTGTTCTCCAGTTGAAGGTTTTGAGTCTTCGCCTGTTATTACACCTTACAACCATGTCTCGGTAAATACTCAACTCTGATTGGCTTTCGGGTGTGAGTTAGTTTCTGAATACTTCAACACTGTTTTCCAAGTCATCATGGCCTTTTGAGAACTCAAATCCATTGACATTGCAAAATGTTTTTGGATTATACCATTTAAAGTTTACGTAAACTTCAGTTTATGATTGACAGAATTAACTGCTCTCAGTTTGACAATTTATGATTAATGGCGTTACATTTTTGTTTTCCTGTGCACACCTCTTTAAATTGATTGTAACTACTGAAAGGTTTATGCATTTCCTCTTGTGTTTTTTTTATCATTTTGACCACTCTACCAGGTGTACCTCTGTTCAATCAGCAATTCAGATGTGTTCCAGCTATGCCAGGTGTCGGAGCAGATGTTGGTGATTAGCAGGTGGAAATGTACAAGTTGATCACAGCACCCCTTTGGCCTTCCTGCTTTCCCTCCGATTGAAATAATCAACTGAAAAGCGCTGCTGCACGGCTGTGTTTCGAGGCTCACTGAAATGTTCTGGTCCCCCGAGCTGTTTTAAAGTAATGAAATGTGCAATAGAGTAGCTTCATAACAAGTAAAGTGAAGCTCAAGTATACTCAAGTTGTGACTTTATGCTGATAATGACAGTGATAAAAAAGAAGCTATGTAGTCATACAAAGCAGATGTTCCACACACCCCCCCCCAATACTGTTCTCTGCTACAAGATCTTTGCTTGTGTTATAATATATCTGTGATGTACATCTATTGGACTAAAGCACCTATAAAGTGAATTGTAGAATCTGAAAGGAGATTTATTTATTGAATCCATCCTCAAATTCATAATTCTTTCCTTTCAATAAGGTTTCTTTTACATTTCACAAACTGTTGCAAGATATTGTAAAGGTTAGCCTTACTGACTTTTACCTCATTGTGCCATCTTTAAACAGTCTGGACACACTGCAGTGGAATCATGAAAAATCTCTAGTCTGTAATGGATTTAGTTGTTGACGATCATACCTGATCAACCTCATTCTATGATGGCTGCACTAAATGTTGCCGCCTCAAGTTTATTTTATTCAGCACCCCTTTCCAGTCGGAAATAAAGTGCCCTCACGAAGCTCAGCCATCATCACGACTTTGTACATTCACAGTGATACGGCAACAGCTTAATATTGCCATCCAAACCTGAGAGTTTGACAGACATAAACGCAAACTTCCACCCTAACCCTGAAGGGGGTTTAGTACAACGCATCATTATAAGTTACTTTAAGGCTCAAATGTAAACATTTTTATCGGCATGGCGGTTTTATTTTTAGGTGTACGGCAATCAGTCTGCTACACATGAACCACTTAATTCAGTCATTGAGACTCTGTGCTTGTTTTAGTGTTTTATTGTTTTAACCCTGTTAGTGTTTTACTTATGTTTTATGTTTTGTGCTCTTCATGTATGTATAGCACTTTGTCACAGCTACAACTGTTTAAAGTGCTTTATAAATAAAGTTGAGTTGAGTTGAGTTGAATTGAACCTGTCTTCCATGTTTTGGGGTATTTGTAGCTTTTTCATGCTTTTGTAAAGTGGCCAGTGCTAGGAGCAGGCATTTGTGTTTACTTTCTTTGAAAAGAAGACGGCAGGATGCTGTAATGAGAAGATCGGTTACTTTAAGCTTCTAAAGTATTGTTTAAAAAAACCAAAAAAACAAAACAATTACTTCAGTACAACAACAAATAGAATCATCATTCTGTGGGAAACACAATGCTCACCCATAACCACCTAAGGAAATGCTTGAAGTCGTATCACTATACAGCTTAATTCATTCAAAATCTCTATAGTGCCAACTCTAAATGTATTCACTTCTAACGATGGAAAACCAACATTGCAACATCCAATATGAAGAATTTGGAAGTTAAAAAATTGCTACTTTCACATTGCCAGTTCAGAGCAGGATATCAACGCCTTTCCTTAAGTTTATGTGTGGGGCGAGGTTGTTAACACCCCTGATCTGGTTTTGGAGGTAGTAACAGAGGGGCAAGACAGCGATAGCAGGGCAGAATGAGTGTGCTCATGTTAAAGTAAAACTCTTGCTGTTTGATTCCACATCGTGCCTTCCCACAATCTGAAAACACAGTACTGTGGAACTTTTTTTATGGCGCTGATGTGGACTCTCAATGTGTAAATGGCTAATGGTTGACGTCAACTTGGCTATGTCCATATTTATGTAATCTATGGCATGCATAAAACACTTTCAATGTAACATTTCTGAACCAGAGCCAACAGCATTTATTATTATTATTTCTCTGTGACTGGGGAGCTTGGCATACCAGGCTGACCTTAAAGACTCACTGAAGCGTGGAATACCTAGAAGGCCTCTCTTCTGAGTTTCTTCAGACCTAACATTTTCTTATCAGCTTCTGCTCATCCTCCACTGCTCATCTCATCCTTAAAAAAAAAACGGCCTATTTTTTTTTTTTTAGCCCATCCCTTTTTTAGTTTTTGCCCTCTAACTATCCCATTCTACCACCTTCTTCCCTCCCCCACCCCTTCACACCACTCATCTCCTCGCCAGTGAAGGACAGCAGAGGTTACAGAGCAGTGTGGTTGCCTGCGGTCAGAACAGTAACTCAAAGGAAGAGACATGAGGTTTGTGTTGCCTGGAAATTAAGGTGCCTCTCTCACCAGCAGACGACCGGCCGCTCCCTTGATAGCTGATTTTTTTTTTCTTCTATGCTAATTGCATATTGAGTTAGTGGCAAAGCAGGGCATAGAAGAATATTATGTAAAGAGCTTTTGTCCCCCCACAACTGCATGATGAGTTTAGATGGGTTTCCTGTTTACGCAAAATAAAAGATTTGTCCCATCAGAGACACAAAACACTCAAGCCACAATGTCATGATGGCTTTTAAATGGATTTTCAGAAAACCATTTAGAAATGTAACAAGTAACTGGAAAGTTTTAAAGTTGCTCCACATTAAACACAAATTTACTTGTGTTAGTTGTCCATAGCTGAAATACAGTTAGCAGCAGCGATAACAGTTACACGGACTACACACAAGTAGGTTATGTTTTTGTCAGAGATGGAAGGATTCTTTTTTTCACACTTAGCTCTATCACTTGACAGCACACAAGCTACTGTCATCCCATAGATAGTATAAGCATTCAGTTGCGCTCATGACCGTTAACAAGCTGGATGCTAACAGTATATTTCGTTAGCAAATGTGACATAATAGGAAAGGTCAGAAATGTACTAACGTTAGCTTAATATGTTAAATGCTAGAATTAGCCATTGTCTAATTTATAGCTAGCAGATGAGTTGCCGCACGACACGTTTATTGTTGCCGTGGAAACACTGAATGCTACGTCAAAAACTCTTACATAAGGAAGCGGGAACTGCTACTGAAAGCTGCCTTACTCTTGCGGTTTGTGCTGCTGTGATAAAAACGTTGTACTTGAATACACTACCTTGTTGGTAATACATATTCTCTTCTTCAGGTATGTTTCGCCCGTTTGTCTTGAAACTCTTGAGTTTTTTGGGGGGTTGGGGATGGAGTCGCAGATAGAATCACTTCTGTGAATTTAAATGCCATGCGTTTAAGTATACCGTGTGTGTGTGTGTGTGTGTGTGTGTGTGTGTGTGTGTGTGTGTGTGTGTGTGTGTGTGTGAGGAAGCGATAGCAGCTCATTAGACAGAATGTGAGAAGCTGCAACAGACAGTTTGTTTTTGCAATACAGGTAGACTGTACTGACGTACCGACTGTCACAGGTATCATTATGCAGACTGTTTCCTTCATGTAGACATGGACGAGGTTGGCGTGGAATTAATGGACTGTTTTTTCTAGCTTAGTCGGGAGTTACTTAAGGCATCATTCATTATTTATGGGAATATATTTCTTAACAAACAAATTAGATACTCCTTCCAACATGATGTTTCAGTAGACCCTTTGAGACAGACTTTTTCACTAAAAGGCAATAACTAAGCTCAACCGTAATCACGTCTTTTTCTATTTACATTGATTCTGCGTCAGCATAATACGGCTGTCTGTATATTCGTATATCGTTGTGGAAGCAAAGCACAGCGGGAGCTACACATACACACATACAGTACATGCACACACACACGGCGCTGCGCTCCCCCGCTGGCTCTGCCTCTGTCACGCCTAAATACCATGGCGTGAAACAGCAGCCTGAAGAGCCTGAGAGATTAAATTCTCAATAAATAGATTTCCTCATCCTTACACAGTACAAAGACCACCTCCTCGTTCCAGAGGTTTTCGAGAGATCTAATTAGCACCATCAGTGGAAATACCTGTGTGGTCAATGGCAGGTCAGGGTCTTTTAATAACAATCAAATTCTCAGTCTGTTTCTGTCTCACTGTCCTTCCTTTCACACGTCTTCCCTGTCCTCTGTGTCATTTTTCTGGTCGTAAGACACGCTTTGTTGCTTCTTCCTCTCAGACTCCCCGCACAAATTTATATGCTCTTCTTCCGCATGGCGCTTGGGCAGCAGGTTAAGTGTCGGGGGCTTTCTCTTAGGAGCAAAATCTATGAACCGATGGTCACGGACCATTACTCTCACAGTTTGAAACATGAACCCCCATCAGCATGTCTCACTTCTCGGAGCCTATTTTGTGTGTGCAGCCAGTTGAAAATGAGATAAACATGACTCACTGGATCACGCTTGTCATACATAATATTTGGTGACAGTTTGTTAGTAAGCCAAGGGTGTATGGTGACTGTGTGTGTTTAAGCTAAAATAGGAAAGTGATCCTTCCCAATATAATCCACTTTCTCTTTTTTTTTTTTTTTTTTTCTCATCCCTGTTTAAATGATGCACACTCACCTGGAGGAAACTTGAGGAGGGCACATCAGAGGAATATTATTACTAAGATGCTGCTGCAGCCTCCAGACGGGAGATTATTATGCAGTTTGTGGCTGAAAAAAAGAACTGGATAGGCACTCAAATTAAAAACAGAAAGTGTCGTTAAGATATTCTGATTGAGAGGAGAGGAAATTTGAAATTTGAGCCCCCTTTGGAGGGCAGCTAATGCTTGTTATGTGCGCTGTATAAACGTTTGGTATTATTGGGTATTAACACTGATTTGTTGGAAATTACATTTGTAAGGTGTGTTAAACATTCTGGCATTATATTTTGATGATTTGAGTGTTCAGGAAAGTCATCCAGACAAACGAAATCCCATGAAGCCACTGGACATATTTCAGGAAAGTCATCCAGACAAACGAAATCCCATGAAGCCACTGGACATATTTCAGCGGGTTACTATACGGTGACTATTAAGGGGTCAACAATTGTGAAGCTGCCTGATTGTAAATGAGGAATTTGAGAGTAAGACAGATGACTAAAAAGACTGAGGAGAAACAAGAGGGGGCAGGGTGGCAGGTGGAGGACGAGACGGGGTGACAGCAACAGAAAAGGTGAGTGAAGAGACCAGCTCTAAGAAGATTACAGAAAAGAATGGGAAGGAGTCAGGTGGGGGAAATCGTCAGAGGACATTGGTTTGGGGGGGGGGGGGGGGGGGGGGGTAGTGATGGTAGATGCTGGCAAGTGCAGGAGAAGCAGTATGGAGATGATTGAAAATGAAATCAGGACAGAGAGATTGCAGGAGGTGGGGAAACAAACAGAAACAAATAAATTGGCAGTGGTGGAAGAAGGAGTTCCAATAAAGTGGTGAGATAGGGTTGGGTAGGGTGAAGCTGGGATTGGCAAATTTAGTTGAGTGCTGAGGGGAATGAGAGATTATGCTGACAGAAGAAGGAAAAGAAGGGATACGGATAGGAGAGAAAGAGAAGATGGAATAAAGAAAAAGAGCTGGACGTTATTTGGCAAATGGGGAGACATAGAAATAGAGGGAAAATTATACATATATATATAATTATGTGTCACAGACTGGATAGTAACTGTTGATTTGCTGTGCTACAACTACAGTGTAGTTAATTATCTAGACAAAGACAGCAAATGGAGATGTAGCCAAATAGTTACCTCAAATCCTATCTTCAGCCAAAAGTGCTTCATACTGAGCCGCAGAGGTTGTGCAAATAACTTGAATATTTATACGGGTGTGAAAAAACATCAAGTATATTTATAATTATTTGAGTGATATACACACATAACAGCCACAGGTCCAAATCCTGAAAATGTTTAAGATTCTTAAGAAGAGGTACTAAAATGAAGAGCTCTAAAATGCCTCTAATTAGTGAGCGAGCCAACAGAATGTCATTCATGCCTTTTGTAACTATAGGCCTAAGTTTGTTTCTTTATTATTACTATTTTACTGAAAGCAGCCGTGTGATTAAAATCATTGCAATATAGAACTTACCTTCTGGTGAATCCAGTCCTCATGTAATCGGCTGGTTTCTGCGCAGTGTTTTGAACGTTTTTGATGACGCTGGGGCTCCAGGACCTCGTTGACCATGATGTTCTTCCTTCTTCCGGCCACACAAGGGTCAACAGCAGTATAGCATTTACCACTGAAATAGAAAAGTACATGTAAAATATACCAACGCAGACTGAACAGAAATTAAGTTATTAACTTTTCAAATAACCATTTGTGTAAAATGTTTAAATGAATAAATCATAAAAACACTAAGACATGGTTGGAGACAGATCTATACACAAAATAATATAATAAAGAAAGAGACAGGAATGGTACAAAAGAAGAGGAGAGTGGACAAAAAAAACTGGAAGGAAGCATAGACTGTGGGGAAGGAGGGACTGCAAACGACAACGTGTACATCAGTCCCTGGGCCCTTTAGGTCCAATATCTAGGTCATTTTGTGTTTTTATAGATAAATAATTTAAGCTACCTGTACGCCTTGCTTTGACCCTGTTGCATTCAGTTGAGTTTGATTTGAGCACATCGGATTGTTTGGTACTCTGTCGCCATCTTGTGGACAAGTCGAGAAAGACATCGCTTCGGCGCTCTCGTTCAGTGTGGACCTTTCTGGTAGCCATTCGAGGGGGTGCAAACGTTGCCGTAGCAACGGGAAGGGTAGCGGAGAGTAGGAATTGGATTTTTCCCTACTCTCTTGTTTCTTTCTTTTAAACGGCGTGAAGCAAAGACGACTTAAAAGTTCAGGTTCCTAAATTGTAGCCAGCATGGCTGCAAGCAACCCGACAGTGTTTCTCCTCACAGTGAACGGACAGATCGAGGGCGCGGACGTGAGTAGAGCTTTTCTGTCGTTAGCATAGCAGCTAACTTCATCCAGTGTTAGCTCGGGATAATGGTCACAGCGTGGCTTCAACTCTCAATTAAGAACTCAAATGTTAAAAGTAGAAATGTTGTGCTGTTTTTTTTAGTTCCCGGAGTATGACAACTTGTACTGTAAATATTGTTTCGTCTACGGACACGACTGGGCTCCCACCTCGGTGAGTAACGTGAAGAGATAGCAGGCTGTACGTGTGAGGTGCATTCACGTGCTGCTCGGACCTCCTCAGGTGTGTTCACGAGCTCACGATGGATGGATGGATACTTCGATCAATGTAAACTTTCCCCATTTAATTCTTATTTTTGCAATAAATCTGAAACGACTTCAAATGTAAGGATGAAGTCAGTTAACTATGGGCTAATGATAATGTTGAATTTAAAATAATATTTGAAATGTATCACTGATATCCTCATCATTCATGTCCAATAGTGATTTTAACTGTGGTTGCAGTAAAATACTAATGATCTGAAGGAATTTAAAAAGAAGTGTGGTTGTTCTGATACGACCAAGTCTTTACTTCTGTTTCGCTCAAGGGATTGGAAGAAGGTATCACTCAGATAACCTGTAAAGGCAGCCAATCATCACATAAATTAATCTGGAACTTTCCCCTGGAGACCACGTTTAAGAGCACAAACCCGTCTGGATGTGAGTATTAATCATGCAGACATATCACACACATATGTGTTGTTACATTGAAATGCATTATGATAGTCTACTGTATCAGTTTGGTAAAAAAAGAAGTGTGAATCTTCATCCCTCAGGGCCTCAGCTTGTAGTGAGCGTGTACGGTCCAGATGTGTTCGGCAACGACGTGGTCAGGGGTTATGGAGCAACACACATCCCCTTCTCACCGGGACAGTCAGTACAACCTCCATCTTTCTTTCTTTTTTTTTAAACTCTGTCCAACACATCACATTTAATTTGTTCTTGTTATGAATGTTTTCACATTACTGCTTCACTCATCTGCGTATTGCTAGTTAAAAGTAAGAAGAAGAAAAAGCTGGAAAATATTCACTAAATATGAATTGTGTTTGGTAGGATTTCTATTGTGCCCTTCTTGTTTCATACGCGTTTGATAAGAACCTGCTATGTTTTTTGTTTGTTTTTTTTAAATCCCAGACATACTAAAACCATCCCCATGTTTGTTCCCGAGCCCACGTGGAGGCTTCAGAAATTCACAAGGTGAGACATGTGTGGAGTTTTCTGTCTCAGAAGGGGGAGGCAGCCGATCTCTGAGCATGATCAAATATTTACTGCTCTGCTGTGAGAGTGTTGGAGAGTTCTGCCAGAGATGCAGAAGAGAATTCCTCCACATCACCGTGCGTTGTTCACAGCTGCTGTTATCAATGAAAGCCAGAGTTCATTTCAACATCACAGACATCGAGGTCACATGTGGATCTTGTTCTACTTTTTTCACATGAAATAGGAAAGGTGTTACTCGCTGAACTGGGTTTTTATCTCATGCATTAAATCTAGTTTTCCTTTACATTGAATGATCAATAAACAGGACTTTCATTGAAGCAATGTTGTACAGCATCATTGATATGTCATTTTAGTAAGCAGTGTGTTCAATGCTTAGGCTGTGTTTTATAAAAGTTCGCACATTGACTGATCAGAAATACAAGACTTACAAAACAGTCTCATCTGGAAGTGTCCTCTTTAATCAGTCCAACTTGTGTGTTTACAGTGTACTATACATACTGTATCAGGAGCTTCTTTAACCTCTGTTTCCTGTCCTTCCTTTCAGCTGGCTGTTGGGACGGCGGCCTGAATACACCGACCCCAAAGCAGTGGCTCAGGGTGAAGGCAGAGAAGGTTTGTTTCGGCACACGAGAGAATGTGTTTACACCTGAGCATGTTCTTGAGCCAGGCAAAGTGTTTATTCTGATCTCTCTCTCTCTCTCTCTTACGACTGAAACATAATCACAGCTCGTTTAATGTTGTCAATTATTGTGTTGCAGTGACGCGTGTTCGTTCTCAAGGCTTCGTCAACGTCTCTTTTCACATCATGACGAAAGACATGAAAAAACTCGGCTACGACACCGGACCATCAAGTTCTGCAAACGCACGATCCGTCACATCGGGCTGGTCGACTGAGGATCAATAACAAAGTCCAAACAAAAGACTGCTTTTAAGACTACTTGCTTATTTTTCTACTTTTGTATTACCCGTGAAGGACGTTTTCTTTTCTTTTTTAATGTACAGGTATGTTTGTATGAATGGGGGAAAAAAAGTTTTGTTTTATAGGATTATTTCAAAATTGGCAGTTTGATATATTTCTATGTTGTTAAACTTTTATTTCATGAAACTTTTTGTTTTGTTTTGTTTAAATAACCGTGGACTTCCCTCTGAATTGTTCTTCGCTGAATAAACTGAGTAACAACATCAACAGAAATACACACGACCACTGCAGTTCCAGAGTTGAAGTGATACACATTTTATTTTAAACGATGCAGCTACAGTCGTCCTCATCCAACAGGGTGTGGCCTGCTGCGTTCATTTGTTTAGATGCCGTTAAAATACCACGGTGACTTTTTCCTACAAAAACCCATTACACAGAATAATAAGGTATACAGAGGAACAGTATGTTACAATAGTACAAATGATAAATTATATTATACAGTTATAATGCCAACAGGTTGAGCATGTATCCAATAAAAAAAGCAGCCTGCTCCCAGTACTATGAGAAGGGTAAATAGACAGACGTGGAAAAAGTTAAAGGAAGCCGTTTATGCATATAAAGGCGGACAGTCCATCAGGTCAGTTAGTCCTTGTGATAAAAGCATAGCAAATACATGAAAACACGCAGAGGAGCTCGCTACACAGGCCACGTTTCACTGCACCGTAGCAACGACTGTGAGAAGGTCTTCTACTGCAGTGTAGCTTAGGAGTGCTGAGTTTGTTTAGAGACCATAAAAGTTTTGACCTTTTTTCTTTTATTCCCCCCCTCAACGCATCGCGACCTCAACCTTTTTCGACCATCACTGGAGTGAAATCAAAGGTCAGGCTGCAGTGAAATCAAGGCCGGTGAGAAAGTGACG
The DNA here is from genome assembly GCF_947650265.1 of Symphodus melops. Classification (NCBI taxonomy): domain Eukaryota; kingdom Metazoa; phylum Chordata; class Actinopteri; order Labriformes; family Labridae; genus Symphodus; species Symphodus melops. Next base: position 4,770,732 of record NC_136707.1, read on the forward strand.
CGTCTCAGCTAGAAATCATAGCATTTCAATTAGCACAACATTTATTAGCAAATCTAACCTTGCGAATTTTTTGCATATATTTAGTCGAGATAAAAATGTATGCTGGTTTGCAAGTCAGTGTCACATCTGTTCACCCCCCTCCTCCCCCCTTTCACCAGCATAAAAATCATCATCAGCATCATCACAATCATACACACAGATGGAGCTGCCCCTCCTTTTGCCTGAGAGAAATGAAGGTCTGCGTTTAGTGGAAATATCACGGGTCCCGCAATGTAGCTACAATACCACAGTACACCAGGAGAGGGCGTCGACTCACATCAAAAAGATAAACAACCTCCACAGTAACACATTGGCAGTGATAATCACAGCTGAAGAGAGCGGCTTACATTGGCCTGCAGAGAAGAGCGCTCTGCACCAGGCACAGTCGACCAACCCACCGAAAATTTCGCTTCGTTTGTAAATGTTTGTCAATCTACCAAAAAGTAACACTTTCCTCCACGACCTTCTGCGCAAAAGGGCTCTGGAATATATATATATATATATATATTTCTAAAAAACTAAACTTTAACAAATGGAAGTCATGAATTTTCATAAACAAAAACTATTTCCAATTATGACATCCTCGGAAAATTACAGTCGCTATGACTTTGGTAACAGTTGATCTTCTAAGAGAAGAGAAGGACAAAAAGCCTAACCCGGGGTGGGAAAAGAACCAAAAAAAAAAGGAAACATGTTAAAAAGAGAAATTGACAATGATACATGGCTTAGCTATTACACAGCCCCAAGAGTCTAAAAAAAGGCTTGGATTTGTATCTAATGTGTAAATAACAAAAAAAAGAGTAACACAAAATAAACAACTGCTCGTTTACATGACACGTTTAGCTGTGGATTCCCTGTACTATCAATAGACCTAAACAGCCCCCGTGTGAGTGTATGTGTGTGTGTGTCTGTCAGATAATGTTCTTGTGGAGAGATTAGGGCCCTTAAATCCACTCAGAGGTGAACTCTGCTCATGGTGTCGACTGGCTAACATGCTCTTTAAACCACAGTAACACTGGGATTGTACATGGCTGCACACGCGTACACAGTTAAGGCTGCGGATGTCTACATTACGCCCGTTTTGACTCGCACTAAAACTAAACCCAAATCGCTTCTCTTTTTTTTTTTTCATTCATGGAGAGACGGAAACACTTTCTCATTAAAGTACACTTGAAGCTAAACGCAGATCTCACGCAAACACTCAGCGCACCCCTCTTTCCCTTTGAACCTAGAAACAAACTTAAAAAAAAAAAAGAACTGTCCCATGATGCCTTTTTGCATCCATATGTTCAGCTGGCTAAGTAGTGATGCCGTCACAGTTCATGTCTTTTTCTCTACACACAGACTTGGGGGGGGGACTCACTGACAAAGATACCAACATGGAGCCGTTAGTATCTGAGCATTGACAGTGTACCTGCACGGTGCACGAGCACATACAGACATACAAACAAAAACTGTGTTTGCTTGCAACCCCTTGTACAAAAGGGGTTTGTCTCCTCTGATAATGTTCATAGTCTGTTCCCGCCACCTCCTGCTTTCGTTTAAGTTCTTGTGGAGGGACGGGCAAACAACAACAACAACAAAAAAAAGGTCCAAGTTGACAGGAATTGACCAGGCGAGAGTTGTGACTGAGTGGTACCAAGAGGCGAGGCGGTGTGGTCGTCTCCCTCCCTTAGCTAAGGTGTAACGGTGAGCCCAACAGTCGCAGACGAAAAAAAAAAAAAAAAGAAAACAAAAAGGAGAAAGAAATTGTGCAAAATCCCTGCTTAGTAACACGTTCGTTCACTCACACACACACAGACACACAACAAGAGTAAAAACACATCTGTCCATCTCTCATTCTTACTCCAGTTTGTGTGAGTGAAACCCACTGGAATATACACAGTGTAAAAGTACTGAGATGTGCACTCGCTTGCCCCCAAACGCCACACACACACGCACACACATACCAGCTGACAGGGCTTATAAAAGATTAGCTCTAGTGTGAAGAGATAAAGATCCTGGCGTTAGTACAGTCAAAATCTCCTGTCCACCATAGAAGAAGAAGAAGAAGTAGAAGACAAAAAAAAGGACCAATCCTAGAAGGGGAGCGAGTGAATGTGAGCAGGACAGGGAGGAGAGACTGTGCCCTTTCTCGCCAGAGGGGGGGGGGGGGGGGGGTACTGTAAACACCACGGTGTCTCTGTAAGTCTGTGGACAGATGCAAACCGTTTGTGGTCATCAACAACATTGTCAGATCAGTATGGGACACACAGCACTAGGCAGCTTGTAGCATTTAGAGAAGACAAGGGGGAGGAGTAAGGGAGTGTGTTAAGGTAAGAGGAGGCCAGGCTGGGACGAGGACCTGGAGAGGAAGTTGGTTACAAAAGGAAGAAATGGGATAAGACATCTCCTTGTTTATTCTGAAGCTTCTTGAGGAGCCAAAGTTATAGAGAGAGAAAAAAAAAAAGGGGGGGGGGGGACTCAGGTGCAAGGTTCCCCGCCCTCACAAAAGGAAGGGGTTGGTGGTTCCAGTGGGCTGCGTCCCAGCTTGTGGCGGCAGGCTCATCAGGGGCTGGGGCATGGACATGGAGGCTGGGATCCCCGCTGTCATCCCGGCGTTGGCGCCGACGCTCATGCCGGGCATCCCGCGACCCATGGGGGCCATGCCTGCCAGGGGGACCATAGTGATGGGCTGAGCGGGCAAGGAGGCGAGGTTCATTGGCTCGGCCATGCCGCCAAAAGCAGAGAGCATGGGGCTGACCCGCATCTGGTTGAGGGTGGGAGGCGCCGGCTGGCTCAGTTGGAAGGGGTTGGCTTGGGCTGCTTGAGCTGGAGCGGAGGCACCTGGGTAGAGACGGGTTAAAGTGACAAAGAATTACAGCTACATCACAATCAGAATGTTTTTTGTATTGCCAAGAACATTTACATGTACAAGGAATTTGTCTTGGTTTATTGGTGCGAAAGGCTAAAAAAGTAAAGTAAAAAGTACTTGCATGAAATCAAATATGAGAAGCAAATACCACATGACTTAAATGACTCACTATTATTATTCTATTATTCATAAAAGAATTGAGTTGAATCCAGCTCTCAAACCTTCGCAAGTATAGGCAATGGAAGAGCGATGATTCTGCATTTTTCTGTGCAGATGAGTGAACCTGCCAAGCTAGGCTAGCAGACTTATCTATACTCATGTAAATGGGTATTTACCTCCTTCAAACATTTCTTTTTAGAAGAGTTAATGTTAGATGAGATCAAATCTGTAAACTCTCACGTACCATCTTGCACGCCGGTGGAAGCCAAGAACGGATTGATGATGGGCGCGGGTTGGGCTGGTTTGGTCACCAGAGAGTCCAGATTGACCAGGGCAGCATTGGGACCCAGGAAGGACTCTGGAGTCTTTCGGATCGGGTTGGAGGTGGTGGACATGGAGGCGGGCAGTGGGTCGAAGAGGTCCAGGCTGCCGCTGCTGGCGAGACTGGCCTGGGAGGGGACCGAGGACGCTATGGCCCCTTCACCTATAGGAACAAAGAGCGGTTTGTATCTCACCGATGAGCAGCTGCCACTGAAAATGTCTTTGAGGAAACTGAAATATGAAAACACTGAGACTTCTTGAACACATAAATCAGCGTCATTACATTACATGCTTTCAAGACAGGTGAAACTCGACCTTTTCTGGTTATCTAAAATATGACTGTACAACCAAACGCAGCAGCCACAAATAGGTGAGCATCCACATTTACCGGTAAATTATAAAGGGCAAATGCCATGAAATGATCAGAGGAGGCTTTTACGAGATCACAACAGAGCCAGACAGTCTGGCTGTTTTTTTTGTTTTTTTTGTAGAAGCGGCGGAGACACTCATTACTGCACTCGCAAACGTGGCGTGCCAGCTGCCCCACGCACACACACACACAAAACGTCAAAGGAGGGAGCCGTCTCGTCAAAACCTAACCTGCGATGTAGCAAAACCCAAACAATGAGTCGTGTCAAATAAAAAAAATAAAAATACTTCGCAACTCTGCGTGTTGTGACACACTTTGTTCTGCTGGCGGCGCTGACAGAGACGCTGTGATTTATTTGCATTTGTTTTGAGGATGAAACACCTCGTGGGTGATAAACGGTGGAAGGAGGCAAAAGTTGGAGCGCCTCAAAGCTGCTGCGGATTCTGCTGAAGGGTGAAAGAAACAGATTTGTTTGATGTTTTTTTTTTTACACTTATTGGTTGAATTTCAGATTCTCTGCTAGTGCTGCACTGCAGTGGGCAGAAAGTGGTTACCAGTTAGAACCATGGCATGGTAAATGATGATGAAGGCAGTAAAGCTCAGCTTGTTGTGTAGACGAGCGGAGGAATTGATTTTGAGTCAACGTGGATTTTATTCAGGTTAAATTGTGCTACGTGATCAGTAATTCATCAATGGTCTAATCCTGCTTTTTAGACAGCTTTAGAAGCATTTCTGTTACTGGTACTACAATCTATTTAAGACCACCTTTAGGATTTCTCCTGTGTATTAATTTTGGATAAAGGTAGAGCAGCGTGGGTGACATTTGTGCACGATGGTTAGTTTCTTGGTTTTGCACTGGAGTGCTGCTTCCTTAAATCAGCGACGTCCTCGAAGTCTCTTTAAGGAGGCTCAGTGTCGGAAAACACACCTTTACTTATTAGGAAAGGTAGCTTTGTTGTTTTTGCTCCTCCGTCACTTTGAATATATTAGAATGTTTGAGTTCAACTGGAATACAAACTCATGACACAAGCGTCTTCCTCCCATATAGAGAAAACCACACCACATGGAAGGGGCAATAAAAAAACTGAAGACCTGTGCCACACTGTTCACTGGAACCCTGTCACATGACCAGCTGACTGTAGAGTTCAAAAGTGTATTTAACGATTGTTGTTGTTTTTTTTTTTGTTTTTTTAAATTACAGCTCAGGGATTCAATAAACTGGGAGGCACAGGTCTGATGATCACACAGTAACTGCAGCATTTGAGTACACCACACTGATATGGGACCAGACGGGAGCAAACACTTTCATCTTCAATTCAGGGTGATTTCCTGCAGCGTGTGATTGCATCAACACTCGTTGCTGTTTGAAAAAAAAAAAAAAAATCTTTGCTCACGTCTGGTGACATCGACATAAAAAGAGACGAGACAGTGAGTCTGTGGCCCCGCAGAAACTTCGGTTTGCAGACGAGGAATTATTTCAGACACTTTGAGTGAGGGGAGAGAAAAAAAAACAAAAAACACACACACACACACAAACAAAGAAACACAGACTCCGTGTCATTATTAGAGAGAGAGACGAAGACAAGGGTGAGTACCAGTGGGGACAGAGGAGGAGGAGCGCAGGCTGTCAAACTCAGAGAAGTCCTCTTTAGACGTACCGTTGGATGCATTGAACAGGTCAAAGCTACCTGAAAGGGGACAACGCATACACACAGACAACAAACAAACAACCAAATAAACACATTTAGACAGATGGAACAGACAACACAAGCGTGAATGAGTGTGCATACTTTGGTGAACTAAAAACGGAGGGGGGGGAGATGAATTCAATAAGCATGTGGAAGCATGCAAACAACAATCCCTTCCAAATCTGTCTGTGTGCAGGTACAGTTTGTAACGACTGACTGATGAAGACATCTCCCTGGTGGTCACCTGTGTTGGAGGTCTTAGGGCGGGTGGCAGCAGAGCTCCAGGGATCAGAAGCAGGAGCGGAGTTTGATGCCCAGGGATCAGTGCTCTTCATGGGCGGGACAGAAGGAGGAGCACCCCACGGGTCCACAGGGGCAGCTGGCCTAGGGGCAGAGCCTGGGGGAAGCAGGGGAGAGGTTCATCGTTGGGGAGGGTGGGAGGTTTGCATGGGTTCAAATTGGCGCAGGAGGAGGAGGAGGATGAAGAAGAACGCAGGATAGAGGTAAAATAGCAAGCGTGTATTTGATGACCCATTCTGAAAGTTCCTCTACATCTTCCCCTTCAAAATTGAAAAATCAAAACTCCCCACAGCTTCTCTCTCTCTCTCTCATCACACTCCTTTTTTTCTTCCTCTTACATCCTCCCCCCTCCTTTCCTCGTCTCTCTGCGCAGTTATGCTGCTGGGCAAGTGGAGCAGCATTCCTACTTCACAAAGACTCACAGTCCTACGAGCTGCAGGTGGAGTGCACACGCAAACTGACTCTTCACACAGATACTGCTCAACAAAGACAGTCAGTGTGTGTAGACTAGAATTAGTTACTAAAGCTGAATGTTAAACTTATAAGTCTTATACTTTACTTTACTTATAAGTAAAAAATAGTATAAGTCTAAAAGTTCAATATCATTAAGGAAACAGTCCGTGTTCTTTCTCTCTGCACACTCCTTAAAGACTACACTTACATTAAAGGTCACATAGTGAGCAGAAAAGTTTTTAGAAAATGTGCACTCAAACAGGCCGTTTGGAGATTTTCCCTTCATGACATCACAAAGGGCAGAAGCCCCTCCCCCAGACGACAGCTAGGTGTTTGTTCTGCCCTCTGAGTCTGTCTTCTCACCCTAAACAAAAAGGGCACAGCGCGAGAAAGCCTGAGCCACTCAAACACTTTCAGAGAAGGGGGCGTGGTCAGACACGGCTCATTTGCATTTAAAGCGACAGACACAGAAACAGCCCGTTCAGAGCAGGGCTTAAATAGAGGGGGTTTGTAGGCGTGATCACATTTCTACAAATTTCTTATTCTTCGACTATGTTTTGGGATGTTTCTGTGTGTCAGTGGTGTGTCGCTCACAGCCAGACTCCTTAGATTGGTCTCTCTCCCTCTTGTGGGGAGAAAAAAAAACTGTGCAGTGTCAAGAATACTCAATGCTGCTTGTGTGAGAGCAGAGCAGGCAGGAAAAAGAAAAGAGGTTCTATCAGCTGTGAAGAAAACAACAGTTTACATCGGATACGCTGTTGCAGCAGCTCTATTTAACTTCCAGTCGGCTCGATCACCACTCTTCTGCTCTGGTTTCAAGATCTGATTTGAGATCTTGTTTGTTCCTTTTTAATCTCCTTGATGTTGTTTCCAGTGAGCACTTGTGCGTGTGTATGTGTGTGTGTTTACCATAAGGCTGCCACGGGTCCTCTGATGGTGGTGCCGCCGCTGCAGCACCCCGAGCACCCCAGGGATCAGCAGTGGCCCCAGGTTCTGGGACATTCATCAGGTCCATCAAAGATGACTGAGGCTTGAAGACGGAGAGGAGAGAGAGGATTAGAAAGAGAGAGAGAGACAGGGTGGAAAGAAGGTGAAAAAAAAAGTGTGTGTGGTGGGGGGGGGGGGGGACAAAATAGAAGACGAGTAGAAAAGGGATCTGGAAGGACAATGTGCCTGTTGGTCATTATTCTCTACAGCAGGAAACAAACTGACAGTTGTCATCATAGAAAAAAAAAAAAAAAACATGAGTCATAGCCGAAACGCAGAATCACTTTAGCTCTGCATGCCCTCAGACTGCAGTCAGCCCCGTTATTCATGCAGAATAACGATTAGCCGGCGAGGCAGCCTGCTGCCAGTTAGAGGTTTCAATTCTTCTCCTGAAGCAGCAGACGAGGATGAGGAGACTTGATACTATTTCAGGAGCGTGCTCATAACAAATGGAAGCACTGAGTCACACTCCAGCCTCTTCGTCTGCGTCCGTTACCTCTTTCTTCTTCTTGGGTAGTTTTGCAGAGTCCGAGCCTCCTTTCTTACTCTCCTCCAAGGCCATCTGTAGTCTCAGGTCGTCTCCTCTGCGGATGCGGTCCTCCTTAAAACACACAACCAGAGCACATACTCTCATTTAATGCGATTCAATTCCTCCATACATGATGTGTTTACAAGCACCACTGATAATCAGAATCATCGGCTGATCAGAGTATGGGGCTTCATGTAAACGTCACGATCAGAAGTGACTGGCCCAAGAGAGAAACTTTGCCCTGCTTGAGAGGGGCGGGGTTCACAGATCGATATTTGGATCAAAGTTTCCCCTTCTGTTTCTGCCGGAATGGATAGAAACACGGCGTGAGCAGGTTAAAACTGGTCCGTGACAGACACAACATTTTGGCTGGAGGCTTAAAAAGAACGAAGAAAGTTGAACGCCTCAAAGATCCGGACAAGTAACTACTCGTTTTTTTAAACAGCTTTATGAAAAATAGACCGAACCCTCAACAAAATCAATACTGCTGGAGGGCCACTTTTAATCAAAGTGGTTCTGACTCCAGAACAGGTTCTTTTCTACTGCTTCTGACAGATTAGTCCAGCAGGTTCAACGAAATGTTGCACAAACAAGCAAAATTTAATGTGGTGTTTAACTAAGCATGTGGCATCTTGGGTAATAATTCTGTACCTGCTCTGCAGCCTCTCTGCTCATGGCTAGAGCAAGTTGCAGCTGCAGCTCTTCCTCTCCGCTGGTCTGAGGTCTGGCCTGCTCCAGTTCTGAACCTGCGTTGGGGGATGTGGCTGAGGGGCCGACAGAGAACACATGTTAACACAACAACAACGCTACTGTCACACGGCACAGATTCACTCTTTGACCTGCTAAACTAAAGCACAGGGAAAAAAACAACACATTGATACTGCATCAGCACAGAATGCAGTCTCACATCATCATCACAATCACGTCTGTGAAGCCTGTGAATAGATGTGAACATGACACACACACACATCTTACAAAAAAAAAGGAACTTTGTCGTGTTCATGGTGTAGTAATTGACGACACACAATGACATCACCGCATCATTACTGGAACTCTTGGCTTTTCTCGTCTGTGATGTCACCTCATCTGCATCATCGTGTCTCAGAAGCACAGCCGAGTGTGTGGCTTAACATTCTCCGATAATAACTGATAAACAAAGCGGTTTTATTTAATTATGAAGTGTGCCCCAAAAAAAATAATCCTGTTGATCAAAGACTTTTTACTCTTGTTCTTTTTTTTCCCCCTCCCTCTTTCTTCTATGTCGACTCTTTACGCCTTTCTGCGCTCAGAACTGGGACCGGTCATGAACGCTGTGCGGCTGACACTCCTGCATTCCATTTCAAAATGCTCATCAAGTCATGAGGATCTTGTTTATGATGTGACATCAATTTAGGTATTCAGGTCACGAATCTTGCGATCGATAAAGACATACATATTTGAAGCACATGTCCAGTAAAACGTATCACAAGACGGTCACTCGGCTGGACAGTAGCTGCACGTGTGTGCGTCCCTGCTCCTGATAATACTTGTGATCCATATAGCGCCCTCAGCTGGTCAAGAGAACTGCTAGCTTAATCCTCATAAGAAATGCTATTTGACTGGTGAATAAGTGGTACTATCAGGCGCATGTCTGCGATTAAAAAAGGTCACTTCATGCGCTAATATCGGCTGATATGATTGGCTGGTCGATTAATCAGTCGGGCCAATACGTTGTTGTTCCTGCTCACTCCACACATGCTGTTAGCATTAGTACTCTGTATATCCTGATTGTTGTTATTGTTTGCGTCTCTGTCCTTTCTCCAGCAGATATCTGTTCAACAGCAGTCTGAATCTCTTCAAGGTTCCTGCCTCTTTAGTCCTGGCCACTGTCACTGTGCTAAATGTTGCAGAGAGCCATACTCACGGTGGATTATTGCCGGCTCTTTGTGAATAACGTAACAAAGAGTACGGTTTGGCCGTGCTCTTCTTTGACCTTTTTTTTTTTACTCCAGTTTCTTTCTTACCATCGATAAAGCTGAGGTGCTTTAAATCAAACAAAGTCAAGACGATGAAACCCGTCAGCTCTGAGCAGAGAGAACATGGAGTCCATGATGCTGCAGAGGATTTCTATTCCAGGGTGTGAACCACAAACTGTTCTCACATTTTCAGACACTCCGTCTCTCTTCTTTACAGATAAAGAATCAAGTAGCTGGTAAGTGGGGAAAGGAAATGTCCTACTCTTCATATTTGTTTGTGCTCCATGCACAGCACATTGCTGAACTAGGATCTTATTGCTTAAGTCGTCTTACTGAGCTCGAGCTCATCTTTGAAAACTCAACTATTTCAACTTTTACCCAGAAGTGAAAAGGCATTACTGACACACAACAGACAGACACACACACACACGACAGAGCAGCAAATAGCAGACACAAAGGTTACTGAAAGTAAACAGACACAGGTGTGTGTGTGTGTGTGTGTGTGTGTGTGTGTGTGTGTGTGTGTGTGTGTGTGTGTGTGTGTGTGTGTGTGTGTGTGTGTGTGTGTGTGTGTACTAGTTTCGAACAGCTAAGCAAAATACTTAGTTGGAAAGTAACCAGATATGATGATGTCGATCTTTCCACATCAGAGACTGAACAAAAAGTTTTTCAATCGATGCTTTGGAAGAAAGAACTTCTGAAACATTTGACAATGAAACTAATGACCTGAAGTGTCCTTCAGTTAGTGTCAGACCCTTTCAGGTTCTTTGGGCATGGAGGGATTTATAGAAGGTCAAAGTTTTCGTGCTCTTTGCATCCCACCCTGTTCGGACAGTAAGTGAGATTGGAATCCCAAAAATCCTGCCTGGCAACGCCTACACTGAGCGTCCAGCCTTGCTCCCATAGGCCGGCTATCTTTTTCCTGTTTTGTTTTTTTTTCTCCCTTGAACTAATGACTCAGCAGCAGGAGCTTCCTTCTTCGGAGATGCACACATTACAGTCGAACGTACATGAAGGAATTTGGAGCCTGGGGTTCAGGGATGAGCGAGCGTTTCATGTTGCATGGGACGTCGATCCACCCTGCTGTGTACAAAGGGCCCGGAGGTCAGGGGATGGAAAGGAAAGGAGGTCAAGGTTTAGTCCTCAACTGTAACTCCTTTATTCTTCCTCGACGTCCCTCTGCGTCTTTAAACTCTCACACTCCACCGTTCTGTCAAATTTGATTCTTCCCAACAGCAATGAAGACAGATTTTTTTAAGTGAAGAGAAGCTTCATCTGGTAAAGTTGTAGAAGTCCCCCTGGTGCCGGTGTCTTGAACAAACTGCCTGCTGGCCTGAGATCTGCTCAAAATTGTATTATCTTATCAAAACGCTCTGAAGCATTACTTTTCTGTCATGCCTCTGACAGCAATTGTGTTTTTACATGAGCAGAAAACTCCGGAGAAAAAAAAAAAATCTCCCTTTGCATTCACTTTCTGTTGAACAGATGTACGTCGGTGTGTCTCTCTGTCACTGATACACTGAGGAGTGTAAAGAGGAGCAGATTCCTCTGTCATGTGGATGATAGAGGGAACTCTGCTTCCTCTTGTGTGTGTGTGTGTGTGTGTGTAGGTGTGTGTGTGTGTGTGTGTGTGTGTTGAGGAATGCAGCCCTACTGCAGGACGACAAGCCTGAGACGGAACAGGGGGATGGGCCGCTTTGAGGAAGTTACAACTAGGACAAGATACGGTTAGATGGATGGATGGATAGCGTTTTGATCCGGCGGCAAATTCGATCCAAAACATTCTGCGTGACACGCGGACTTAAAACATGCAGAATGAAACGTGTGTGCGTGTGTGCAGCCTGTGACGCAGCGATGGGCTCATACTCACAGCCGTGATAGGACGCAGGTGATCCCTCCGACCTGCCGTACTCTTCGCTGTATGAGGTGGAGAGATTGGGCTGAGACGAGCCTCGGCCAAAACCCATCTGACTGCTCCCTGTGGACACCTGGGCCATGCGCTCTTTGGTCTTCAGAGCCTGAGACCTAGCAGGGGGAAAAAACACAGGAATAAGCAGAAGGTAGACAACCAGTGCATGGGAAAAAAAATAATAATAATTGTTCATGTCAATTGATTATTCAGCGATATTTTCATATAGAACTAGAGAGGACTGGGTTGGATGACTCAAGCCTTGAGAATCCCTGGGAAACATCAACCGTGTGACAGCTCCAAGTGCACTTCCTTTGTTTGCACTTCTGACCAGTGGCAGAGATTAGCTGTCAGTCTGAGTGAGTGTGGTGTTAATAATTAAATCAAGCCCCGTTTGTCACCAAGTGCTCAGGTTCTGTTCAGTGCAGCGATCGAGCTTGTGTTTCCACAAGGGCGAGTGAGAACGAGGAAACGCTTTCAGAAGAACAGAAAGGCGCTCGAACACAGCGTCCTACGTTAATACGCCATGCAAATCAAGAGTAAACACTGAAAACATCACAAACAGCAGGAGAGACTTTCGGGGGGGGGGGGGGGGGGGAGAGACCTCAGTGGACCCCTTTCTCTGTGGGACACATGAGCACGACCCGAAGTAAACTCAAGGGACTGAGTCCAGTAAGAAGTTGATGACCTTCAGCTGAACTTTTGAAAAACCTAAGAATTTGAATGGACGAGAGGTATTCGATGTAGGCTGATTTAGAGTGCGACAGCAGTATAGAATTTTCCACTAATCTTAAAGGGGACATATTAAAAAAAAACAACTAAAAAAAAAACTGATTCTCATGTATTAAGATTGTAAACACAGATTCAGTTAGTTAGGATTGAACATGACTCTGAGAGAACTAATCATGCGCTCCTGTAGAGGAGGTGACGACAGCGTCCGTTGTAGTTTTAAGTTTGATTCCCGAAGCTCTCACCTCTCTCCCTTGAGGCGGTCCTCGTCTTTCAGTAGGACCACCAGCTGCTTGCTCTTCTCCCTGACGTTGATGCCCTGATCCTTGCCGTCTCGGTCAATGTACTGGAAGTCCTTCAGCGTCTGGATGGCGAAGATGTTCTCCTTGCACTGGAGCGCCACGCGCTCGGAGCCCGTCTTGATCAGGTAGTCGAGCAGGGTGAGCGCCTTGTAGACGTGGCGCCAGTTCTTGCCGTGGTCGTTGAGCCGCTTCCAGATCATGCTCATGATCTCGCTGAAGGCCACCACGTTGTAGGTGAGGTCGGCGATCTCGGACATGAGCGAGGACGACGGGCCCCACGGGTCGTTGGAGGTGGCCTCTCGGACTTTCTTCTCCGCGTCCGAGTAGTTGTTCACCATGTTTTTCATCTGCCGTCGGATGCCGCTCGGCATGGTGGCGGTGGCGATGGGACAGACGGACCCCCGGAGAAAAAGAAAAAAAAAAAAAACACACAAACCGTCGACTCTCACACAGGAGTGGCGGGGGTAATCTGTGTCTGCTTGCTTCTGTGCGCCTGTGTCCTCTCTCAAGGCACGGCAGTGATGTGTGTGTGTGAGTAAATGTCTTTGTGTACAGATGTGTGCGTTTGCTTTAAGAGGCTTCTCCAGGCCAGCGCAGTGTTCCTGAGTCCTCCAAAACAGCGTCTGTTAAAACCATCTCCACACACACAGCCCCGGCTGCACACATGACCACGCCATCACCTAGGACAGACACACACACAAAAGGACAGGTTAGCGGAAGGAGAGGAACTTTCAGGAAAGCTTACGGACACAGAAAGATGCTAAATAAGCTAAACACTTACACGCCTCCGGATTTGTGTCTAAAGCTCAGCGTTTGATTAATCACACTGTCAACTCGACGATGACTTCTACGAGTCACATGTTCAACAACCTGAACAGTGAGATTTGTGATCACGCTGTTCAGCTGATTGTGATGCTAGCTTGTGTTTTTTTTTCTTCATAGAAGCAGCTGTAGCACCTTCCTTTTTGAAACTAGACAAACAAATTGCGTTTCACGCTTTTCCACTTTGACCACACATTTCCACCCTCACGGACGCTCGCCTCCGTCATCATGTTTGTGAGCATGATGAATCGTGTTTCCATTATTTTTCTATTTTTTTTTTACCTCAACCAAAGTTTACAGTAATCTCACTCAGCTCTAGATTTACACGGCGGGACGCTGAAACCGTCGGCGGCCCTGTAAGTTCGGTGTGTGTGTGTGTGTGTGTGTGTGTGTGTGTGTGTGTGTGTGTGTGTGTGTGTGTGTGTAGTGACGAAGGTGCTCGTTTGGTGGGCTCGCACTCGCGGGGCACAAAAGGGAAGCGGTAAAAAAAAAAAAAAAAAAACAAGACAATGTTTAGAAAGTAAAGTCAACATTAAATTTAAATAATAATTATGCACCAAACATTTTATGATAACCTACAAGTTGTGTTTTGGAGGAAAACATGAAACAAAGATTTTAGTTTTACTGAGAACTGGTCACATGACAGGACACATTCTTACAGCTGCAAAGCAAGAACATACTCAAACAGGATCCTATGGATGAGCACTAATGAAGGGGTGTGAGGGGACTGCCCACAGCGAGCACTCCTGAGCTGGTGGGGAGGTACAGTGCCTTGCTCAAGGGCGCCTCTGGAAGAGATCTGGCACCTCTCCAGCTACCAGAATTGGTCCGCACCGGGACTTGAACTGGCACTCACACACTGAGCCACTGCCGCTAAGACAGCGTCTCTTTGAACTCAAGTCACCAAGTTAATCAGATCTAATGAATTGAAGACACTCCACTGGCTCCACTGACTGATTAAACTTCACATCACTCGAGTATAGAAACATCTCATACATGTAAGAGGAAGATGACTGAGCAACAGTGTATTTCCAGTCCTGGGTGGGTGGCAGGGGAGGAAGACCATTTCCAGACTGGCGATGACTCCTCTGTCTCGGTTCCCACAGATAAGCTTCTAATCACTTCAGCGACTACACACACACACACAAGTACGGAAAGTGTGTGTGTGTGTGTGTGTGTGTGTGTGTGTGTGTGTGCTGAGACTCTCAGCTGTGCAATCTACACAGCTACTGAGCATGAAGTCAGTTTCACAATCAACATGACGACATCAAAACAGACAATTATTTCCTGGCTGTTAAACGTCTATGATGCTGTTCAGGTGTTCCACAGCTTCTTTTCCCAATACTGACCACACACAGTCCACATAGGGTCCTGACCCCATGTGGACTTTTTGGAATTTAAATTGGTGTCACCTCAAATTGGTATGATCATTACAAAATGTAACGTATGTTTAAAAAAATAATAATAATAGGCAATACAGACTGCTGTGGGTTAAAGTCGAAACAAGACGATGGCAGAGCCGCCTCAGTACGATCAAACCCATTTACATTCAAAGCGAATGAGCGGATATCTGATAACACTTTGTATGTTCTCGGCAGCTGAGCTTTGCTGCCGTTCCACAGTGAACGATCCTGTTGAGTCATGGGGAGGGACAGGCCCCACAACCAAGCGTGTTTAACGAAGAGAGGAAGCGTGTTAAAAGGGGACTCGAGGTTAAATACAACATTTTTGTGCGTGCGTGTTTGCTTCTGGAAACTTCCTTGGCCGTCATTGCCATTTAAAGACAGCTGGTAACAACACGGGGGAGGACAAGGTGTGTGTGTGTGTGTGTGTGTGTGTGTGGGGGGGGGGGGGGGGGGTCACTTAACAAATTTGCACATCTCTTAAATTGACTGAAGAAATGTGATTCCTGTGGAGCGGTGGCCCCCTTCTTAGGCTCCTCCACCCTCCTCCTCGGTCTGCATCCGCATGAATACGGCTAGAGAACTAATGACACATCTGCTCCCATAATCAACTATTCACCCGTGGCAGACAGGAGGAAGAGAGGAGAGTCTGTCTCGTCCATCCCGTCCCCTCCACACCTCCTTCACGCCCCCCCGGAAACAGCCCCCACTATGAGACTCTGTCAGCCGGCCATCCTTCAGCGCCTCTATGCTTCAATCACTCGGGCCCAAAAAGACCCAGAGAAGAGAAATGCAGGTTCATTATATTGTGAATGACTGAGCCTGTCTTTCTCGTCAAACTGCACATCACGCCGTCTTCATTCGTTCAGGCTCTGCTTTTTTTCCCTCTCTTTTTTATTTGCAGCTTTAGATTAACTCAAACAGCAATCACCTGTCGCTCTCTGCATGTCAAATGCGTTATCAGGCAACTACGCAACAGGCCACACATGTGACCAAAAGAGTTGGCTTTAATCCACAGTCGGCTCGAAGGTGAGGGAAGAGAAATGTCAGAAAAGTCAAAACTGAACCTAACCGTGGGAATCCTGTTTCAACTGAATAAGACACTGGGGGAAATCAACTTTTTACATTTCTTTCATATCATCTTTCCTGGAATGATTATGCAGAACTTTTAGGAATGTTGGGATCTTTGAAATTGATTTAAAAAAAAAATTACCCTCCAAACGTAAACATTCATGTTTTCATTGCACTTTGGGTAACTCTGCATGAAAAGCAAGAAAACATGGCTAAAACCCACTTCCACTGCGAACCCTTTAGTGCAATGGAAGCCAGAGAAAGCCAGAAGGCATCATTTCAAGAATGTATGAATGTGAATGCACCTTGTGTTTTGGCGGAACTTATCAGCAGATGAAATCCCCTTACTGAACTAGAAATCATTTCCTTTCGAGAGGCATCTAAAAACTGCTGCAAATAGAGCAGAACTGAGGGCTTGTCATTGCATTTGCGGTGTATTGTAGTTTCACGCATATCGCTTGCAACCACTAGAGCAGAAGCTAAAGAATCCCTCCCTATCATGCATGTCAAAAACAGCTGTAAAAAAAGGGGGATAATAATTGGAGGTCCAGGTTTGGGAACAACAGAGATGAAAACTGGTAGCATCATCTGTTGACATGACAATTATTATAAACCAAACAGATAATCAGAGACACAAAGAACCGCATCAATGGAGAAGTCCTAATCTTGCTCAGCCGTGAATAAACAGCAGCTGCTGCGTTGCTTGCATTGCTGGGATGCCAGTGAAGATTTTTTTGATAGAGGATGATAAATAATGGCCGTAAAAGTCTTTCCTCGCCTCATACAGGCCGAAGGGAATCTGCAGTGTCCCCGTCCAACGATGTACTCTGAGGTCTGATCCATCATGGGGAAAGTGAACCACACACACACATATAGTTGAGCGGTCAGGCGCAAGAAGACAACACAACATACCTGTGCCTTGTATGTGCGCGCCTGTATCCGGGTGTGTCTTGGCAAGGCCTCAGCAAACTGTGATTAGCTTAATGCTTGAGAGGCGGTACACAAAGAACAGGTCTACCTTGCCAGACCTACATACAGAGGGAGTAAAGCTGATCTGGAGATAGACGTCTTGCACAATGCCTGTGTGTGACGCTGAGTGTGTGTGACAGTTTCGTGGTGTCTTAGAAGGAGAGGGATGGGCAACAGCGGGACATTTAGGTATCCATCTGGTTCCTTCTTCACTCCCAATGTTCTTCTTGTGAGGTGCATTGGTGTGCAACTAAAAGCACCATATCAGTAATAAACGCTCAACCACAGAATTGTCATTGCTTTCACCTGTTGGTGGAATATTTGGGTCATTGCCAAAAAGATAAACTACCAATCTTATAAATATGAAACGTGTTGCCCAAGCCTTGAACTCTGTAGCACTTTGAGATTTTAAAAATGAAAAGTGCTTTACAAATAACATGTATTATTTATTATTATTAATATTTCTGGAGAGAGGTACGATGTGCACCAAGTCTAAAGCACTGCAGTTTAGTTGAGAGGACACTGTCTTATTGGTATGTCACCACTGCTTTGTCCTCCCTTGTCGGTTAAGAAACCAAGACAGGGAAGTAAAGAGAATGCTGGTGATGCATCTGTTGCTTAATGTGACAGATTTCGTATTAATGCATTGGTTGTGAAAAAGTCAGCCCGAAAGACGTGGCTCCTTTAAGTGAAAAAGAGAACCAACCTTTGCCTGATTTCTTTTGGGTTTTTTTTTTGACCCACAAAATTTTAAATAAATCCATCATGTCACTTGTTTGTGGTCTGCATAAGTATTATCGCACAGAGGAAAATGCTGTTTCAAATTTTCTCCATTTGCGACATCACAAGTTAGATTCTGGTAAGAAAATACCCTCACCTCCCCTGGTATCTCTACCCACGGACTCCACCTCCGGCCCCGAGTAAAACTTTTGCGCAGGTCCGCCATTTTTATTGTCTCTACAGAGGAGTGATGTCCACCAGGAAAACTCAGGGAAGTTTCATTGCATTTAAAGAGACACACACACCACCACGGAGCGTTCTAAGAGAGCTGGTTTCTACTGGGTCGCAAACCTCCTTTGATGCTTCATTCATGTAATATTTGGACCAAAGTACAGCCCAGATGTTTCATTTAGAGCGCAGGGGGACTGTTGGAAAAGGTGAATAAAAAAGGGTATGACATGTCCACTTTAATATCAAAGTGAATGTAAAGGTGCGTAGACAGCAAATGATATGGCTCAGAATGATTATAAAAGTAATATTTACTTATGATTAAAAGGAAAATGTGCGCAGAAAACATCGACAGGTCAAAACATTTATAGATTTTACTGACTTATAAAACCAAGAATTACTGCTAATTTTAAGTGAGCAGATCCAAGTGGTCTGGTTCACGACATCTCCATCACTAGGACAGATCATCCTGACAATAGACAAAAGCCCTGCCCTTATCTCAGGCCACGTTTAGGTGGGCTCAACGCGTCTCTGAAAGAAAACTTGAACACTTCTATTTACACACACTTACAAAGATTGTCAGTGCCCTCTATCAATCACCAAACACATTATAAGCCTACCATATAGTAAACAGACCAACGCACCCACTGTAAAGAAGGTCCCTTAAACTATTCCCCACAAACAAAAATAAGTAACCGGGTGTCCAGGTTTGCTTAACGACTCGCAGGGATACAATCTACCTTGTTAGATTGCACATTTTAAAAGAAGAAACAGAGAAAACCAAGCCATCTGACAAAAAACTTTTTTAAAAAAAATCACGACATTTCCTTTGATGGCGTGATTGATAGCACATAAGCTAGCATAGCTTAGGCTAACGATTGTTTCTGTGCTGTGCAAACTCACATATATATATATAAAATAATGTGTTTGAACCAGCTTTATTTGATTGTGGATTCTCGTTAGGTGATGTGCAGAAACGTCTGATACCTCTATGAATGGCTCATTGCGCCTACCGCTATCGTTAACAAGTAGTTGACCCAGCTAGCATAATAAGCTAACTGAGAAGTCACTCATTTGGTTTACAAAAAAAAAGTGCATCACCCAAACCACATTAAACACTTAAAGTATTCATCACCACACACTCTAGAGTCTAGATACAACAAGATGAGGTTACATAGCAAGTTGTGTGAACCAAAAGAAACCGTTAATGTTTATTTTTTTTTAATTAAGGGACAAAACTTGGCTCGACAAAAAGTTAGATCAGAGCTAGCTCAACTGTTGATCCCTCAGTATGAAAAGTTACATTATTTGACTCCACAGCTAAGCCCACACGAGATATTGAGATACACGATAAATTCCGCTGAGCTCATATTAGTACTTTTTGTGTGTGCCTCCCCTCCCCAAAAAAAACCAGAAAAAAAAACAGGCTAGGCTAGTTAGCATTTCTTTTAAGCTAGCATTGAAGACGGGTGCTCGGTGGAGACATCACCAGAGCAAACTGGATTACAAGACAACAACTCGACTGTCTTAAGAAGCCAACACTCGCTTACCATTTCCTGATGTGATCCTTCTGCTTCTATTGTTAGTCCACTAACACAGGAATTCAGCCCAAGTCCGAAGATACCTCCCCTTAAAAAAGAGCACTTTATTCCGGGTGCTTGTTGCGCCTCCGCCGAGCAGCTATGTGTTGCTAATGCTAATCCAGCTAAAGCCAAGCTACACGTATATCTCCTCCTCCTCCTCCTCCTCTTCCAGATCCAGAACATGGCGGAGCAGAGCGGGAGGGTGGAAAGCTAGATTAAAGGGTGTGACCGAGGCAGTTTTTACTTGCAAGACAGGGGGCACACTCACTCACTCACTCACTCACTCACGACAGAGCCCCTTTATTTTTATTCAATTGAATTTTATTTGTATGGCACATTTTCATACAAACTTAAACCCAATGTGCTTTACAGCAGACAAAGATAAACACACAAATACAATCTCATTAAAAAATAATACATAAAAAAATAAAAACAAAACAGAGAAATATAAACAAGCAGCCAACAGCATGAGTGAAAAGACCACTTTTAGAAGAACTTAGATTTTCTACATGATAAAAAAAACAAAAAACACTCATATCATCCAGCAGTTAACTCAGGTAGTATTACAGCAACATGTGCAGGCCTGATTTAGATTAAAGTCCTTTATTTTTTCTACTGTGTTTTCAGGATCAATCTGCAACAGGCTGGGCTTTTTTTGTTACAACATACTTTTTGCCCATTACAATGATGGGAGCACTATCTGCACCAAGTATGCTGAACAAAGACTTTAATCCTAGTAGCTTAATATTGAGCGATTACGTCGTTCATATCTGTCTGTTTCCACTAAGGCAGGGGTGTCCAAAATGGATTTGTGGCCCTTGAGGTGTATTTCTTTGCATCCCCTGACTTCATTCAAAGAATCAAACAATTTTGGCCCCAGGTCTCGTTCAGATTGGCATATTTTGTTATTTTTCTTTTTTCATGTCAGCGAGAGCTGAAAGATATTCCCAAATTAGAAAATGTGCAGAAAACAAGACAAAGAACAACAAATAAAATCAAAGTATTTAATTTACTTTTAATCAAAGGGTTACTTTTGTGAACCTTTTTTAATCTGTTCTACAAAGCCTTTAAAAAAAAGGGGGAAAAAAGACCACAATAGGTTCTAACTGCAATTAGTCATTGTGTTTCCCTGTAATTTTAGGAGAGGTCAAAATACAAAAAGTTCCTTTATTTAAAAAACAAAACCTGTGGGCCACGAGCGATTCGAATACGACAATTTTGGCCCGCAAGAACAAACGTTTGGACACCACTGCACTAAGGTTTAAAGATTCATGATTGGGCTAGTTTGTCTGCTATTCAAGCCACACCTTTGTTTTTTACGCTGGCTTACACAAGGTAACACCCAATTCAGAATTTAGATCTGTTCTGTCTACGCCACAAACTCTCACGTTTTACATTTGGACTCACTGTTGTGATCATGAGCTTGACAGTTTATTCTTCCCCCGAGCATTGCAATTATTTTAGCTTGGTGTTGCAACACATCTTGACAGTGTTTTACACCAATCATAAATCGTGAAAGATTGTTACCCCTCCTGTGGGGTGAAATCTTTCTCGACGGCTAAGTTGCCTAAAGGGGAGTCTGAAAAGACAAGCAAAGGTAAAATGTGTCTTGATTAGGCCCTTTCTCTTCGGGAGGAAACACACCAAAACCTATGCTTCTTTGGAAACACAACTTATGCCTGATTGAAATGCAAAAGGAAGAAACTTGAGTATTTTTCTCTGTTTTGTGAAAAAGTTGGACGGAACTACGAAGGCTATTACACAACCTTGTGCATGTCATGATTTGCCAATGGCAAGGAGTATAGCCTGTTCTATGCGTGTGCGTGTGCGTGTGTGTGTGTGTTACAGGTGTGTTAGAACAAGCCACAAAACATTGCAGGGCAACATTCCACCACTTTTCCATTGTCAGAGTTTCAACGGCTCATCTCATCAGCAGGGCTTTAAAGAGGGAGGGAAACAGGAACTTCATACAGTCCAGCCACACACGCATAACACACTGTCATTTGTTCAGATGATGTTCTAAGAATAGACTTGAAAAGTATACGACAAGCTATGAATAGACTTTAAACGTTTGCATGGTGAGCACTGTGCTTAAAAATAGAAGTTGGGATGCGATGTCACAGTTTTCACTGTCAGCGCAGACAGAAAAGTTGCCAGCAACCGAAATACAGGATGCAGATGGCAAATGTGTTGTTTGGACACTTTACATTGGGCTTACTGTTAATGTGCTTTACCTCCTCGTCTGCTGTGACATTTTATTTTGGTCTTTGTCTCAGCTCAGCTTCACTCACTCTGCGTTGTTTTGGAGGAAAGGGATAAGCCATGAAAGCCAAGCTGATTTAGAGTGAGAGAGCGCTCAACTTGAAGGTCCTGTTTGATAAATATATTTCTCTTTCTTTGCCACACTACTTTCTTTGCTTTAAACTGAAGCGAGTGGACATTTTGGGGCCAGTGATCATGGAAAATAATGTCATCATTTCACACCATGTGTCTTAATAGGGAACAAAGTTAATTACCGGTAAATCATAAACTTAAAAAACGTGAGGTCAGATGATGAGCATAACAATATTTACAAGATTAACTAAGTGGTCATTAAATTTTGACACAGTCACAGTATGGATCATATTGTTTCCAAGATGAATTAAGTTGGCTGCATTAAAGAATCTGCTGACGCGTCACATTTTCTCTAAAAGTTTTTACATTTGAAACTCCAGCAACAACCAAGAACAGTCCATATTTCGCTCTGACATCATCCAGAAGAGGATAATTAACAAAAGCTGGTTTATTTAACTACACCAAAGGTGAGCACAGGAGTGTTTTATGTCTTTATGCAATTGTCTCTCTACCCAGGATGGCAGCCTCTGTTGGAGAAACCTGGATTGCACTTTTTCTTTATAGGCTTATTATTCCACATGGTCAGTGAAAGCATAAATGACCACATTTGTGGACACCTTCTGCAGACCACCCTCATCCCCTGCAGTTTTAAGTTCCACCACTAGATGTCAGAAGAGTTCTACTTTGCATCTACTTTGATTGATACTTTATTCTAGTCATCGGTCGTCGTTCAGACTGAGCCTCTGCAGTCACAAACTGCCCCTTTATTCAACATATTCACGTCATGGCAGCCACTTTTTTTTCAGTTGTTTTGCGGTGGTTTTCACAGTGTAATTTATTCACAGAGACTATTCTCCCTTTGCAGATTCTAAGAAACACAGAGGGTGGGTGTCAAAAAGTTCTGGTTAAACTTAATAAGCATTATCCACATGCTCTTCAGAGAGCTGTGGCTGTAAACAGGTGGAGAGCGTAACAGAGTGGAAGGCATTGACAGGAAAGTATTACTGGATCACATCAGCGAACACCTAATAATAATTTAGCACAAATAATCTCTTTGAGCAGATATCGGTAAGCTCGTCCAGCTAACAGTCTGCTCTTAGAGGTCATTGCTCAACTCTTACTCTATTCCTGCTGCTGGTGTTGCAAGTCTGATTGTAAACTATGGAAGCACACAAATAGGAGGTGTTGGCCAAAAAGTCCTTCATAATTAACCACAGGCAACTTCGAAAGACAACAAAAAATAGCTGTGTCTCCCAGGGGCTATGATATTCTCAACGATAGCTGATAGGTCCTGAGATTGATCGGCAAGTGAGAATTCAGAGTTCCGTGTTTGGTATGAAAAGAACTTTTAAAAAAGTTACGTAAGCATTTAGCCACTTAATAGCTCACTGTTAGCTAAAATATGACTGGATGCTATATGTTAAGATAAACTTTATTGCCCCAGTTGGAAATTTGCATTGGACTTTACAGTGCTCTGATGCAGTAACAAAAATATCCAAATATCAGTACCAGCTTTTAGTGCCACCAAAGCGATTACTGTACAAACAAATGCTTACTAGAAACCTAAAGCCAGTGATTCCACATCTTTTTCTGCTGGGCCCCCCTTTGGCAGGTGAAAATATATGGTCCACAAAAAAGAAGCCTTTAAAAAACACAATCTCTTGAGTAAATGAATCTGGTGGTGCTCAAAATGTACAATCCTTATCACAAATTTCTATTAGCGTTATATAACGGTTGTCACCCACCAGCGAATCTGGCACCCTCTTCAGTGAATCAGATTTACAAAGGCAGCAGCACATGTGAGTCACAATCATTTGAATATATTTTTGCAACGTGTGAAAAAAGAGATTCACACAAGGAAACTTACAGATGTGCGAAGAAGCCTGATAAAGGCTCCAAACGTTAAAAAGAGCGGGAAGGACTGGCTGGTTTCAGCTTTAGGCCTGCAGAGAAGCATGTGGCTGCAGATGCAGAGGAGATTCTGAGCCCTCCTCACCTGGGGCCCCAGGCGGCTGCCTGCCTTGCCTGTGGACTAGAAGAACCCCTGTCTGGATGAGCTGAACAACAGGACAACAGGAAAAGACAAAAATCACAATTAATGTCTGACACTCCTGCAGGCTTATATCTAAACCCTTTCATGCTGTTTTCATGCTCATTAGCGTGTAAGTTCTAAAGTTGACGATCTTGTATTTTAAAGCCCTCAAACCCAACTCAATGAGCTCTTTTAATCCTCTTATTAACCACAAACATTTCTGTTCTTGGAAGTGATTCTGGAACAACAGACAAAATTGCATTTTGAAATCTATAATTCAGGGACACTGGGGAAAAGTCTGCTGCTCTGTTTGCACACAACTCTTAACTGATCTAATTAGAGCCAACAGTTACATAGAAAACATTAATAATACACAGTCGTTATTTTACTCAGCTGCAGGGCTCGACAATGATTCGAACACAGCCTGCCTTTTGGTAAATTAATTACAAATGTGATGTTTTCTTCTCTCTTTTTTTGTTGATAAAACACAAGAAAAAACTGTAGCATTTTATATTAAGGTCATTGTAGTAAGCTGTAAAAGTTGGTAATAAGTCACTTATAAGACCTGATTAGATTCTTATTACCGAAAATACATCTATATATGTTAATACATGCATAATTAATACTTTATCATTTCTTATAAGCATGTAATAAGCTTTAATTAATAGGTTAATAAGTCACTTGTAAAATAATATAAAACCTCATTATCTTATAAGTGACTTATTAACCTATTAAAAAAATGCTAAAGGTCAATGTGTCTAAATTCATATAAACTGGATTACAAAAGATTAGTTAAGAAAATCACAGAGTTTATATCTCCTCATGCGTATAACTTTCTTCCAATTGTTTTGCAAATATGTGAGAGAAGAGAGGAAGAGCAGCTGAGGATGTTTCAAAAGTTAAATTCGTTACAAAGAGAGAGAGAGAGAGAGAGAGAGAGAGAGAGAGAGAGAGAGAGAGAGAGAGAGAGAGAGAGAGAGAGAGAGAGAGAGAGAGAGAGAGAGAGAGAGAGAGAGATTAAAAAAAGGCAAGACAATGAAAAAATATGCGTCATACACAGAAAGGAAGGGGAAAAGAATCAGCGGACAGAGATGACAGATTTTTTAAAGTACGGTAACAGATGAAACCAAAAGGACAGCATAAGAACAGACTAATGAGAAAGTGGGCCGTCTGAGTAAACAGATGGTGAAAGGCTGTGTTGTAAATTTCTATGAGAGGAAGTTTAAAGACTTTGTGCCCACCTGCCTTTTTCCGTTGTAGCCCACTTGCTTCCGCTGACATTTTTACACACACAAACACACACACACCCACCAGACACACACACACATACACACACACACACACACACACAAACTTGCTCACCAACTATTTTATGCCCTCTGCATCAGTGCCTCTGACAGCATGAAATGTTGGCTTCACTCAGGCAGAAAAGCTTGCATTCTCAATGTGACTGTTTTGTGTGTGACACATATATGCACTATGACTTAAACCCCCTGAATTGTTGAAGGCTTAGAAAATAGGATGTCAATTAAAAATTTGCACACAAAAGTTAAAAAAAAACAACTTGGAAATTAAAAAACTTTCAGTAACATCTTTTGATGCCATGTGCCAAAAATGGACACAGGATGTGATGTAAGTGCACCAGCTGGTGAGTTCAACAGAAGGAAAAGGGTATGTACAGTGAACACCATCGCTGCTGTGCACACCAAGAACAAAACCACCTACAGAAAAATTCAACTGAACAAAAGGAAGACCCAAAGAAAGAAGTAAAGTATCGCCCACACTGTTAGTGCAGCACGGACGACTCAGATGTGCTGTAAAGAAACTCAACAGATACAACCAATTAGCACAAATCTGCGGAGAGAAATGAAGTCATTTAGCCTCACAAGACAGGTGCATGCCTTTCTGCAGAGATATGTATGATCTCTTATTCTCCTCAGATGCGTATTTTACATTTATTTCCAATTAGGATTAAGAACATAAGTGAAAACACAACAGTTATGTGCTAGCCACATTATCCTTGTGTAATTACTCCAAAAGGGTGAAAAGTAAGGGACATTTTGTGTTTAGCCCTTGTGCTGAAAGGCAGTTCCACTTCCTCTCCGTCTCTTCCTCTTCAGTTCTTCCATGAACACACATCCAGCCCTGCTCTCTTCCTCTCTCCACAAGCCCCCGTCTCACTTCTCATGGCTGAGTCAAGTGACCAGCTGACTGGGGATTTCCTGGACAGGTTGAGCTGTTGTGTCCACTGTGTCTGTGGATGCTTTCCTGCTTTGTTTTGTTCTACAGTATTGAGTCATGCTCCTTCCCCCACCCACCTTTCTTTCAGCTAGCAAAGGTTTTAAATCAGTAATAATGTTCTGCAGGATGATTTCAAGACAAATACATCAAAACACGTAACTCTGATTCTGGACAGATGGGGACAGCTGCAGCGCTTCTCATAATATATTTTGACAAGGCAAGAGGGGGAGTGTTTTTTTTTTTATTCCTTGACAGATTGCTCCCTCTTTGAGCAGTTTGGAGACTTTAGATGTCATAAATAAGAGCTGAAGTTTGTATGTTCTCTAATTTGTGATTTGATCTGATTCATGGTTGGAAAAAAGAGAGGAGGGGTGAACAGGAGTTCAAGTTTGATCAATGCTGTCGCCATGTCTTTCATAAAGCAAGCTGTATCCAGTAGAAGTGGCTGTGCTGTGTTTGTAGAAACACAACAGTAACTAACGCCTTTTTGGACTTGATTCATTTTGTGTACCAGTAAACAACCTTGACTTACAGTTGACTGAAACAAATGTGTAAACAGAGAACACGCTGCAAATGGGGGGAAAAAAGTCTGCAGAAAGCTAAAACAAATGCTTAAAGGCAGGGTTGGTAATTTTCGAAAACTAGCAACATTTTGAAAGAAGCATCCTTTTCGTTCTCCATAGTTATTTTGAGTGTGGGCTCGTGCATGCATGGGGTAGAGACGCTTTATTGGATCATAAAACATGGACTGAGTGCCGACATGGTCGAAGTTTTTACATGTTTACAACTGTTACTGATGACTTCCTTTTCTGCATGAGAGCTAACCTGTTGTGAACTGGTCATTATGCAGCAGGTCCTGTTACTTTGATAAGCTAGGCTAGCTAAGCAACATCCATAACCCCAAGATTGATTGACACAGGTACAGACAAGTCAGTAGTGAACTTTGACTCGTAGTGCCCCCCTTTTTCTCAATTTTCTGCACATTTCTCAAAAAAAAAAAAAAAAATCAGTTTGTCTGTTACATTTTTGAAGAGGATGGTTTTTAACAACTGTGCTCGATTTAGCTAAGTATTTGCCTGAGGTACTGTGTGCACCCTCAGGCCAGAACAATGAATGGGACTAACATGTGACGCTCCTTCAGCACTGTTGTACAATGAGACACAGTTATAAACTCCAGGATAGCACTGTTTAACCACTCAGCGTGTCACACACAAACACCATTTCACACTTGAATTACTATTTGGTTGAATTCTGCCCGAAAGCGAGGAACCATAAATCACACCTTCTAGCTTCTATCACACCTATCATGTGTATTTCAATTGGGATTTTATTTGATTTTGTGTGTATGTTTTCTTTTTTACTGCTCACTATTTCAAACTCTACTTCAGGGTCTGATTTTAAAACAGCAGATTAGACTCAAGGAATTTGCATACACTTGTATGGATGATCTGCCCACCCACTGTTTCTGTCAGGGTCACAGCCAAAGTTTTGTTAAAATGCCAATGTCACGAACAAACAAGCTTGGAGGTGATTGGTTGTCCCCTCTTCTATTTCACTGTTTTGCAGGTAAAAACGCCTGAAAATATCCCCAAATTTCCTGGGTGAGCTGCAGCCCCTGAGTAAAGCCCTTTTGTAAAATTCAACTGCATTGCCTTCTGATGTAGGGATACGATACCGTATGAGACCATCTGATACGGTAGAGTACAATGCAATGCCATACGATAGGATGCATTTTCCTTTCTTGATGTTCACCCCTCCACTTTCAGCCAATATATTGCTGTCCAACAATAACTGATGCTTTTTGAGGATTCTGCCTGTAAGGACACAATTTCCTTGACCTGCTTTGCATGTTAAGTAACATGGGATAACTTATTGCTCTATACAAAGAAATAATAGACTGATGCCTTTAAATCTTGAATGTAACCAAATCTAGTAGAAAACTGTGCTGTTTGAAATGCTCACAAATGAATAAAAAGAGGATATGGTGACATAACAATAGATATGAGGACCTAGGTGTTGCTGCTGGTGCAACAAATGGAAATATATGATCTGAGATACAATAGGAACCAGCACCACCATGTGATGTTAGACGGACAGGAAACATGAACTCATACTGGACTAGGTCGGTGGAAACGGAAGCTGGTTCGAAGAGTTGTCAGAAATACAAACCACACACACACACACACACACGCACACGAGCAAATGCTTCAAGAAACACAATAAGACAAAACAGAAGCCACAGAAGCCACACAAACTGTGAGACAAATATACATACACAGGAAGTGCCTCCCACTCCTCAGCCTTTACTCTCTCTCTCGCTCTCTCTCTCTCTCAATCTGAGCGTTACTCATGGTAGTGCGTTGCTGAGCAGCAGCCAGTCGTGTTTTTCCCCTCGCTGAGCGCTCTCGCTCTCTCTCTCTCTCTTTTTCTTTCTCATCCTCTGCTCTGACTCTCTTGTGCGCTCTCAGACTCAACAGACAGACGAGACCTCTCGTCCCCTGCTTCTCTTCTTCTCTCCTGTCTGTAATTTCATTGCATCCTGCTACTTTACCTGTTCCTTTTAGGGCTGTGGGGGGGTTTTTTCTCCTTTTTTTGACATTTCTTCCTCTTCTTGTCCCCCAGGCCCCCTGTTTCTTGGGGCATTATTGGGGGTCCCAGAGTGTATGTGTGTATGTGAGAGTGAGCGTGTGTTGGAGGTTTCAGCATGGAAGCAGTGGCACTTTATACGTTTCGTGCCACAGAGGGTGATGAACTCAGTTTCAACAAGGGAGAAATGCTCAAGGTAAGATCTATCTATCGATGTATCTATCTATCTATCTATCTATCTATCTATCTATCTATCTCTACAGCTATACAGCTATACAGCTATATAGTTATAGATCTATTTATACATCTATATATGTAGCATGTGCCACTCACTCATGGAACCGTACTTCTCGCTTGGCCTCCTCTGTGATAATTATGACAATTATAACTTTTGTGCTACTGCACTTGATATGCTGTTTGAACGTGTTTCTGGCTGTTGCTGACTATATAGAAGAAGCAGTGTAGGAAACCTGTCGATGGACAGCTCAGACTTCTGAATAATAGATATATTTACTAAGACTTTAGTTTTGATTGAGAAAATAATTGTTTGCACAGGAATGTCTTAATTGAGCTAACAAAGCTAACGCTCCAAAGCAGTTTTCTTCAATTTAACACACAGAATATAGATAATTTAAGGTACAGTCTTTTGTTTGTGTGTGGGTTTTTTTTTTTTTTACTAATATGAAGAGTGATACCTTTTACATGTATTTATACTGACTATGTAGCACGTGGCAGCAACCAGCTTGCCCAAACGTTGCATACTTAATCATAAACAGCTAGCCTGGGATTACTGCATGTCCAAAGCGAACAACTCCCACATGTTGCCACTTGTAAAAAGGCCACTTGTTAACTTAAACTGGTTTAAAAATTAAAAATGTTCTATTTATGATTTTATAAAAAATTTGCAATTTATATACATCAGTGAGCAGCTAACAACTAGCATAGCTAAGTATAAAAACTTAAAACAGGCGGGAAAACAGCTAGCAAGGCTTTTTCACGAGATGACAAACATCACATAGTAGTACGTAATGGCCAGATTTATTTATTGTATTTTATTTTTTTAGCTATAACATTTGTGTAAAACAGTTAGGTTGTAGCTTAGGCTACTTCTTGATTAGGACCATTCAGGATTTTTCCTACTCTTCCTTAGATTTTTTGTACATGTCCAGACTGTATAATCAGTTTAAACTGATGGTTAGTTTAGCTGTCTGCCTGCTACAGAATTAAGCCACATGACTTGGCAAATAAAAGCTAACATGCATATTTTTGTTAACAATTTCTTGAATGCATTCTATATTGAATGATAGATATTTTTTCACGAGAGCTTTTTTTTTGCTAACAGGACAAATGAAGCATTAAGAAACTTCTTGCACAGCTGGAGATTATTGTAGCAGAAAATTGTACTGAAGGATATGAGCAGTAAACCTCAGAAATGAAGGAGAAACAGCTTCTCTCTCTCTCTCAACTTACAATAATGCACTGTAATGTTAAAACAGAGCGCAGAAAAACTCATGTCAGAAGACACAATATTTTCACTGAGTTTTGCTTCATGAGTCCAGAGACCAAGCGAAGGGCTGCTGTATCCTTCCTGTCCTGATTTGAAACTGTATCTTGCTTTCATTTTCATATAGCTCTGGCTGCCATAACACACTACTTTGCAACTTTTTCTCTTTCTGCTTTTTGAAAGGCATGCTGGAAAATGTTTATTCCAGTAATGAAGGAGTCTCAGGTTGAGGGTGCGACCTCATCACAAAATGACCTTTGATTAAGTCTAAGGCTATGTCAATGTGAAGATGGATTTTGCCTTTAATTTCTTCGATAAACTGGTTTATCATTCACCTCGGACATCTCTGTTACAATATTATACCACACATGAATAAAGCAGCTTGTCATTTCTGCTGTCTGTAAAGATATTTATCTGGAGCAGAGTGACAGTGTGTGACGCAGACTGAGGCGCCATTTACTTCTGCTGCTGTGTCAGGACATTATGACAATAAATATACATTAATCCATTTCCTCTGCAATATTTTATGGTTTGAGTATCACTTTTGAAAATGTGATTTGAGGGCTTTTTGGTCCTTATAGCCCACCTGTAAATGACAAAAAAAGACCCCCTGAAGATGGCTACATTACCACAAAATAATGAATTTGTGTTGATAACCAGATTGATTATCATAGTAATCTTGTGCTCTATGGCCAGTCTATGCAACACTTTGCCTTTCCTTACTGGGATCCACTGCTGTGTTGTCTCAGCTAAACAGCTCTTGTCTTTGGTCAAACAGTACTTTAAATCGTTCTTGAAATGTGTTCACTTCTGCTCGCAGCACCAGATGGCCTGAGCCTTACAAAGTCATCACAACTCGTACGCCATCATGCAAAATGTCCATCATTTTTAAGACTCTACATTGTTACATCTTACTGCGATGCTGCTGCTAACATAGTGTCACTTTCTTATCTTGAAACACAACTTTCCAGCTCAAATGCTTAGATTTTCACATTGCTATCTCTTGATGCTGCTGTGCATCCAAATAGATGGATTTTTATTTTGGGGGATTTCGGTTTATTTTTTCCTGTTGTGCTGGAGCCATTTGGAAAAGCATCACTAAGGCTAAGTAGAGTAGACCCATAATGAAGTGATAAACATAGCTCCATAGTTTTAAAAAAAAGCTTCTGACATTCTGTGTAAAGCTGTTAGACAACACAGCCAATTCTGACACAAGGGGACTCTGAAACGGGAGTCGGGGAAACACACAAGTCTTTTGTTTCCCAAACACAAACACTAACGTGCACAGTTTTGGATTCATCTTGGATTTGGGTTGTGTGACAAAGTCCTCTGTCCCCGGTGGCCGCTGAAATGAGAAGGCGAATATTTTTGAAGTGTATATTTTGGGCACAATCAGCAATCTCTTGAGCTGTTTAATTCATTCCAGTCTTTGTTGTTGGGAAATAATACGATGAATGAAATATATTTGAATAGTTTGGGGGAAAACTTCCCTTCTGAAAAGATCTTCTTATTCTTTGTCTTCGCAGTGTTATTGTCACTTTCTTTTTTTTATCAGGTACATCAAGGTGCAGAGTATGAGAATAATGCAAATGTCAGAAGTTTTGTTTCTCCATGACTTCCCACTTTGGGATTCATGCTTACAGCCTGATTATTAATTTAACATTCATTATGTAATTGTTAAGAAGCTGAGTCAGTCACACCAGATGAGTAAAGAAAGACATTATTCATCATTCACCTGACATTATGGGCTGTTTTATTTCCCATGGAGCAATATCAACACAACAAGGAGGGTTTTTGTTCAGTGATAAATGACCTAAACAAAAGATTAAAAACTAATTTGTTTTTAGTTTTATTTAAAGAGGACATATTATACCAAATTTTCCGCCTTTTTAGAGAGTCCCCTGTGGTCTGAATGAAACATCTGTGCTGTGTTTTGGTCAAAACACAAAATAAATCAAGCAGCAGAGGAGGTTTGTGACCCTGTAGAAACCAGCTCTCTCAGAACGTGTGTGTCTCTTTAAATGCAATGACCCCCCCCCCCCCCCCCCCCCCCCCCCCTCAGTTTTCCCCAGATTCCGCATCTTTGAAAAATAAGCCTACGGGTCATATAATGAGTTATTAATTTATCAAACCTTTTACTGCCACTCAATAGGGAAGACGTGTGCTGTGATTACTCAAAACGAGACACATCATGTTCTTGTTCTTACATCCTAAAATAAAGTGAAACACCTTTTTTCAGGAAAAACTCTTCCAGCTGTTGTGTGTTAATTTAATGCATGATTTAAAAAAAGAGAAAATATCCGATTAAAAAGTCAAAGCGTTGTCTTAAACCACTTAAAAAAAAACACAGCGGTTTGGTGACGACAATTCTCTTCTCACCAAACAAATGTTTTGTCTGACTCTGAAACCACCAACTTTCTTTCAAGGTTACTTATTTAACTCCATTACTGAACAATGATTGATACTCTGAGGAGTAAATCTTTGCATAGCCTGCGACACATTTTGCAATACTTGTACAAGTGTGCACAGTGTAACCATTAAAATACATGGTGCATGAAATGAAGTTCCCAAAGGCGAAGAGGGTGCAGGACAACTTTTTTTTTGGCAGATGGGCAACAGCGCTGCAGGAGCTTTTTACATCAGTCCTTACACTGGCGGAATATGTTTCACATGTACATGATTTATTGTTTGATGGGTGATAAAATGTAGCAGCTGAAAAAAAACAAAACAGCTGAAATGATCACATTGACATGCCAATATGAGAACCACAGAGAAATAAGAGGATAGAAAGACTGAAGAATATTACATGAGCTGGCCTTTGGTGCGTGTGTGTGTGTTTAATCATGAGGGGCTTTGTGTGGCATTTTGAACTTGCCGATGGAGGTTTGTGAGAGTCGAGGGCCCGGGTTCATAAAAAGATGAATGAGAGCCAGTGTAGCGGATAATAGAAGAAGAAGAGAGTCCAGGCGAAAAGATTGATATACAGGGAGCGAGAGAGAAAATGATGGTGGCCTTTCACCCGACAGTAATAGCCTGCGTCAACATCATTATGGGCAATATTTCATTTGTGTGTGTTTGTTTGTGTGTGTGTGTGTGTTCATCACTTCTAGATCACCAACATGGAGGATGATCCTAACTGGTACACAGCTGAGCTCCACAACAGGAAAGGCTTTGTGCCCAAAAACTACATCAACCTGAGGCCCCATGCGTGAGTACGCACACAGCAACATTTCGACACACATATTCAAACACGTGTACAGTTCATCCTCAGCTCATCTGTAAAAAAAGCAGATGCATAAATTTCACACATCCATCACTGGTCTATCTAAACAGCTCATCAGTGAGCGTGTGCAGCTTGGGGGCGATTTCTGCTCCGCTTTGGACATCTGCACTCCGGCATAAGGCTGCCTTACCCAAAGGGACAATCACACACATACACACACACACTCAGACTCACTCGCTGCCTTATGCAATCACCCATGATACAGCTGATATGTGTGTTTGTCTGCGTGGATGTTTGTCATGAAGCTGCTGGTTATACACCAGCAGGGTTTTCATTCCTTTTTTCTTGAGACAAACACTAAAATAACAACGCCACTATTATAGCAGCCCAGGCTATATAACAATAATAATAATGATCATAAAATTATTTGTAAAGCGCTTTCAGGTCAAAGTGCTGTACAGAGCATAAAACATATAGCTTAAAAACAACATATCGTTAATGAACACTGGTGCACCGTGTTGTTGGAGCTACCTTGTTAAGCTAGTGATCTGAATGTGTGCATGTGAGTGTTTTTTCATACGCAATGAGTTTTCCCTAAACCAAGCTTGTTCTTGCTGTGTGCAAAGATTTTTTTTTTTAATCATTTGCAGCCCATTTTATTTTAACTGGTTGGATTGGTATGTTCGTCTCCACCTTAAGGACACCCAAAGCCCATTTATGTGCTACCTTTTTGCAAAAAGTACCGTGTTTTTTTAGTTCCCAAACTTGCAACCTTTGTCATTCAGATTTTGTTTACTGGGGTGAAGGTATGCAGGATGTTTTTCTGTAATAAAATTGAATGGGCCAGTGGCATATCTACTTATATATTTGTTTTATATTGTATTTATGTGTTCCAAAATGAGCATGTTGTCTGACCATGCAGCATGTATCCCTTATGAAGAACCATTTCGACAGCATATTTGCCCTCAACAGCGACCTTACAAACACCCGGAAGTCAGACCCTCAGGAGCTGGGAAATAAATCCATTTCTTATTTGGGTCATTAAATAATACAGAGCACAAATTCATGAGAGCAGAATCTGATTGATGATACTTTTTTATGTTACAAACTGCCCGACTAATTATAGTATCAAAAAAACAAAAGGTATGAAAATGTCACTAATCCCTCCGCTCGACAGCTGACAACTGAGATCAAGCACTTTAGGACTTTGTATGCGTATATTTAGCAACGTTTATAAAAATAGCACCACAAATGTGCTAATTTTACTCCGTTTTGCTTCTCACCCTCCACCTCCCCTTTATCTTTTTGTCAGCATTGATCGGAACGTTAATATTCTGATCATTTACACCAAAAATAAAACATCAGAAGTTGTTAGCTATCCAGCCGGATTATTTTCACGAGTTCACAGACCCCAGAGGAACACAGCTTCATAAAATAGTAACACCCGTGATCACACTCTTTTCTTCCCTTGTCTCGTCTTCTTCCAGCTGGTTCGCCGGGCGTATATCGCGCGGCGTGGCAGAGAGTCGACTCAGACACAGGGAGTGTGGCGCTTTTCTGGTCCGAGAGAGCGAGAGTGCCCCTGGAGAGTTCTCGATGTCTGTCAGGTAGGAGATGAGTCATTCAAGACCAAAGTCAAATTTTACATTCGATCCATTTTGGACATTTTTTATTTTATCATATTAACTATATATCACTTTGACCAGTGTATTCTTTTCTTTCTTTTTTTGTATTCCATTCCTGTTCACCGAATCCCGTCTAATTACTGCTCGAGCCTCTTTCTCCTCAGGGATCATAAAGGTTTCATTACATCTCTCCTAACCCAATCTAATTCAATTAGCAGACTTATTGTATGTAAACATATACGCACACATCCCTGCACATGGAGCAGTTTTGTCCCTTGTTTGATTCTGAGTATGTGTTGATGTGGGTGGCAGGCGATTAGAGGAGCAGGCAGGGGAAGAGGAGGAGGGTTAGAGGACGCGGTGTAGGGTGGAGGAAAGATCTGCAACCCCTTTGGCCGGATGTGAGCTAATCCTGTCTGGCACAACACAGCATCTGGAGCTGCTGAAGGGGCAGGAGCGGTTGGGGTGACGGTCAGGGATGCAGCTGAGGCTTAGTGTTGAGTCCCCTACAGGGGATGTGAGGCTCTTGGAGGTGGAGGGTTGGAGTCAGACCTGGAACTATGGAGTTGACTTAAGGGTGACGTTGATATTGTGGTTGGTTGAGACAATGTCTGAGCAAGAAATCTCTCTCCAGGTGGCTCAGAAACCTTTGGAAACAGGAAGGGAAATATATGGTGTCTGCTCAGACACTATTCAAAAGGCAGACATTTTCCTTCAACATCATGCTCAGGCTTAGAAACCCAAATACAGTTATAATGGTGGACTGTTGTGTTCTTTTTTTTTTTGCAAGTTGTAAGTGATATACCTAACATAACATCATTATAGTTTCAGAGCTGTTACCGATTATCTTATTGGCCTGCTGCTTCATGCCAGTCATTCTTAAACGGAGTACAAGATCACTCCGGCAAGTGTGATTCTTCTTGATAGAACCTGGAACATAGAAGTACGACATTAGAACAGCGTTTTAGCAGGTCAGAGGAAATAGGCTTGGTTAGCGTACGGTGAATTTGGGGGTCAAGATGCGAAAAGGGAAAGGGAGGTTCTATGCATAAAGCAGGTTCAGCGACAGGGCAGATTTTGATGCTACATTTTTTTTTTTTTGCCGTGTGATAGTGCTTATCTTAGCTGTTGTTGCTGGACGGTTTGTAGCAGCTTGAAAATTGGGTCAGGTGTTTGTGTGTGTGTGTGTGTGTGTGTGTGTGTGTGGGTGTGTGTGGCAACAGCTCTCCTGTCAGAGGAGACGTCCTGACAGCAGCAACTGTGAACACTTCAACCCTTGCTCAGCTGAGTCCAGCTTTGACGTCAGCCAGTGAAATTTTGATCCAGTCTTCTTTCATCAATGGAGCCAGAAAGAAAACTTTTTGTTTGCTGCATTTGAAATTGTGTTAAGTTACCAGCAACAGATGGGACATTTAAGCCAATCATTTTATTCTGCCGTGACAATGTTAGTACGTAGTGAGTGTCAAATTACACTTATAGGAAGAACATTTCATTATTTAAAGTCATGTCTCATATACAGTAAAAATGTTTCAACATGATCTTTTTTCTTATGTTGCATATTATGTCAGGATTTATTACTAAATAAGAGCGAAAAAAAAGTTTGCAAAAATGCAAATGAATTACTTAAAGGTGCAAATCAATATGTTATTGGCTATATATACCCCTTACCAAGATGTGACGATGCATTGTTCGTCAGAGAATCAGGTAGTTAGCATTAACTAAATGTAAAGACTGGTAATTGCATATAAAATATACAGCAGTGTATAAAGCATAGTTCCCAAAAGCTCGTAAAACCTCCAGAAAGAAATAACAAGAACGCGACCTCAGTGGCCTCAATTTTGGTTCCTGCTTGAGCCCTTTAACGTGATCAATCTTCATTTGAAAATCAGTCAAGCGTTTCTTTGTCAAAGTAAGAGATTTCTTTGCCTCGGCCGTAATGGACGAGGACTTTTAGCACAGTTCATGTTCAGAATACTTCAGGTGGTTATGAAAGAATACGTGGCCTGGAACCTGAGCCTGTGCCAGAGAAACCATCCCGATGGGTTATTTAGTAGCTTATTTTTGGAAAGTGGAGCAAAGTGATGCCAACAAGGACTTTTCATAGAGCGAGATGAGGAATCCATTTTGCTTTGCTAGGCTTCCACAATCCTCTTTGACTCAGCAGCGGATTCACCTACAGGAGAAGACGTTTTCTCAGTCTGCTGCATGTTGATCCAGTTAGAAAAAAAGAAACAGGCGGCGTGTTGTTTTCCTGGTCTGTGTTATTTTCTCGCTGGGCCATCGTTCAGTCTCTGGCTGAGAAGGAACATAACTCTCATTGTTTCTTAAATAGAAAACCTCACTTCCTTGTACACACTGTCGGCTCCCACTGTCTCTTGTAATATCAAGACGTCCACCTACACATGAGAATGACGGCTGAGTGTAACATCCATGCATCGCCCCTTATTGTGAGTCATCAACTGACAGATGGGAAATGAGTCTCTGAAGCAAAAGTACAACATGTAAATCATGGGCAACTGGATACAACCTCGAACTACAATATTTCCATTGTGTTTCTAACCTTTAATGAGTTACTTTTCATCCTGAACCATCACTGACTACATATTCTGTCTGTAGCACGCACACTTTTTATTGCCTTCTGTTCGATTGCTGGATGTCTCCCTGTGGATGTTTCACCGCAGCTGTATCCTCTTTATACTTTCAAACCATTGTTTAACAAAATAGTGGTCAGCTTAGTCACACAACAATTGCAGGCACGTACAAACACTTCACTATTGTTTAATTTTTAAGTGCTCTTACCGCCGTGGTGAGGTGATGGTTTGTGTCGTGCAAAAAAAACAACAACATTTGCTTTGCTTTTAAAGTTTGATTTAACTATTTGGTTTTGTCTAAACACTAATGTAGGCTAACAACTTTGTGGGCTTGAGCGTTTTTTTCTGTGTGGTAGTCGAAAAAAATGCACAAACAACGGATAGGTATATTTTGCAAATCCAGTCTACACAAACATGGTGATCAAGGCCTCCAAATTCTTTTCTGCACATTATTTTCTCCCCAAAGTACTTTTCAACAAATCTTGTTTCATCTGTCACCACCTACAGGTCTTTATATGCAGTGCTGTTGTGTTGCATTTGCTTACTGAGCGTTTAGAATGGAAATAGAAAATAAATTAATTTGATTAATTTTTGCATGCAAATGGCAGAAACCTCTGTTGGACTTACATGTGCAAATACATTACATTAAAAAGCCCATTTACACAAAGTGACACATGTAAACTATTGCAGTGTTCATGCATGCGCTTGCAGAGTGTTTCACATAATGAAATCTATTGGGTCATTGCCACAGTGTTGCTACACTGTACTAGTGTCTGCAAGTCAAAAACCCATTGAAAGGCCCTCTTGACTGTGGAAAGACTACATATGACTATATTTGTTTCCCCACTATAAAAGGCAAAACAGAGCTCAGCTGCTTGTCCTATGAACAACAAGAAGAACTGAATGTTTTCTGGTGTCATGTTGTAAATCTGCTAACTAAACTTCCCTGTATGTGCCTTCTAAAACAGACTGAGTCATTTGTCATTTGTGCCGTTTCAATTTAGGAAACTAGCTTTTTTTGACAAGGTCTCAGCCATCACTGACTCAATCTTTGAGTGGCTCAAAGCTCACATAGCTTTTGCTGAATCAGGGTTTTAATGTCGCTTCCTTGTTATCTGTTGTCATTAGTCTCTCATCTGTGTCATAACGCCATAGAGAAGACATAAAGTGAAGTGCACACTTTGACAAATGCTTATTTTTTCAATATACATCATCTTACTTTGAAACAAAATGAAAGTGCATTGGTCATGGTTGGTCTATTTTGCAGGTGGGTTTCTCAATTGCTTACAAAAAAAGCCCAGTTTACCATAAAATGGTATATACATAAATCTATCTGCAGCAACCACGAGTCAATAAAGAATGACTTAAATGATACAGAGATATAAATAGAGAAGACAAGAGAGGGGTTGGAAATAAAAGACAGATAGAGATGAGAAGAAACCAGATTAAAGCGACTGAAGAAGAAAGGTTTAAGCTCTAACCTTATTTTCATCTTTTCTTTTCTACATATTGACAGTGGAGCTGAAATAAGACCAGTAACCCTGCAGGGATCAAACCAGTCTCCTCCTTTTTCTTCCCAGTGTTTTTGTTATTTTTTTCTTACTTTATTCTATGCGTACTCCACCATCTTCTCTGTTTCTGTGTTTTTGTAAAAAACAAACAAACAAACAAAAAGAAAACCTCAGTAAACAAAAAGCAATCGTCTGTAATTAAATCTTAAATGTGTTTTGTTTTGTAGCCTGAGGGCCTTGTCTGTAACTTCAGTTTGAGTCTATGTAACAAAATAAATTCATTTGGGGAAAGTGTCATTTTACTTAGCTTAGCTCAGCTTAGCACAAAGAATGGAAACACTGGAACAGCTGGCCTTGTGCTTACAAAGCTATAACAGTTGTACCAACAGGCTAGCTGCTTCCAGAAAGCAGCAACCCTGAGGTGTTAAAGCCAATGTAAAAGAGTCAAAAAGAAATGCAGAGAAGCTGTGCAGCCCTTTAAGTTCCTTTCACAGACATGTTGAAATGCCTGTTATTACAAATCAACATGTTTAAAATCTGGTTCAACGCAAGAATTTGCTGAAGTCAAAGGCTTGCTGAGCTAGCAGGTTAAGCTAGTCTGAATACAAAAGCCATGTAGGCCTATAGCAAGCTACATTACAAAATAATATCGACGAACGGATTCTTTAACCAGCCATCTGCAGTAGCAGGTTTGGCTAGTCTCTGGATACAAAAGTAATGTATTGTAAACTACGTAAGGTACAAAATACAAGAACGCTGTAAAAGTGCTCCAAACTCAATAGAAGGTCTTTGCTTCTCAGTCAATTAGCTCTTTAGCTTTAGACTAGCTGACGGGTCTCTTATTCTGACACAAAGCCAGATTACATTAGCTCTGCCTGAATTAGACTTTGTCATCCCTCTAGGCATCGCTAGCTAGTAGAAACTATTACATAACCGCTCAAATTTATATTTATTTTAGGATTTCTTGGATTGCAGTTCAAATATTCGGATATATGCTACACCTCGTGATTTCATACCACTGTCGTGCATGTGGCTTAAACAGGTGAAAAAAATGGAGGTATCAGAGTCGAAGATGACAAGTAGCCTACTACTGAGAAAGGTACTTTAACCGATTAATAGTGTTTGTTAAACAGTAGTTTACAGTATTACAGTAGTTTTCTTTATAACAGCCTTGCAAAGAAACTCTATTAGACTCGCTTATACATATTTTTCCGTCTGAAAGACTTTTTGAACAACTTGCCTCCAAACATCTTTTATCATTCTCAACTGTATTCCAGCTTTCTCTATGCACCCCGTCACAAACACACAAACTTTAAACACATTAACTTTCTTACTCTCTGCTTCCTCATCCGTCTATCGAAACAGGTGACGGAGCTGCTTGATGGATGCTGAAGGAGAATCTGAACCGCTCACACACTCCCTGTCATGTTTGGTTGAAATGAAATCACACACGCTCTCTCTCATCGTCACTATGCTGCACTGCCAGTGACTCATGTGAAACAACCCGTAAGAGCATTCGAACGCACCGCACACACACAGTCGTCTGCATGTGTGTAAAGTCTGATGTATTCAGTTTTTCGCAGCCTGCGCATGGGCTGACACACATTCTGATAACTCCGTGACACGCACACGGTTACTGAGTTAAATTGACAGCTCGAGGTGTCGCGTGGCTGTGTGAAGTGATCCAGACATCTGCAGCAGTTTGTAGACTGAGCAGCAGATTAGAGAAGGGGGGGCTTGGAGTTGGAAGGATGAGAGAAGGATAGAAAAAGAAAGTGAGAATAGATTGATGGAGAAAGTCGAGAGAAAGATCGACGGGTGACCTTCACGCTGCTTGAATTGTGCTGGCGCGGAGTATAACTTCTAAAAATAACTTCTCTCTTCATCAACTGTATCTCACTCTCTTTCTCTGCATTCTATTTACTTATTTGCTATTTCAATCTTTCTCACTCATTCTCTCGTAATCTCACTCTCCCGCTCCCTCTCCTCCGTCTCTGGTTTCCTTTTACCTTGAAAAAAGCCTTGGGCCTTAATTACACTGGATCAAGGAGATGAGAGGGCACTTGGAGAGCATGCTTTGTTTGTTTGTGTGTGTGTGTGTGTGTGTGTGTGTGTGTGTGTGTGTGTGTGTGTGTGTGTGTGTGTGTGTGTGTGTGTGAAGACAGATGCTGTCTGTATTATGAATACTGTTTGAAGAAATGTTGAAGATGTTCTAGCTGCAGCATTACATCTGCTCTTTCTTCTCTTTTTCCCCTCATCTTTGAATTTCTGTTTTTGTTTTTGCTCTCAATTACAATTGGCTCTGGCCTTTAACCCTTGCTGCTATAGTGTAAAGGAAAAAAGGAAAAAAACAGATGCATGTTATGTGATTAGATAAGTATGTTATAGAGGTATTGAATGTGTGGGACAGCATTAAAAAAGTCGAGGAGTTGACAAGTTCTGTAAGAAGTCTGCTAATTATTCGACCTTGTTGATTCCTGGTGTTCCTCTGGAAGATGGATGAACTCCTTCAGGACAATCGAAAGGCGACTAATTCCAGCATTGAAGATGCTAATTGCTGCTAGCGCTGGGTTTGAGACATTGTGTCGCCACATATTGAAGACTGTGAGGCGAATAGGAAAGAAAAGAAGCGTCTTAACAGGCTGTGGTAATATGGTCAGTCTCTGGCTGAAAATAAGCTGTTTCTCTAATGTGCTGTGTCGTTTGCTCCAGGCTCAAGTGCTTTAACTTTCATTTGGTTGCTTTCTCGCTGGCGTTTGGTATTGCTCTTTTCAAAGCACCTTTTTGTACATAATTAATGCCGTTCCCCACTGTTCATTAAAGAAGTTTGGAAGTTATTTTGTCAGATAACTTGATACAGACATCGTTTGGCGGTAATCCCTCTTTTTGGTTGTCGTGTCAGTGTGGTGCAGTAAAGGTGGCACATCATTCCTGGGTGGTAGTTTTTGTGTTTCTTTCTAATCTTTTTTTGGTAGTTTGCCGTAAAAAAATAAAATAAAAAAAAGATTTTGCAAGTACACTTCGTGTCAAAGCTTGTTTTTTTTTGTGTGTGACCGTCCTACTGCTGTCCTGCTGTTTCAGACGAGGAAGCAGAGTTTTGCACTGGAGGACAAATTGAGAGTGAAGAAGTGAGTGATGTTATGGTTTAAGTGTTGCTCCATAAATATTTGAAGAGATTCTGGTAAACTGTATAAAGATGAGGCAGAGATATTTTTGGTTCGCGATTGTTCTGGCTGTCACAGCTGGAGGCGATGAGGCATGGAAATCATTCGCAAAATTCAAAGATGTTATATTTCACATCAACGTTTCTCTGGTGTCTCAAATCATGTTAAAGAGATGCGTTGCGAAAAACGTGAGATGTGTTGCGTGTGGCTGCATGCTGCTTGTATGCTCCCTGTTAAAATGGATACAGAAAAAAGGCCCAACTTGCAGGTCTTTGTATTTCAAAATATACTAAAAAACAAAGCCTAACCCAAATTTGAACTAAAAAACTGCATCTAAGTTCATGATATGCTTCATTCTTCTTGCCCTGTATACATCCCAGGTCTTTAACCCTCCACCGCTGAATTCTGTTTTTACTTTTTTTTTTGCATCATCACTCCTAGGCTCTTTCTAACTCAAACAACTGCCCTGAAAGTTGCAGTATCTTTACCCCACCAGTAGAGTGCAGCAAATGGCACCAGACCTCTGGGGACGTGTGCTTGGGGGGCTGATAGGAATCATTCACAGACGTTAAAAAAAAAAAAAGAATTGTGTGACTAAGTCCAAAGAGAGATAAACTTTAATAAAGAGATAAGGTATTGTTCTGGGCGGAAAAGAAAAGCTAGAAGTCAGATAATAAAACAAACTGAAACTTAGAGACAAAAAAATGATAGTTAGAAATAATTAAACGCTCCAACACTAAGAACTAAGGCTGGTACTGTGACAAGCTTTAAAAAAAGAAAAGAAAAGTGAAACAGGTAACATTTTCATCTTTTTGTCAAAAAGTATCTTCTGTTTTTTGAACGCTTTGATATGGTGTCATCCTATATATATATATAAAAACAGATCTGGGAGCATCACTCAGAGTGAGGAAGGAGAAATGAGGACACATAGGGTGAAACAGAGACGGCAGAGTAACAAGGGCAGGGTGGTGCAGTGGAGGTGTAGCTGAATGCCATCCTGTCATCAGGGAGCTGGCCCGGCTTGTTCAGAGAGCTCTGCTTCTGGAGAAAAAAAAAAAAAAAAACTCTGGCTGAAACAAGCTGATGCTAATTTACCTTCTGAGTTTGGAGGGGTGCCAGTCTGAGAAGAGAAAGGAGTTTTGTTAGCTTAAAGCACAAATTCTATAATCTATAAATTGTTTTTACACTGGAGGAAGGATGTTATAGTAATATCACAATTCTACTGGTTATCAAAATATGTCTACTACTACTTCTCTGTGTTAAGAAACATGGAGAAGCTGCATCGATTTCCGCTGCATATTACATGCAGTTACATAACAGTACGATCACGCTGAGATGTCCAGGTTTCTAAAGATAAAGCTGGCAAGTCTCTTAGCAACAAGCACGGAGCTGGACAAGCGGAGCAGGTATGATCGCCAGCAAATGCAGGCCCAAAGTCTTTGAATCATCGTAACAAGGCAGGCTCTCCAACACTGTGGCCGTTATCGTCCGTGCCATCAGCTGGATCCTTTCAGCTACACTCGATCATTTGAAAGCTTTTTATCAAAACGTGAGGTCTAACACTGTCACAGATCAAGCATATTGTTTTATGAGTTACAAGACAAAATCTAAAAATATGTTTTAAGACTTAATTGTATTATGTTTCTGACGCCTATAAAAGCAGCTGGTGCAAATGTCATGTCTGCCTTTTTAACTCCAATACATGAAAAAAAAAAAAGTCTCCACAAATGTAAGATTAAAAAACAACATTTAACCCCGAAAGACCTATCCTGATTCGAATCAATTGTGTGAAAATATTTTGGTCTTTAACTGAGACTTATTTGGATGAAATTTTTTGGCAACACAAAAAAGCGGCCCATAAAAAGTCTCATTTCACTACAATACACGCATGGACAAAAAGAATCCACTTGTTTTTTTCTCCGATACAATTTTTTTATCGATATATTCAGCCTTTTAAAGAAAATTCTTGGTTTATATGTTTGAAAAAAAAAAAAAATCCTTTTATTACCAAGAAAACAAAAGGAAATAAGTGGTAACTCTTTAAATAGACAAATGAAGCGGGCAGCACTGAATGCATGCCAGCCCCAACAGCTGACAGCTGTTGAATTAAAAGGCCGTCTCAGAGGACTAAAGGCCTAGACTGTTGGTCTCAACCCAAAGCTACTTCACAAAAAGGCAAACTGTGACGTGAAGA
Organism: Symphodus melops; assembly: GCF_947650265.1. Classification (NCBI taxonomy): domain Eukaryota; kingdom Metazoa; phylum Chordata; class Actinopteri; order Labriformes; family Labridae; genus Symphodus; species Symphodus melops. The sequence goes on from NC_136707.1 coordinate 4,815,128, forward strand.
CAAAAACTCTGTATGACAGGACTCATGAAGGACCTTATTATGTCCGTCCATCTCTTCGTCTCTCATGTTGTGAACGTTTTTCAGCATCTCTTGGCGGCCTAATACCTCATGAGATTAGATTAATAAACCTTTCCACCAATAACGAAAGGTTTTAAACATCTGCCTCTGTTCATTTTGCAGTTATGGGGACCATGTTCAGCATTTTAAGGTGCTGCAGGATCGCTGCGGTCAGTACTACGTGTGGGACGAGCTCTTCTCCTCTCTGAACGAGCTCGTGGAGTTCTACCATAGCAACAGCATCGCTAAGGAGAGGAACGTCGTTCTGAGAGACCCCGAGCACTTCGCCAGGGTGAGCATGTGACCCAGGGTTTGTTTGTAAGTCTGTTGGCACCCTTTTTTTTTTTTTTTTTTCTTTCTTTTACTTTCAACTGTATGCCACACAAATAGTGTACTTATAGACAGTGGGAGAAAAATCAACCAGATGTTCTACCCTGAAAGTGTGTAAATGTGTCTTAACATCATACATGATGGTTTAGAAAAGTTGAGATCACAGTACAAAAGGATTACTGTCTTTTTCTCAGAAGCAAAATGTGTTTATTTTTCTCTCCATTTCCTCTTACTGTATTTTTTTTCTTTTTTTTCTCACTTTTTTAAGGATGTTTATAAGCTTAAGATGTCCCGTAATTCCATTTTACATATTCATCAAAACATAATAATATAGACCAACAAACAAGCGCAAAAAAAGACAGGAAACAAGAAAAACCCGGAATTTAAAAGAACCCAATAAACCTCTAGAGCAACAGACTTACAGAAACACTGCAGCAGTGTATCAGCAGTCAGAAAGGGGAAAGGCCTAATGGACCCGACTGGTTCAGAAAGTAGGACACACATTTTAAAAGAAAATGAAAGCTTGACATGTCTCATTATAACGCTCAATACATCCTCTATTTCATTTTTTTAAAGGCTTAGGAGAATCATAAGATGAGATTTACAGATAATTACTCCTCTAACACGTGCCAATGATGTGTTTTTCCATATGAGAGAGGCTTGGCTCTTACTCCTGAAGTGAGCAAGGTTGTGTCGTGATCTGTTTAACTTAAGAGTCTCACAAAAAAAAGCACCAGAATCCTTAACAGTTTGGGACAAGCTGAAAATAAGTCAGGAAATGTTCTGTCGTTTCTACTGTTACGATTTTCTCAAGAGTTGTGGCTCCAACATTTACAGCGGATCATGAGCTCTCCAAGAAATTGCATGAACCCAAGGCAGATTCTGCATGTGGCAAAATGTATTTTGCTGTTCTTGTTGTCATCTTTGTGGGCAACCTTTTTTTTTTTTTTTTTAAGCCATCACAGATTTACTTCTGCATCGGATGAGGCTTCACAAAAACAGGCATTTTTGTTAAAAAAAAAAAAAAAAAAAAAAAAAGTATTCGTTGTCAAACCTTTTTTTTTTTTTTTTCCACAAACAACCATCCGTCCATGTGTTCACAATTCATTCGTCTGTGACTTGGAGGCAAAGACTGTTGTTTTGAATGGAGCTGACAGTTCTGGAAACACTCCATATGTTCATGAAACGGCGAGGCCCTGTGACTGTAGCGACAGGGTTTGACGTCAAGGTGCGTCTTGTAACGAAAGATCAGAGGACCGCAGCTGGTTTGGAGCTAAATCAGTCATCCCAGGCACCGAGCCAGAGGGAGTAAGCAGCCAACTATTGACATCAGTCATGATCAGGTTGTTAGTTATCATGTTTGAACAGAGCAGCTCTCAATGCGTTGTTCCAAGTAAATGTTTCTTAATTGCTGAGACGATGACGAGCCTGGTTTAGGATTTTCCCTCTAATCTTCGAGCTAATCCTCCTTCTAGGGTCCTTTTTTGGTTGGATGAAACCGACATCACATACTTCAAGTAAGTAAGGAGATGCAGATTATCTCTTTAATAAACCAACCCTTTAGGCGAAGGACCATTCTGTGGACGCTTTTGGCAGTTGTCCAAAGGCGTTTCTCAAATTTCAGCGTCTTTCTCAGAACTTTCAGTCAAGTTTGGTGAGAGAAGTGAAAGGTAGTTCCCATGATGGTGTCACCAGGGGAGACGCTGTTGTTCCCGCAATTGTGAAGCCATTATGCCAGCAGGATCACATTGCATGTTAACTACTTCTGGGAGTGGCAGGCAAGCGAAGCCCGCAGGCGAACCCGGTCACCCACAGAGCGATTTGATCTACAGCCTTTCTGACATGACATGTTCACATCGCTTCTTTAACACCAGCAGAGTGCTCATACTCAACACATCATCATAGGCACGTCGACACCTGTGAGTGAAGACCACCAGCCTTAACCAAACTTAGCCAGCTGCCACAGTCATTGAGAGCATTAGAAGTGAGCGTAGGACGAGAAAAAAGATGCCATGTATCAGATCAGAAATCCAACATTAGGATTGTAAGAATATGACTTTTAATATTTAAAAACATTGGTAGCATTTCCTCATTGGGTCTCAGAGTCTGTGGGCTGTCTATCTGAAAACCTATTGGCTATCCTATTGGCTAGCCTCACAACTAAAAAAAAGCTCCTGTAGATGATAGACAAAGTATTTCCAGGCTAAAGTCCAGATCACATACCCCATTACTTTATTGGCAATATGTCAGAATTGGAGCCAAATGAACATCAAACCAACACAACCTGTTGTTGAAGCGTAGATGGAGGCAGAAGGTGGCGTACTCGCACGCTACGCCTCAGCGTTGAGTCCTCGGCGTAGCACCATAATCATATGGATTTCCATCGTGTTCATGAAATCAGGACTCTTCAGATTGTGACTGACCATTGATCTTAGAATATGATGTGCACGATGTAAGCAGTGTAAACAAACTGCTGTTCATGAAGGCATTACACACGGACCCTGCACAGTGTCTTTGCGCTTGTTAACTGGTATCTTCACAGTTGACAGGTTGGTAAACTTGACTCTTTTTTTTAAAACTTCTAGCATTTGGCAGGCATCAGTTATTTTATGACGTCATCCATTTCTTATATATTCCCTCAAGAGATCTGCATCAACATCAGAGTTTAATGAACTTACTCTGATTCTCTTGACCAATGAATTTTTAAAAGGTCCCCAGTATTGATGGAGTCACAGTCTATATTTACTCCAAAGTTATTGCCATGAGTTTTTTGCACTCAGCTCAGTTTCTGCTCCCAAGCGCAGCCAAGCCACAATTAACAGGATGTGACATGTCGCATTAAGGTCACATTACTCATTAATGACCTATCTTAGTCTATGCTGTGAGTGACCAGTTTTTGTCCTTCATATTTAAGACCTCCACTAATTATAACGGCTTTAAATTCATTTGGATAATGTCAAGAATGTAAACTATCAACAAAAGCAAGACAGGAAAACAATCTTCTTTTCCTGTCTGGGAAAAGGAGGAACATTTCAAATTAAAGGTGTGTTTCATTTGAAAGGTGTGTCCATTTGTAAGCTGTAATTAGGAGATCTTCAGCTGGTTATGACACAAACTGGAATGAATACTAATGGGTCTTCATGACCAGCAAAAGCCGATCAAATAAGATTAATCCTTTATGGTTATTTTCAATACAATGTCAGTGTCAGACGAGGCGATTTACATCCCTCTGCCAAACCAGCCTTTCTTTTCTTTCACAAGGAGTGGAACATTGTACACCTAAAATTAATCAGAATTAAACGTTTTCACAGAAATGACTAACGAGGCGTTAGCAATTCAAGATCAGCAAGCGGATACCACATATTGGTTTGTCTGTAACCCAAAATCAACACACACAATAAAACAGTCCCTACAGTTGTTTGACTGAGTTGTTAAACATTTAAACGTCCTGATTCTTAAATGATCAGCCCAAAAACCTGACTTAGATTCAGCGGTTTGGTTCTATTGTTCAAATACATTTTAAAGCTCACTGGGAGGTTGTTTTTTAGGCACACAGTACATCCCTGAACTTCACTGTCAGCTCACTTTAAGCTCATGAATTATGTCGGGAAGAAGCAATAGCAGTGAAGTATTTGACTAGATAGTAACACAGTACAAGAAAACAACATTCAAGCACTTGTGGGAAGTGATCAGGCCAGTGAGCGAGAGCTTTGACTTTAACTTGAATAAGGCAGGAAATATGACACACATTACACACCCATACACACACAAACATCTTCCTGTGTTTGTCGATCAAGAACATTTTTTCTTTTGTTAATTCAAGAAGATGTTTTGATTCAGGAAGGATCGCTCGCCTTTATCGTTGTTTGCTTCAAGTCTTCAGACATCACTGCAGTCATTAACGGTTGTATAAAAAAGAAACTAAAAGAATGCATAGGGAACAAGTTCCTTGATAAAAAAAAAACTGGTTGAGAACGTGTCGAGCACAAAAGCTTTTCTACTTTGAAGATGATCCACATTTATCGATCTTTATGACGCGCAAGCTTAACCTCTATAAAACTAGACCTTCACATTACTCCTCTCTTTATTCGCCAGCACATTTATAATGGATTCAAGCGGCGTTGCAGTCAGAAAAAAAAATGTAGCTCCTCAGCAGCTTTCCTCTCTAAAACTTTATTTTATAACTCGTTTATTTCTCTAAAACAAAGAGCTGATTCCTCTCGCCGTCTTCATTCCTTCAGAGGCGCTTTGACTGCTGCAGTGTTTTGCCTGGTGGAGCAGAAGATTTTCAGATGAGGATGACAGATTCAGGTCCTAAATATAGGTTTTTGTTCCACAAAGCAGCTTCTAACTAATTCACATTTGTGCGTGTTGTAATTCACTGGGGACGCTGCAGCGTATATACAACATCTGAGGAAATGCAGCAGGAGCAGGTGTAAGTTAGAAATGTAGCTTCAGGGTGTTCTGATGGTAGTTAAACTGGAGATAACAACAGTCGTCCCGTGGGACATTAAAAAAAACAAAAAAACTGTATGGCCTAAATACTGCCATAATCTGAACCTCAGCTAATATTTGAAAACAACAGCAGGACTCTGAGCTTTTCAAACGATAGAAATCATACATTAGCCCATAGTCTGTTCTCCAGAGCGACGCAGCTGGCATGTACTTAGCTTAATAGAAGCATAATTACAATAATTATGGAATCATTTCCTTTCTAAAATACCAATTCATAGCTGCCATTCTGTCAAATTATGTTTTCCACGTCTGTCCCAGGATTCACAGGTCGACTTTAAGTTCTGAAAGCTGGATCGAAGTAAAACCTGTAACGTGCTCTCTGTATGTTGTCAGTGTAACTTCCGCAGGAGGTTTCTAACCTCGATGGGACGCTTCCTGGATAAACAAAGGTCTAAAAAAAACAACAATTTAATAAAACACGTGTGACAAATGTGAGTCCACAAAGGCCATTGCTTTCAAAAAAACCATTAAAGATTGTTCAGTCATTTATAGGCTGGTTCATTTTATCGTTCTTTTTCTCACTCCATTATTCTCCCTGTTTAATGTTGTCAATTAGTTCTTTTTTCTAATGACTGTACAGGAATTAGAAAGCAATGGTGCCTTTTTGTGTTTTGATTAAATATTTGTAATGGCCGTGATTCCTCGTAAATGATGAATATTAGTCACTGAGCTACACTGACTGTTATTCAAACGCCTGCGTCTGAAATTAGAGTACGTCAAGTCAAGTGCTTTAATATAGTGCCAAATCACAACAGAAGCTATCTCACTGTAAAGCAGGCATTTGTATTAATATTTAAAGCTCTCCAGTAAATCTGCTTTTGGCCCGCACTTGGTGATAGCAGCAAGAATAACATTTCTCTCGTGGGAATCAGGGTGGGCGGCCACCTGCCAAAGAATGGCTGACGTGAGAAAGAGAGAAGAAAAAAACTGAAAAGAACTGAGAGAGAATGAAGACAGAACATCAGACAGTTAAACATCACAACACTAACACACACATATCGTCAGTGACAGCAACAATACAGATGTTTGGTCACAGTAGTTTTAGTCTCAAGCAGCACACTCCAAGGGTCTGTGCTTTGAATTAGACAATTAATAACGGCAGGGAAACGTTGGATATAAAAACAGATATGGATTTATGTTTTGTTTTCAAAATAAAGTGATGCCAGGTTTTGTTAGTCATCCCAATTTTTTCTTTTAGTTTCGTTCCAACTGGTTTACTTGTTTTTGTTCCACACGAAAATACTGAGTCATTAAAACGTATAAAAGACAAGACAGAAAACACGTGCAGAGTTATGCTACAACCCTGTTTCAGTAAATAAAAAACACCCAAAAGACTTCTCAAAGGTTTTAAAAAACCCTCGAAGAAACATTTCTGTTAAACTGTAAAAAAGAAAAAAGAAAAAAAAAATCATAATAAAAAGAAACAGGAAAAGATGCCATATCAAGGTATTACCAACTATTTCTTTAATGATATACTCTTTAAATGGACCGTTTCTAAGTCGTTCAGCCGTGTCACATGGACACTGTGACTGTCTCTGTAATAGAGGTGAAGAGGTTTCTCTGCGTATATCTGCAGCACAAGATGCCCGGAGTCATGCATGCTAAAGGTGCTGTGTTTACCTACATGACTCAAACCTTTTAAAATAACATCCGTCACTACAAATCAGATCACTGAAGCTGAGTCATACCTTAATCTATGTGCCCTTGTTTACTCTTCAACTGTCTTAATGATATTCTCAAGTGGCTAAATTGCACAAATACAATTTTAACAATACAGCTCGACAAGGATTTAGCAACACGCAAGCACTCAAATATTTAGCAAACAACGCCTGCCAAAAATGAAAAACCTGCTCTTTATTTGGAAGGATGCTCTATCCCATTGTGCCATTAATTAAGTTAGCAAAGCTATCCTTGTTCCCATGATGCGTAGGCTAATAACAAAAGACAGATCGAAAATAATGCGTTTAATGTAAAAAATAATTTAAAAAAAAGTTTCTTTAGTGTTAGCCTTCCTCATTAACAAGGCAACACAAAAAGGATAACAAAGAGAGGAGATAATCAAATGTCATCCTGCTCCAAACACATTCGACACTCTGAATGTAGCCTTTTCCAAACAGGCTTTCGGACTGTCATTTTAAATAAAATCACAGTCAGCTTGACTCGACTCCGCGGGGCCTAAACACAGCTCCAACATCCAATGATTGTGTCCCACTGAATATGTCTATTCACCGTCAACAGTAACACATGGTCTATTCTCTATCAGGGGTTCACTTCGTAGAAATGGTGACACCTGAAGCCACTGAGAAAACAACATCCTGAGTCAGAGCCAGACTTACAAATCCATCACGCCATCTCTAGGACACGCCTTCTACCAAAACCTGAAGGTCACATGAAGGTCTTAAGGCTAGGTACTTTTTGGCTTGGGCCCAAATGATCATCCTGTCAGAGACAATAGGGTCCTCATTCTGCTTGGAACTCCAGCCTAACAAGTTCTTAACCTCCTCCCTCAAGGCGTGTAGATTACAAATTGAATGTATGAAAACAGGGTTATAGAGGAATGAATATATTGCCTGAAGATGATTGCTTAGTGTTCTACTATTTGTTGAACTTTCCCTCACAGGGTTAGACACACAACATGATCAGTTTTGTTTTTGGGGTCAGTTTCACAGACCAAAAAAACAATCTTTCAAAGACTGAAAATATCTGATTTAGTTCATCTTGATGCAGCGCTTTAGGTCTTATCCTTCCATTCTATAGCAGTTCATTACATAGCCCTAGATCACTTCTTATCTCATCCTGGCATGATGGGTTTTCTCTCTCTCTCTCTCTCTCTCTCTCTCTCTCCAATATAGCCCCAAGGTCATCTTGTCCTATAGTTTTCTCTTCAAACCCAAAGCCTGTTTGTGCAGATCTTTAACCAGTTTGGACATCTTTTCATTTTTTTAGTCCAAACAGAGGGAGTGTCAGCGGCATTTCTTTTGCCTTAAATCCCCCGTGTACGGGTTTGTGCTGAGAAAAATACAGTGCAAAGCTGAGTAATTTGTTCCCCTGTCAGTGCTTGCTTCGGATCTGAGCGGGCACTGGAGAGGACGGTGATCACAAGGCATTCAAGTGCAGTAGACGCAGGCAGGCCATATTTCTCCTTCCGAACCGTTGCTCCTCACAAATCTCATTGCTGTCCTCCCCCCCCCCCCCCCCGCCGACTGTAAGAGATGGATGATGTGTACCCACCGTCTTGCATTTTACAAAAGTGAAGCCAAAACAAGTCTCAAGACAGACTAACAATGCTCTGATGACATCATTTAACGCCACAGTTGTGCAGTAAATGGAGTAAAGACTCTTCGTGGCCTGCTCAGGTTTACCTGAAATCAGACGACTTTCAGGCTCTTCCTGCCTTTGCTTTCAGAAAAGTGGGACGCATTTGAATGAGCCTTCAAAATTGGGACGCTGTGACACAATAGGTCTTCAAGTGCACTCTCTGAGAGATGCAGTCCCTGGAATAAGATGCATTATATGTCATTTATGTACCTGTTCACACATGCAAACAGATTTGCACAAAAAGCAGAATTGCATAGAACCTTAAAAGAAACCCAAGCAAACAGGAGCCTGTCCTGGATTACAGCCAAATACGCTGGCATAACTCACAACCAATAACAGGTCTAGACTAGATTAAGAGAACAATAGAGGATAATGCTATGGGGATTTAACAGGTTAAGACTGATAAATTGTTTCTTTGTGACTTTCTTCCTGGTTAGTGTCTGTGTGTACCTGCCTCTACCTGTACATGGATAGCATCATTTTGAAGCAAGGTCAACAAACAAAACAGTTTACTGCAATACAACCCAGACTTGCAACACCTATGCTTACACGCAGGAAAATCTCAGTATTTATATTCCTCCTAGTCTCTCATGTCCCTCCCAGTTAATATCACGTCCTCTTTGCTCTGCGGCAAGAACAACTGAAAGCTAAAAGGTTAGTTAAGTTCAAGATGCTCTCCTTAAAATAGCTGCCTTTACTCCTAAACGACTTTTAGTTTCCCGATTCAACAGACAAAAAGGCAGGTCGGCTGTCAGGAGGAGAGAAAAACACTGCTTTTGTTAAATCAAACAAGAACACAGTCAGAAAAAGAAAGTGCATCAGCTGACACTTGAATTAAAAGCACCTTGAGTTGAAATCAGGATAATCAGAGCAGAGTATTGACGTCACATTTCACGATAACACGTCAGGAGACACCATATCCAAATGCCAGCTGTAGCCTCAAAGGTGTCATGTGTAACCAGCTGTCACATCTTCATCTGTCTACCAGTTTGTCTAGTCTGTCTGCTGAGTCAACCTGTTCACCTCAATAACTCGATGTGCCTGTTATGGCCTTTTCTTCTGTCAGTGTGGCACATGTTCAAACTTCACTGTGTATTAAGAAACTTTCCATATGTGTCTCTTAATAATTACAGTCACGCAAGGTCTCTGAAGCTGTACAACTTAAAGGAATGTCAGTTTTTTGTGAAGAAATTAGTTTTAACTCAGTTGCCTTCAAGCTGTAAGCTAATGTCAGTTAGCTCAGCTAGCTTAGATAGACTGATAGAAATAGAAATAGAAGGAAACAGCTAGCATGCTCTTAAAAGAATTTGTCAAATAATGCTTCATGAAACAACAAATTAACCTTTTTTACACAGATTTAAAACAAGTGTTATAAGTTATGGTGTGTTTTACGATGCTATAGCTCGCAGATTTTGGAAGTTTAAGACTAAGGTTGCTTGTTTGTGCTCTATTGTCACTCTTAGCTAAGCTAAGCTAAGCTAAGTAACAGCTAGCTTCAGTTCATCATTGAAGGATGGTATCAATCATCGCACCTAACATCATGGAAAAGAGAAACAAAAATATATTCAAATGAAACCTCAACAAGTAGCCCATGTTTTCTTAGGACCTTGATGTTCTTTCCCCCCAAATTCAAATCTCCGCCTGAAGTAGATCATTTAACAAAGCCGAAAAGGTTTAAGGCTTCAAAGAAATGCCATTTAATTAATAAAAAAAAATCACCAACGGTATCATGTTGCTCCTGCTGAGCTGAGATAAAGAACCACATTAACCACCATTAATTTTTCAGTTTATATGAAGGGGAATTATTGGCAAATCTGCAGAACAATTGGCAGTCCTTAAACTCATAGAAATGAAGATAAATAAAATGTTAATTGGGTAACGTTTAGGAGAATGCACTTTACTAGTTGAGTGTATCAGGAAGATTTGTATCACTTCTTTTAAAGATAATCTTTGAAAGGTTCGTCAGCTAATTTTTTTCACAACTGTCTCCCTCCTCCGCAGCGTCCCCATCATGCCCACGCTCTCTTCGACTTCACGCCACACCACCCCTCCCAGCTACGCTTCCTGCGCGGTGATGTCATCGAACTCATGGACTGCTCAGACTCACTGCGCTGGAGGGGCCGTTGTCATGGACACGTGGGCTACTTTCCCCCAGATTACGTCCAGACTATTTATCACTGCCAGTGACCTGACCATTTCCAAGGTTCATTAATTTGGCCTTCTTAACCTCGCCCCTCACGACTATCATCTTCCCCACTTGACCATGATTTGTTGGGGGAGCAGAAAACTGGATGGCTTACAACCAAAAAGATTGGTTTGTTTTCCTACAGAATTGCCCTGTGACGTCTCCTGTCAAGCTCTGCCCAATCAGCTATACATCAGACTAATCAAATGCTTCAACCTCATTCCACTGCTCCACTTCTCCAACAACACAAAAAAAAAAGTTCACATACGGACCTTGACACTGTGGACAGCTCACACATACAGGCACAGCTAAACATAATCCCAGGAATGTTCTCTTTTCTTGTACAGCTTTTCAGTTTAGGTTCAGGCTCAATTCAAGCAAAACATACCTGCCTGATTGGGGGGGGGGGGACTTTGGGAGGTTGTGGAGGGAGGAAAAGTTTTCTCTGTTGCAGTTGAGTTGAGGTTTCAGGAGTTTCCTGTCATCCCCAACTGGAGATCCGATGAAAGACACAGCGTTATTGTGTTGTGGAAACTGAAACAACAGATTCATCTGTGGCTGGACTTAAGTGTTTAAATGTGTGTATGCTGAGGGGTCTGAGTGTTTAACGTGGATCTTAACCTGCAAACTTTATCCATGTGTATGTTTTATTGTGTGCTAACTGGGGATGCATGCGTTTGTGAGTTTGTTGGTGTGAGTGAGTTTGTACAGCCCTACTGTGTGGACCAATAGGACCAGTTAAGGGGATTTCTTTGTTGAAGTGACCAGTTTGTTGAGCACACTTACCGGCCCCAGATAATGCTTTCTTTAAATACACAGCTTAAAATGTATTACCCTAAACTCAATATATGGGTTGTTTGTTTATTTCAATGTATTTATTCTTAATTATGGGTAATCTTTCAATACATATAATTCAAGAAAAAGTTAACATTGTATAAAGATTTTGTTTCAGATGTAATCGATTGTTAAAGAAAAACACATTTTATGTGATAAAGAACTTGGACCGGTCTTCCTTAACCTGTAATGACAAGTCATTTGAATAAAGTGAAACATTTACCTCTTTGAACTTTGACAATGAATGCACATTAGTGTTCATGAAATTTCTATAATTATATCAAATGAAATGTCAGAATAATGCTGGTTTCACAAATGATTCTACTACAAACAGTGACATGAAGATGAGGTTAAACTAAAGGAGACACTGGAATTCTCATAAAATTGTTTTATTATTATTTGATGACAGCGATGCCATTAAAGTTAATTACAGTCTGCAACCTGCTGCCTGGCCAAACAGTGATTGATCACAACTGAAGCTGAATGTCGCCAACAGATTAGGTTCTTCATACACCTCTGCTTCTACAGTAACATCTAGAGGATTTGTGATATATGCATGTTAAGTCATTTGGCAAGCTAGCCAATAAAAATACCCACTGTGTAGTTTGACATCAGTAACATTTCATTAGCATGAACGCAAGCTATGGTTAGCTAGCTTACTTTAACTTATGTCCAAATAATTGTTCTGGCATTGATTGCTTTAATCAATTTAATTCAATTAAAAAAAACTTTATTTGTACCCCGTGGGGCAATTCAAAAAGTTTAGGTTGATATTTTGTCCTGAGAGGAATTCCAATTAAAACAAAATATTGTGTCTGAATGAAAAAAAAATTAACCACTATGAACAGATTCTTACGGTACGGCGCCGATGACATGAATTAGGGTTACTTGAATGAAAGTTAAATGACCAATGAAGAAGAGGCCAGCAGGATAAAAGAAGAAGAGGGCAGCTGTAAAAAGAAGGTAAGAGATGAAGCATTATTAAAGGTGAAACTGACACCAAATGTCAGTGAATAAGTTCCTGATTACACTTTTCCTTTTGGGGGGCATTTTATATTCCTCTGTTCATCATATATCAAATATGGGAATGTCTTGCAATGTGTCAACTATCACATAAAGTTCACTTTGATGAAGTTTGATGATAAAGTGCTGACGTGATCATTTTAAAACCTTTATCAACTTTGTAACTGATAGAGAAAACATTAACAATATAATTAGTAATCAAGTAATTGCTAAAGTCATTTATCAACTAACAAGTTAAGGATTGCTCATGTAGTTGCAACTTCCTTCAATTTTCTATCTTGCTGAGATTGGTATTTATTTGCTTGCCTTTACACTGCGTTAAAATACTCATATGGTAATTCGTTTGTAAAATACCTAATCATCTGTTGTTAATGTCATTGGTGATATCAGAGTTTTGTAGTTCCTGCTGTTAACAAGAAGTATTACGTCTGAGAGTGTTTGTGTGTGTTCAGTTAAATGGCCTTTTTACTAGTTGTGACACAGACGAAGGTATGCCATTATGGATGACAGTTGGCTGGTGCTATGAGAGGAATGCAGCTCTTCTTCTTCTCACTAGGATGTGATGTTTGAAATGAAGCACTCTCACTATCTGTAATTCTCTTGGACTGAATCGCTTGTGTTCTGTTTTCTTTCACTCTTTTGTCTCCTCTTATTTGGCTTCACGCACCACTTTCTTTCATTCCTCCTCACAGAGTCACCTCTGGCCTGCCAATGACAGCTAATCAATAAACTTACAAAACATCCGGCACAAGAACAGAAGAAAGACGTTCAAGGGGTACCAGAAATAGTCATGGCGTTGTCTTCAAAAGGGCTGTTTAAAAACTGCTGAGTCACTCGTCAAGTGCAGGCGTTGTATAAGAAAAAAAAAAGAGGAATAACAGTCCTTCATATGTGAGTGTAAGAAAGTAACAGTAACACAAATGTAGTGTTGTTTGCTAGCAGTGAGAAAAACAAAACCATATCTCAAGACAGATCAGTATGTATACATTTATTTCTAAACAGAACTTTAAGCCTGAATTTTATGAAGCAACATATGACAAACTTTAAAGAAACTTTTGAGGCCTTTGGTTTGTTTTATTTGGTCTCTTTACGTGACTCAAGTGACCAGCGCTACTGAATCAGTCAAAAATTGAGCACAATTTATTTATCAAAGCTTAACACTGTCCAAAGCTGTATTGCTTGTAGCCTAGTTAAAAATCCCATATTATACAAATGTGCTCCTTTGATGTTTTCAGTCAAGTCAAGTGTCTTTATACAGCACATTTAGCAGCAACTAAAGCAACTAAAGCAGAAAATTCAAAGCGTCTCGAACGTAGTCAATGTGGCTTATGTTAGCCCTGCTCGTCCCACCAAACTTCAGTCCTCCTTGCAGGTTAATGTCCACATACAAGTGGTTATATGCCAATATAACCTTACACAGCTTCTCCAAACTATTTTTGGTGCCAATATTACAGAAAGAAGCGTCTGCAGAAAGATGTGAGAAAGAGTGAGAGGCCCGTTTAGGATAGTGCTCCCCTCTAAGTGAACCTTTAATAGCTTCAATGAACAGGATAGAAACTAAAACCAATCGCGTTCAAAATGTAAAAGAAGTTATTTATGCCAGAGGAAAGGGCAGGGGGAGGAATCAACTGTTCAGACGACAGTGTCAGTAAAAGAGCAAGTCACCGGGGAAGGTGTTTGAGCTGTGACATCAACGATTTTCTCTGCATCACAGGCATATACAAGAAACAGCTGAACCAGTTTGGCTGTCTGGCTGCCTCTGGCTGTTAAGGCCCTCACAGTCAAAAGAGGAACAAAAACAATCAGCCAGCATATGTCTCATAAAAGAGCTGATTATCAGATCATTATTGAGTCTACCAATAAGCATGCCAGTAAATCAAAAGATGTTATAGGCAGTCAGCAAATGTGCCAGCTAGTGATTCACCCAGTGATTCATTAGATGCGTGATCAGCAATGATAGACACAAAGAACAGTGGGTGCCAGGACCCCTGCTGTGCCAGTGCAGTGGCCCATTAAAAGATATGGTGGCTACATTTTTGATTCAGTGCCGTTGTTAATCTGAAACACACTCCTCTCAGATTGGCAGGAACTCTTTTAAGTCGGTGCATCCATGCCTTTCATGGTTAGTTCTAGTGCCTGAGATCAGAATCAGAGACAGCGTAAGACTCTTGATGGTAAGACTCTTGAGGTCGTGATGTATTCATGGTGAAAAAGTCTGAAAGGCTCGTTATAAAAATATTTTCTTTCAGCTTGTTTGAGATGCATAAAAAGCAAGTTGGATAAGAAGCGAATCAAGAAAACATATTCTCTGAATGTTATCTTAAGAAAATTAAAGAAAATAGTGTTTTCTCAAGTTAATGGGTTTATAAATGAAATGAATCCCACCCCAATCTTTCACTCTGGTTCTATAACTTAGTCATTATGTGCTTAATTTTAATCTCCTCAAAACACAGTTTGAGGGTTCTCCCATCCTGGCAGGAGCCTAGAAACGTGACTGAACAAGTAAAACTGCAACCTAATGATTAAATTGACCTGGCACGCTCATGATTTATTGGGGTTTAGAAAAGGGAGGGATTACCTTTTGATTCACCTTATTCAAACCAGTAAAAACTCAAACACATCAGCTGCTTATTCACCCACACTCACAGCTGAGAAGCCCAACACGTCACGTGACAAAGGTGTAGATGTTTTTGTATTCAGAGTGGAGGTGTGTTTTACCTGCCAGGGTCACACCTGTCGGGCGGTGCCAGCGGCGGGAAGGATGTCACTCACTCTCGCAGGTCAGGTATTTTCCTTCAGCCTGAAACGTGAATGACAATGGTTGAGCGTTAGTGCACCATGGCCGGTCAAAGGAATTACAAGGCTGACCAGAGATGGGGAATGTACGAGGTTCTGTGTAAAAGTCCGGAGATAAACTGCTCAGCTGTTTAAGCCACGGAGGAGGAATTAAAAGCTGCTGTCTTTACCCAAAGTCTGGATAAAGTTAGGAACTGTCCCTCGAGACTTGTTGGCTTTTAAAAGTGTGTTTAGTGATTTTGAGCTTGAGATATGGCTCTGTCCCAGTTGCAATGCCTGGATGATAACCACGTGAACCTGCGGACGAACGAGTCCAAACCGGAGTTCCTCTACAGCGAAAACCAGCGGCTCGCGCTTGAAGCTCTCCTCCGGAATGGTCGCGAGGGCTTTTTTAAGTGCTTGGAGGCTCGTGGCCTACGGGGTTTCCTCTCAGACCCGGAGCTAGAAACACTCGTCGGGTCGGTGGAGCCATATGACCCAGACTCTGAGCTTTTCCTTGAGAATGCTGAGGAGGATGAGCCCCCGCTCTCGCTGCACTATTGGCCCGAGTTGTCGGACATGTCCATCCCGCAGATGGACCTGGGATGGCCGGACACTGAATCTTACCGGGGCGTCACGCGCACCGCTGTGTATTCACAGCCACCGCTGGAGGGTCAGGCACACATCAAAGAAGTTGTCAGGAAAATGATTGCGCAGGCGTATAAGGTATGTGGGGCTAATTTAAAAACTGATGTCATAGGGTTTATTTTTGCATATTAAACCTAAATGTAAGTATAGTATGAGATACAAAAGTACTGAGAAGGCCTTGGTCAAATGGTACTTCAAAGTTGTTATATATATCCGCCTTGTCTTACCATGTTTCTTGTGTGTCATTTGCAAGTTCAAAAAGACCTCTTAAATAGAGCAATGCACCCTGAATGTTAAGGATCCAGCCTCTTGCTTCTTTTTTTAATTTCCCTGCTGTCACCCTTCATAGAATTCACTCAAATGCTGACATAATGTTAACACTGACAGGCCACATCTCTCCCTCTCTCTCTCTCACTCTCTCTCTCACTCACACACTCTCTCTCTCTCTCACACACACACACACACACACACACTTAAAGGTCAGAGTACACACACTGCTAGCTAAAACAGACTGTCAAGAGTAAAGTGCACATTGATTAAGCTGCTTTAACAAGGAAGAGAACTGCTGTGTTACACTGTGTGTGTGTGTGTGTGTGTGCGTGTGCGTGTGCCTGTGTGTGTTGAACATTTGCATGTACATTATTGCCATGGTGTGTGAGTGGCCTTTCTTTTGGTTTATGCCGCTGACTCATCTGAAGGTATAATTTTATGGCAGGGTTTTATAGCTGCAGATGTGTTACTGTACTTGACTTAAAAAAGACCTGTGGGCATTTTTATCTTGCAACAGGATCCTTATAATGACAGTGGGTGATAAGAAAACATGCATAACTTAAATTACATATTTATTTATTTTTACAGGAATGCATGTTTGATCATAATTTACTAAAACCTGTGGAGCAACTTAAATCTTATTTGTTTCGCCCTGAAACGATGTGTCAAGTTTTTAAGTACACTCACAGTGACATCAGCCTGAGGCATGTTCCCGCTACATTAAGTCTGTGTATGTGTTATTTAATGTATTCAAATGTATGCTTTGTATGTGTGCATTGGTGCATGAGTGTTTTTGCTGTTTCCTATATGTGAAGTAGATGTTTCTATGTTTCTGTTCAGGTAATCGCGGTGGTGATGGATGTCTTCACTGATGTCGACATCTTCCGAGATTTGCTGGACGTTAGTTTTAAGAAAAAGGTGTCTGTCTACATCCTGTTGGAACGTTCATCTCTACCTCATTTCCTGTCAATGTGTCAGAGGGCTAACATGCATGCCGGGCACCTCAAGGTGAGCCAGCAACACCCATTTGATCAGTTTGCAAAGTAGTCAGGCTTAATCCAGTGTGCATCTTGTGAGTCAGAATGTGCTCACTAACAGTCTATGTGGTAATCTTTTTAAGAGCGTCGTAAGTTTCTCTTGCAAAATGGGATCAAACGGGACCTGAGGTTTCAACATTAAAGTCATTCCAACATTTCATGTCAGTTCGGGGGTAATAACAGATGTTTTTCGCAGAATCGATAACCGATTCTTCATTTTGAGGTAGAAAGGCATCTGCAGGGTTCAAGAGTCAAAACATTTTTTAAAAAACAGTACCATTTCAAAGAAAGCACTCAATTCAAGTCAGGTGACTTTGATTATGCACGGATAAGTGAAATCTCATGCCGTCTCTCGCTTTGTCTCTTTCACACACACCCAATACACACCCACTCACAACCCTAAAACCCTTCCAGCTGGCACTGTACCACAGAAGAATCTTTTACATCCTTGTGTCTACCTTCTGTGTTGGATTCCATGATTGGAAGTTTACTGAAAAAAAACGAGTTATAAAACCTCCCTTGTTCATGTCGAGGCATGTGAAAGCATCTTCCAGGGAAATTCAATCCTAAATTATATTCTAGGAAGGTAAGTCTTTAGACTCAGCTGCCAAACATGATGATTTTAGCTTCTTATGGGGTAACAGTCGGTCCCGTCGTGATCTCAACAACTTCCACTAAATGAACCAATTACAATGCACTCTGTGGAAGCTTACACCAACAGAACAAGCACAGAAAACAACCAAAAATGAAATTAAAACACTTTAAAAAAAAAACAAACAAAGAGGAACTACAAATAAAATAAAGAAATTCAATTTAAAAGAAAGCGAGGGGGGGGAGAGAAATCAAATAACATTAAGTTTATATGTCTATAAGAGACTGTCAGCCCTGTTTTAGACAATTATAATGCCAGGATTTCAGTTAAATTCTTTACTACCATCATATGTTGACCACTTCAACCATTGTTTTTCAAATGGTTTCCTTGTTCCCCCCCCATCTTATAAGTTAAGATTTCTATTTAGTTTATTTCTATCAAAACCATCTACAGAGACACAATTCATTTGAATACAGATTCATACTGTTGGGTAAAACAGTGAATAAAATATTCAACGAAAACGATCAATATTTGAATTCTGAGTGTATCAGCATTGAAACAAATGACTAGAAATTGGCTGCTTACATCAAAACTGCTCTGTTGCTGCTCTTTCCCTTTAAAGATAATTTACAATCCAGTAGTAGAAGCAGAGTTGGACTTTTTTTCTTTTTTGAAAAGGGTGCAAATTAGCTTATCAAATATTGTTCAGTGATATTTAATGTTGGCATTTAGATTGGTTTTGATAATCATTTGGTATGTAGATGAAGATGCAGGAAACTGTTTGAAGAGATGGACAGATGAAGCAGCCTTGGAGGGGCTCGAGTGAGACTGAAATGTAAGAGCAGCCTGACAGGCTCTCAGTCCCATCTGTATCTAGATTATATGCAAAACTGCAGAAAATGTCACAATCTCTAGTGGCGGTTTGTGCTTTGTAAACACAGACATATGACTGACACACATAAGGGATGACTAACGGGGATGTTTTAGCTCAGCTGAAAAGCTGTCTCTCTCTTCCAGCCTGGTGTATTCACAGGACAACTGCTTGCTTTTTGAGATGTCTAGCATGTTGTTGTTTTTTTTCAACATTATATGAATGTCTAAATCCTTCCGTCTGGTCCCAAATCTAAGTGCAAATCTGCCTACAGGATTTTGTCAGCCCAATGGCAATGTGATTTCCCCTTCCCCTGAACAGTTTCCTTTTTGTAGTCTGGTTCTGTGTGGCATGGTACCCCTAAAAGTTGATGCCAAAATGCCCATAAAGTGATTCTTATTCTTATGTGAACCCAAAGTAACATACAAACAATTCTGCCGAGGAAAGTGCTATATTCATTCATGTTATGTACCGGTAGTTGTGTGTCTTTGAACATACATTCCTAACATAAGCCCGTCACTGTGGTTATCACATACTATCCAAGAACATTTGGTTGCCTGGGGGAGCATCTGTACAAGTGGCATTTGTAAGCAGGAGCAGTGACAAGCAGTGAACGAAGGTCTCCCAGAGTGATGAGCCTGTCGGTGAGATGAGCCAGGGCTGCCGAATAAGAGGATGACAGGCTGGAAGACAGGTGTGACAGCTTGAATTTTTACTGTCAGTGACGAGAGTGAGTAGGTAGGTGGAGGCAGACACGATGGGAGGAGTAGCAGATGAGCTGCGAGATAAGTGCGTAGGCATAAAGATGACAGATTTTGCCTTCACTTCTGTTCTCTTGGGGGATTTCTCCACAGTGCGTCGGCTTGTTCAGTGGTTGAATGCTCAAATAAAATGCAGCTCAAGTATGCACCGTCCACAGTTTAGAGATGCACACACAGAAAGCAATTTGCTGATTTGATCTAATCAGTGAGCCAAAGGAATGTACTGTCTGTAAGAAAGAGAAAGTTAAGAGTGGGACTAAAGGAGGAAGGAAAACAAATGTTTCTACTGTGAGACGAGGCACGCCAGGAATTATCTCCAACATCACGACATCTGCTTAAACCATTTTCTGGCTGTATTCAAGCCTACCACTTTATTTTTCACAGTTTTATCAAAGGAGCTCTAAGAGGTTTTTCATCCTGTGTTTTGATTGTGGTCCCTGTTTAAACAAGCTTTAAGCCTTGTGTTGTAAAGAATGAGAACTTGCCAGAGCTTGCATTAGTTTTATGTCGGGGATTGAAAGAAAGGCAATTCCCTTCTTTTAATGTTTTCTTTATTACAATGCGAGATTCATGAGTTTATGTAGTTTTTTTTTCAATATGAAAGATAAGTAACTGTGACAGTGAAACACACTGAGATTTCTCTAACAGAGAGTATCGTTCAGTTATTTCAAACATTGAGATTCTTAAGATTTACTTGTACATTATTTCTACACAACATTAAGCCAACTGCAGGATGCGTCAACTCCAAGAACTTTAAATGTTGCTGCTGCTATAATGAAACAGACATTGATAAGTCTCTACTATTCTCATCTTTTGCCACTTAAGAGAAGCAAGCCGACTTGGCATGCAGAGTTTTTTTTAATTAAGAACAGACCGAGGTGATGGCTGTGTGACAGAAATAAGGGATGAAAAAAGAGTGAATCGGAATAGGAGATCTGAAAAACACTTGATGGGGACAATGATTAGCCTTGAGCACCTTGTTAAGTGTAAACTTAGACTTTCTTATTGTCATTCAAATTGTACCTCACAGTGCAGATCAGAATGACATTTGGTTGCAGTTGACTCGTTGTGGTGCAGCATAAAAACAGCAGTAAGTATTTAGATAAAAACAAGGTGCACATGTAAATAAGAAGCCGACCAGAGCGCCGCCATCTTGTTGTATCTCTCATCAGAAACGTGGTTACATTCTTTAATTACTACACCACGAGCTGCACAACCATTTTATGAACGTTTATAACGTTAGCACTGCTGTAAAGTATTTCTCAAATAGTCACTTTTCCTTCCCCCACAAAACAACAAAAAAACATCTTATTTATTTCTGTTCCG
Source organism: Symphodus melops (assembly GCF_947650265.1). NCBI lineage: Eukaryota > Metazoa > Chordata > Actinopteri > Labriformes > Labridae > Symphodus > Symphodus melops. Next base: position 4,835,670 of record NC_136707.1, read on the forward strand.
CATTTTAATGTGTGTTTGTTTTTTACTGACAGGAACAAAGCGGATCATTTAAATCCAACTCGATAGTCTAAGAGCACAAGTTGAGACAAGACAGAGAGTAAATCAGAATGCAGTGATAAACATGTTTATTTGGTACGATGTAATTATTGTACTTAAGTTGGAGGTGGTATGTAATAGCTCAGCAGTCTTAAAAACCTGAAGCAATATGCAGTTAGATTAAAGGCTAATAGGTCATAACAGCCAGAACTGTCTGTTTGTTTTTATTACACATTATTCATCTACTTATTAAAGTTTTTATTGAGATACTTTTGATTTAAAATATTATTCTGTTGAATGCATGAAAAACATAAATGTGGTTCAAGAAAATTGACTTCAGGTCGACCTAACATGTCCTTCACAAGTCAATGTTAAAAATGTTTATTTCAGTATTGTACAAGACATTACAGCAGTTAGTGAATTTTAGTGCATCTTTGAGTATTAAGAAAAACGCTATATTAAACTACTGTATTATTATTGTTACTGGTAAACAAAACACTGTTTTTGTTGTTTTACAAGCTTGAGACTCGATGCTCAGAATATTTGTTGGGATTGTAATTTGTTGTTGATGTGTCATGTTTGTTTGTTTGTTTGTTTGTTTAAATAGAAGCTGAAAACAACGTGAAGCTGCTGTCATTGTTGCACAGTCTTGTACAGAGGGTCACAAAAAGGAAAGGTTTAATATCTGACTTTGTGTGTGTTACAGAACCTCCGTGTTCGCTGCACAGGCGGAGCAGAGTTCTACTCTCGGTCCTCTACAAAGGTTAGAGGACAAATGGGACACAGATTCATGTTCATCGATGGAGACAAAGCCATGTCGGGGTCATACAGGTCAGAGCGCTTTACTTCGTGTGTGTGTGTGTGTGTGTGTGTGTGTGTGTGTGTGTGTGTGTGTGTGTGTGTGTGTGTGTGTGTGTGTGTGTGTGTGTGTGTGTGTGTGTGTGTGTGTGTGTGTGTGTGTGTGTGTGTGTGTGTGTGTGTGTGTGTGTGTGTGTGTGTGTGTGTGTGTGTGTGTGTGTGTTTTGTTGGTGAGTGTGAGAAAGAGATAAAGAGCGTGTCTGGGAAAGAAACAGATAATCTCCGTGTGCTCCGCCTGTCTTTGATGTGAATAAAGAATGCACGGTGTCTATTAGTGTTCACACTAGACTAACAGGTTATTGTAAATGTATCCATCGGAGATGTAAACACATACACTGTGTAACCTGTCGAACAGTTTAATAAACAACACAATCTGTGCACGTCAGTCGCAAAGAAAAAGAACCTTCAGCAGAATTAATTTGCTTTTCTGTAGTCGTCCCAAAGGATTACACTGTAGCCATAAGAGCCTGCTGGCTGACGCATCTATTAACATACAATAACATAAAAAACATTTAAACATAGTTGCTAGTTTGTTTGTTTTTTATTCACTTATATTTTCAGTCAAGAGATTTTTGTTCTGTCCCTTGATGTACTTAAGTTGTCTTTCCTTGTATTTTCTGTGTTTTCTACAGTTTTACTTGGACGTCATCACGGCTTGACAAAAACCTCATCACCGTGGTTACGGGCCAGGCAGTGGAAGCTTTTGATAGAATCTATCGCATCCTCTACTCCACCTCCAGCTTCGTCAACCTCCAGCCGGTTGCTACAGAACCTGAACCCGAGCCTGAACCCGTCCCACAGCCGGTCTCGGCGCCCCCTCCTTCTGCTGAGGTTGCCAGGAAACTGCACAACCCAAAATATGCCCTTGTTAACCTCGGTAACCCTTACAGCAAAAACAGCCCCCAGGAAACTCCAAATACAGGAAAAACCAAGAGCCCAGAGGCAGTAAACAAGAGGGGACGGAAAGAAGCTTTGCAAGAAGCTCCTCCGCTCCACCCTGGACTTGCCAATTTGGAGAAAGTATCCATGATGGCATACCTGCCAACCTGGCCAGATCCTGACCCAACCCAGGACGTGATTGGGTACATTAACATTCGAGATGCCAAACAAACAAATCAGGTCCATCTACAGAGATCTGACTATGAAAATAGCCAAGCGGTCAGATTCAGTAGTCCATTCAGCATGCCAAAAAAACCGCTTCCAGAGGTCGCCACGCTCCGACAGCTTCCTGGTAAACCTAAAGAAGTGAATCAGCTCCAACCGGCTCAACATACAACCAAAGCTAAGGAGTCGCAGGTGGACAGAGCTTCAGTCAACGCCGGGCCTGATGAAACCAAAAGCAAACCAGAGACAGCTCAGCAGAACTGCCCCGAGTCTGGACCGAAGTGTGAATCCAACAAAGACGAAACGGTCAATCTTAACACTGAGAACAAACATGGACCAAATGCAACCACGAACCAACAAGCAGCACAAAACACCGCACCTCAACTTAACGCACACACACCGCTCCAATCAAGTGCTGACAAATCTAGTTGTGTCCCTCAGGGGCCCACAGAACCTGGCTCAAACACTATAACAGAAACACAGGTGAACAGCACACAGATCCTACACACAGATTTAAAGAAAGAGCAACATACACCACATTCAGTGTCACACACACAGGCGGTTCACATACAGTCACAAAATCCCTCTGAAAATAGTGCCAATGCATCTTCTTCCATTCCTCCTCTCACCTCTTCTTCTGCAACTCCTACTCAGCCCGTTCCTTCGTCCGCAGAAGCCTCGTCTGCGCCTCCAACCTCAGCTCCTCCCGTTCCTAAACCTCGGACTATCCAGCTACTTATAAAAGATGGCATCACCAGTGATGGCAAGAAGCTGCTGGAGTGCAGCACAGGCTCACTAGTGGTCCAAAATGAGTTTGCTATAGTAACTGAGTTGGAAGCATCTCCAGATAAAGCACCTGAGATTGTCCCAGATTGCCAAAGCAGTGAAAGCAGTACAGGAGCAGGAAGAGATGCAGAAAACACCGTAGAAATGAAAGATGATCCTCAGCAAAAAGAGGGCGGGAATTTAACTACTGAGGAATCAAGGGTTGAAAGTGTGAATGCTCAAGAAATAGTTCCAAACCCGCCTGAACCCAAGAGAGCGACAACAATAGATGACAAATTACCCCCGCAGATAGACAAAGAACTAATAGAGAACGAAGCTTCAGAGAGCACAACAACCTGCTCTGAGTTAGCTGAAGCCCCAAATAAAAACAGTGACAACGTAACAAACTGCAAAACAAATAGTGCAAAAGAAGCTGAACCTTCAAAAATATCGCAGAATGAGTCGGTGCCGACGGCTACAGGTGCACTAGAAACTGTCGACTCAACAAACACGCACAGCACCTCGAAAGCACCCGAAGGCAAACACACGCCCGAAAAACCCTTTCACTTGCAGCTCGCCGAAACACACACGCAGGACTTGCGCTCACTGACGCCTGACGGGGAGTTGCAATTGACCAAAGCTCTTGCGCGCACTCCAACTCCAGACGGGATTCATTTGCGCACGCCCACCCCGGACTCACGAACGCACACGCCAGATCCACGTTCGTACACGCCAGACTTTCGAACGCCCACCCCGGATGTTAGTGACGGTTATGTTTCTGCGATCGAGGACTCCAATCTGTCCACCACCTCAGAGGATTACTATGACTGTGTTGACCAAGGTATGACTGAGGATCATGCTAGCCTCACGCGGACACATTCTCCTAATGCCACAAATGGTAACAGAAATTATTGCATGAGAACGATAAGTAGTGAAACACAGAGTTTATCCAAGACTGCTGAGGTCTCTTCTTCTTCCTCTTCACTTGAGAAGGCAGAGGAAAAGGAGGAGGAAGAGACGGCAGATAAAAACAAGGAGGCCCCAAGCCGAGCTCCGAAGAAAAACAAGGTGTTAAACCAATCAGCGGCGGAGAGACCGGTCAGCGGAGGAGCCAATGATGGAGTGGAGCCAAAGCGATTGTCCACAGGTGACTCTCCGCCAAAGACGGTTTGCACTGAGATAGAGGTAGCAGACAAAGAGAAGAAGCCGTTAGGACCCGGCGTCGTGGCGAGGAGAGAAAAGCCCCCGACGAGCAGAGAGAGCGAGGGGAAGAAGGTATGATAAGATGCCAACGGCTTCCATCAATCTCATCTTCGAACAAACATGTTTTTAAAAACCGCCACCATGCAGGTTAAGCTAACCAAAATCCTTTTGTACTTTTTAATTTTCTAACCACTTCACAGTATTCTGTTCAGCGTACACCGGTGGCATGAAGGGTAAGCACAGTTTATCACCTTTTTGAGGGGGACGGCTCATTTTAACGTGTGTGTATTCATGAAATGTGATGAAGGAGGTTAAGCTGACTTCAATGTAGAGAACAGGGTTTTCCTTCCTATCGGTGTTTCTTTGATTAAATGCTGTAGCCAGAAAGATCCTGTGATCTAATACCACCAGTAACATTGAAATATGGAGAAATGAACTGAAGGGGTAAGTAGTCACTCTGGTGTTCCAATCATCCTTCTGGTCCTGTCATAACATGAGAAATCAGTTTAATAATACTAACAGTACTTACCTGTGGACCTCGAGTCATTTACTTTGTTTTCAGTCATCGTGATTCTATGCAATTCTCTTATAGACTTATTTGTGAAGTCAAAATCTGTTGCACATTATTGGAGGTCATTTGATCATATTAGTCCTGTGCAAATAACATCTCATTGATTTTCACGTCTTCTTTAAAAGTGTTCTCTTTGTTTGTTTTCTATGGGCACTTTAATCATGCTGAGGCTTCACTGGCACCGATTAAAAAGAGAAATCACACAGTATTTCATCCGGACTTTCTGTTATTTTACACGAGCTTGTTAACAGTAATGTTGGAACAATCCCAGGAGCCTCGACATCATCTCAAACTCTGCAGGGTGAACTTCTTCTTCTGAGATCCACGCTTTGACACGTGGTGACATTTTGGGAATTACAGTGACTTTTTTTTTTTTTTTTTTTGCAGTGATGAGAAGAAAGAGAAGTCCATGTATGTTTTATATTGTTCTGAAGGCTACACACAGACTGAGCATAAACCCACCACTAACAGCCGGCTAACTTAGCTCAGCACTAAGGCAGCAGAGGGAAAAAGGGTAGCTAACGACTTCTTGGTCCGAACTGTTTGGCAAGCTAGTGAACATCTGAGAGAAGTGTGTGTGTGTGTGTGTGTGTGTGTGTGTGTGTGTGTGTGTGTGTGTGTGTGTGTGTGTGTGTGTGTGTGTGTGTGTGTGTGTGTGTGTGTGTGTGTGTGTGTGTGTGTGTGTGTGTGTGTGTGTGTGTGTGTGTGTGTGTGTGTGTGTGTGTGTGTGTGTACAACTGAAGTGTTCCGACATGACAGTGGCATCCTTGTTTTGTTATTTGACTTTTCTTTTTGCAATCCATGAAATGTGTCCATAAATGCCACTTTATATTAAAGCGTGTTGATAAACTGTGATGGCTTACATAAGCTCAACTCATGAATCATTTCGAACGCGCGTTCTCGTCATCCTGCAAGTGCATAAATCGTCGTTACCTTTTTGAGTCACACTTGACTTTCTTCCATCATTTATCAACACAAATGACTTCAGCAGGCTGAACAGGAAACACAAAGTGAGCGGTTGGATGGTACACAAAACCAAATCAAGTTTCAGCTCCTGACGCCATGACGCTGTCAATCACGTACTCTCTGACTGTCTCATGTTTAAAAAGTTCAATCTGTCTCTTTGGTAATCCTACTTGGAAAAACAACGAAGGAACGCAAGCAAGTTACGAGACATCCAGGAAAACAAGTCATTGAACTTGCAGCAAACATTTTTTTTTTATTTTCTCATGTCAGCGCAGGTGTGCTAATGTTCAAATGTGTTCCCTTTATTGGTTAACGTGTGCATCTTAACAATCAGTTAATTAATCCCTCACTCAAGAAATGTAGCGTCACATTGTGGTGTGTATCTATCTGTCCCTCCTTGTGTTGAAATCATCTTTATAGTGTCATTTCTGGTGTATTCAGTGCAGAGGCCTCTCAGTCCTTGTATGTCTCAGACAGTGGAGTGTGGCGCACCAGCAGAGCGTCACTAACTTTAAACACACGACACTCGTTCATTATTGAGCAAGGAGACTGTTGGTGGATTAAAGTGACATTCTTTTAATGAAGCGCCCTCTCCCGTCGACACTGATTCAATATTAATGAACGGATGAAAGATTGATTGCTTCATGCCTATTGGCGTAGGTTGACTCGCCTACCGTCGACCTGAGTCTGCGCCTTTTTTTTTTTTTTTTAATCTTAACAGCCGTGTGATGAAGTCAGCGAGGTGGTGTTGGCGTGTTTTCATTCAGCTCTGTCATGTAATATTGATACGAGAGACAAAGGAGCAGATCACACTTTTCCTCCAAAGTACCTCACAAAGCTTTTATGGCTTCTGTCTTTTGAGAGTGTGAAAGTTTGAAACTGCTTTGTAGATAAAATGCAAGAACACTGATGGAATATGATATGGGAACTTTGTGTGGGATTTAGTTTTGCAACAAACCCTCTTCACATGTGTTGATACCACTTTATGCATTTCTTCTGATGCCGCTCTCCTCTCCTGTCTTTTTCTTTCCCCTAGCTTGTGAAAACATCTTCCAAATCTCCAGAGGATCAGAAGCAACAGGACGGAGCTTCCTCCCCTTCCCGACCAACCAGATCCCCTCAACCCCTGTCTGGCCAGTGTTTGGAAAGGGACGGGCAGAAACCTCAGTCCCCTCTTCTGCACAGACACTCAAACTCCCAGCTGCAGCTCAGTCCTCCTTCCCAGAACCAGACACTTTCAGCAAACCACAAGGTAGAAGGACGGGGTCCATTTAGCTTGACTTTCAGCAGACTGTACAGCCTCAAAGACCTTAAGGACAAGATGAGCAATCTGTCAGTACAGAGCAAGAAGAGCAGCACTCCAACACAGGGAGGCAAGAGCACGAGCTAGTTTGATTGCATCCGTCCATCTCTGCATCCATTTTTTATGTCATTGCAATACATTAAGCCAATGAACTGGGGAATTGAGCATTAAAATTGTTATTAAAAATACATAATCCTCAGTATCCAGTAAATGTACTGTGAAAAAAATGCCAAAAATAATACTTCAAATATCCTCTCTTCTACTTCCACAGTGCAGACTTTCACCTCAGGGTTATGTCTTGCAGAGGTTTTAGTAAAGATTAATATTGGGCCCGCTCCCGCCTGTCTCATTAGTTTGCCTTTAAGTTTTTTTTTTCTTCCTATGAGCGATGGGCCTTTGTCCATTAACAGTGTGTGTGTGTGTGTGTGTTCTGGCAGCATCAACAACCTTTATTTCAGTGTGCTTTTCACCGGCACTTTCTATCAGTTATTAAAGTTGACTCACTGCACTTAAGCTTCCCTCGGTAGTGACCCTCAGGTTTGTTTTACATTGCTCTGGATGCTAAATATTTGCTCTTATTAAAGTGACTTGTGCAGCGGTGTTACAAAAGTTGAACTTTGCAAAAAAAAAAAAAAAAAAAAGGGCTGATATTGATGGTGTTTTTGTGGATAGTACACAGTGCTGAAAACGCACTGTCAGTGCAAAAAAAAAAAAAAAAAAGGGTGTTCGTTGACACAGAGCCTTGTTCATATAACAAAAAATAAAACTAAATATAAGCCAGTGGATAGAGACAGAATCTGAGGCGGGTCACTTCCAGGCACATTAACCTCCATACATGTCACATACACACTTACGCTTTACTGCTTTTTTTTTTTTTTTTAATATAGCTGCATTTAGGAGGTTATAACCTCTGGTGCTAATGTCCTAGACATTTGGATTTGATCCAAAGCTGCCTCTCTGAAATGATTATATGGAGAACGAGCAGGTTTTTCTCTGTTTCTTGCTGCTGGCCATAATGTATTTAATGCATTTTGTCACATTCTCATAAACATAATTGCTTGCCAAAACAACACACAGTATATGATACATGTTGCGAAACTTTGTGCAGTCTACTGTAAATCTACAATCTACTAGTTTGGTGCGCTTTGGCGCCCACTGAAGGTCTCTAAGTGTAACTGCACTGTTGTAAGACACGGCGCTGTCGCACCTACCCCAACGTGCTTTTTTTTTACAGGCAGATGGTGCGAAGTCAGCAAAGACGTTAAGTGAAGCCAAACAGCAAGGATGAAAAGTTACATGTTGTTGCTTTAAGTCGCAAATATTTTTAGTTAAGGAACAATTTCTTTGGGAAAGATTTCTGTTTTGTTTATTTTCAAGGTAAGGTTTGTGAATTTTCTGTTTTCTGTAACATAACATACAAACGTATTTAAAAATAAATACAATGAAAAGTAACTCAATAAGGTTTGGTTAATTTGCAGTTGAGACATTGGTATTCATGGTGAAACTGTTTAAATATTTAGCAATTGATTAACATTACAAATCTGATGTTACTTAAGTTACATGATAGTTTTCAAAATGCAACACAGACCTTTTGACTTTATGTTGGTCTATTTGGAATGTTTTGGCTTTCTGAATCAATGTTTTTTTCACATGGAGCACATGTGCACTTCTTTGTATATGACTTCGGATTGTGATCTTTTGAGCTGCCACCTGTCTATAGTGTCTCCCAATGGAAATCTTTCAGCATGTTGTTGCTTGTTGACTTTCATTGGCCTGCATTTAACTAGATCCACTGCGCGTGTGTTTTGGATCAAGTTTTCTAGATAAACAGTGTTGAATTTGTCTAACATGTCTAAGGGTTGGTGCCATGTGCTGTAGGCATTAAAAGAACTTTAATAATAGTATTAAACATGTTGGATGAAGGCAGTTTAAGAGTTTAGAAATGTTGAAATGTGTCTGTTCTTTGATGCTGAACAATGAAAACTACTAACCTCACAGTCTCATCCAGCTTGGTGTTACAGATATTTACTGTCCTCTCACATTCTGAGTGCAAAAGACTATAAAAGCTGTTGATGCAGGCTTTTATGGTGTGGGTTTATTTTACTCCCCAAAACCTTTATTGTTGGTTGTACTGTATCCTTCTATTATGAGTTTTACATTTAAAACAGTCCGTTTATTGATTTATCGTTTGTTTACCCCAAATCCCATTTACATTCAAAATGTTTTTTGTCTGGAAGACAAAGTCTGAGCAACTGTGCTCACATAAAACACAAGTTATCTGTGCAGATGAGCTCAATAAACACCCAGCACAAGAGACTTATTATTCCAAAGACAAAAAGATGCGCCCTGCAATTTATAAGTATACAAGCTGGTGCCCTTGACTTTTTTTTTTTTTTTTTTTTTTTTTAAAGAAGAGGAAATGTGCCAAGAAAAAAATATAGGGATAAGTCTAATTACTTGTATCCAAAACTTTAAGAGATAGACCCAAAAAAAGGAGTCTTTAATCTGGAAAGATTATAAGAGTAATGAATTTGTGCACTTGCTGAATGTTTGTCTTTTTTTATTAAACCCAATTCATGTCCCTGCAGTGAATAGCTGGCTCTGTATAAGCTCATGTTCACTTTGTATGGATGAGTTTCTAAATCTCTGCCTAAGAGGTATTAAAATAAAACTACAAACTAGAATTGAGTTTTTTTTCCCCCCTTATAAAAAATAGATTTTGAATCTTGGGTGACAGCTCCTACAAGCTGTGAAAGGCTGGCGTGCCTACAGACCAAGATACTCATAGTAGACGTCTACAGAGCAGTTGAAGAAAAGATGTGCTCAACATGATTTATCTCAGCTCATGTCTTGCAGCTTCAGGTCTATCAAAGTGGTAACGGAGAACAGGTCGAGGTACTCTACACTCCCACAATGCCTCTGTGGGTTTGGAAGCTGAAGACAGTTTTTCACAGCACGTTGCAGTTCTGCAAATATCGGCTGTAATCCATATCAGGTGGTTATGAGATGTGAACAAATTTCCAATTGTAAATATTACATCCCTGATAATCCCAGGAGACTTTTGTTTATTGGAAATGATCTAACATTCAGACACTGAGCACAAAATTACCCCTGAAAAGAAACAAGTATGTACAAGTTCCTGCACAATCAGCAACTTCGGTGTTTGCAGTTAATTTTCACAATTAAGAAGTGTACATGTAGCGGCCGCTTTGTTTGTTGTCTTCTGTAGAAGCTGATTTCAGATTACAATTTTAGGAAATTGAAACTGTTTTGTTTTAACAATAAATTGGATAACGTAATTGATTCCCAGCTAATGTCTGTAGGCCTACAACAAAAATAAAGCTACTACTTAGCTTAGCTTGCCACAAAGACTAAAAACAGCTAGGACCACCGCTGTAAAAATCCTTAATTCACCATTTTTACCTTATTGATGTAGGCTACCTGATGATAAAATGACAAAACAAGTGATATGTTTGTAGTTGTTGCGTACAGATGGCGTTTTGAATTGGACTTTTTTTTGACGATTTGCAAAAACTGAATTGACTGCAAGAAAATTTTCTCATGGCTAAAAAAATAATAATAATCCCCCCAAAATCAATAAATTGTTTCTTAACCCACGACTATTGTTGTCTGACATACAGTTGCTTTTTCCACAGAGCAATGACAACAGGATCCCTATGGCTACAAATGTTTATGCTATGCTAGAATAAGCTAACTTCCTGCTGTAGCACTTCATATTTTTAGTACATGTTGCACATAAGAAATAGGTCTTGTCACCTTGCAAGAGAGTGAAGAGTGTTTTCACGAATGTTACTATTTCTGTGAATCCCAAACAGCATTTTCAGAAATAAAAAAAATATATAGCATTTTGATATTAGGGGGAAGCAATATGGAACATCACCATTAAAGAAACAAAAACCTGCAACACTTGAAGACAAATATTTTTGTTTATAGAAGGATGCCAGTAATCAGAATATGTTAATAAGCTGATTTCACTGTCTCTGTATATATGTGAGGGCCTAGAGAAAACTTATTATTTATATATTCATATATAGACATGATGAAATATGCTTTATGCAAAGTTTTCTGGGTCACACACCCAGATTTAGAGAGTCAGACACTTGCCAAATGCACACACACGCTCAAATCACACAAGGAGCATGCCGTGGAGGACAAGCAGTGATTGAGATGCAGAAAGCCGGGAGATAGACAAGGAGATAGAAATGAAAAATCCTTCCATATCTGGAGTGACTAAGAAAAAATGTGGAGGAACAGAAAAACTGAACAATGCCAGAGGCGGGGAAAGATGGAACGACAGATACAGTGAGAGACACGATAACATTAAATCTCCAAAGAAAAACATTAAAGACACTAACCTAACCTGTCTCTTTCAGTGCAGCTGTTTTCATGTGAGAAGTAATTGTTAAAAAGAAAATGGGACCAATGTAGTTTTTTTTTTAAAAGATCATTTATTTTCCCTAAACTGCTGGGTAGATTTTTGACAGTCTTAAACCTCTTGTGGACAGTCAAGGAACTTAATTGCCTCAGCCTAAGCTTCATTTCTCAGCCCTAAAGGTTGCCTCTTGTTTAAAACATACTTTCACTTATAATGGGATTTAACTGACAGTTGCAGCAACAAAAAAAGAGTGAGTCGGCCTGTTTTGCAATCGAGTACGAAATTATTTGGTTTTAAATTGAGTGCTAACAAGAAGTCTGTCTAAAGCTCTGTCTGTACTCAACTCTGTCAGCACTTAATTTTACAGTACTTAATTGCAGGTTGACAACATTTAGCGACAGCAAAGCCTAGACAATCTTAGGCCGATTTGAGTAACTGAATGAACATTTTGCAGTCATCATTTAGTTTATAATTTAGCTAAAGTTTAAAACTTAACTTGGTTTAAAAGCCTTTTTTTGTGTGTTTTGTGTTTCCCTTTTTAAAGTTTGTGTCTTCTTGGTCTTTTATTGTCTATAGCTGGAAAACTTTTTTTCAAGCAAGAGGGTGGAGGCCTCTTTGGTATGTAGGTGGGAAAAGACAAGACCCAAAGGCAAAAAAGAGAAAAAGACATATGCAATGTAAACGTGCACCAGGCACCAGTAACCTGTTCTGTTGAGCACGTTTTGTCAGCATGGCTTTATTAACTCAACCCGACTTATTAGATGAACACCTTTCATACAGGCATGCAGCCCCAAAGTGCTTCCTAAAGAAACAAACAGAGAAGAAAAGAAAGAAAGAGAGAGAGCCATTTTGGAAGTCTTTGATGAGAATTTTGTTTTTGTGGATTATTGGATATTATAATAGTGTTGACTCAATCCAAGAATAGAACAATGCACATCCATATTTAAATAGAAAGCATCCCTTTTTCCCACAGTCATTTATATGGAGATGAGAGACTTTCAGTAACCAGGAGGACTCTCTCTCTCTCTCTCTCATATATATACACACACACACACACACATATATACATACTGTATATACATATATACACATATATATATGGGCTTATATATAGATGTCAACCAGTCGAGGGATGATATATAATCCCTCGACTGGTTGACATCTTTTCTCCAGATCAAGACGAATGCATGACACATTTGTGGCGCTTCTGCTGCCAGTTCTTTACCGTGACATCTACTTAATATTTTTGTTTTAATTTGGTTAATTTGTTGGTGTGCTTTATTTGAAACTACTCAATTTAAACAGGTTATTCTTTAGCAACTGATGTGAGTTATATAAACTCAACTTTTAACAAAGTTAGATTTAATTAATACTAATGTGTGCAATATGTTGCCTCAATTTTATTGAGTAGTTAATGTGCATCTCTTTTTACAGTGTAATCATAACACCCCCCCATTTAGCTGAGCCCTCCAAGCTCATCATAAATGATAATGCCAAACTTCCAGTTAGCTCTGGGATCACAATACAGACTAGGATGACACAATGGGAACACACACACACTCACACAAAGTGATGACTCAGAACTCTTTTAGGTCACTTGGTATTGGACAGCCCTATGGGTCAACTGGCAAGCACAAGCAGATGACTCAAAGTTCTGTATAAATGTTTTAGGATAATGAAAAAGTGGACATTGATTAACAGACGTTGGGTGCTGTGTTTCTTTAATTAGCAGTGGACAGGGGAGGACTTGGTCAATAATTATGTTGATGTCAAAAATATCCACCACATATGTGAGTCATCTTTTAATTTGAGTGTGCTCATGCTCTCGTGGTCCTCTGGTTAATGAAGTGTGCTAGTAGCCTGTAAGGACTTCATTGAGGACTCACAAGGGTTTTATTCTTATTTCATGTGACAAAGGGAGATGGTGGGAGTTGAGGTGGTCAGGTACGAACTTCACATCTCTGTTGGTCTCTCTTTTATAAAAGCAACATTACTATGTGAAAAGTTACATCAGAAGCTGTGTTATTTACGCAACTGGGGCCCACATTTTATCCTAAACACGTTTTTAAAAGTGATGTACAACCCATTGTCAAAGAAAAACTGCAGATGGATGACAGTACAGACATCTAACCGTAACCGACTGTGATTTTTTTATTGAGCCACTGAGCACACTAATGAGAAATCCTTTATAAGGAGTAATTATTTCCTCTCATTATTCAGAAAGCACTACAAACAGTGAATTCTCTACTGTACTATATTGTTAATATTGGGTGATTTTGGACACAGATGTGATCCCTGATGTCTTATAATAAAGTTTGATATACACGATTCTCATTGTCTCCTCTTTTGTCTCGAGTCAGTATAACTAAAATGTATCTTCTGGGTTTGATCTTTTTCCTCTCATTGTCTGACAATAAGAAGGAGGTCTTTGAAAGGGGCAATGCAATAAAGTAAATCCATGCATTTAAATGTCTATTTGTTTTAGTCCTAACCCATTGAGCTTGTCAAATGATTTCATAACTATTTAGGCTGGTTGCCCCATGTACCAACATATCCAGCTGTTGACCTGGAATTGAAGCAGCCCGACATACTGTATGAGTATGAGATTGGATCTCTCACCTCTCACGGGCTGCAAAAGGGTTTTCAGTCTGAGAGATAGTCAACGAATCCAGAAATGATGCAAAATGAGAACGCAATTACCAAATGAAAACAAATATTTAAAGCATTGCCACAAATTCAAGAAAAAAAAAACCTTTCTGCAGGAAGATAAACAAATGCATTCATATGCACAGCACATACAGTACACAAAGCATAGTCAAACACACACAAACCTTGAAACCAAATCTTTGCCAACCCAGTTTTCACAATGGAAGTGCTGCAGGTGGCACGAAGTGTTACTGATTTATCGAGATTTTGGCTGCAAGGAGAATGAGTCTCTACTGGCTTCTAAAGAAACTGTTTTGGGCTGTTGCTGCATGTTGTCCTTCTCACTAACAGGATATTTTCCATCAATAATGCTAATTATGACTAATATATCTTAGTCCCTCTATCAACACACTTTTTCAAATAACGCAATTAATTTTTATTTGCACAAAAAAGTATGAGTGTAACTGAACTCTGTGCAGTCAGTTGCTCCTCATTGTTGTAAGCTGGTGGGAGGAAAGGTGGAAAACCACTGAAGCAGCATTTCAACCAAGGAAAACAGCCACAACACTTAAAATGTGTCTTGGCAGGTTCCAGGTGCTGTAGGGCTCGCCCTGTCACACAATTGTTTTGCTTTACAATAGCTTCATCTCCTGGCTGTAGGAGCAGTTTTTCTGCTTTCCTTTGGAAACGACATGCACAAAGCAGCATGGCTTCAGATGCTGATTGCTTGAGACGCCACATAAAAACCCTCTCATGCTCTCATGTACTCGGGAGGCCCTTCAGTTAATCATACCAGCTCAAAGAGTGTCCAGTAGAAATAGAGAAAGAATAAACATTTGACGTTATACTAGAATCCACTGCTGTTTCTGGGGTTTAACATGTACTTGTGTGTGATGTGCTTTCGTTGCACCTTGCCCCGTCAAATAATCTGTCTGGATCTGCAGGGAGAAAGTGTGTTAATCAGATGACTAATTTCACATGTCAGTCCGGTGTATGGGCTTGTTTAAAGACTCATGAAAGGATGGATGCCAACTTGGGTTATTTTTCTTTACATGTCTCAACGAACATATACGATCATTTATTTTATTAGTTTATCACAAAAGAATTGTCCAGTACGAATTTAACCCAAGCTCTAGTCTGTTGGGGATTCAGGAACCCTGGACACTTTTTAAACACACTCTTTAACCCGTATCTCCATTTTACTGCAGTGCTTTGACTGTACTCAAAACATCAGTTTGTTTTTTTAAACTGAAGACAGACACAACTCCTTGTCTGGTGGAATCTACATTCCACCAGACAAGATTGGATCTATGGAGGGAGGGATTAGCTGTAAAGGATGGTTGAAAACAAACATCAATCTGTACAGCAGAAACCTATACCACTGGAAAGAGAGAAATCTTCAATTAGAGGGCTTCTGAAGTGTGAAGTTCTTTATGAGAGCCATTCTACTTTTCAAGTTAGGAAGCTAACCTGTGCATGCCCGAGGAGAACTAGCAAACACCACACAGAAAGCCCATGAATGGATGGGGATTTTAAACAGGAACCTATAAACCAGGATCCATCTTGTTTTGAGGCGACCACTGCACCAGATGGCTCTCTGGCAACACAGGTGTTGAAGAAAAATGATTGAATGAGTAACCGGAAATAAATGTGAACGACACTTCTGTTCCCCAAATTTTACACAACCTCCATACCATCTTCCATTTAGCGGACAAAAACTTCACTTGAAAATGAAAGTAATTGTTTGGTAGAAGCTCACATCCCATCACATCTCATGCTGAAATTCAATAAGGTGGAAAAAAAAAAAAACTCAGGTCAAGTTGTGACGTGCTTTTAAAAAAAAGTATTATGGGAACATGATTTATGACATCTTTGATTATTTTTTGTTTGCAAGCCAGGCTTGGTGGTGTACACATTAGGGCCTGTGGGGATGACTCGTCAGCAATTTGCAACAACAATGTAACGCTGGTACTCTGCTTTGTCGAGAGAGCCACACCTGGGTTTAAGAGGCTGGAGAGTAAGCCTTCTTCAACACCCCAAGAAAAGCATCTGATCACTCTTCTTTGTTGTTTTTATGCAAGAGCAAAATCAGATTTTAATGGGACAAATTTGATGAGACCTTCTGTGCAACCAACCAATCAGGGAGAAAGACAGAGGACCAGGATTCTGGATGTGTCGAGACAGAGCAGCAGGGAGGGCCTGAAAAAGAAAAAAGAACTTAAGGACACACACACACACACACACACACACACACACACACACACAAGCATTGCTTTTGCCTACTCCCTCTTCTGGCATGCAGCTGATTGTAGGAGTGGCATTTAATTAATCCTGTCAGAAAAGGTTTAGATAAAGAAGAGAGGAAGGGAGTGAACAAAATGAAAGAAATAGACTTGGGAAAATGACTCTGTTGGAAGCTCCACTTGCTAACTGAAAAACAATTAATTTCATTAAAGCAATATTAGTTTGCAAACAACGGAAATGCATTTGTTCTCATTTTAACTGTGTGTTCATGCTAAATGAATACTAGTGCTGGATTAGCTTTCAGATCAATCAACAGCATATCATGAATAAACTATGGCATTTTGCACTGTTATTTGTCCAATTACATGCTCTGTTGTGTTGCAAATCCAGGTGTTGAAAGGAAATGTGAATCCCCTCCCTTTGTAGCAATTATCAAGCCCTTGAGCAAGGTATTCAACTCCTGCAGAGAGACACAGGAGAAGACTTGTACAGGTGTTATAGTCTGTCTTAAGCTGTTCCACAGAACATATAAAAGTTCCTGCCAGAAGTAGGCACGAACAAACATCCTTACAAAAGAAGACATTTAAACCTTGATGTCAAAACAGTACTTTATATTATGAGAGACCAAAAGTGTAGGATGCTGTTAGGGACAGTGGTGACCCATTTTCGTTTAATATAACCTTATTAATCAAAAAATGAGAGGATTTGATGTTGCACCGTCACCTGCAGGGGCTCTAAAAAGACACAGCTTTTATTCTGTTTATCAATGTTATCAGAGAGTCTAGGACACAGTTCAGTTTCTAAACTACTCAGATAAACCTGATTTAGTTTGAGTGGAAAAGAAGACAGCAAAATAAGAGCTGAGAGGAAGTGTTCCCATTTTAAAGTCCAGACAAGTTTGGTTGAATTTGAATAAGATATATTCAGCGTAAGTTATTGTGTAATTAGTAATATTAGTACAATTAGTAATTTATGCCAGTAAAGTTTTTCATAAAAGAATCGAATGAAAAGTAATATATAGACAGACAAAGGTCTGAAGCAATGGTACTCAAATGGTGGGCTGGGACCCAAAAGTGGGTCATGAATATATACCTGGAAAAAATAATTGTGTCAAAAAGTTCATTGAAAACATGCAAACCTCCATTTTTAAATAAATCCAATTGGTTTAAATTTATAGGAATTTTGGGTTACAATTCAGGATTAGGATAAACCCCCAGTTGGCGGTGGGTCCTGAGGATTTTTTTAAGATTAATTTTAAAATGCTGAAAATAATGAATTCATGGTCTGAATTATTTTGAAAATAAAAAGGTGTTGAATCACCTATACATTCAATTATATCGCTGTGGTTTCAACATTGACAGCAAAATTGTGCATTTATTTCTATAGTGAAAAATTGTGCATTGGGACACTTTCATTTAAGGTCAAATCACAAAAGGTGAGATAGTGGGACTGAATTCAGACGTGGACTCTGTCTCCCTCTGGTGGAGGACAAGCTGAGATACGCTCTACTGACCACTATTACTGCTGTCTTCTGAGAAATCTGCACTAGGATGCATTATTTCCTCAACTACAGCTAAGTATTTAAAAAAAGTAGTCCTGTAGGTCCTCTTAAAAAACAAACAGTCCTCTCAGTCTGAGCTATAGTGCGTTTGTTGCTAATAAGCAAACATTTTGTAAGCAGTGTCATTGTGTGCATGTTAGCATGATGATGTTAGCATATCAAAGCATTTTCTTTGAAAATACGACTCACAATGCGACTACGGTAAATTTGGCTTATTGATATTGAATGGAGTTAGGAGGGGGGTTAACCCGGATTAAGACAATAACCCAACTTTTATTTATACTTCCCAAATGATCTCTCTTATTCTCTGTCAAGGAACATTGCCCGCCTTTTCCACCTTTTGCTGCTATACCTGAAAACTTTGTTTAGGTTTAGATGAAGACAATTTCAAGTTATAACCAGTAAAAAAAGAAGTTGAAATGCCTTTTTTGTTGTATCACATAGTTAAAAATGTCAAAATAAGTTAAAGCCGCATGATCAAAGAGTCTGATGAAGACATACTGTATTTGACTGAGCATCAAAGAGAAACTTAAACCTGCGAGCTAAACCAATCAGATGCTAAGCTAACATCCTGTCTGTCCTTGCTGCGGCTTCACACTGACATGACTTTGATGACACCTGACTGTCTAACTTTAGCCAGAAACAACAGAAGAAGAAGAAGACACTGTGCTGTGATTGGTAGATTGACTTATTTCAGGATAACAATGTTCTTCTCTGTTTTTTTTTTCTTTGTTAAAGTTTCTTCCTGCCCAAGCTCTGGTGTCTGAATATCCTCTCAGCTGTTTGTCATAATCCTGTAAATAAAGACAATAAATCCTCCTCAGATCCTCTCTAGAGGTTGTCTGCTCTTGCTGTCCGCCTTTAATCTCTTCTGTCTGCAGTTTAATCTCCAACATGTCCAACATGTCCACTTTATCACAGAATGCAGTGTGTGTGTGTGTGTGTGTGTGTGTGTGTGTGTGTGTGTGTGTGTGTGTGAGAGAGAGAGAGAGAGAGTGTGTGTGTGCGTGTTTAAGAACTTAAAGAGTAAAAGCTGATCACCTTTGCAGTCATTTTAACCTTCAATGAGTAACACTCAGCTGACAGTGTAATAACCTGACAATTAATCCCCTCATAATATCAATCACCTGACAGGAGAGATCAGCTGCAGCTTCTATCTTTTATTTTGAAGGGCATGAATTGAATATTTTGGATGATATGTAAAATTGAACTCCAACGAAAGAAAAGAAAAACACAACATCAGCATGTAACAGTCCTTCTACCCAATCACTTCGTAACACTTTATTTTACTTTAAATTAATTTGTTAATAAACCTACAATGTGTTAATTAATCAAATTACAACTGTAATATTACTCAGATGGATTTTAAAAGCCATATCATCATATTCCCTTTGTTTTGTGAAAACGTGTTTTTATTGCAAACTTTAGTTTTAAAGTGTACACTGCAAAATCCACAGTTAAAACAAGTGCAGCGAGAGGCAACAAAAACTCAAAGAATCAGGGTCAATCTTTTTGTTATTTCTACAGAACATACTATTTTCTTTACAACACAAAATGGTGTAACTTTGTGTTATTCAGATATGTCATTGTGTGTCTATATTAAGCCCGTCTGTTTTGTCTAATCCAGATAATGAGCAGGTGTGTAACTTCAACCTTTCATGTCCATGTAAAGAAAAGTGACTTCACACTGAGGACACTCACACATGATATAAATACACTCACATGCTTCATATTTGTTGATGACAAGGTGGGAAAACACCTCTGCATGATTATTTGACTCTCAAAAAAAGAATCAATACCTTTATTATTTCGTTAAACTTCAGGCTAATCTTCAAGTTTTATTATTCCTGCAGAATAATTCTACGACAAGAAGGTGAGTCTAAACTGAGTTATGGATTTTGTTGAAGTTGCATCAACTTTTTCAGTCCTGATAGTAAATCTGCTGATATAGAGAACATGTTATCATATCAACATTGAATATTATTGGAATCTAATATGTATCTAACTTTAATCACTTTAAGTTACATGTTTGAAGAAAAATAACTTTGACGTTTTGTCCGATTTCTTTATGCCATGGTCACTTGGCTTTAAAAAATACCAACATGAAAATAATCCCAACTCACATTACGTTAGCTTGTTCCATACAAGCTCCACACAACTCCATTTAACATAATTATGTTACGTATTTCTGTTTCCCTTTTTTGGTTTCACGTAGGCTATTTATTTTAAGAAATGTTTTAATCTTTTAAATTCACTTATTTCTTTGACATCGCATTTTATTATGTTTAAATGCACAATGTAACACTAATGTAATGTTGTATAAGAACATAAATATGTTGAACTATTTTTGAGATTCTCACTAGTTTTGGTCCAGAAACCTGCTGACTAAAAATTCTCGATTAAACAGAACCAGGTTGAGTTGTTTCTGGAGTTGTTTCTTTGATCTAAAGGTGTTTTGATTTTTTATTTGTTTTGGTCAGAACTTGTTGAATCATGGTTTTGAAACTGATCAGTTAGTATGTGAGAGGGATGAAAAAAATAAATGTTAAAAATCAGCTGAGGGTGGTTTTTTTTTTTTTTTCTTACGTCACTCAGGTGTGAAAGATGAGCACAGATGGAGAGATGGCTATCTTCGGTACAGCGGCTCAGTTCCTCCGAAAATCTGAGCGGGAGCGTGCGGAGGCTCAAAATCGCCCATTTGACAACAAAACGGCGTGCTTTGTCAGCGACGACAAAGAGCTGTATGTGAAGGCCGAGGTCACCGAGAGAGAGGGTGGGAAAGTGACGGCTAAGACACATGACGACAGGGTGGGTGAACGGTTTAACCATCAACTGTTGATTGATCTGGTTATTAGACAGTGATCACTGATTTGATTTTATTCATTTTAAGTCACACCTTCAGATTAAACATCTTCAGTCACATTAGTCTTTATTCTCTGCAGGACTTGTGATTTGTAAACATTATTTTTAGTTCTTTAACTTGAAACATCAAGTGTTCTTTAATTTTTTTTAATGTTTTGTGTTTTCAGACTGTGACCGTCAGAGAGGATCAGGTGTTTCCCATGAACCCTCCAAAGTTTGATAAGATCGAGGACATGGTCATGATGACACACCTTCATGAGCCCGCTGTGCTGTTTAACCTGAAGGAGAGATACGCAGCCTGGATGATCTATGTACATATTTTAAAAAATAATTTTAGAATATCAGACAAAGTTTGGTTTAAGATGGGGGGAAAAAAATTCAAGTGTTCGTTAGCGTTTAATGTGAATGATTGTGCATTTCACAGAAAACACAAAAAAATGTGTTCATTCTAAGGTTTAAACGCTAGTCAAAACTTAAATACACCGAGGCTAAGTCCAAGTAAAGCTATTAAGAGCAACTAAGCTAAACAAAGACAACATATTTGGCATTATTTCAACCCTAAGAGTTAATACTTAGTTTTTTTATTCTGCCTGACATTGTCAAAAAGATGAGACTGCTCCAAAGCAAAAGCACATAAAGAGCTCTGAGGCTAACAGCTAATCATTTAGCGCTCTTAAACAATCTTAAATATGAAATAGGTTGCTAAACCTCAGAGAGTTTATTGCAGAGTAATTTTTTTTGTCAATGTGGTACTTTTGATTAATATTTTAGAAAAAAAACTGTTAAGATACAACAGTTAAGGAGAATCTGTACTCAGGAACAAACAAACATAAAATCTAGCTAGCTAATTACAGTAGCGGTATGAGCTATTTTCTTGTATTCACAGACGTACTCAGGGCTCTTCTGTGTGACGGTGAATCCTTACAAACAACTGCCGGTCTACAACCCCGAGGTGGTCCGAGCCTACAGAGGAAAGAAGAGGATGGAAGTTCCTCCTCACATCTTTGCCTTGTCTGACAACGCCTACCAGTTCATGCTAACCGGTACGTGAGCTTCCTGACTCAATGCTAACCATTGGCTTTATCACTTTCTCATTGTGTCTTCTGTCATATATTTAGATCGAGAAAATCAGTCTATCCTCATCACGTGAGTTTACAACACATTTTACATATAACAAATACAACTCAGAATTGAATAAATAGGATTTTTTTTTTCCTTAGCGGAGAATCTGGCGCTGGAAAGACTGTCAACACTAAGCGTGTCATTCAGTATTTTGCAACAATTGCAGTTTCTGGAGACAAGAAAAAGGAAATGAACAGTAAAATCAAGGTAAGCTCACTTTAACAGACTTTAAATTCATTATTTTTCTGAAAGCAGTTAATCAGATTCACATTGATTTATCTGGCTTCAGAGTCATTTGTTATCACTTAAATCTAAATGTTGTATGTTGGTTAAGGGGACTCTGGAGGACCAAATCATCCAGGCTAACCCTCTGCTGGAAGCTTTTGGAAATGCAAAAACAATGAGGAACGACAACTCATCTCGATTTGTGAGTCAGACGGAGGATTTTATTTGATTCAACATAAATTTATTGAATTCACTCAAATTAATTTTATTTTTTGCACAGGGAAAATTTATCCGAATCCACTTTGGCACGACTGGTAAACTGGCCTCTGCCGACATAGAAACATGTGAGTTCATAGACATATTCAGTATATCAAAGATAAATAATGGCTGTGAACATTATCAGGGATTTTACTTGATTGTAGATCTACTGGAGAAGTCGAGGGTGACGTTCCAGCTGTCAGCTGAGAGAAGTTATCATATCTTTTATCAGCTCACCTGCAACAAGAAGCCTGAACTCATCGGTAATGTGATAATTTATTTTTGATTTATCATTTCATTATTAACCTACTTGCTTGCCACAGACTTTCTTAGAAATATATTATATTTTATCTCCTTAGAACTGCTTCTCATCACCACAAACCCATATGACTTCACATTTATCAGTCATGGAGAAATCGCCGTTAAGAGCATAGATGATGCAGACGAGCTGATGGCTACAGACGTAAGTTAAGACACAAAAATATCCCCTTTTTCTTTATTTCTACCTGATGTTTTTATTTCCCTTTTTGTGACACAGGAGGCCATTGATATTCTGGGCTTTACCAACGAAGAGAAAGCTTCCATCTACAAGCTGACAGGAGCAGTGATGCACTATGGGAATATGAAGTTCAAGCAGAAGCAGCGAGAGGAGCAGGCAGAGCCCGACGGCACTGAGGGTGACGATCATCTATCTGTTTGAATTGAAGGAAATAGAAACAATCAGAAAATAATTAAAGCTCCTGTGAGGATTTATTTCATTGTTTATGAAAGATACAGAAATGTTTGTGCTATATCTTTATGACCTGTGAAGGCAAAAGAGTTCATCAGCACAAAGATAAACTATTTATAGTTCATTTAAATGCCTGAACCTGCTGCCACAGGGTAGGTGTAAAAAAAAAAAAAGGACTTGCCCACCCCCTGCTGGACAATTGAAGAAATGCAGGAGTTTTTATCCCCTTCCCCTTCTTTTCCAAAGAAGAGTCAGTGGCTTAGGGTTGACATTAATTCACTATGATCAAAAAAGTAAAAAGTTTATAATAACATTTTATGGTTTGATTTTTATTTTCAGAGGCTGATAAAGCTGCCTACCTAATGGGTCTAAACTCTGCCGACCTGCTGAAAGGACTCTGTTACCCTCGAGTCAAAGTTGGGAATGAGTACGTCACCAAAGGACAGAATGTGCAGCAGGTAAGACTGCTGACCTAATGATAAATATGTATATGTTATTAAGGTGATGTAACATTAACTGGGCATTCATCGGTTTTATCCTGTGTGGTGCAAGTTTTGCAAACTGATGCTGAAAAGACAGCTTGTCAGATTCTTCTTTACTCTGTGTTCTCTGGATAGAAGTGATCAGTCATTTATTTTTTTTAACTCTCTGCAGGTTTATAACTCCATCGGAGCTCTTGCTAAATCTGTCTATGAGAAGATGTTCCTGTGGATGGTTATTCGGATCAACCAGCAGCTTGACACCAAACAGCCACGACAACATTTCATCGGTGTCCTCGACATCGCAGGGTTTGAAATCTTTGACGTGGGTGTTCAGAGTCTTTAGATCTCATTTCAACCGACATACTTCATGATTAATTATATACAATTATTAACATGTGATCTCGATCATTTGCGTTTAGTACAACAGCATGGAGCAGCTGTGCATCAACTTCACCAACGAGAAGCTGCAACAGTTTTTCAACCACCACATGTTCGTGTTGGAACAAGAAGAGTACAAGAAGGAGGGAATCGACTGGGAGTTCATTGACTTTGGTATGGACTTAGCAGCCTGCATCGAACTCATAGAGAAGGTGAGGTATACCTGTTGACCCGTTTTTATTCCGTTACTGTATATTTTAGATATCAAATGAGTGTTTATATTGTCTTTAATAAATTATGTGTTTGTAGCCGATGGGGATCTTCTCCATCCTGGAAGAAGAGTGTATGTTCCCGAAATCTACGGACACATCCTTTAAGAACAAACTATACGACCAACACATGGGGAAGAACAACTGCTTCCTGAAGCCCAAAATAGTGAAGGGGAAGCCTGAAGCTCACTTCACTCTGATGCACTACGCAGGCACAGTCGACTACAATATCAGCGGCTGGTTGGAGAAGAACAAAGATCCTCTGAGCGAGTCGGTGGTTCAACTCTACCAGAAGTCCTCGGTCAAACTTCTCAATATGCTGTACGCCAGCTTCTCTGGTTCTGAAGGTATGCTCAACTTGTAAACATACAGCAGGGCCGATGGAAGTTATTTTGAACAGGGGGTGCTGTAAAAAATCTTTTGTTCTTTTTTGGGAGCCTATAGGCCTATTTAGAATACATTTATAATATATACATTTAAATATATTTTTTTTAAATATTAAGATTCACCACGTCATTGTTTTATACTCTTCAGTGAACAAAGCGAGGGCCAAACACAGACACCATCAGTTCTCAGAGGAATATATGCACAATTACTTCAACTTCACAATAACACTTTAACATTGCAATATGTTTGATCAGCTCGAATCAACCAGAGTCACTGCACCTACATTCATGTCACGCACGACTCTCAGCTCCTAAATCCTTTTACGCACAGCGCCAAGAAATAATTTCAGACAATCTAAGCACATTATTGAATAGCTCTCCACATTCATTACGCAAACATACGCACAAGAGCACACTTTTTCCTCCATCTCCAACCTTTTTACGCACGCCACAAGGAAACAATCCAAACCATTTATACGTTATTAAACAGTTCTCCAAATCCATTACGCACAGAACACACGATCAATCAATCGCACTCTCAAGCCCCACCACCTTGCAAAAATACTATAGTGTCAAATTAAAGTGCATATATGAAAGTGCGCGGCGGCACCATGATCTTACTTTGATCTGCAGACAGGGTGCCTTGGTTACAGGTGTCCAAATATCCAGGTGCGCTCTGGGGTCGCTCTAATGAGGGGACGCATGTCCAGAGAGTTCATGATGTTTGTATTGGCATACATCAATTAATGGTTTGTGAGTCTTTTCTGGGTCATCATGGTGCTGCGCGTCTTCAAAAGACGCAAGGCTGAGAAAGTGCGCTCAGATGAGGCCACAGAGACGTGAAGGCACAGACGTAACTCAATCAATTTTTCTGTCTCTGAAAACGTGGCTCTTGTTTGTTACTGGAGCTTAGTCCAACACGATGCTATATCTTGTACTGTGCCACTCGTTGACCGAGCATGGAGCGAGCGGGGAACCTTTTCACTTTACTCGGCGTCTGTCTGCAACCACGAGCCGGCCTCACGTTGACAACGTAACTTCCGTCAACTTGTGTTAATTAGGCCTAAAAATAATTAAATCAAAATCAAGAAATACATGAAATAGCCAACGCATGTCAAAATCTTTTCCCATTCATAAAGGAATGGGGAGATGGAATTTATGCAAAAATATTTTTAATAATAAAAAAAAAAAAGCTCCCCCACTTCCTGCGGCCATGACATACAGGGTGAATTGAATATTTATTCAAACTTTGGTTTAATGTTATCATTTACTTCAACAAAAATTGAAGTTCAATCTGCAGAAATATCAACTAAATATCTATCCACAAAGTTAACAAATACAGATTTGTGTATGAATATCAAATAGAATCTAGAAATGCCCAGTGTTTTATACTGAGTCATTAATGCAGATTATAATTGTTACTCACCGCTGTCTCAATGCTTCATGTTATTTATGCAGAAGCAGCTGCAGGAGGAGCCAAAAAGGGAGCCAAGAAGAAAGGAGCATCTTTTCAAACTGTGTCAGCTCTGTTCAGGGTACAATGCTAACAAACATTGGCCGAAATGTTTATGTCAAAATAAAAATAAAAAGGAAACATCAGATTTAACTGTAACCGACAAAACATTATGAAATGTCATTAAAAGTCAAAACTAACAAACTAAATGTTGGTCTGATTCTTGGCACATTCATTCATCAATTTATTTCCGTCTGCAGATCTGATCGACTGAACTCCAAAACAGTCGAATAGATGCAACATTTTAATCCCATAATCTCATTAAATGGTTGAAAGAACCAATAATCTGTTAACTGTTTCTAAAATCATAAACATTTCCAGAGTAGAATGTGATCAAAGTCATGTGAATGTGCTGGTGATGATCAACACTAAAAACCAAAAAATATTTGTATCACTTTTCTTTCAGGAGAATCTTGGGAAGCTCATGACCAATCTGAGAACGACTCATCCTCACTTTGTGCGCTGCCTGATACCGAATGAGACCAAAACACCAGGTCATTTTAACGCTCCTCTAATAATGTAAAACACTGCGAAACAAAACATGTCAATGAATGATTGCACCTTATGTCTTAGGTTCCATGGAAAACTTCCTGGTTATTCATCAACTTCGCTGTAACGGTGTTCTGGAGGGAATCCGAATCTGTAGGAAAGGATTTCCCAGCAGAATCCTGTATGGGGATTTCAAACAGAGGTAGTTTAAAAAGTCCTACTGTGACGCCTCCATACTGACAAATTAATATTTCAATATTACAGAGTTTGGCATTAATACTAACTCATATAATTCAATATATTTCACAGTAATAAAGTATATTGACTTAATATACTTGACAGTGTTTAGTCACTATTCTACCAGTGGCTACTTTCCTACTAGTCATTCTCCATTTTCTCTCTCTAAATGAAGGACTAAAAATAAACTTTTGAAATATTTAACAGTGTTAAGGCTTTATTTATGTATACTTATCCTCCAGATACAGGATCCTGAATGCCAGTGCTATACCTGAGGGACAGTTTATGGACAACAAAAAGGCTGCAGAGAAACTTCTAGGCTCCATTGATGTTGATCACACACAATACAAGTTTGGACACACAAAGGTTTTAAATCTAATTTTTTTAAAGATAAATAACCGGAAGTATGAAGATGATGGATGAAATGATGAATAATCTCCTTGATTTGAAGGTGTTCTTTAAAGCCGGTCTGCTCGGGGCTCTCGAGGAAATGAGAGACGAGCGGTTGGCTCAGGTCGTGACGTCAACTCAAGCTTTGTGTCGAGCCTTCCTCGTCCGGGTCGAGTTCCAGAAGATGATGGCCAGGAAGTAAAAATTACTAATGCCTTATATTTGCCAGTTGAGCAGTCTGAGATGCTCATAAGAATATAATGACAAGACTTAGATTGAAGTGCTTATCCCAGTTTGACTCTGACAGGGAGGCGATCTACACGATCCAGTACAACTTCCGCTCCTTCATGAACGTGAAACACTGGCCCTGGATGAAGATCTACTTCAAACTCAAACCTCTGCTGAAGAGCGCCGAAGCTGAGAAGGAAATGATTCAAATGAAGGAAGATTTCACGAAACTCAAAGAAGACCTGAGCAAGTCTGAAAACAGACGGCGAGAGCTGGAGGAGAAGATGGTCTCCATCGTACAGGAGAAGAATGATCTGCTGCTGCAGGTCCAGGCTGTAAGTCTGGTCTCCTCCACTATTAACATGAATTAAGCATATGTTTTATCTGTTTAACTCTGACTTTTTCTATCAGGAGGGAGACAACCTCCAGGACGCAGAGGAACGGTGTGAAGGACTCATAAAGAGTAAGATCCAGCTGGAGGCCAAGCTGAAGGAGGTGAGCGAGCGGCTGGAGGACGAGGAGGAGGTGAACGCCGAGCTGACAGCCAAGAAGAGGAAGCTGGAGGACGAGAGCTCCGAACTGAAGAGAGACATCGACGACCTTGAGCTCACCTTAGCCAAAGTGGAGAAGGAGAAACACGCTGTGGAAAACAAAGTAAGGGATTCACATATGGGCAGACTACTGTTGATGTCATCGTCGTCATGTGGGAGAGGATTAATCGCTTCCTTTCTGAATGTGTAGGTGAAAAACCTGACTGAAGAACTCATGAGTCAGGATGAAAACATCAGCAAGCTGTCAAAGGAGAAGAAAGCTCTGCAGGAGGCTCATCAGCAGACGTTAGACGACCTGCAGGCCGAGGAGGACAAACTGAACGCTGTGAGCAAAGCCAGGACCAAACTGGAGCAGCAGGTGGACGAGGTGAGACCACTTCATGCAGCATGTGTGTACTTGTTTAGGAGTTTTAACACGTGAATAACACCAACATGTTGTCACTGTGTGCTATGGAGATATTTTTATTCTGATCATGTGTTATCAGAATATGATATATTGATATTTACCGTGGTGGTTTTAGCTGGAGGCGTCTCTGGAACAAGAGAAGAAGATCCGGATGGATCTGGAGCGAGCGAAGAGGAAGCTGGAGGGAGATCTGAAACTGTCTCAGGAGTCCATCATGGACTTAGAAAACGAGAAGCAGCAGCTGGACGAGAAGATGAAGAAGTACGTCTTTGTAGAAAAACCCGGTGCTTTGGACGGAGGTCGACATTTTTACTGTTGTTTTGTGTTGGTGGTTTCCTTGGCGGTGGTATGAAACTAAATGTGTGTTAGTGTATAATTGTTGAAATTTCAACTCAGTTACACCCTGAGGTCGACTCGCGTGTCTCAGTTGATCCTAGCTCCTGCCCTTCTCATGTTGTTGTGTCTTTGGGCAAGACACAGAAAGTGCTCCTGGCAGCATTAATAGTAGTGTGTAAATGGAAATAATAAGGAGATAAGATAGGATGTTTATTGATCCCCCATTAGAGGAAATTTTGTTGTTACAACAGCTCAAAAAACAGGAACAGAATCAGTTTTGAGTGGTCATAACACTGAGAAAGTGCTGCAAGTACAGTCCATCTTCTATTGTGTGTGATGGATCTAAATTGATAGAAGTTATATTTCCCAGGAAAGACTTTGAGTATTCTCAGCTGCAGTCGAAGGTGGAGGACGAACAAGTTCTGGGTGTTCAGCTGCAGAAGAAAATCAAAGAGCTGCAGGTGAGGACTCAGACTGGTGTCATTTTGAAGCGATGATAGAAATGATACACGACTAAAGGTATTTTCATTGTTCCTCTCTGATCTTCATCTTCAGGCTCGAATCGAGGAGCTGGAGGAGGAAATGGAGGCGGAGCGTTCGGCTCGAGCTAAAGTGGAGAAGCAGCGATGTGACCTCTCCAGAGAGCTGGAGGAGGTGAGCGAGCGTCTGGAGGAGGCGGGAGGAGCGACGGCAGCTCAGGGCGAGATGAACAAAAAGAGGGAGGCGGAGTTTTTGAAACTGCGCCGAGAGCTGGAGGAGAGCTCGCTTCAACACGAGGCCACGTCGGCCGCGCTGAGGAAGAAACACGCTGACAGCACGGCCGAGCTCGGAGAACAGCTGGACAACATCCAGAGAGTCCGACAGAAGCTGGAGAAGGAAAAGAGCGAGCTGAGGCTGGAGCTGGACGACTTAGCCAGCAACATGGAGAGCACGGCCAAGGCAAAGGTTGGCCTTCAAATTCAGCATTTTCTTTTTTTTGTTTGTTTTTTTGGTCCATTTAAACACTTTATATAACTTCACTTTTGAACTTCAGATCAACTTAGAGAAAATGTGCCGCTCGCTGGAGGATCAACTGAACGAGGTGAAAACTAAAGAGGAGGAGCATCAGAGGCTCATCAATGATCTGTCCAACCAGAAAGCTCGACTGCAGTCAGAAAACGGTGAGAAACACTTCATCTCATCTGAGAGAATGAAGCAGTCACATCTGTATGGAAGAGCATCAGGCACCAGGAGAAGAACGAACTTCATCTTTGTTTTGCTAATTTGAGGAGAAATTCAAACTTTCAGAATCCATTTGTCCTTATACTTGATTCAAACAAACTCTCGCAGACAAGTAATTTCTGCTTTTGTTGTCCAGCTGAAATGTCTCGTCAGCTTGAGGAAAAAGAGTCTTTAATGTCACAGTTCACCCGAGGGAAACAGGCGTTCATTCAGCAGATAGAAGAGCTGAAAAGACTCCACGAGGAGGAGGTGAAGGTGAGCTCCGATCGATTAACCAGTCAGTGTTTTGGAGTATTGATAAGAGAAAACTGAAGATTTAAGGGAACACAGCTCTGAGGAAAAGAGACATTCACTTTTTAAAGTTTGAAAGTTGAAGTGTGCTGTTGCTGGTCTGTCCATTCAGGCGAAGAGCGCTCTGGCTCACGCTCTGCAATCGTCTCGCCATGACTGCGAGCTGCTCAGGGAGCAGTACGAGGAGGAGCAGGAGGCCAAAGGCGAGTTGCATCGCTGCCTGTCCAAGGCCAACAGCGACGTGTCTCAGTGGAGAACCAAATACGAGACGGATGCCATCCAACGCACCGAGGAGCTCGAGGAGGCCAAGTGAGAGAAACAAACACACTTATAAACAGGAGGATTATTTAATGGTAGATGGATGGCATGCAGGTTAACAGGATGTGATCTGGTCTCATAAGGTGTGTGTGTGTGTGTGTGTGTGTGTGTGTGTGTGTGTGTCCACCTGCAGGAAGAAGCTGGCGCTGCGTCTGCAGGAAGCAGAGGAAGCGGTGGAGGCGGTGAACGCGAAATGTTCATCTCTGGAGAAGACAAAGCAGCGTCTGCAGGGCGAGGTGGACGATTTAATGATGGACGTGGAGAGATCCAACGCTGCCGCAGCCGCTCTGGACAAGAAGCAGAGGAACTTTGACAAGGTTCCACATTTACGACATAATTCATCATGTGTCTTTAAAATGCATGCTGAGGGTGTTTCTACTTAATTTAACTCGTAAAAAAGTTCTAGAGAAGCTTCATTACTTTGTCCAGACGCTCTCCTGAAGGAAACCTCACCTGCGTGAGTCGTCAGTTTGAATATTGAGCTGTAGTTGCCTTGCTGCAGGTTCTGTCTGAGTGGAAGCAGAAGTACGAGGAGGGTCAAGCGGAGCTGGAGTCGTCTGTCAAAGAAGCTCGAGGTTTGGGAACGGAGAACTTTAAGATGAAGAACGCTTTCGAAGAATGCCTGGAACAACTGGAGACTCTCAAACGAGAAAATAAAAACTTGCAGCGTACGTCAGCCTCCTCCTCATTATCTCGTCGTTAACGCAGAAAATGTTAGGGGGCGAAAGTAAAACTTTTCACTTTCTTTTCAGAGGAAATTATGGATCTGACAGAGCAGCTGGGAGAAACGGGGAAAACCATCCACGAGCTGGAGAAGTGTAAGAAACAAGCTGAGCAGGAGAAACTGGAGGCTCAGACGTCTCTGGAGGAGGCTGAGGTGATAAAAGAAGAAGAAACAAACTGCTTAAAATAACTTGTCAAAACATGTCCAAAAACAAAAAATAACTTTTTGATTTCTATTTGAAACAGTTTATCAGTCATGAACATTGTTATTTTAAATGCAGCTGAAATCTGTGGCTCTTTGCCACATGCACAAGTCTCCATCGAACCATCGTCAAACTGCTTTGCAGATTGTGTGATTGTGTTTTTTAAAAGGGTTTATTTTTGGGCCTGCATTGGCGAGATAGGACAGTGGATGGAGTCAGAAATTGGGGAGAGGAAGAGGGAAAGTGGGGAATGACATGCGACAAAGTAGCTACAGGTCGAATTTGAACCCGAGCCACCCGCTTGGAGGACTGTATCTCCGTACACGGGGCGCACAAACTGACTGCTAGGCTAACGCTGTCTAATGTTAGCAGTGCGAGCACCGTCGACCTTTAGTGCTTTAGGTTAACTTCTGTGGTTATATATTGATCAGGTTGAGTTAGCTTCACCTGACACAGCCTAAATACAACTTCATCACCAGTTTCTAGATACAAAATACAATTAAACAATAAAAGAAAGCTCTAAGTTTCTAATTTTCTTACTTACTAAATGTTTTAAATGCTGCTTCAGTGCTGTGTGGCTGTGTGACTTTTAATAAAACTTTATCAACCAAGAATGAATAGACAAATAAACCAGGGGTTTTATGATTGCTTTTTAAAAGAAAAAAATCTAGCAATCATCAGAGGTTCATTTTGGCTCATTTTGCACATGTTCAGTTCTTTCGCTCACTTATAAACGTAATTTTAACATCTCAAGAGATTAATTTATCGTCTGCTCCCAGGCCACCCTGGAGCACGAAGAGTCCAAGATCCTGCGTGTCCAGCTGGAGCTGAACCAGGTGAAATCGGAGGTTGACAAAAAAGTCGCAGAGAAAGACGAAGAGATCGAGCAGCTGAAGAGGAACAGTCAGAGGGTCATCGACACCATGCAGACTAACCTGGACGCTGAGGTCCGCAGCAGGAACGACGCTCTGAGACTGAAGAAGAAGATGGAAGGAGACCTGAACGAGATGGAGATCCAGCTGAGCCACGTCAACAGACAGGCTGCCGAGTCCCAGAAACAGCTGAGGAACCTACAGGGACAAGTCAAAGTAAACACATCAACATGAGGGAAAAGTTTAACAGAGACAGCTCAATGAAACATGTATATAAAAACATGTATAAACATTTGTTAATTCATCAAGGAGAAACATTGAAGAGGAACATTTAACGACAGTTTTCTCAGTGAACTCAGAGCTGTTTTTCTTTCCATCCAACCAGGAAGTACAGATTCACTTGGACGACGCTCTGAGAAGCAGCGAGGACATGAAGGAGCAGGTGGCGCTGTCGGAGAGGAGGAGTAACCTCCTGCAGGCGGAGATGGAGGAGCTCCGTGGAGCTCTGGAGCAAACGGAGAGGAGCCGCAAGCTAGCAGAGCAGGAGCTGCTGGATGCCAGCGAGAGGCTGCAGCTGCTGCACTCACAGGTACACACATCTGCATTTATCCACCAGATTAGAGAAAGAGACTGAAACAAAAACACAACTCATATTTCAACTGTTAGTTTTGAATTAAAAAAATAAACACCTAAATTACACACAATGTACTGTTGATGAGCTATTGGTATGAACTAACCCACCTGTCAAAAGGCCACGCCCCCTCTTATAAATATTCATATCATTTAAACAGATATATAAAAAAAGTAATCCCTTTACGGTTTTCATGAAAAGGAAATAAACTCAAGAGAACAGACATTTTTGAAACCAGGCAGTATTCCTGTTTATTTCTACAATGAAGTGAAACATTTCAACATAAGGCTTTATGGGGAGTGACTCATGTTTGGGGCCTGCCTCCAGTGGCTACTTAGGGAACAACACCTGTTTTGAATTGTCGCTATACAAATAAAGATTGATTGATTGATTGATTATTGTTTCAACACCTTCACCATCATCATCTGTCTGACAGAACACCAGTCTGCTGAACAGTCGGAAGAAGCTGGAGGCTGATCTGTCGAACATTCAGGCTGAGATGGACGACAGCGTTCAGACGGCGAGGAACGCTGAGGAGAAGGCTAAAAAAGCCGTCACAGACGTAAAAAAAAAAGATCATTAATATTCAAACAAATATGATACGTTTACGACTTACTGTTTAAAGATCATGTTATATTCTCTGATGCACAAAGAAACATCCAGTTATTAGGTACTGCATTATAGGCGGCCATGATGGCGGAGGAGCTGAAGAAGGAGCAGGACACGTGTGCTCACCTGGAGAGGATGAAAAAGAACCTGGAGGTGACGGTGAAGGACCTGCAGCAGCGACTGGACGAGGCCGAAAACATCGCCATGAAGGGCGGGAAGAAGCAGCTGCAGAAGCTGGAAGCTCGGGTGATGAGTCGTCCTTCCACTCATTTATCAAAACCTTTCTGATGAAATCCTGTCGCCTCATAGTGAGGAGGTTTCCGGTTCAAACCCCCATCGGACCGGAGCCTCTCTGTGCGGTGTTTGCACGTTCTCTGCATGTGTGGAATACTTCCTCGCAAAGTTCAAAGACATGCTCGTGAGGTTAATCAGTGATCAGTAGGTGTGAATGTGAGTGTGGCAGGTAGTCTATCTCTGCATGTCAGCGCTGTGATTGACAGGCGTTCAGTCCACGGTGTACGTCGCCCAATCACAGCTAGGATCGGCTCAAGCCCCCTCGTGAAAATGGGCTATAGATTATGGATGGAGGACAAGAGAAACCGTTTAGTGTGTTTATTCAAGATATTCAGATTTTACTCTCCCGTATGTATGAAGTTAACCTGTTGTCTTCAAACTTTTTGTCTGCAGGTTCGCGAGCTGGAGAACGAGGTGGAAGCTGAACAGAGACACGGATCAGACGCCGTGAAAGGAGTCCGAAAACTGGAGCGCAGGATTAAAGAGCTCACCTATCAGGTAAACTGTCAGCATACCTGCTCCAGATTTTTATACAAAAGTTATCAAATAGAGAGTTAAACTTGTCAGTCAGAAGTGAAAAAGTCTTCAGGTGATATAGTCGTAATAGATGGAAATGCAATCTGAAAATACAACTATAGACAGAAGAAAAGTGATCGTGACTCTACTTCTTACTTTAAATTAAACTCATTTTGTGGCCTCGTCTGTTGGCAGGATTTATGATGTCTCTGATCAGCAATCCTATACTATAACAAACTCCCAGGATTCCTCACTACTTCATGACATCATCCAGCTTAATCTTTAGTCTCTCAGCGTAACTCTACCTTCATCTATTGGCCATTTTGTGTAACACAAATGTGGTGTTGGATCTGAACTAAACATTTTCCCTTTATGTAAAAAAAGAGAAACAAGTTGACAGATGGAGGCAGAGGGAGACCGAGTGCTGCCTTTAGATAACAGCTGTTCCTTTCTCTGTCGAGAATCCTTTCACACTGCAGTCAGAGAATTAGATCTCACAATCTGGTGAAGTTGATTTGATGTCCCTGTTCAGTCTGACGAAGATAAGAAGAACATGATGAGGCTGCAGGAGCTGGTGGACAAACTGCAGCTGAAGGTCAAAGTGTACAAGAGACAAGCTGAGGAGGCTGTGAGTCTGAATTTATCGTTAATATGTTTTTTTATTTAGCGGTCAAAATCCAAGTCTGACTCATTACTTTTAAAATAACCAGTATTATTACTGGTATTAGTAGTACTTTTAGTAGAATTAATGTTATTGCCGTTATTCATCGGGCCACACAAGGGCGCTCATGTGCTCCTCAGTGCTGATTTGCTCTCGGGGCTTTCTTACCACTCCATACACACTTTCACTCAGTTTGCAGTCTCGCTGGAGGACTGGGGCTTCAGTTGTTTTGAGAGAGAATTAAAAACAGCCTTGTCAGCTGGTGCTAGATGGTCTCAGACCAAATTATCCTTTAAGATGAAAACAGTTGTCAAAATTGTAATCTGATTTGTTTTATCAGTATTTTTTTTTTCTTCATATTATTAGAATTATTCCTTTTTCATCCTTCATTAATTGATGTAGGAGGAGCAGGCCAACACTCACCTGTCGAAGCTGAGGAAGGTGCAGCACGAGTTGGAGGAGGCCGAGGAGCGAGCTGACATCGCTGAGTCTCAGATCAACAAGATGAAGGTGAAGAGTCGAGATCTGAACAAGGTGAGTCAGTCATCTTCGACTTCTCAAACATACATCCTCGTGATGATCAAAGAGTCATCCTTATGAACAGCATGTCCTTTGCCTCTCATTTTCCTTCTCTCAGAACAAAGACAGTGGAGAGTAGTCTCAGGAGTCCATGGTGATGATCAAGTCTGCTGTGTGTGTAAGCTAGTGTGCAACATACTCTTAACATGTATTCATCTATTTTTCTTTAAAAGCCTTCATTTTGTCAGCCTTCAAATTATTCAGTTTCCTGGAAGTTTTGAACAGAAGTAAATGTTTTTTTTAGAGTAAATCAGCAACAGGCACATTTCATCCATAAATATTCACATTTTAACCACCTGATGGAAAATTAAAATACATACATGTAATATTACCCGTTTGTTTAAATCAATGTGACAAAGCTCATGAAGCCTCACCCACACCTATGAAGAAAGCAGCTCCTATTGTTAAATAATCTCATTTCGATCTGAAGTTTAATTAATAACGCTGAAAGTGGTTTCAGACTAATCTTGCTTTGATCTGTTCGCTTCCCTGACTTTTCATATGCACAAGAAATGTGATTAGAATTGTGTTTCTATATGAAACCAACACTAGAGGGCACCAAAACGAGTTTTAATCTCTTTATTGTGGCTTTAAAAAAAGATGATGATGGTGTTGTTGTGTAGCTGATGTATGTTGCCTTATAAAATACACAATAAACAATAAAATAAATGTTGATGAAATACGACCTGTTTTTGTAATTGATTGTACAAAAGGCCTGTCACCATTACATCATTAAGAATATGTTGAACATATTAGGGATTATTTGGTGCCTGTTTATTTAAATGCAATCAAAGACAGTCGCAACAGTTTATTCTTAATATGACATTTATTTGTGATCTCAAACAAATAAAGAGTTAGTGAGTGAGTGGTGCTGAAGCCTCTGTGGCTGTTTCTGTGTTTTTGAATCATGATGGATGAGTAAATGGATTAACTAAGGATATATAAAAGGACTTGATACACCAGCTAGAGGAGAGAATTATCCAGTTAAAGAGCAATTAAACTCATTTTGAGTTACTATTATCTAAATCTTGTTAATATGAAAACATTTTTTTATTATTATATTTGTTGTTTAAAAATAGAGATATATTTGTGTTTATATTTTGTTCACTGACAGAATGGGATTTCATGTCATGACTTTAGATGTTATATAATCTATAAAAAAGTATCTTATAAATACTTAATCATTATTATAGTTTAAAATATTACATTTGGTAAACTATATTTGTTATTAGTTTTCAAACATGCGTTTCATCATGCACATTTTAAAGTCTTGTCTGACTCTCAGCTACTCGCTGGGTCCTTCCTGAGTCTGGAAAACACAAATATTGATTCAGAAACATTCCTGAAGAATTTGATGGAAAACAGATAAATCAAAGCAGCCAAAATCTGTCCAATTTGAAATACAATAAAAACATACAAAAAAAAATACACTAAACATTTATTGGACAAAATAGAACACATTTTATATTTTCCTTATAGATTGTATATTATAGTAAATTGTTTATATTCCCTTTGTTTGAAACGTTTAGAAGACTACGGTATTTTAAAGTGTCTTTGGCCTGCATTCTCCATAATGTCCAGCAGGGGGCAGATCAGTAGAGAAGTCTTATAAAAACGAGCACTCTTCTCCCCTGAATTATTATCTCACCAGACAAATACCACATGACTTTATGGTCTCAGTGTCCAGTTTCAAGTCTTCTCTAATAAAGCATGATGCTCATTCAGTAAACTATGGTCCCACGTAGAGTCTAATTAAACATTTAGCATGGTAGGATGTGGGTCAACCTGTGACTGATAAATGTTCATGTAGCTCTTTTGTTCAGTTAGTCAAAGCTGGCATCCCTTAATTTATAGATGTACCATGCTAACAAAGGTAGTTCTTTTAGACGCCTCCCTCCTCATTAGCTCCACCCTCTTCATAAATACAGTCACTTCTGGCTCCAAAAAAAAACCCGAATAACTTAACTCTAAGCAGCTGACATTGCATAATTACTGTGCATATAAAATGAGAACAGAATACTTAGATGATAATGAAAATAATTAGAAGACACACAGTCAGGTACCTTCGCTCCTATTTCTCTGCTCTTCACTCTCATCTTGTTGGCCAGAGACTCGGCTACATCAGCTCTCTCTTCAGCCTCCTCCAGCTCGTGCTGAGCCTTCCTGAACCTCGCCATGTGCACATTACACTGCTCCTCCTTTAAATAAACAGTTTGACATTGACATTATATGTAAGTGTTATAAACTTAAACATGCACAAAATAAAGTGCTGTAGACCCAGCTTCTTCAGCCTCTATGATATTTATATATGTATTGACACTTGTTTACAGATCAACAAAGTGGGATGAAGACTCACAGCCACCTCGCTGTGTGCCGTCTGTGTGAACACATTCAGAGTCACACTATCTCTCATCCTCTTTGCTGCGTGTGATATATTCAAACACGTTAACCCGTTCATGAATAACTCACAGCCTCTTCAGCGTTGCGTTTGTACGCCTTCATCTTGCTCTGCAGTTTGTCCACCAGGTCCTGCAGTCTGACGTTGTTTTTTTTGTCTTCATCAGCCTGAAGGACAACACAAAACCTTTATTAGTGCGTTCTCCTTGTTTCAGTTTCAGGAGGGCATCGATGTACGATCAGTAACAGAATCGGAGAGCGTGTACCTGGTAGGAGAGCTCTTTGATTTTCCTCTCATACTTTCGGACTCCTTTGATGGCGTCTGTGGAGCGTTTCTGTTCAGCCTCCAGCTCCGTCTCCAGCTCACGAACCTACCGACAAAAAACACTTCAGATGCTAGTTTATTTCATACTGAGGCATGTTATATGCAGTTCCTATTTAAAGACACTTGACGACACTTTGGACGAGGTGAAATAAAACGTACCCCTCCTCCAGTTTTATTTGCTTTGGA
The DNA here is from genome assembly GCF_947650265.1 of Symphodus melops. Classification (NCBI taxonomy): domain Eukaryota; kingdom Metazoa; phylum Chordata; class Actinopteri; order Labriformes; family Labridae; genus Symphodus; species Symphodus melops. The sequence continues at coordinate 4,874,011 of NC_136707.1, forward strand.
GGTTTTTCTCTTGCTGTTTTCTCTGCATGTTCTTTCATTTATGAATCGTGAACTGAATTTCATTTTCATACCCGAGCTTCCAGCTTCTGCAGCTGCTTCTTCCCGCCCTTCATGGCGATGTTTTCGGCCTCGTCTAGTCGGTGCTGCAGGTCCTTCACCGTCACCTCCAGGTTCTTTTTCATCCTCTCCAGGTGAGCACACGTGTCCTGCTCCTTTTTCATCTCCTCCGCCATCATGGCCGCCTGCAGAGAGGAGGATTGCTTCATACATTTCTCTGTGTCTTGGTGAATGAAACGTACGTCCTGGGGTCTCTTACGTCAGTGATGGCCTTTTTGGCCTTCTCCTCTGCATTTCTCGCCTCCTGAACTGCTTCTTCGATCTCAGAGTGAAACTGAGTCACGTCGGCCTCCAGCTTCTTCTTGGTGTTTAGGAGACTTGTGTTCTGACAAAAGAAGATAAAACGTCTTAATTCCTAATGCAAAGACTTGGTGACTTCCATCAGAAAAAAATCCAAACATGTCACCTACCTGAGAGTGCAGAAGCCCCGCCCTGTCACTGGTGTCGATCAGTTCCTGTTCGGCGAGTTTACGGCTGCGCTCGCTCTGCTCGACGACGGCTCGCAGCTCCTCGATCTCGGCCTGCATCAGTGTGTTTCTACGCTCCATCATGCCGACCTGCTCCTTCATGTCATCGTGTGCTCGCAGAGAGTCGTCCAGGTGGATCTGAGCATCCTGGAGGGAAGCATAAAATCATTACAGCCAATAAGAGGTGAATGGGAGAGCCTCCAAACATTTGTATCTGGACTTACAAAGTACATAATATCGTTGTACTGGGAAACTTTAACATACTGTATGTTAAGTTTTTGCACACTTCATATATGTTTTTAAACTTGTTGACGTGTTTACTTTGAGTTGTCCCTGTAGGTTCCTCAGCTGTTTCTGGGACTCGGCCGCCTGTCTGTTGGCGTGGTTCAGCTGGATCTCCATCTCGTTCAGGTCTCCATCCATCTTCTTCTTCAGTCTCAGAGCGTCGTTCCTGCTGCGGACCTCAGCGTCCAGGTTAGTCTGCATGGACTCCATCACTCTCTGGTGGTTCCTCTTCATCTGCTCCATCTCCTCCTCCTTCTCCGCCAACTTCCTGTCCACCTCCGCCTTCACCTGGTTCAGCTCCATCTGAGCTCGGAGGATCTTGGACTCCTCCTGCTCCAGAGTGGCCTTTAAAAACACAATGATGTCATGAAACTGATTGGTTTTTATGACTTTCGTGAAGTCTTGTGATTTTGAATGGAAGTTTGAAATGTACCTCAGCTTCTTCTAGAGAGATTTGAATGTCATATTTTTCCGTCTCCACCTGCTTCTTAAATTTCTCGAGTTCATGGACTGTCTTCCCGCTCTCCCCGAGTTGTTCCGTCATGTCCGAGACCTCCTCTGTTGGATGACAGAGAGGCTTTTAAAATAAACGATTTGCTTTAGATTCAAACTGTCTGTTAAGCAGCAGCATTTGACTCACGCTGCAGGTTTTTGTTCTCCCTCTTCATGGTCTCCAGATGATCGAGAGCTTCTTCGTACGAGTTCTTGAGTTTGAACAGCTCCGTGCTCAGGGAGCGAGACTCTTTCTGAGAACTCTCCAGCTCGGCCTGAGACTCCTCGAACTTCTGCTTCCACTCAGCCAGAATCTAATTCAGCAGACGAGACAAAGACAACAAGACGACATTTGACTGTGGAGCTGCAGGTTAATGCGAGGTCAGAGAGTTACTGACATTTTTAAATGCAGAGAAAATGAACGTGTTTTCAAGTGACAGAACGGACCTTATCAAAGTTCCTCTGCTTCTTATCGAGTGTGGCGGCTAAGCTGTTGGATCTCTCCACGTCCACCATCAGGTCCTCCATCTCATTCTGCAGACGCTGCTTGGTTTTCTCCAGAGACGCACATTTAGAGTTGATGGCCTCAATCTGCTCCTCAGCCTCCTGCAGACGCTGAGCCAGCTTCTTCCTGACAAACACGACGATTCAAGTATTTTTGTGTTTACTACTTGACCTCCTTAAGCTCCTCTGTAAATAAATGATGCCTTGATCTGTTCTTTGACTGTTAGAAATGATGTGTTGAGATTACTTGGCCTCCTCGAGCTCCTCCGTCCTCTGGATGGCGTCAGTCTCGTACTTATTTCTCCACAGAGCCACCTCCGTGTTGGCTTTGGATAAACTCCTCTGCAGCTCCGCCTTCGCCTCCTGCTCCTCCTCATACTGCTCCCGCAGGAGGTCGCAGTCATGACGGGCTGACTGCACGCTGTGAGCCAGAGCGTTCTTCGCCTGATGAAGAGGAAGAGGTGGTGCTTCATGAAGAAAGTGGACAGCAAAACATAAACTTTTTTTTTTTTTTTTTTCCGAACCCTTTGGTCACCTTGGTCTCCTCCTCGATCAGACGCTTCAGCTCGTCGATCTGAGTCGTGAATCCTTGTTTCCCTCTCGTCAGCTGAGAAATCAGACTCTCTCTCTCCTCCATCTGCCGGGAAAACTCCGCTAACGACGAAGAGGGAAAAAGTTGAACACATACATTTATAAATATCTACTTTAACAAAAAACTGTTCAGGACAAACTACAGAACTAACAGCACTTTTTCCATTACACATTCCCAAAGTCCCTGAACTGAAAATGTTAGCATGTTAGCAAACTACAGAAGTGCAAAAGTTCACACAGTGTTCACATTTGTATAAATGATTTGTTTCTTTTTTGAAAGAGAAGTTTTTCAGATTCAGCATCAAAACACTTACCGTTCTCAGTCTGGAATCGAGCCCTCTGATTGGACAGATCGTTGATTTGTCGCATGCATTCTTCGTTTTTGGTCTTCAGCTCTAAAAGCTGATCTTCAAAGGAGCGGCATGTTTTCTCCAAGTTCACCTAGAGTGTTTCACCACACATTCATCCGGTAAACATTTCATTACCTCGTGTTGATTCTCCACATTTAAAGAAAACACACCTTAGTTTTAGCCACAGTCTCCATGTTGACGGCCAGGTCGTCGACCTCCATCTTCAGCTCGCTCTTTTCCTTCTCCAGTTTCTGTTTGATCCTCTGCAGGTTGTCGATCTGCTCGCCGAGCTCTGCCATGCTGTCCGCCTGTTTCTTCCTCAGCGCTGCGTTCGTGGCCTCGTGGTGCAGCGTCGACTCCTCCAGATCTCGTCGAAGTTTCAAGAACTCTGCCTCCCTCTTTTTGTTCATCTCGACCTGAGCGGCGGTCGCTCCTCCGGCCTCCTCCAGACGCTCGCTGATCTCCTCGATCTCCCGTGAGAGGTCGGAGCGCTGCTTCTCGATCTTCGCCCGCACAGCTCGTTCAGCCTCCACTTCCTCTTCTAGCTCTTCAATACGAGCCTGAAAGTGTAGATAAACAACATAAACCCTCAACTGATTGCAAACAGACCTATTGATTATTGATCATTTTGAATCACACAGCTGTTCGGTTACATGCAGCTCCTTCATCTTCTTCTGCAGCTGGTTATTGATTGCCTGCTCGTCCGATATTTTACTGAGCAGCTCATTGTTCTCAAACTCTTTCCTGAAAATCAAGAAGAAACACAATGTCATATCTTTTCTCCCCTCATGCACATTAAACATGATCAGGTCTGAGGTTACTTCTTAATCTTCTCCTCAGATTGCTGCTTGTCATTCTCCAGATCCATGATGGACTCCTGAGACAGTTTCAGATCTCCCTCCAGCTTCCTCTTCGCTCGCTCCAGATCCATCCGGACCTTCTTCTCTTGTTCCAGAGATGCCTCCAGCTTCAACACAAAGTGCACAGGTCAAGTTAAACTTCTGTTCAGATCGTGTGGTCAAGGTTAGAAAGTATCTTCCACAGAGTTTGAACTTGTAATGTAATGGCTGTTTTTTTATTTCCAGCTCCCTCACGTCATCGACTTGTTGCTCGAGCTTCGTCTTGGCTTTGCTCAGAGAGTTCACTTTGTCTTCTTCAGCCTGAAGATCATCCAGCGCCTGCTGATGAGCCTCCTGCAGCGCTCGCTTCTCCTTGGTGAGTTTGCCCAAGTTTTCATCCTGACCGGCCAGCTCCTCCATCAGGTTTTTAACCTGCAGAAGAAGAATGCAACAAATCAATATGAGAGAAACCGACTACGTACGGAATAGTAAATAATGTCATGTTGGTTTTTGGAGAATCTAAAAGCTGATTGAAAGGATTATGTGTAAAAAAAACAAAACATGTCAGACTAATTAATTTGAAGCCTTTAAAAATAATAATGTTGTTGTTTGCAGGAGCCATGAAAGCAGATGTGTTCAAGGAATCCAGCTGTTTCATCTCAAAGTTTAAGCAAGTGTGCAGTCACTGTTTATAAACTAAAACTCATGGTATTATCACATTTGGCAACAGTTTTGGAAAGAGTAGCCAGTGTTTTAAATATTGCCCATTTTTAGTGAAAACTAATGCAAGTTTTGAGAAGATTTAAATTACCCTGCAGTAAATTTAGAAAAAGCATCTACCAGAAATAATCAAAGATGAAACCATATTTAATTGACATTCAAACAAAGAAGCCAAATCTGGAATAAATCAGTCAGTCATCTCAGTGGTTTTGAGATGAAATCACAAACCTTGTTTTCTGTGGCGTGCTTCTCCTTCTCCACTTTAGCGAGCGTCATCTCCAGATCATCGATGTCTTTCTTCAGCTCCGAACATTCGTCTTCCAGCTTCCTCTTCTTGGTGGTCAGCTCAGCCGACATCTCCTCCTCGTCCTCCAGCCGCTCGGTCACCTCTTTGAGTTTGGCCTCCAGCTGGATCTTACTCTTGATGAGTCCTTCACACCTCTCCTCTGCATCACACAGATTCTCTGAGTCCTGAGCAAAGCAGGAAAACAGGAAGACTTTATTGTTAGGACGATGACATCGAACTAAAAGGTTGACATCATATTTAGATCATATTTATGAATATAGAAATAATAGAATGTGTAAATACTGCTTGAACTTGGAGCATGAGATTATTTTTGTCCTGCAGCAGAGAAACCATCTTCTCTTCGAGCTCCTTCCTCTTGGATTCCAACTTTGACAGATCCTCTTTACATTTGACAAAGTCCTCTTTCATGGTCGCCATCTCCTTCTCAGTCTCAGCGCTCTTCAGAAGTGGTTTTATTTTGAAAAACAGCTTCATCCACGGCCAGTGTTTCACATTCATGAAGGAGCGCAGATTATACTGCAATATCCAGACGCAATCTCTATCAGAAAGAAAATAGCTGTCAGCAAAAGTGTTCAACTGTATATAGTCTGTCATTTTAGAGCATGATTCTTACTTCTGTGCGATTAAGTTGGTGAATTCTTTCCTCATGAGGTAACCACGACACAGCGCCTGAGTCTGAGTCACCAGAGACACCAGTTTTTCATCTCGCAGCTCCTCCAGAGTGCCAAGCAGACCGGCTTTAAAGAACACCTTTGGTATTCATATTGATACAGAAATATGTTGTATTAATGTTTCACTAAGTCCATTCGTGTTCAAAAATATGTCAATTCTAAGACCTCCAATAGTTGAACCTTGTGAGACATTTGTCCTCTGACCTTTGTTGATCCAAATCTGTACTGAGTGTGATCAAGATCAATGGACCCGAGAAGCTTCTCAGAAGCTTTCTTTCCATCGATGAACTGGCCCTCAGGGATTGCGCTGGCATTCAGGATTCTGTATCTGCACAGATAAAGATGAAGACAAATTATCGTCATCTATTTCGATTAAAGGCTGTATTAGTTACCTTTATGCTTCAGGAACAGATCAGTGACCTCTGCTTGAAGTCAGCATACAGGATCCTGCTGGGAAATCCTTTCCTACAGATCCTGATCCCCTCGAGAACGCCGTTACAACGAAGCTGATGGATCACCAGGTGATTATCCATGATACCTACAAGAAGTTCACAAAATGCCTTCAGGACGTAAACATGATACCAAAAGGAAGTTCACAACATAAAAAAACCTACTGTATGGAAAGTACCCATAATACCTACAGCAAGTACACACCATGAAACCTAGAAGAAGTACACATCAAGAAACCTAAAAGAAGTACAACTCATGATACCTAAGAGGTACACATCATGATACCTAAGAAGTACACATTATGATACCTAAGAAGTACACATCATGATACCTAAGAAGTACACATCATGATACCTGAGAAGTACACATCATGATATCTAAGAAGTACACATCATGATACCTGAGAAGTACACATCATGATACCTAAGAAGTACACATCATGATACCTGAGAAGTATACATCATGATACCTGAGAAGTACACATCATGATACCTAAGAAGTACACATCATGATACCTTAGAAGTACACATCATGATACCTAAGAAGTACACATCATGATACCTACAAATGACACATAATGTCATGGGGAAGTATACATGATACCTTAAAAGGAGAAATAAAAACCAAGAAAGAAGTACACAAGATGCCTCAAGATAGTTCAGATTATCCCTACAGCAAGTACACATGATACCTTCAGTACAGTTAGTGCACATGATAGCTAAATTACATGATGGTACCTACAAAAAGAACACATGATGATACCGAAAATAATTAGGCATCATGGTATTTCAAAGTAGTGCACAATAGTACAGGAAGTGTTTTTAAGATCAATTCTTACCTGGAGTTTTGACCTCATTGGGAATCAGGCAGCGCACAAAGTGAGGGTGTGTGCTTCTCAAGTTTGTCATTAGTTTTCCAAGATTTTCCTGCAGCAGAAAAAATATTCAAAGAATGAACATTTTCTTCTTCTTGCATTGATGGATCAGTAAAATACTTACCTGGGCAAGTTTCTCTTTGATCAGCTCACAATTAATTTAAATCAACTAAAACAAGAATTTAGCGGCACACCCATGTACCTCCTTTTTAAAATACATACCCCGCTGATTGGTTAAACCTCTGACACACAAACTGTTAACACTGTTGAAAACATGACATTCAATTTGGACCTCCAATCTACAATGAGGTTTACAGTTTGTCAGATTTAATGTTTCACTGGTTTCTAGTTGAGATGTTTTAATCAATGACTATGAGATCCTTTAGTTGTATGAAGGAAGAAGAAAAACTAGACCTTGTGGTCTTAAATCTGCTTCTGGGACCAATTAGCAACAAGGTGATGTATTGTTTTCTTGCATTTTCAATCAGATCAATAATTGAAAATTTACAAATGAGTTACATGACAATCCAGTCATGTCAAACTTTTACTCGACATCCTCAGAGGCTGAACAGGCTCTGGGGTTTCAGTTTGATTGATCAGTGGATTAAAAACAAAACATAGGCATCATTTCAGTGCAGTAAAGTCGTAATTAAACAGGTGATCACTTCTGTACCCTGAAAACAGCTGACACCGTCTGAAACGAGCCGCCCTTCTTCTTCGCTCCTTTCTTTCCACCTTTCCCTCCTGCGGCGTCTCCGCCAGAATCTACCAAACACAGATACAAGAGCGCTTTGACAAGAGGGGTCAACATTTACACTCGCTGATATCTGTATGTCAAACCGAAAGTTTTGTTGCTGTCTTGACATTGATTACTAAAAAGAAACCTTTCTGATTATAATCAAATGTGTGTACCTGCGTCACCTCCTGAAAAGGAAGCATACAGGTAGGCCAGGAGCTTCATGGGAGACTTCTGGTAGAGTTGAACCACTGACTCGTTCAAAGGGTCTTTGTTCTTCTCCAGCCAGCCGCCGATGTTGTAGTCCACATTGCCGGCATAATGGAGCAATGAGAAGTGAGCTTCAGGCTTCCCCTTGACCACCTTCGGCTTCTGGAAAGCACTGTTCTTCCCCATGTGTTGGTCGTACAGTTTGTTCTTAAAGGACGTGTCTGAGGCTTTGGGGAACATACACTCCTCCTCCAGGATGGAGAAGATCCCCATCGGCTGGAAGTGTCACAGACAAGAATTCAAACGTGTTAAATGAGGTTAAACAAGGTCAAATGTCAAGTGATGGTCAGTAGGCAGGTCTCACCTTCTCTATGAGCTCGATGCAGGCTGCTAAGTCCATACCAAAGTCAATGAACTCCCAGTCGATTCCCTCCTTCTTGTACTCTTCTTGTTCCAACACGAACATGTGGTGGTTGAAAAACTGTTGCAGCTTCTCGTTGGTGAAGTTGATGCACAGCTGCTCCATGCTGTTGAACTGTCACAAAACAAGCTTTTAGTGTATGAAACATCAGAATACTAGTGAGAAGAGTTACAGATCATCCGGACGAGTAGCTAGAATTTCATCCAGCTCTCACACTCACGTCAAATATTTCGAACCCTGCGATGTCCAACACGCCGATGAAGAACTGCCTCGGCTGCTTCGTGTCAAGCATCTCATTGATCCGGATCACCATCCACAAAAACATCTTCTCGTACACTGACTTAGCCAGCGCTCCGACAGCATTCGTGACCTGATCAATTCAAAGATACTTGGGTTCAGTTTCCATCAACCAGTGGGGTTTGTTCAGTCCAGTTTGGTACAGCTCGGAACAGCAAACCCTAAACTTGCTTGTGTTTCCACATGCAACTGTGCCATTATTAGGTCAGCGGCAGGTCAGCCAGATCTTGTATGATCACAGCGTATTGAGCATCTTCACCTGTTACATCAAACAGATAGATAAAAGGTGGAACATTACCTGTGGGACCGTCTGGCCTTTGGTCACGTATTCATTCCCCACTTTGACTCGAGGGTAACACAGACCCTTCAACAAGTCAGCAGAGTTCAGCCCCATGAGGAAAGCCACTTTGTCGGCCACTGAGAAAAGAAGATCAATGTTTAGTTCATTATATCACATACATACAGACATGAATACATTACACATGTATGATGTGTTCTAGTTCTTTATAAGAGAAATTGATATCTGATTTGTATCTTTTTTTATAGATGTAGGTCTCACCCTCAGTGCCATCGGGCTCCGCCTGCTCCTCTCGCTGCTTCTGTTTGAACTTCATGTTCCCATAATGCAACACGGCTCCAGTGAGCTTGTAGATGGAGACTTTCTCTTCGTTGGTGAAGCCCAGAATATCAGTGGCAGTCTGTGACATTAAACGTCAGATTAAGCAGAAGACAATGAAGCGAAAGTGAAGTCGTGGACAAACAGATTTCTCACGTCTGTAGCCAGCAGCTCTTCTTTGTCGTCGATGCTGGCCACAGTGATCTGACCCTGACTGATCATTGGGAAGTCATACGGGTTTGTTGTTATCAGAAGCATTTCTGAGGAATGAAAAAAAAAAAAAGTTTAGTTTTAGCAATGTTTCCATGGAAACCTGCAAGATAAAAAGTGTTACCGATGAGCTCAGGTTTGTGTCCTGTCATAATCTGATAGAAGATGTGATAGCTCCTCTCTTCAGTCAGCTGGAACGTCACTCTCGACTTCTCCAGCAAATCTGCAGATAATATTTATAGAATCAGATTGTTAAAAAAGTTGTTTTTTAGTCAAAGATAGTACGACTTGGCAAGCTTTCTTTTGATTGAATAAAGTCCAAAAGTCTTTATATGACTTGATTATTGGTTGGTTGATTCTCAAAGCCACAAGTGATTTTCTTTGTTTCTTTCTTTTCTCGATTGTTCTTGTTGTGTTTATGATTATCATTGTAGTTAGTGCCATTTGTTGTTTGCCTTTAATCAGCCTAATTCGTATTCTGTGCATAACTCCTTAGGATTTCTATTAAAAATAAATGAAGTGGTAGTAACGTGAAAAAGAAACAAACAACACAAACTTACAGGTTTCAATATCAGCGGAAGCCAGTTTTCCTGTGGTTCCGAAGTGAATTCTGATGAATTTGCCCTGTTAAAATAAAATCCTCCGTGAGACCAGGCAGGTCACACAACAGAATTATACTTCTGTGTCAGGTTTTATGTATATTAAAACAAAAAGATGAAGTTTTAATACCGGCTCTTGGGTGAAAGATTACATTATAGAGCTCAAACTTACAAATCGTGAGGAGTTGTCGTTCCTCACAGTTTTGGCGTTCCCAAAAGCTTCAAGCAGAGGATTTGCTGAAATGATTTGATCTTCCAGCGTCCCCTGTGAGATCAGTTGCGTTAGAATCACACAGCCCAGTTTTCATGTTTTACATGACAGAGACAGATTACCTGTATTTTACCAGACGTGTGCTCTTTCTTGTCTCCTCCAGCCACTGCGATTGTCGCAAAGTACTGGATGACACGTTTGGTGTTGACGGTCTTTCCTGCACCAGATTCTCCGCTTTGGAAAGGAACCAAACAAATTCAATTAAAATGTTTGCTGACTAAATTATTTAAAAAAAAAGAAACCTCTTATTTAAATGCAGAATGACTCACGTGATCAGGACAGACTGGTTCTCACGATCTGTTGAGTACAAAAACCAGTCAGTCTCAATGAAATGATTTTAGTTTGTTTTTGGACATAATTATTAGATTATTACATGTTCGGTTCGATTCGATAGTTTGATCCAAGAGACAAAAATTTAACAGGATCCGACACATGAACAGACTTTCTATATAAAATGTTTTTGTACTTTCTGTTTTGGTGCAGAGCTTAGTCAGACAGTGATGTCACCACATCTGTGCACCAATCAGGATATGTAAGTTGACACAAGGAGTGCCATTCGCCTCGTGGTTAGTGTGCGCGCCCCATGTACAGCGGGAGGTTCAGGTCCAAATCCAACCTTTGGCTCCTTTCCTCAATGTCCTCATTCTCTCTCTCCCTGATTTCTGACTCTATTCACTGTGCTATGTGTAAATATGGACATAAAAACCCACAAATAAACCTTAAAAATAAATAAATCTGTTTGTTATAATTATGAAAACCTTCTGTAGCAGAACAACGCCCTCTGTGGTATAAAGTCGTAGTTATAAAATGATGGAAATTCAGTTCCTGTGATCACCTCTCTGCTGTGTCTCACCTGTGAGCATATTTTGATATGCGTTATCAGAGACGGAGAAAATATGGGGCGGAGCCTCCATCCTCTTCTTCCCTCTGTAGGCTGCCACCACCTGTGGGTCGTAAACTGGCAGCCATTTGTAGGGATTTACGGTGGCACAGAAGAGCCCCGAGTAGGTCTGCAGATGTATAAATAGAGATGCATATAAATATATGTGTATCCAGTACATAAGAGTCACTAATAATGGATGAAGACAAAGTCTGATCAGTCACATAAATCATCCAGGCTGCGTAACGATCTTTGAGGTTAAACAGCACAGACGGCTCGTTCAGGTGTGTCATCATCGCCATGTCCTCCATCTTATCGTACTTTGGAGGATTCATTGGGTGAACATCTTCCTCTTTGACTGTTACAATCTGAAAATTAAAGTTTAGACAAAAGATCAAAGACTAATATCAGAAAATCACCTTATCACTTAACAAAATCCAGAAAGATGAATGAAACCTTGTTTTTCACTTAGACAGTTTTAAAATATTAAAAACATTAATCACATTATTCATTTTAAAATCACAGAAAAAGAAGAGAGTTGGGTTTTGTAATGTGCAGCTGCTGATTGTGGTTCTGTATGAAAAATACTGTATGAACCTCATCAGCTTCTGTCTTCACAGTGACTTGTCCTCCGTCCCTCTTCTGGATCACTCCTTTGATGTACAGCTCCTTGGCATCGGGCACAAAGCAGGCGGTCCGAGCATCGAAAGGTCGGTTCTGAGCCTCAACTCGCTCCTTCTCAGGTTTACGGAGAAAGATGGACGCCGGCCCATACTGGGCCATCTCGGCGTCGCTGCTCATGCTGATAGCTAAGCTTTAAAAAAAAATCAAATCAGGAAATTAGATTTTTAAGTTTTTGTCAAGATTTTTAAACCAATTATTTCTGTCTTACTTACCGGTTTCACACAAGGGTTTATATATCAGAGATTTGTTGCTGGATTTCAAACACAAAAAGAGACAACCACATATTAGACACTAGTATTCAGTAAGTGAAATAAAATAAAACAAGATCATCAATGTAATGTATGAAATATTTAAATCCTGGATCTTACCGACAGTCAGTGAATGAGTCGTCTCTCAATGACCACCAGCAGGAGTTTAGGATCCTTTTATAAAGATGAGGGAGCTTGCTGGGAGGGGGGGGGGACAGACGCTCCAAACTTGGTAAAGTGACTTAAATGTCAATCAAGCAGCATTGTTGATCACTTAAATATAACAGAGGATGTTCAGGTGCTAATAGGAACCTGTCAGCAGCAGCAGGTGTTAATCCACAGGATCTATTTTTACATGCTCCAGCACTGTCAGAGCTGTCATTAAAACTGCTTAATGTTAGTGTGTTGTTTGCAGGATTTCATGTTTAATGATTAAATATTCAGTAAACATCTCATTATCTTTAATATGTAATGTGTTAACAGTGATCACGACTGTTCATTCTATGGGTATAAAACATACATAAGTGTCTCCTGGATGCGACATGACCTTCATGTCTTCTGGACTCGACCACCAGCTGCTAGTTCGAGGCTCCTTGGTGGGATTAAAAGGATCAAACTCCACATGGATGTCAAAACAAGGGCAACACTTACATTTGGAAATGTGTCATGAGGATGTTTGAGATCTTCCACTTTTCAGCCAATGCAAAATGATTGCTTATTTTGGATCTTTGTTTATGTGCAAAGTATTTGAAATGTGCCAAACCTGGGTCAAGTCAATAATTAGACGACTATGGTCTCTGAGTCTTTAATGATTTGAATTTGAGATTTAGGCAGCTAGAGAAATTCATAATGAGGTGTTTTGGGGTTTGTTTGTTTTTTAAACCCAAAATCAACTATTCAATTATTGAACGATATATCATCCAATTATCTGTAGCATATACCATGATAAGAACAACTTCCATATGAAATGTCTAAAGTTTATCAAATTATAACCACAAAAGTATCAATAACAATACAGAGACAATAATGCTATGCAAAGGTTTGAAACTGTTTCATTTATTTATTTTCTTAAATACTTTATAAACCTTTATAAACTGTTTTTATAATCAATGACACATTTTAACCTTTAGCGATAGTAGCAATTCATCTTCGATGGTCAACCAAATTCAAAAAAGTCTTACTTTCAAACAACAGTTTTAACCACTTCTGTGTGATACATCGTTTTCACTTACAATACATTTTTATGTTCATAGAGTTAAAGAAATATTGGTACATCATCAGAATAGAAAAGAGAAATAGACCAAGAATAGAGCCCTGTGGTACGCCAAAAACATATATATATATATATTTGTGATGAACTCAATAGATGAGAGAGGCAGTCCTAAATCCTAAATAATGTTCACATATACAACACACACATATATGTTATTTTATCCTGTGTGAAGGGTGTTGTTATCCAAGCCATAATCTATTTGTGTTGTATCGCAGGTCTGTTTTTTTCTCTAAGTGTCTCCTGCCAAGGTGAGTGTGACCTGGACACCTTGAGGGTAGTTTTCTGGTTTGTCTGCTTTGTTATCGAGTTAGCACAAGACGGTGTCGGTGATTAAAGCTGTGTGATCGCCGTGAGCGGGGAGTGACACATGACGACCGCATTTTAAAAAAAGCATGGCAGCTTTAGTAACTTGAGCTGTCAGTTTAGAAGAGGCGGTGTGAAGCGCAGCTCATCAAAGTTAAAAACACAGCACATCATCATTTCAATCAGCACTTAACAGCAATCATCACGTTTAACAATCAGAAATCAGAGCTTCTTCAGAAGTGTAAAACAAGTTATGATCATCTCATGTTATGATAATTAGGAGGCTTGTAGATTGTAAAAAAGACTAACATTATCCCCTATAAATTGTATGAATTATTGCATTTAATTAAACCTTTCAGATCGTAACAGTCAAAGACGAAGAGGTTCACCCAAGAATGATTTAACATTTGTTTTTAATTTTTTCACCTCACATGTCACACCAAGTTAACAGCAGCTTTAACATCAAGATTAAACATGACAGAGTGTTGCTGTCCTGTCACAGTTCACATCAACGTTATCACTTTGGTTTGTAAAACAGATCACGTCACACAGATGATTTTCATTATTCTTTCCCGAAATCTCGGCTTTTTGCTCGCAGTTTGTTAAGCTGCGACTCCGCAGTGTCGGCTCGCTCTTCTGCTTCCTCCAGCTCGTGTTGAACTTTTCGGAACTTTAGCAGATTCACGCTGGTTTGCTCCTCCTGAGACATCAGATTTTTATTTTTTCAAATGAGTTTTGGAAGTATGTACATTTCCGACATTGTTATACTCATGTTTTTTTTTATACTCACCGCCTCCTCACACTGACGCTTGTACGCTTTCACCTTCAGCTGCAGTTTGTCAACTAAATCCTGAAGTCTCACTGAGCTCTTCTTCTCCTCTTCTGCCTGTAACATGTGGGGATTTGTTTGTTTTTTTGCACCTTTTAATCAAATCTCATGAAAACATTAAACAGAAAGTTTGTATACCTTATAGGTAAGCTCTTTGATTTTCCTCTCATATTTCCGTAGGCCTTTAATGGTCTCGCCTCCTCTTTTCTGTTCTGCCTCCAACTCGTTCTCCAGCTCACGGACCTAAAACATAATCAATCACTTTGTTTCAGAATCAAAAATCATAAATTCCACGGGGGGAGTTGTTACAGTTCCTCCTTTAAATATTATACAGTAGCAGCATGAAATATAGAAACAGGCATATAGAATAACATAAGAAATAGAAACAAAGAAATTAGAACAAAAACACTGAGTCAATGAAGAATACGTACAGCTATGTACAAAAGAAAAGGGAATTGGAGATTTAAACAACACTGGCAAGTATAAAGAGAACAGTGCAATGTTGAATAGTGGAGTAATAGTACATTTAGGCTCAACAATTATGCTTTTGTTTCCTCATAGAAACTTTTCTTTCCTTCATTAATTTCTCACCCGAGCTTCCAGCTTCTGCAGCTCTTTTTTCCCGCCCTTTAAGGCGAGCTGCTCCGCCTCGTCCAGCCGCTGCTGCAGATCCTTCACGGTCACCTCCAGGTTTTTCTTCATCCTCTCCAGGTGAGCACAGGTGTCCTGCTCCTTCTTCAGCTCCTCAGCCATCATGGCCGCCTGCGTTTAAACTCAGAGTGAGACTTAAAGCTCGCGAGTTTGTGTCTGCGTCGAATCAAGGAGAGAGACTCACGTCCGTGATGGCTTTTTTAGCTTTCTCGTCTGCGTTTTTGGCCTCCTGGATGGTTTCCTCTATTTCTGCCTGCAGCTGGTTTAAATCAGACTCGGTCTTCTTCTTGGAGTTCAACAGGCTGCCGTTCTGATAGAAGGATCACATTAAAGAAAACACATTAATCACTATGTGTGTGGTTTGATCTACGGCCATACATCGACACATGGCTAGCACCTGAGCTAGCTCACCTGAGCGTGCAGCAGCTGAACTCGTTCGCTGACTTCCATCACTTCCTGTTCGGCCATCTTGCGGCTCCTCTCGGCTTGTTCGAGAGCTGCCGTCATCTCTTCGAGCTCGGCCGTCATAAGCGCGCTTCGACGCTCTGCGATGGCGAGCTGCTCCTTGAGGTCGTCCTGACTGTGGAGCACTTCGTCAAGGTGGACCTGTGTGTCCTGGAACAAAAAGATTAGGCCTTAAAACATTAAAACAGTTTTATGAATGTGGTTGTTTCTTGGATGTTTTTTTTTTTTTTTTTTTTCCCGCATCAAACCTTCAGTTGAGTTTGGACGTTCCTCAGCTGTTTGGTCGACTCGGCCGCAAGTCTGTTCGCGTGTCCGAGCTGCACCTCCATCTCGCTCAGGTCGCCCTCCAGCTTCTTCTTCACCCGCATAACGTCGTTCCTGCTGCGAGTCTCAGCATCCAGCGCGTTCTGAAGCGTGTCCACAGTTCTCTGATTGTTCCTCTTGAGCTGCTCGATCTCCTCGTCTTTCTCTGCCACTTTTCGATCCACCTCAGACTTTATCTGGTTGAGCTCCAGCTGAAGGTGCAGGATTTTAGCTTCCTCGTGCTCCAGGGACGACTACAAAGACAGATACCAAAGCTCAGTCAGTTTATTTTGAAGAAAAAAAAAGGAAGACATCTTTAATTCAAAGTCAAAACATGAACCTCGACTTCCTCCAGTGCGGCCTGTGTGTCTCTCTTCTCCTGCTCGGCCTGTTTCGCTGATTTCTCCAGCTCATGGATGGTTTTGGCAGATTGTGTGACCTGGTCAGTGATGTCAGAAATCTCCTCTGAGAATGTTAAAGAAAAGAAAATCTATTATAAAAAAAAACAAACATATGATTGTTTTTTTTTTTTTCTCGAACTCTTACGCTGTAGGTTTTTATTCTCTCTCTTCATGCTCTCCAGGTGATCAAGAGCTTCTTCGTATGAATTCTTCAGCTTGAAGAGTTCTGTACTCAGCCCCCTCGACTCTCTCTGAGAAACCTCCAGATCTGATAGAGTCTCCTCGTATTTCTGCTTCCATTCAGCCAGAACCTTAAGACCAAGAAAACGTGTGATCAACCCTGCCTTGACAAGAAATGAACACAAGGAGAGTCAGTAATAAAGACATGCTTTGTCAAAGTTCCTCTGCTTCTTGTCCAGCGAGGCGTTGGCAGCGTTCGACCTCTCCAGCTCCACCATGAGGTCCTCCACCTCTGCCT
Organism: Symphodus melops; assembly: GCF_947650265.1. Taxonomy (NCBI): domain Eukaryota; kingdom Metazoa; phylum Chordata; class Actinopteri; order Labriformes; family Labridae; genus Symphodus; species Symphodus melops. Next base: position 4,890,553 of record NC_136707.1, read on the forward strand.
GCAAACGCTGCTTGGTTTTCTCCAGAGATGCACATTTGACATTTGCCACCTCAGTCATCTCCTCAGAGTCTTGTAGCCTCTGAGCCAGCTTCTTCCTGAAAGACAAAAATGGAAAAATATAAAAAACATTGTATCATCAGCACCGCTTCATTCTAAGAAAACATGCCGTCAGTTCTCACTTGGCCTCCTCGAGCTCCTCGGTGCGCTGGATGGCATCCGTCTCGTATTTGGTTCTCCACTGAGACACGTCGCTGTTGGCCTTGGACAGGCAGCGATGGAGCTCGCCTTTGGCCTCCTGCTCCTCCTCGTACTGCTCCCTGAGCAGCTCGCAGTCATGGCGAGACGATTGCAGAGTGTGAGACAGAGCGCTCTTCGCCTGAAACAACGGGAGCAGACATGACCACTCTTTTAAAATTCCTTGCTGCACGTTTGAAATCTCGACTGCGTGAGTGGATGACCGTGAAAATGAGTCGCGTGTCTACAGACCTTCATCTCTTCGTCGAGAAGTCTCTTCAGCTCATCGATTTGGTGACTGCAGACAGATTTGACTCTATTCAGCTGAGACAGACTGATTTCCTTCTCTTCCATCAGACGAGTGAGCTCAGCTGTTCACGATGAAGACAACGCAAATAAATCAAAAGTTCATTTTCATCATTGCTTCAATCACTTTGCATTAACTACAGTAACGTACCATTTTCAGTCTGAAGACGAGCAGACAGAGTCGTAGAATCACTCAGAGACCTCTGAGCGTCTTCTGCTTTGGTTTTATATTCAGTCATTTGGTCCTCGAGGGTCCTGCATGTTTTCTCCAGATGAGCCTGAAAAATTAAAAATAAGTGTTGAATAAATGTACAAATGTATGTATAAATAATTAATACATGAATTAAAAAAAGGTTCTGTTACCTTGCTCTTCAGTATGCTTTCCGTGTTGCTCACCAAGTCGTCGATCTCCAGCTTCAGCTCACATTTTTCTTTCTCCAACTTCTGTTTCACCCTCTGGATGTTGTCGATCTGCTCACTGAGCTCGGCGACGCTGTCTGCCTGCTTTCTGCGCAGAGTTGCAGCGATGGATTCATGCTGCAGCGTGGATTCTTCCAGGTCTCGTCGCACTCTCAGAAACTCCGCCTCCCTTTTCTTGTTGAGCTCGGCCTGAGCGGCGGTCGCTCCTCCCGCCTCCTCCAGACGCTCGCTGATCTCGTCCAGCTCTCTGGAGAGGTCACATCGCTGCTTCTCCACCTTGGCTCGGGTCGAACGCTCAGCTTCAATTTCCTCCTCCAGCTCCTCCCCACGAGCCTATCGGGAAAGTAATTATCTTATACAGTGTTTTATTTTAGAATATAAAACTGAACACATTAGAATATGTCTGCTTTTGTTTCCACTGTACCTGGAGCTCTTTAATCTTCTTCTGCAGCTGGGTGCTGAGGGTTTGTTCGTCTTCGATCCTGCTCTGCAGGTCGCTGATCTCAAAGTCTTTTCTGAAATAAAGGTAAATGCAGAGGCGCTGCTTGTCAACAAGCAAGGCAGGCAACTGCTTGGGGCCCCTGGCCGGCAGGTGGCCCAACGGCTGACAAACTTTAAACCACAGCATTCCCTCAAAATGTGCACATTTTGCAATGACCTCACCTAATGGGGCCCCACCTGACAGCAATGACTCTCATCGCCCTGCTAAGTGTTGCATGCATTATTGCTGTGAAAATAATAATGGACTCTGGTTGGATGGGTCCCCCCATGACTGTTTGCCCAACAGACCCTCGAAGCAGCCCTGGGTAAATGATCTAAGGATGGTGCTGGTAAAGAGGCTGCAGTCCTTGAGACATTGTCTGCATGTTGGAATTAAACCCATGACCCTTTAATGACTCTCTCCTCTTAAACATGTTATGTCTCTCTTCAGCTGCCCTAACGAAGGTATGAGGAGCTCTCTTCACTTTCTGCGTACTGCCATATGACAGGATGATTAATGATTAGTCATTAATGTTTTCATTTTTTGTTCAATAATTTTGCTTTGAAAGCAGGAGAGGTTTTTTTTTTTTATACCAGGACATAATTACATTGTCCAGGACAGACCTGCTACAGATGAGCACATTACTTCAAACAAGATAAAGAACTGAGAGCCAGACTAGCTGTTTCCCTCCATTAGCAGTCTTTGGGCTAAGCTAACTAACTGAGGCTTTATTTTCACTCAAGCGGCTGCTTCTGCTGTTGTCAAAGGCAGAGATGGAAGTGCAAAAAACTGCAGTTCCTCTATGGTCCACTTGAGGCGGGTCAAGCAATGCAATCCAGTGCAATTAACACCCATTTAAAAATTATTTAAATCCATTTTTGTCTTATTGAATGGCAAGGATAGTTCAAAGAAAAACATACTTTTTCAGTTTCTCATCCGCCTGCTGTCGGTCGTTCTCCAGGTCCACGATTGTTTCCTGGCACAGTTTCAGATCTCCCTCCAGTTTTCTTCTGCATCTTTCAGAGTCCGCGTGATGCTTCTTCTCGTGTTCCAGCGAGTTCTCGAGCTGAACAAGACGCTTATGTCAACCATAAACCTGAGAAAAATAACCTATAGGATTCAAGGAAAAGGTCGCACACTCACATCATCGACCTGCTGCTCCAGCTTCATTTTCATCTTGATCAGACCGTTGACTTTGTCCTCCTCGGCCTGCAGGTCATCTAACGTCTGCTGATGAACCTCCTGCAGAGCTTTCATCTCTTTGGAATACTTCATCAGGTTTTCTTCCAGAGACGTCAGCTCCTCCACCAGATTCTTCACCTTCACAGAGAAACGTTTTCAATATGTCTTCGAGACATCACTAAGTGTTATTAATAGATAAATCAAACAAATTCAAGTACGTGATAAAGTAGGAACCTTGTTTTCTGTGGCGTGTTTTTCTTTCTCTACTTTGATGATTGTCAGTTCCAGGTCGTCGATGTCTCTTTTTAGCTCCGAACACTCGTCTTCCAGCTTCCTCTTCTTGGCCGTGATCTCGGCGTTGATCTCCTCCTCTTCCTCGACTCGCTCGGAGAGCTCTTTAAGTTTGGCCTCCTGGTGGATTTTACTCTTTATGAGACCCTCGCACCTCTCCTCTGCATCGCACAGGTTCTCTCTCTCCTGAAAGCAGAAGAAACCGTACTTGAAAGTATTGTGTTTGTACTAATAGGAACATATTTTTACTCAAACGGATTGTTTTATTTCTCCTCTTCAGTGTTTACATACAGCCTGGATTTGAAGGTAGAGGTCATTTTTCTCCTGGATGAGGACAACCGTTTTCTCCTCCAGCTCCTTCCTCCGAGCCTCCGACTTGGCAAATTCCTCTTTGAGTCGAGCAAACTCCTCCTTCATGCTCTGCATCTCCTTCTCTGCCTCTGCACAGCGTAACAGAGGTTTGATTTTGAAGAAGAGTCTCATCCAGGGCCAGTTTTTCACGTTCATGAAGGAGCGGATGTTGTACTGGATGATGAAGATGGACTCTCTGCAGAGTAAAAGAAATACAAAAAAAAAAAATCCTAAATAACCTCACTTTAACGTCAGACATTAAGGAAAAAACGCTGTGCTCTCTCACAGAAACACAGCAGCCAGTGTTTCTCTTTTAAGGCAAACCCACTCTGCTGTTTTGGATGCCCCTCGGTTTGCCAGATATGAAACCAGTTATCACATCAAACCAAGAGGAGGTGGAGCGTCGGAAGCTGGTAAGTGAACTGGTTCAGATACAACTGATTCTACTCAACTTAAAAACCCTTTGCATTTTTCTAATAAGCTCCACGAGCAGAAACTTCATCGAACTAGGGTAAATATTGGTGAGGCTTTTAAAAAATGGAGAGAGGCTACAATGCAAAACATTTCAAGACAGATACAGACCTGGCTAAACACTGAAGCTTCAATGATACAACACGTGACATTAGTAAAATCTTCAGGAACGAATCATTTCATTAAACCAAATAGGCACAATAGGTATGGTTGAGGCTGATGTAAATACAAGCATGCTAACATGCTCACTGTGACAATGCTGACAGTAAGCTATTATGTTTAGCATGCTCCACATCTTCGTTAAGCGTGATAGCATGGTAACATTAAAACCAACTTGTCTTTGTATGGGGCTAAATTCAGGTTTTTAGGTCATGCTAGCATTCCAGTAAAAAAGGACTTGATTAGTTTTGCAGCAATGATGATTTACATTTTAGTTCAATTAAACTCACCAATAACACCTCATGTTGGTGTAAAAGTTAAATTAGTGGAAACATGTTGTCTAATCATGTGACACAGTAATTAAACATATTTCCCTGTTGTTACTGAGTTAAAGTTCCTGAGATGTTTCTCAGTAAATCAAAGGAAAGAAAATGTCAGAGACCTTTTTTTAGACATTTCTTTCATCCTCAGTCTGGTGACGTAACCTCTTGAAACAGCCTGAATACGAGTCAGCAACACGGCCAGACGCTCGTCCCTCATCTCCTCCAAGAGACCCAGCAGGCCCGCTTTGAAAAACACCTACGTACAAGGTTAAAAGGTCAGATCAGATAAGAAAACACATTTTATTATTATAGAAGATAAGAAACTCTTCAAAAGAGATAAGAAGAGGAGAGATTATCTTAAAAAGATAAACCGAAGATAAGGGAAGAGAAGATGAGATACATTCAGATTAACTTGGGGAAACTTTATTGATCACAACTGGTGGAAATGTACTTGTTGCTTTTTGAGTTCGAGCAACAAACAGATAAGCAGGGAAATCAATACAGCAAGTTGTCTTGGTTTCATGGATGAGACAGAAAGCTGTTTCTTTAAAATGTCAAATTATCTTTTAGAACTGTAAACTGTTTCCTGGTTTAAAATCTGGTTTTCTGGATTTTAAACTGAAAGAATGATACACTGAACCGTTTTAAAGGTTGAACAGATTCAACTAATTGTCAAATTACTGTTCTCTAATTTACTGTAGTCCTGATAATGAAACACACAAAAACAAACATTATGAAACACCTTTGTGTATCCGAATCTGTACTGAGTGTGATCAACGTCGATGGAGGACAGAAGCTTCTCTGACGCCTTCTTACTGTCGATGTACTGACCCTCGGGGATGGCAGAGGCGTTCAGGATCCTGTACCTGCTCAGAGAGGTCCAAGGTCAAGGTGTTGTAAAGGTCATTTAATAGAGTGTGTGTGTGTGTGTGTGTGTGTGTGTGTGTGTAGGTGTGTGTGTTTGTGTGTGTGTGTGTGTGTGTGTGTGTGTGTGTGAGACACCTCTGTTTGAAGTCTCCATATAGGATCCTGCTGGGGAATCCTTTCCTGCAGATCCTGATTCCTTCTAAAACTCCGTTACAGCGAAGCTGATGGAGGACGAGGTGATGATCCATGGAGCCTGTAGGAGAGAAAGTTTAAAGTGATAGTTCAACATTTGATACTGTACAACTGATACTGATATCATCACAGATACACGCCCATTTCAGTGTATGAAAGTGAAGCAGCAGGTTAGCCTAGCTTAGCAAGAAAACAGGAAACAGATGTAAACAGCTAGCCTGGCTCTGTTCAAATGTACTTGAAAGCTAACTTTTTCTAAAGCTGCCATAGTAAAGACAAACACGCTAATTATTTTTGCCTGCAGAAACACTGTGATGTTTGTTGGCTGTGGTGCCCCCTGTGGTGATGAGCAGTAATTACAGGTATATATCACCCTCCTCCTTCAATGAGACTGTTTGTTTTGTATCTTAAAACTGAATATGTTTCTTTTCTTCATCTCTTCAGCTTAATTATTAAAAAAATCAAACACTTCGGTGTAACAAACCATGCTGAGAGTTGGAATGGAAAAGTCTACGTCACACAAAACCCCCTCAATATAGCACTCATGTGTTCTCTTTTTCACCCACTCCTGACACATTTATTTACCTGAAAACCTTAAAGATAGTAACTAACTTTGATTGTTTTTCTTACCTGGAGTTTTGGTCTCGTTGGGGATGATGCACCTGACAAAGTGAGGATGTGTAGACCTGAGGTTGGCCATCAGTTTGTTCAGGTTCTCCTGCAGAACAAACTCTGATTATTAACAATAGAAATACTGGGAAACTATCTCAGAATACTGCAAGAAAACCAACTCATCATTATTTATTACAAAACAGAACAGAACAAACCCAAACACATCCTATTGATCTAATAATCTCTGATTAAAAAAGGATAAACTAATCCTTACCCTGAAGAGTGCAGAAACTGTCTGGAAAGAAGAGCCTTTCTTCTTGAAACTTTTCTTACTTCCATCAGCTGATGTAGAAATAAATGACCGACATCATTAACTAGGTAATACTCATCATCTTTGGGTTGTACAGTTATAATACAGTTATCGAACAGTTCAAGGAAGAAGGTTTGACTTTTTGATCCAGGAGATGCAGATGAAAGTTGACAGTAATTTTAACCGGGAGATTTTCATGAACTGACCATCAGCCGTGGCGTAGGATGCAAACAGCTGAGCGAGCAGCTTCAGAGAAGCTTTCTGATAAAGTTGGACCACCGTGTCATTCAGAGGGTCTTTGTTCTTCTCCAGCCAGCCGCTGAGGTTGTAGTCAACGGTTCCTGCGTAATGCATCAGAGAGAAATGCGCTTCAGCCTTTCCTTTGGAGGGTTTGGGCTTCTGAAAGATGCTGTTCTTCCCCAGATGTTGGTCATAAAGTTTGTTCTTGAAGGAGCCGTCTGTCGCCTTTGGAAACATGCACTCCTCCTCCAGAATAGATAAAATCCCCATCGGCTGCAGGAGAGAAAAAGACAACCGTACCGGACATGCATCCATACATTTTAATTACTCCACTGTTTTCCATGAAAATGAGTTCATTGCAGTTGTGCTCTCGTCCTAGCTTTATTTTCCTCTGTCTTGGCATAATAAAACTTATTTTCTCATGATAAAGAGATAATTTTCTTGTAATCTGGACAACAAACAATTGTCAGTTACAGTTGACAGTTACATCCCAGTCCATGACATGCTTGTTTCTTTTAAGGCTTTCAAACCTGATATTTGCTGGTGCAAATGTAAAAAGAAACGTTTTTCTGTTTCAGTTCAGAGTTTTTACTTCCAGACCCCGACTATTTTTCCGCAGCAAGTCAGAGTAAGTTGGTGTGAGATCGCAGCAGGATATTATCCGGAGAATTCAACTTGAGCCAATGGAAGGGGGGAGCGTAGTTTATATACCGTGGCTGCTTCACATGTACAGTGAATGTATATGTGAAAACGGCTTTTTTGTTTTGAGTTATGCAACTGTGGGGCTACAAGAGAGATACAGTATGTGGACAGAAACACAAATGAGCATGAATGAGGTCACTCACTCAAATGTATGGATGCATATCACTTTCAGGGCTCAGTAGAACTGAATGAATCGATTGTTGATAAGAGCTTTTGTGTTTAGAGAAACTCACCTTCTCTATGAGCTCGATGCAGGCTGCTAAGTCCATACCAAAGTCAATGAACTCCCAGTCGATTCCCTCCTTCTTGTACTCTTCTTGTTCCAACACGAACATGTGGTGGTTGAAAAACTGTTGCAGCTTCTCGTTGGTGAAGTTGATGCACAGCTGCTCCAGGCTGTTCATCTGAATAAATCAACAGAAAACCATTTATTGTTTGACAGACACGTTGTTTCAAAGATTGGTTTCATTTTCCCTTCAGCCTCTTTACCTCAAAGATCTCGAACCCTGCGATGTCGAGGACGCCTATAAAATGCTGTCGGGGAAGTTTGGTGTCCAGCTGCTGGTTGATCCTGGTGACCATCCAGAGAAACAGCTTCTCGTAAACAGCTTTGGACAGAGCGCCCATTGCATTATTCACCTGTAATCACACATGGACACACTCAGTGTAAAGGGCAAAAAAGAAATCGGACAACAACTGCATGAGGCGATCCAGCCTTTAAACGGCCTTTTTAAACTCCTGATCACGTTCAATGGTGTCAAAGTGTAGCGACTTCTGTGAGGAACTTTTGTTTTGTGCTGATTCTGGCGCCTGATTCTAGGGCCATCTTCGAGGCATGTTTACTTTCCACCATGGTGGCCCAAGTAAAGAAACACAAACTGTAAATTCAGACTTGCTCAAACAGTTTAAGAGCACAAACATGAGGATTGAACCTGCTGTGGAGTCTGTCCTTTGGTGACGTACTCGTTCCCGACCTTCACCCGAGGGTAACACAACGCTTTCAGCAGGTCAGCAGAGTTCAGGCCCATCAGATAAGCCACTTTGTCGGCCACTAAAGGATGTAAATCACAGATTTTTATTAAAAAAATAACCGATTGGTATTAACAACAAACAGAAGAAATGTGACGACACGTTAACAACACAAAGAGTGAAGCTTTAAACGTGAGCCTTGTTACGTTCGTCTCACCCTCGGTGCCGTCGGGCTCGGCCTGCTCCTCTCGCTGCTTCTGCTTGAACTTCATGTTCCCATAATGCATCACTGCTCCTGTCAGCTTGTAGATGCCAACCTTCTCTTCAGCGTTAAACCCCAGGATGTCGATGGCATCCTGGGGTCCAAAAATAAAGAGGAGAAGCTTGTTTAGCCATGATAGGTTATTCTGTTTGCTTTGTTCTACCTTTTGTCAATCACTTTTCCGCTCTTTAGTAAAGCACTTAACCTGCAATTGAATTAGTCTGAAAGGTTCAATTTACCAATTTATCAATTGACCTTTGCGCACATTATGATTATACTATGATACTACTTAACAAACGCTTTCTGTGTTAATTTATCACACAAACAAGCTGGGGAAAGGGAATTGAATGACTTTTGTTGGATGCATGTAAGAAAAGCTTGTTGCATGTTCAGCATCCTGAAAAATATCAGCATTAGAAAAAGTGCACTCACATCAGTGGCCATTAGCTCTTCACTGTCGTTGATGCTCAGCACGGTGATTTCTCCCTGACTGATGAAGGGGTAGTCGTATGGATTGGTGGTTATTAGCATCATCTCTGCAAAGACACACAGAAAGTGTTGATGTGTTATCGTAACATTAATTGCTTTATATGAGCATTGGTGTATCTGCCTGCGAGACCTTTATAAAACAGGATGTATTCAAGTTAATTCACTTCTTAAAGTAACATTATATTCACCAATCAGATCAGGTTTCTTGTTGGACAGGATCTGATAGAAGATGTGGTAGCTCCTCTCTGCTAACAGCTGAAAGGTCACTCTGGATTTTTCCAACAGGTCTTTTAATCGAAATGAGCACAAACAGAGAAATGATGATTATTTCATCACTTTGAGTGCGTTATTAGTTATACTGGTATTAGCACACTCACACGTTTCAATGTCTGCTGATGCCAACTTCCCCTTTGTTCCAAAGTGGATACGGATGAATTTCCCCTGGGGAAAAAAATATGTATTGTAAAAATATTACAGAGGGTTTGTGTTTCAGATACAATCCTGTGTTGTTTCACTTCCTATTTTAGGGTCTCATCTTTTCATACATCCAGTTACAACATATTACATCATGTCATTTTGTGTTGTATCCTTGTCACTGGAATTGTTACTACATTTGTTTAAACTGGGAACTTCCGTTCTTTATTATTGTCATAACATTTCTAAATAAAATCTGTTATCCCATTCCCTATTCCCAAAAATTGGGAATAGGGAATAACATGCAGGAAATGAGCCAGATTCTAGCCTGAGCTGCCACCCCACATCAGTCATCTTTTTGAACAAAAGGTTCTCATTATAACAGAGTAATGACACCTCCCCTCAGCCCGCATTCATATCAGATCTCAACTCACAAATCGAGAGGAGTTGTCGTTCCTCACAGTCTTAGCGTTTCCAAAAGCTTCCAGTAAAGGATTCGCCTGAATGATTTGATCCTCCAGGTTCCCCTGTAACTCACATCCAGAAGCAAAATTGAACAAGTCTGTCTTTTTTAAAGCAGCTGCCAACACACCTGGTCTCATGTCTAAAATAATACATTTATTTGGATTTTTTTTTCCAATACAAGAGCTGAACCTGCATCTTGCCGGCAGACTGCTCCTTTTTGCTCGAGTCTCCAAAAGATGCGATGGTTGCAAAGTACTGGATAACTCTCTTTGTGTTGACCGTCTTTCCAGCACCAGATTCTCCGCTGGCAAAGAGACACAGGAAGAACGATGATTGGGAAATGAATGTTTTTTTAAAATCTATATCTAAAGTTTTGAAAAGGTGGCACTCACGTGATCAGGATCGACTGGTTCTCTCGATCTGTTTCAGAAAAGAAATCAGAAGGAATTTGTATTCTAAGGCAACTTTATTCAAAGTAACTTAATTTAGTAACTACAGTATCATGAAAACTGTATAAACAAAGGGAAATACAAAGGCAATCAGTCATCACGATTTTTTTTAAACATAATAAACAACACATTAAGAATGTTTTAGTGAATCATCTTAATCATCATGCTTTGTATTTTTGCAACAGAATATTTCTACATTCTTGTATTTCTACTTTCACTTAAAGCTCCTGAAAAGAACTTTCAGTTGTGTGAATTTTGGCGCCCCCTGTTAAAAAAGCAATACATCTTCATTTCACTGTTGCTGCAGTCGTTCAACAGCCTCCATTGTGAATGTTTCACAGTGTGCGTATGGATTATAAAGTTCCTCTTGCTCTATATCATCTTATCTGAACCCTAACTCATGGCACTGACAAAGGCTTTTAAACTAACATATGAATATAGTAATATCAGTCTGTTTCCTAACCAGTTAAAACTCCTTAAGTGGGCTTTAGGTCAAGGATCTTCCACATTTGCATTATGTAAAAAAAATAGCATTTTGCATTTGATGAGATACCAGTTTGATGTATCATAACAGTGTTAAGTAATTTTAAAGCATTATTTTATATTGTGTATTAAGTAAAATGATTTGTCTGGACCTGTGAGCATGAACTGGTAGGCATTGTCAGAGATGGAGAAGATGTGTGGGGGGGATTCCTGACGTTTCTTCCCTCGGTACCCAGCAACGACCTCGGGGTTGTAGACCGGCAGCCATTTATACGGATTCACAGTGACGCAGAAGAGTCCAGAGTAAGTCTGAAGACACGGGGTACAAAACATGAGCTCTTTTTTTTACAGTCCTGGGCGCTCTTTTTCCTTAAAGACATCTCACCAAAAGCTTAAAGCAGATTTATAGTTACATAGATCATCCAGGCAGCGTAGCGCTCTTTGAGGTTAAAGAGCACCGCCGGTTCATGGAGGTGAGTCAGCAGAGCCATGTCCTCAATCTTGTCAAACTTCGGAGGATTCATGGGGCGAACGTCGTCCAGGTGCACTGTGACGACCTGCAGTATGAATTCAAAAGGTTGATTAGTAAATAATAAATAAATGCAAAATAAAACACGGCATATAATCTGTCACCTTTCTGTCCTCCATCTCCACAGTGACCTTGGAGCCATCTTGGCTTTTAATTTTCCCCTTCACATACTCCTGCTTCGGGTCTGGCACAAACACGGCAGATTTGGCATCGAAGGGCATGTTTTGAGCTGCGATTCTCTCCCTCTCCGACTTTCGAAGGTATGGGGCAGCCACCCCAAATATTTCCATCTCAACATCGCTCATTTTGTCTAGCAGCAGAAAGGAGAATCAATAAACACGTTTCACAAACTGAACAGATTTTGGTCTGGGTTCGAGTGAATTGATTGTACTCACCAGAGAGCAGCAGACAGGAAGAGAAAAACAAATCACAAAAGCTTGAGGATTTGAACAAGATTCTTGTTTCAGAGGAATGACACAGATGTCAGCCCCAGTAACGAGACTCAGACCACTTTTATAAGCGAAGGTTTGGCCTGTTTCATGGCGCCTTCTTCTTCTATATTTGGAGATCGGGCTTCTACGCCATAATTGAAAAGTCACATATGTCACTTTTGTACCCTGAACCGTCTATGTATAGATGTATTGTGTCACTTTCTACATGGTTTGAATTGTAATCCTTTAGACTGTCCATTAAAAAGCAATGATTGTTAAAGACGTTAGCTTAGGAGGCTTACAGCCCCGACATGGCGCGCCTCATTTTCTGGGATCAGAGAAGATTAGGTCTGTTAGAGCGTCGCTTGAATTGTGTCTGTCTGCTAAACTGATCACACACGACTGTTTGCCTTTATGTCGGGGGACCGAGCAGACATTTAACACATTCCAGACGGAAGAAGGCTCCATTGAAACCAATGTGTATTAAGGGTCCTGTATTGTTGATATATGTGTGAGAGAGTGTGTTTCAGTGTATGTGTTCTGAAGCCATGAAGCACATTTGCATTTAACACAGTCAACAATATCTGACTTAAATCTGAGACTTATCTTTTTGTTCTTTTTACTTTGTGTTCATGTTAGTGTATATTTGATTTTCTCTCTAATGTTATGATTCTATCATGAACATGAACAAGTTTAGTTCCAGATTATTATTTTTACCGATGAGAGCTTTCAAGCATGTGATAGAAATTTTTGTTAAATCGGCTACATATGCAAATCAACTAAATATACAATGTACCTCCTTAAAATTCACCATCATGATTACTGTTTTACAGTCAGTCTCATCATGCCTTACTGTGCTGTGATAGGCTCTATTATACATGACTCAGTATGCTTCTCACTGAGTTCTTGTCCCCCCACCTTCGACATAAAAAACCCCAGTTGACTTTCTAAACTGAGAATTCATCCAAACTAACGAGGTTAAAAATAATCCACCATAACTCCACAGATCCACGCAGAATCCTCTGACTGACTTTCTATTACTGTGACTCAATCACCAAAGTCAATAATGCACAAGAATGTTCCCTGCGTGCCACAAAGTTTACTCTCATTATTGATTTATCTTCAGTCTCATCTGAACAAGTGAGCAGTGCTTTTCTCTCTGCTTTCTTTTCATTATAACGCGTACTTTGGATTTAAGCTTGAAATATAAGATCAAATCAATTCAGCCAAATGCTGAATTAAAGTTACAAGAACCAAATGAAATAATGAGAAATGAGTAGAAGACGAGTAGAGAAATCCAAATGGATCAGTTAAATGCTGTAGACATGTGATTTGCTGATGTAAAAAAATCACTTAATTTTTTTTTTACAGCAACATCATTATGTTTTAATGGGGTGTGTCTTTGACTTCTGTTGCCTCTGCAGCCAGCCTCAAGTGGACACTCGATGAACTGCAGGATTTTTGTGTCATTTTTCATAACTGGAGGTTGCCTTAGTTATTGCGGTTCTTTCACTTCCTGGTAGATACACTACAGACACAAACAAATACAATGTGATGGATGCAGAAAAAAAACCCACAGGAAATCGCACCTGTTGCAAAAACAAGATAAAAGTTCATTTTTATTGTGAGTCAATTTGGATGAAAAAAACGATTCAATGTGCAATGGCCTTTAGTCTGGGACAGGCCTAATAAATACGAATATCTCTGCTGCACCAACTTGGACCTTTCTTTAAATGATCTATTTTTAGAGAGAAGTCCATGCTGTTAATTATCTCTTTACTTTTACCTATCTCTTTCTTTGCATCTACAGTAAAAGTGGCAATGCAGGAGTCATTACATGTACATAGAAAAAAACACATTCATAAAATTCCACCTAAAAAAATTAGAGATGAGCTGCTCTCAGTATGGCATAAACATGCTTGCCTAATCCAAAGAGCAGCACTTCTCACCAGTAAATAGCTGAGGTGACACCTGGCAGACTGCTAGAAGCTCCCATCACTCCTAGAGGTTGTACCTCTTACGATGCACAACTTGGACACGCAGTTTGAACTGCAGTTTTTACGTCCTTTTATGACTTATTTATTCTAAATTATTTACCGAGCAGTGGAAAATCTTCAGTGGAAAGAGCTGAATGAAAGAGGCATTTTACCTTGCAGTGTTTCACAGACGCTCTAATTGGTGCTCATTTAATCGCCTCTTAATGGCACTTGAAGGTCGGGCAACAGCTGTGATTATAAATGGCTCTTGGTAGAGCAGCACTCACAGCGCCCTCAACATCATGTCTGGACACTGCAGCAGATATGTGTGACCGCAAGTAGGCTGTGAATGAAGGGTCACAGGAAGAGACAGGGAAGAAGCAAGGAGAAAATCCCCAGCAGCTGGTTTTGGTGCCTCACCCTTGGGGGGAAAATAGATCTGACGACGGGGGTGTCTGAACAGGATTAGGGGGTCAGTGGAAGAGACAAGGACCCGGCCAGACAGTAGAGCTACTGCAAACCGCACACAGGACAAAATACCTCAACCTGCACAAAATAAGAGACAGAAAACAAATGGTTACTTCAGGTTTGATTGATTCTGGTCACAAAGGCGTTTCACAGATTAAATCCAGGACAGACACACAGCTTCAGTGCAGATTCGTGCCACTTCATCCAAACTGTAACAACAAGGTCTAAACTTGAAGAGTGAAGATGAACCGATCTGCCCTTTAGCAGGTCAATAGCGGGAAGTGCCAGAAGCCTGAAGGTCATGCGTTATTCTGTGCTGTCTTTACCTCTGTCCTGCCTCTTGTTTTTTTTTTTTTCAACGACATTCTCAACATAAATATCATGTGCTTAACCAACCAGGTTAAACACATGGTGAATGAGACCCCTTCTGGCAGACCAAGGTGACACACATCACTATCACTGAGACAAGGGATTTTCTAGTTTTTTAAATAAAAATAAAAAAAGAGAAAACAATCAAGTTTGTCAATAAAAGTTTTCAGTCCCTTGACTTGCACAAAGTCCTGGAGAGCAACAAAAAAAAACTCTTCGAAAATGGTGGCTATCATTGGACACTGTCGGAAGTTGGAAGTTTATGGAAAAGCATTGATGGAGATAGATGAGAACAAAGACATCGTTCATTTCCAGTGAAAACACTGCAGTAGAATATCTGTTGTTTGAGTGCTTCTCTAAAACCTGAATGAATCTGTGGAGAACTCTTTGTGCTGCCCCTACTCGTTACCTATTCCATTATGTATACACACAGTCCCTAGTGTTAACAAAATAATATATCAAGATTAATCTATAATTACGACATGCCAACAATAAATTAAAAATGGCTCCTACAGGCTTGTTTTCCATCTCTTTATCGCGACACATATTTACATCACCTGACAACATCGGCAGAAAAACACAAGATATTAAGACAAATTGCAAGTTTTGGGCAATTATACAGCACCTGCATAACCCACTTTCTCGATCACTAAAAAGACCAGAGTCCCTGCCAGAACAGAGTAAGAAGTAAACTGTTCTCATGCAGATGCCTTTCTCTGCGCTCTGCAGGCAACCTTGAACAAACTGAAAGGCACAGCGTGCACTGATGAGGCCTTTGTCTTGAACGAGCCCAGTGTGGCTGCCATGAGAAAAGTAGAGGGAGTAGAAGGAAGCCAGATAGCTCTCAAGAGGGCTCAGAACTCTCAACACTGACTTTGTGAAAAGGTTCACACAGTTGTCAAGAAAGGTGTTATTCTCGAGCTAGTAATGTCCCAATTGAAGAAGAAACAACATGTTAAGTATCCTGAAGAATTAAATTATTGATCTGTTAAAAAAACAGACAGTTTAATCGCATTATTAACCTGCTCATTAATGACTGTATGGGCACACACACTGCAAATGTATCATTTCTGAACAGATTGTTGACATTAGCTGTATCCAGAGTAAATGAGTTCATAGTTAGTTAAACTCCCCCAAAATTAGCTCAGCAAAAATGACAGACGACACAACATGGATAGTGTATAGGTCAGCACTAAGCTGCTCCGACAAAATTACTAACACACAATGTAAAGTCATCAGAGGTTAAAAAAAATCTCTGATTTCTGCTGTAAATTATCCCACATCTTAGGTTTAAGATCGGGGTTCCTGGAAGCACAGACATCCATGCCTCTCTGCTTCTGTGATAGGATAATATGAATTCTGTATTAGCTCCTTCTATCCAGCAGAGAGCACTATAGCTCTGAGAACAATATCTAGGACTAAGCAGGTATTACTAGGCCTACGTGATAGAGTGACAGAGGATTTAGGGGGGGAAATGCTTTTGTTCAATGTAATATTTATAAGTAGCCTATAAAATATATTTTTTGTTTTGTCAGGTTCCTCTAAGGTTTGCTTCAATCACAGCATGGGCTGTGCAGGCTTGCATTAGTGCGTAAGATTCAATTGTGCCTGTATTCATTGTGTGTGTGTGTGTGTGTGTGTGTGTGTGTGTGTGTGTGTGTGTGTGTGTGTGTGTGTGTGCTAATTTTGGATATAGCTGCAGGGAAAATAAGTCTCAGGCGTGTGACAGAACAACTGATTATTAGTCATTCTGCTCCACATACTGCAGAGAGGAAGAGAAGAGAAAGAGGAGGAAGATGGGGGAGATAGAGGAAGGGTATTAAAGGTCTGCTTTAGTCTGTTCTGTACTCTACTGTATGAAAGATTCAGTGGTTTTTAAGTGCCATTTTATGCTCTTTGGATAGATAGACTATAATGCCTCACAGTGAACAAAAGATGATAACCCATTCAGCACAATGGGTCTGTCTTGTAAACGCCTCTCTTTAAGCAAAAATATTTACCCATGTTGTCGACTACTGTCAGTAAGTTTGAATGCAAAAAGGCCATTTACTGATGTGGATGAACTAGCCTGCATGTAGGATTTTCACATCATAAATGGTTCCTCTTCTTCTTTTACTGTCTCTGTGGTGTGAATGAAACCCTGTTATAGAAGGAAGTAGAACAGAGAACTGTAGGAAGATGCAGTTATAAGTGCATACATCTACAGCTTCTGTTTTGTTCATCTTTAGCCCTTTGTATTATGCTGTCATGATAGACGAGTCAGCCGTCTGTCAACCGAAATTTGTTCCCATTTTGGCCAAAATCATAAACAACCTATTTCTTGTTTGTTTGTTTTTGTGTTTTTGTGTTTTTTCATTTGTATGTTTGTGGTTTTGTCTTTATTTTGATAGGACGTTGGATAGAGTAAAAAAAACAAAAAACTAAAGAAAGATTGGGAAGGACATGCGAGAAATAAGCCAAAGGTCAGACTTAACCCCGACTGCCCTCCTGCTGCCTGCTGGACGACAGCCTTTGTACCTTACAGCTAGGCCCTCAGCACCCCAGATAAATCATTTCTTTAGGATTGTAAAGCTGAATAAACTGTACCAACAGTAAAGGACACAAAAGCATCCAGTAAAAATACAATATCTAAAATATACAAGCCCATGAGGATGATAATGAAGTGATTCTATATTTGATAGAAGCATTATGAATCCTTTTTCCATGGTATTGAGTCATGGTTGTTTTCTCAAGATTACAACTTTTTTAAAATCTTGTTTCCCCAAAGTTGCAAAACACACCAAAAAAATAATATAGAAAATGATTTAACTTACCACATCAGTGTGGGTAATGACGGCATAGCATTTCATGGTCTGACCTCAGTGACTCGTCTATATTGTTTTGTTTTCTAAACATCTTATATTGTAGTATTTTGTATATTCAGCCTTTTTGACAGACTGTTTGAAGTTTTTACGAGTGCAATGAGGGGCAGGAGAAAGAAAACAAAGAAAGAGAGGGAAAAATTGCTTAAAACATAAGGTTATAAGGGTGTGGAAAAACTCAAATGTGAGAGAAGGCAGAGCTGATGGATGAGATTAAAGTAAAGAGAGAAAAGCAGAGGCTATATGAATGGCCAGAATGAGAGACTGAAGCCTCCTGACAAGTGACATAATGCAGAGACATGTCACATAAGTAGGATGGATAGAGGACGATAAAAACACCGTGTCTCTGTGCAACAAGACATAAAACTGAAATATGTCAGAGAACTTCCTGCGTGGGTGGTGTGTGTCTGACTTCTCCCACAGGGGGCAGCCTCGAGCTGGAAGTGAAGTGTTTTCAATTCAAATTATATATATTGTAAATTAATACTTTTTTTTCCTGGACTTTACTTAAAACTTTTCCTTTTTTTTAGTTGAAGTTGAAAAAAAAAAAGCTTCTCAAGGAGGGCTAAATTTATCAAACTGTTCAGTGTGCCATTGTAAAAAATGTTCAACTCTTATCTTGATATTGGTGGCTTGGTATTTTAATGCATGATTTTAGAGACTAATTATCAGCCTCCACTTACTGTTGTGAATGATGAACTTGTTAATGAGGAGGAGCTGTTGTCTGTTGGCTGCATTCAGCTGTCAGGTATTCAGCGGGCATCACCTCGTCTTTACAGCTACAATGGGATTTGAGTTCCTCTGTCCCTCCTGTCTAAATACCCACAACACAATCTGTGTGTGTGTGTATGTGTGTGTGTTTCAAAAGAGAAATAGAGAGAAAGAAGTGAACATGCCTGAAATTCAAAGACTGTGATGTTTCATTCATTATGTTGTCAACATGAATAATAGATAGCTAATTGATATGCAGTACATCTCTCTCTCACTCACACACACACTCACATGGGATCACATTCTGAACTAATATTTGTAAGTCTCAGCTGTCATTTCATATTCAAATATATCACAAGAGAAAAAAAAACAGTAGACAGTGTCAAACAAGACAGAGTGATCAAAAGGGGGAATAAAACACAGTCACTCCCACACACAGATAGACCTATACAGTACTATTACCTATGCATAGCCTAAAAACTAAACCACTTCTGTCTCAAACAGTTTTTGCTCTTCAGTTAGGCCTTCTGTTTAAATAGATTTTCAGTGCGGTTGCCAAACTCCCCCCTATACAACACAATATTAGGACGGTAGCAATAAGCTCAAATGCTATATGCTACATATGCCGTAGCGGTGTTCTAGGTTGGAAATTGTTATTTTAGCTCTTATTTGATGAACAAATTAAAGGTGGACAATGGACTGTAAAAATAGAGCGAAATCATGCCATAGTCTTAAACATAGCAAACTATAAGATCATTCACAGCTATCATGGTAGAACAGAACAATGTTAGCATTAAAGTACGTTCTAGCTAACATTACCATTTGATCGCGTGAATAATTCTAAGAGAGTAAATTCAAAGAAAACTGTGATTGTACCTATAGCTAATGGTAAAGTGAGCCATTTTAATAGTTAAATAAACTCGCCAACAGTAATGTAAGATAGGTAAAGATTATGATAACTAGCTAATGGTAATAATTGCTGGTAACCGGTTAAACGCTAATCTCTGCTTCAACACATTCCTCAACGCTTAATAGTTGTTAAGATAACATAATCCTTTATTCATCTCGCAAACAGAGAAATTTACAAATTAATAATAGTTGTTAGCCAAACGGTCTATGAGCCAAACATTCATACATGTTTCACTATAACACGCTTTTTAACACCACAGTTTTAGCATAACCTCTCAGGAAAATGGCTAAATATGGTCAATGCTACTCAATGTTCATCAACTAGCCAGTTAAAGTTTTAGGGCTAAAAACACCGACAAAGACTGAAAACTGGGAATACTTTATTTTTGTTGGTTACGGACAGTCCCAAGATGACCCTTAATTATTTATCTTAATGCTAAGGACATTTGAATCGTTTACTTTTTCTTTATTTTACCCCTCTTAGGATAGAAAACCCTCAATCAAAGGACACAAAAGCACACAAAACTATCACTAACATGATTAATTACAATTTTTTCTTTATGTTAACACTGCTGTTGGCTATGTGTCAGCAAGCTATTAAAAACAACTTGCCAAAACAGCGTTTCCTTTTTCCCCACCTCCACATGTACAGGACAAGACAGGCAAAGCGATAACAACTGCATAAAACAATTTTCTCACAGGAGCTGTGAGAAAAAGATAAAGAATTGAAAGGTTATTTATTTTTTTTGTAATTCAACAACAGAGATGATGGGAACAGAGGCTGTGAAGCAGCACATTAAGTTACTGTACACGCAGGTCAACCAAACAACAAGCAAAAATAATGTGTTAATGCTACGAAGAGCTGAGGAGCGCCGTAAAATATTGGTTATATTTCTTGTAAGGTTCATGCCTATTTGTGAACCATGACATTATTTTCAGTCATTTGATCCATTTAAATTGTAAAAACCATTACAACAGATTAAATGTAGGCTAATGAAAGAAGAGTGGTGTCAATGTTATTGATAAATAAAAGCACATTTTGCTTAAGACATATTGCAGCATCTTTTAGGAAGAAAATAACAGGAAACATTCGAGAACAGTAATTTTAGTGAAATGGGTAACATAATGAGAGAGAGAAAGAAACAGAAGCCACAGAGCGAAATAGATTCAGGAAAAATCTCTCTCCTTTTCTTTTTGACAAAGCACAGTTGAAGGACAAACTCCATCTTCTCAAAGTCTGAGAGTAGACTCCAGTCTGAATAAGAACCCTTTCAAACTGTTTGTGCTCAGTGTGCATTTGAACGCCCACTCACTTAGCTACCTGTCTCCTGGGAAACTGGTGTGTGCGAACCACTCACACATACCCTTACACACAACAAACACACGGTCGCCTGGAAAAGCTAAGAAGTATAAAATGAAAGAGATGTGGGGCAATAAGACAGTAATGAGTTCAAACACTCACATACACAGGTGCCTGCGCACACACACACACACACACACACACACACACAGCCCCCCCCCCACACACACACACACACACACATACACACACAAACACTTGTATTAGCTCCCTGTTCTGCAATGAAACCTCAGCCAATAGAAAGCCTCTGCTTGTGTGATGCTGGCAAATCAGAACACGGCATGCTGACACTCCCACAGGAGGGTGTGTAGGGCGCTGTTGAGAAAGGATGGAGAGAATGAGAGAGAGTGTGTGTGTATGTTTATGAGGATGTGTGGATGGCTTTCTGTGCTGGTGTACTGTATCGGTGTTTGTATATCTGCGTGAGTGTGTGTGTGTGTGTGTATGTGTGTGTTTGCATGGCGGCTCCCAGCAGAGTCTGATGTTATGCTGATGTTGGTCCTTAGGGGGGAAACAGGCGGCTGAACCCCTGACTGCTGCTCTCGCCATAAAAAAGGAACACACACTCAGTTCATGTCAGCAAAGATTTAATTACACATGCACTGCACACACAGGAATTCAAAAGCCACACACACACATACACACACATACACACACACACACACACCAACACACACCTTTGCCAGCTCTTTGAGGGCAGAGTCATGAATGGTCAGCAGTGGAAAATGTGTCTCCTGCGGTCAGCTCTGCAGAGGATGCTGAACTTTCCTCCATTTTATCACAACCAGCAGCTTCATTACTGAGCTGCCAAAATGGAGGCCTGATGGAGTCCACTGTTGATTAAAGGGGCAGTCCACACAAACTGAAACCAGGCAAAGAAACAAGATGAGAGCAGCTCGTTTGGATGAGTGAGCTGCTTATTCTGGTCATGCTGAAAACGGTTTTGGACCAAATGAAGGTGTGGAGGAAGATGAACTTGAAATTAGAATCCAATATTCAAAGGGAATTGTTCAAAACTGAGGACAGGTTTGACTCGGAGCACGTCGAGCATGTAGGACCCTACTGCTTAGTTGTTGATCTTTTGGAGTAAAAGGCCACACTTGTGTTCACCTGCATGCACGTTTCCGCGTCTCGTTTCGAAACCGTTCACATGTCACAGCGATGTGTAGAATGCCGTTGATATGGGCAAACGGCGAGCAAGTTGCATATATTCCTTAATTAGAAACCTGTCTCCGCTGATCAGACAGACTGATCTGCATGCCATGGTGAATGGAAGCATCAGGGCTCCATTAATCTGAGGTTTTTATCTTGGCGCATGTGCTGAAACCTACTCAAGGTTGATTTAACAAACTTAACTCAGCTGTTCTGGATCCGAAAGAACTCAAGAGTTTCCCACCTGTGGGTAAATCATCTCAGTGCTGGAGGCAGAGCCGCAGTCGTGTTGAGTTGAAAGTCATGAACGATCAGATCGGGCCACCAGTGAATCATGACAAGGAAGAAAAGGTCCCAAAGACTCAGGGTATCCTTAAGAAGAAGAAAAGACAACAAAAAAGGTTAGAGACTTGTCCAGATGTATATTACAGCTTCAAATGAGAGCACAGAACTCACCTCACATCTTTGTAAGGATTGTACTTTAATTAAAAAAAACAAAAAAACACATTGCAATTTAAATCCTCTCGTTTTGTTTTTCACAGTAACTAGTAACTTTTAGTGTAAGTACATTTTCAACAAGCTACTTTTTGCATGTACATTTGTTGGGTTATGGCAGCTCTGTAAACTCTTTGATAAATTGTTGAAACTTACCAGCACTGTTCCAGTCTATCTCCAACCTCCAACTAAATCCGAGTCCCCCTAGCCTCCTCTTATATAGTAGCTGGATCCTACCAAAACGGTGTTGGAAATTCATTTACTCTCAGGTATTACCTGTTCTATAAACAATATATACTATCTGCAATAAGGAAAAAAAACATAAAATACAAGTAAATACTTAAACAGCCTTTTAAATAACATAATTTCTACATCGTAAACACCCCTCCACTTCTACCAAACATGGCACCTTCCACTTGACACACCTCGATATAAACCCAAGGCAGCGCTGTTTGACACTTTCTAGTTGACGGAGAAGAGCACAAGGGCTCTGAGGCAGCAGGTGACTAACAACATCAATTTGATGTGGAACAATAAATAAAATGTTTTAATGTAAAAATATTCAATGTGTTTTTTCTTTTGGTTAAAAATAAAAAGTTTGAAGTTGTCTGTCAACGAGTTATTCTTAAGATTTTTCAGAAGTTAATTACACAAAGTACCCGTTGCTAGTCATGCTAAGCTAACATGAACGCATGCCTCTCAAATTGTCAAAAACTCAAGTCTCGATTCTGACTCATCAAAGCGTCCAAACTACTCTAACATAGGCTTCACTTCTACACTTGAGTAAATTATATTCATTTATAATAATCCATTGCTCCAAGCTTAGTCTTTCAATCTTTGAGTATTAATGTTCAGACTGTACATATTTAAGGATGTGATATTGTTCAATCCCAGAGCCATATGATCATTACATTATTATTATAAGATGTCACTACAAGTATTATGGGCACACCCTTTCCGGTTTGTGAAATATATTTCGCTGCAGGGGAAATATTTTGACAGCTGACCTTCAGGGCCACCGTACCTCATGGTGGCTTGACGTCTTTAATGTGACGATGTTGCTGAAATTTGCTTTACTTTCCTTATGTTGCCTAAAATCTCTCCAGGGAATTTTATTTTTTTTAGATGTAAAAAACTTTTTGAGACTGAAGTGAATATATCATGCAAAGAAAAGAAATCAAAGATTTGTTGGCACAGGAGACCCACAGTATACATTTGATACAGTTCCATCTGTTTATTGATTAACTATAAAATATTGAGTTACTAAAACAATTTAAAAGAAACACTGATAAACGTGGTTGCTGTCTGTAAAAAAAAAAGGAAAAACAGTTCCTTACACATATAGTATAGTTTGACAGAATATATCTGTGTCAGATTTATCTCTAAAATGTATTCTTTTTGCATTTTTACAAGATTAGACATGTGTACAAAGTATATTCTGATAGCTTTATTCACCTCTCGACAGTGAAGGATCATTTACAAAACTTAGATGATTTTTCTTTTTTCTTTTCAAAATAATCTTTTTTCTAAAATCTGTAACAGGACGATAACGATACTGAAGGAACAGCAGACGAAGAACCAGCCTCCAGTCCACCTCTCTCTCTCTACCATTCTCTCTTATGCTCTCTCGCTCTCTCTCCCATTCCTTTCTCTCTCTTTCTAGCAGCTAGCTCCAAATGCCTGTCAGCGGTATTGCTTTAGAGGCCTGGACGATTGTTCAGAGAGGGGAAAAAAGGAAAGAAAAAAAAAAAAAAAAAAAAAAAAAGAAGAAGAGGGAAACATGCAAACCAAAACACAGAGTAAAAAAATAAATCACAGCAAAAACAAACATTTTGAAGAGAAGAAAAAGTCAGACAAACGGTGATAAAAAAGGAACAAATACAAAATCAGGCTCTTGAACAAAATGACAAATAAAAATGAAGGCGCAGTGGGCGATATGTGTTGGCGTGTGTTTGGACCCTGTTTGAAGGCCTAAGGCTGGGCTTTGGATGGAGATAAGGGGCGAATAGAGATTGGAAGGCAATAACACACACCATCAACGGTTACAACGGCGTGTGTGCTTGTGTTCATACCAGGGAATAAGAGAGTGATGTGTGTTTCAGCCTCCCTCCCAAACACACAAACACACACGGAAAAAAAGTGCTTGAGCAGCTCAAGGGGTAAACAAACATTCATAACGGGGGGGCTTTCACGACCTCACTTCTGTGAACACGTGAAAAAAGACAAAGTACCCATCAACCCACCAACACGAAGATCCTTTTTTGGCCGACAGTCCCACAAAACTTTTTCTACAAAATGTGAGTTTCAAGCAGAAGCTTGAGCAGCAGGTGGGGGATAGAAATTAACATTTTCTGGTGATCCCCCAAATAATCTTGAAAAAACAAAACAGCACATGTAGTCACGGTGTACCTTCTTCAAACTCTTTCAATAGAACTTTTTAGCAGCTTATTAATCGAACATATCTTTAATGTGTGGCTTTTTTTTTAGTCTCGAGTTTACGTGTAAGTGTTCTTAAATGTCGCCACACATGCAGATGATTACTGTCATTTTATCCTGAAAAGGTTAAAATCTTGGGTCATCCTCCAGTCATCACATGAACTTCAGAGTGATTTAAAGTATGACACATCCTCTAAAATCAGACAAATCGACCATGACCAAACAATCCCCCCAAAAAAGTAGAGTCATCAAGACAATCCTTTGTCTCTGCAGCAAAGCCGAAAGAGGGAAACATAAAATAAAGACTGAAGTTGTTTGCAGAACTCTACACACTGCAAAAGGATTCAAATACAATCTCTACACACCAAAGTGTAGCTAAGTGAGTTAAGAGCTCCAGGAACGGACAAGTTTACAAGCTTAATCAAGAAAAGGCGTTCCCCGTGTCAGCAGACTGGGGAAAAATACAGATCTTAAGATGCATGGGGAAGGGGGAGGGGCTTAACCGAGATTTGGCGAATCATCTTCATCGTAAGGCCTGGGGGGAGTAAGGCCGCCCAATCGCTCACGAATCCTGAGCATAACATTCAAAAGTTTCACGCTTAAGAAAAAAGAAAAAAAAAAAAGAAAACGTTTCAAATTAGGCACGTAGAAAAATAATTCTGAAGCAGCGTCTGACTTTACGGTAAGGTGTGTTTGTTGATCTGCCTCTAAAAAAAACCCCCAAAGGAGCACTGGGAGAGGGGGGGGTTTAGTGAATACTCGAGGAAGACATATACAAAACTCCCGCACACAGAGGAGCTCGACCAAAGTGCACTCATGCCAAAGGGGATTGCTGAGAGGGGAGAAATCTAGCCCAAAAATAAGGAGATAAAATAAACATCCACTCATACAGCGGAAGCAAAAAAAAAAAAAAAAAAAAAATTATATTGAACACAGGACGTTTAGAGGTTGAAAACACTGCAGTGCTAAGTGAAGCCAAATAAGTGTTAAAAATTGAATTATGTTTATGATCTAATCAGTGCTGGCAGCTTCATCGTCACTGATGAGCAGTGCCACGACCTTGCTGCGTCCTGGACAGACTGCAATGTTTCAAACCATTACAAAATATAAAAGGAAGAATCCACCCTTTCAAGCTCTGACGCACTCAGTCATGAAGAAGTGTTTATTTTTCTAGGATATCCTATTTTCTTAAAATTTCCCAGAATGCATTTCAACACCCAAAAGACTTGAATTTTTGTCTTTGACTCCTTTAGAATCCATCTTCCCTCATGTTCACATAAAATAATAATAATAATAATCAGCAGCTTTATTGTTTTATAGTGTTGCTAAGGTGGATTTTTCCTTGAAGACAAAATTCTGGGATGAAAACGGGAAGTGCTTTAAAAAGTACAAAAGTCCTTCCTCTCTCTTTAAGCCTGAGTCTCTGAGGGAGTAAGAAATTTGAGTAGCATGCGGACATTTGTTCCTGCACAAGTTAGGATTGTCAAAATTGTAAGGGCGTTACATTTTCAGGAGAGCTGAAGTGTTTGATTTTTTTAGTTTTTTTTGTTTTCCATTTTAAGTTAAGTGCTTTCGGTTGGAAGGAGGCTCGACCTCGCTCTCTTTTTGCTTCTGTGCGCCTCTTTTTCTCTCTTTGCCTCTGTTGTCTGTCGCTCCTGCTGTTCTGTAGATACATTTATAGGACTGTCACATGACTAACATCACCATGGCAACATCATAATCACAACGTCACATCACCGGCGTGCATGTCTGTCTCTGTGGGCTCATCCAGAAACGGACGGAAACGTGCCTCTCTCTCTCTCGTATCTTCTTTCACAGTTCATTAAAGCTTCTCGGCTGTTTTAGAAAAAAGTACTCTGACATAAATCTATTACATGAAAATAAAACACTCAGATTTTCCTCGTTATTACTGTGT
Source organism: Symphodus melops (assembly GCF_947650265.1). Lineage (NCBI taxonomy): Eukaryota > Metazoa > Chordata > Actinopteri > Labriformes > Labridae > Symphodus > Symphodus melops. Next base: position 4,916,837 of record NC_136707.1, read on the forward strand.
GTAGTACACGGAGGTGTGTATTTACATGTGTCTGTGCAGGTGTCAGTTCATGAAGGGTTAATTAGCATGTTATACAGGAGACCGGAGGGCTCGTCGATGAACACAACAAGCAGGAGTTTGTTTCGTGGAGTTTGTGTGCGTGCAAACGTTACAGGAGAACTGCTGTAATACTGTCTGAAGATTCTCCTGTCTCTGTAGTAGAAAATGTTCGTCACAGTCTGAAGTGTTTTGTGGTATCGGAGCGGTTGAGTTTGTAGAGCTGTAAAAGATCCCTCATGAAAAAAAAAAAAAAAAAAAAAAAAGTACACAGTCGGGTCCTGATTGTGTTCAGCAGATGACCGGGACTCCGTCTGTGTTGAAGATCATGCCGGTGGTGGGTTCGTAGGTGCCGGCCAGGTAGTAGAGGTCCTCGCTGTCGGCATAGCGCCGCGTGTGTGTCATTTGCTCGTACTCCTCCACGCTCACCACCAGGCACTTGTGGCTGACCGTCTGCACGTCGTTCTCGTCGCTGTGAGACGACTGGTACAGGGCGCGCTGTGACAGAGGCAGGATAGAAAAAAAACACTTTATTCGTCGATGTTTGGCATGAAACATGAAGACATTTTAATGCAACGTCTCAGCGTCCACAGAGCCTGAAAACTAACAAAATGTAGAGCAACGAAATCCAGAGTGGAAAACACAAAACTTCATGAGTTCAAGAGAACTTTTACCGAAATGATTTAAACAGAGAGTAAACAAAGTGTATGCACAATAACACACTTTTTTTAAAGTGTGTAGCTTCAAATGCAGGGTTGGTAATTTCCTCCAGATACACTTTTTAGGATTTTGATCCAGTTTGTCGTCGGCTGTTGTGAGTAGAAAAATAGTCTCGTTCTTTTCACAAATGATAAAGTTTATGATAAAGTTTAGTGTGAATGAGAAGTGATTTCTACACAATGCGAGATGATGAGCTCGCGTTCGAGGAGTAAATAGGGCACTGGCGCTCCTTAATTTGTTTTTTTTTATACAAATATTTAATCCCCATTTTATCTATTTATCCAACGGTCTTATTTAGCGTCTTTTTTTTTTTGGGACAATCAACACTCCTCTTTGTGAGACCTCGACATTGAGGTCTGACGACAAAATTGATTTGGGGTTTTAAAGCGTGAAGATCCGAGCGGATAAACAGAAGCAAAATCAAAGAAAAGCACATGATAAGTAAAAGTGGATTTCCTCCTCACCTCCATGAAGTCTTTCCTCTGGATAGAAGAGTGCAGAGCTGCTGGTAGAGACTGGCCGCACATCTGGTCCCAGTTCTGGAGAGAGAAAGAAAAAGTCCTTTGCAAACTTTTCACACAGGAAAGAAACACACTCGGGGTGAAGTGTGGTTCTGTGAATGAATGTTCACGTCATAAATTATGCTCTTTTTTTTCTTTTTTTTTTTTACGATACAGCAAAGACTGAGTGAATGTGGTGCGACTCTTGTAGTGGTAAAATGTAATCAGATGATTCTCATTTTGATGAATCACATTTCCTGAAAGTGATGCTCCGTTAGTCGTGTGAAACGAGTAAGAATGATGAACACTTCAGTTTAAATCAGCCAACACACAGCTGTGTTTTGACTTTGGTTTTTTTTCCCCTAAATGTTTTGAAATATAAACCCGATTGAGAAAATCCACCTGAACACTCGAGCTAAGATTCAGAAGCTCCTACCTTCTTGTCTGTGAGTTTCTTGCCCGGGTTCGTCTCCTCTGGATGGTAAAACCAGTTGACCCTGACCACCATGTTGCTGCCCCACGACTCCCACATGCTCTGGATGCGGCCGATGAAGGGCAGGTTGGGCCGGCCGGCGGAGAGGAACACGGCACAGTCACCGATTCGGATCATCTCTCTGCCTCGCACGATCGCCTTGTAGAAGAGCTTCTTAGCTTTTCCTTTCATACCGCGTCTCTGCCGAGAGCAGGAGAGGATCATCACAGACTGTCAACGTTGACATGTTTGATTCATATCGAAGAAGAACATTTTTTTTCTTTCCCCCCTCAGAATTTGACCTTGACTTCTCTCACCTGCGTTGGTTTCCCGAACCACTTCCACAGCTGCCTGGCAGGGAGGAAGGCGGAGATTTTGGGCCGGTTCTCCACGCTGGGGAGCCTCTGACGCTTAGCGAGCTCCTTGGTTGTGGGGAGGTGAACCCCCTCTCTGCGTTTGGGTCTCCCCACTTTCCCCTCTCCTCCGCTGGGCTTCGGTTTGGGAGGCCGCCCCCTCTGTCCAGACCCCTTCCCTGTCGCTGGTTTAGCAGGTTTCGCCGTAGCCTGAGTATCGGGAGTTGGAGAGGACGAAGGGGAGGAAGATCGCGAGGTCGGAGACAGCTCTTCGTCTTCTCCTTTTAACTCCACCTCCTTCTCCACGTCTTCAGTCTCTTCCTCCTCTTCCTCCTCTTTCGGTTCTTCCTTGCGTTTCTCCGGCGCTGGAGGAGAGGAGGCGGGGGCCGAAGTCGGGGTCCTCTCTTCGTCCGAGCTGCAGGAGGAGTCGTCAGTGGACGAGGACGACGACGATGAAGACGACGAGGACGAGGAGGAGGAACCGGAGCAAGATGAGGAGGAGGAGGAGCAACTCGACGTGCACTTCTTCTTTTTCTTCATCTTCCCTTTCTTTCCTTCCTCCTCCGACTCCGAGCTGCTGCTGCTTTGGGATTCCTCCTTCACCTTCCTCTCCTCTCGTTTCTCCGGCGGCTTCCTCTCCTCCTTTTTAACTTTCTCCTCTCTCACCTCCACTTCTCTTCCCGCACCGCCACGGCACTCCGCCTTCTCCTTAGCGAGCACAGACGCTTTGTAGGAGGAGTCTTTCTCTGGGAGGACGGCCCCTCGATCTGGAGCTCTTGGTTTGACCTTTAACAGTTTTTGATTGGCTGTGGCGATGGGGGTGTGGTCTCGCCTGACACCCCGCCCCTCCAGCAGCATCAGAGCTTTCGTCTTCTTGGTTTTCGGGGAGGTGACGCCTTCGTGGTCGAGCTTCACCAGGGGCTCGGATGACTTGCGCCTCACTAAAGAGCCCATGTCACTCTTCCCTGATCCAGATTTGGGTCTGGAGACGGAGGAGAGCTGCTCGGACGGAATCTTCAGTTTGGGTCTGGGAGCCGATGACGAAGACAGCGACGACGATGAAGGTCTGTGAGTCAGCGAGGACGAAGGTTTGCCTGTTGGGAGCCGGGAGACGGAACCGAGTCCTGAGCTGAGGCTAGGTCTGGAGCTGCTGTGGTGGTCCAAGGAGGGTTTAGTTTTGGAAGCAGAAGAGGGTCTGGGTAAGGATCCAGGTTTGGAGGCAGATGATGATGTCACCAAACTGGGTCTGGATATTGGCCTGTTATTAGACGGACTGACGCTGCTGGGATTTTCTCTGCGCTGGTTGTTGTACGAGCTCAGGTTGGGCTCACTGTACAGATCCACAGTCAGGACTTTCCCGTAGGTGTTTGGGTAGAGGGACGGAGGGAGAGAGCGGGACGGTTTAAGAGCAGGAAGCTGGGAGGAGCTCGATTTTCTGGGCACAAGGTTGGGCAGGGTGGGGCTGCTTGTTGGGGTCGGGGCGGAGTTGGCGCGGCCCGGTTTCGCCTGCATCGTTGGCCGTGATGCTGGGCGGGGCTTCTCGTTAGCCACTTTCTGGACAGAGGAGGATCGGTCCTGAGACGGTTTGGAAGCAGTCGGGGGTCTCTCGGTGGGCTGGTTGGAGGAGGACGGAGGATCCGGTTTCTCGTGGCTTTCCTGGCTCATAGAGGTGTCTGTGGCAACAGAATAAGTAAAACTCAAACCCTCGAATGGGTTCACGCCGGATGTGCTGACGTTTTCACTGTGTAGCTGCATGATTTTTTTTTTAAGATTTTTTTTTTTATGTGGTTCGCAGCGCTCGACAAATGAAAAAACTGCTGATACAGTAGAAACAAAGGCAGCGAGTGCAAATCAGACATTCACTGTGCCATACATCATCAGAGCTAAAGTAATCAACTCTGAGCTACAACAACAAAAGTGTTTCATTAAACACGACAGCCGTGGTCCAACACGGGACGTTTGGTAAAAGATCTGTCTGAGCCTCGATCTATTTTAGTTGTGTTGTTCTAGAAAGACAGATTTGAACATGAATGACTTAAAAAAAACAAATTGAGCTCTTTAATGATCTCTATGATATATTTAAGTCAAAATAGGGGAGCAGTGTGTCAGTACTTCTATTAATACTGAGTCATGTGAAGTCTTTCTCCCTTCTAGACTATGTTTAGACACCTCATAATAATAATTATCATAATACATTGAAATAGAGGGTAAAAACTTCTAAACTTTTTAGAAATAAATATGAAGAAGTTATAAGAAAAAATTAAGCTATATAACAAAACAAACTCATCTCAAATGAAGGCGTTCTTCTTTAATTTTAATTTTAATTATTTCTGTTAAATTCTCCCGATACAAAAGAGTGAGCTCAGATCATGTAGAAAGAGAAGGATGGTACTCGCACATAAAGAAATGACTAATAAAGACGTTCCAGAGAGAGCGGGCTGAGTTGCTCACCTGCTTTAGGTTTAGGTTTGCGTCCGGGTTTTCCTTTGATCTTGGGAGCGCTCTCCTCCGGCTTTTTCCCCGCCTCTTTGCCTTCTTTGCTGCACTTGCGGACTCGCCTCCGAGAGCAGCTGGCCACGAGCAGGGCAGGAGACGGCTCAGCGCCTGCACAGAAGCACAGAAGCCAGCGGGCTTTTAGTTTATCTGAAGGATTCAACCTTTATGCTTTTCACTCTTTCATCTCGGCTGCAGGGAATTTCAACTATTCGAGAGAAAAACGGAATAAAGGCATGCACTTGTCTGTTACTGCCGACCTCTCATTCGGTGCAAGATCAGCTCTGAGTGTGAGTGTGTGTGTGTGTGTGTGTGTGTACTCTGCACTGTTTGTAAAAGAATGAACAGTTTGGAAGCACTTTCTTTGAAAAAGAAAATATTTATATACGGGCTTCTCAAGGCAGAAATCAACAAAAGCTTTCCCAGAGAGAGCGAGGACTAATTCTGTCCTCTGAGACAGAATGTTTGTCTCTCCATCAGGAAGCCTCGTTGTTCACTGGATTTGATTTGAACCATGTGAAACCAGCTTCTCACATCTACATAAACAGAGACACTACAGATGTGTAGATACTGTTTTGTTCTATGTAATGAAACTACATGGACTTACAGACTCTGATTCCAGACCTAAAGAAAGTCCTGGCAAACTAAATTGGTAACAACTTGCTTCACTTTATATATATATATATATATATATATATATGTTTTTTTTTTTACAAAGAGTTGCTCACAGTGGATCTTGTAGTCTGGAGGCAGCAGTCTGATGTGTGAAAGCGGGATGCGGCCCGTGTCGCCATCGTCAAACTCCACCGTGATGAGGTCGTCTTTCTCATCGATATCGGAACTCCCTGTTTGATAAAAAGAGAAAATAATGGAAAAAAAAAGGTTAGCAAAAAACAAACAAACCCAAAAATCCCCTCCCCCCCCCCGCCAAAAAAATAATAATAATAATGAGGCTTTCATTTTAGCTAATTCTGACTATTTTTGCGATGCGGTTTCTTTTTGTACAACAACTCAGAGATTTGACTGCAAAGAGCACAAGCAGACTCAGGTATTGATGACGGATGATAACACTTGCTGAATCGTCTTTGTCATTGCTGACTGGAACATTTGTTCAGACCTTTCGCAGTCATGTTTCTTTAACATCCTTCTGCCCTGCACACTGTACGAGCTGCTCTGTTAGCTCCTTTCCCATTTGTTTGCGCTGCCAGCTACGATTAAACGGTGCATGTGAGAGGATAATGAATCATATCATGTAGGTGTTGCGTGTTTGTTTGCATGTTGTTGCAGTACCGTTGACAACAGTGCCGGGGTAAAGGCAGCGGTACTGCTGGCTCCAGTAGGCAGCGATGCGGGTGCCCTCCGGGAGGTAGCGCACGGACGGAGGCTTCACATCAACGATCTGCGCACAAACACACAACGAAAGAACTTTGAGATGTCAACACAGAACACACGGCATCCACCGTCCTCACGCTCAGGCAGAGATGATTCAAACAGGCAGACAGTGAACAAAACGCTTTTCTAATGCCTGTTACGTCTCACATACAGTATGTTACCAAAACAGAGATGTACTCTGACTCACCGCCTCCTGCAGCAGTTGTTCCAAGCAGTAGATGTGCGGTCGGTTCCCTCTCTCCCCTTCCACCACCACGCTGTATCTGCACACAGACGACGTGAGAAAACGGGGTCATTTCGAGGTCACTCAAATTTGATCTTTATTATCCGTTATGATGCGCAGCAGGCTGGATCTGCGTCGTCTTCAGCTTATAACAGGTTTATTTTATTTGTTTCACTCCGTACCTTGACTCACGTTCTGTCTTTTAATTTATTTTGTATTTCAAAAAGTAGTTTTTTTTTTTTTTTTTAAATCGCTGTTGAGCTGTTGTGTATTTTATTGTACTGTACAGCACTTTGGTCAGCTGTGGTTGTTTTCAAGTGCTTAACAAATAAAGTTGGATTGGATTGGATACAACCTCCACAATACAAACATGGTGTCCACTGCATGGTGCTTGGTATTTATAAGCAGTACACTTTTATACACTTTTCATTGGTCTCTTGATTACTCACATGTCTGGGGAGTGCACAGTGTTCACGTGTCCTGCATACAGCAGCTGGTCGTCCATGGGGATCAAAACTCGGAGTCCGTCCACCAGAGAATCTTTATCCAACACACACTGCACTGGAGCTGGAACACCACAAAACGTGTAAAACATGTAATAAATAAGCCTCTCAGAGCCGAGTGTGTGTGTGTGTGGAGGAGCTGTTCGATTGTCTGTGTCTGTACCAGGTGTGGACGAGCGCTCTGAAACACTCTTGCTGCACTGTGGAAGGAGTTCATCCTCGCTGAAGCTGCTGTCCTGGTTCGGCTCGAAGTCTTCGTCTGCCGCCATGCTCTCCATGAGCCGGCTCACCGCTCCTCTGGGCGGCTGCAGAAACACACACGCACAAGGTCTTTCATTAACTTCGAGTAATTATCTGTGTTTAGTTCAATCAATTTGAGCTGAAAAGAAACTTTTTTTTGTTAACTCACGATGCTTTAAAGTAAAAAAAACGACAACAAATCAGCTGAAAAAACACATTCACACGTTTGAGAACTCATTCATCACACACACACGCTTGAAATAAAGGTAGTCTCTTTTTTTACTAACACTTCTATTTAAAGGGGAAATCAGTTCCTTCATATCTAATAAACAGGAACACGTTTTTTCCCCTCAACACTATTAATTATCCATTTAAAGAGGTACAATTATCTGCTTGAAATGTGTTTCTTCATGCCTCGAAAACGAATAAAAAATGATGACGGTGAAATGATCCCGCTACTTAAGGTCAATTAAAGGCTCCGTGACACACACCACTCATCAACGTTTCAACATATTACAGCACTTACACTGTTGAATACACATTCTTCTCCGCCACCACAAAGAGCTGCGCACACACACACACACTGTAGCCGCCTCAAGTGTTTCCAAAATAAACTCAAGTTTCGGCTGCTGGCAGATGGAGTTTATTATTTTTTCTATCACTAACACGATAAAAAGCAGATTTGAACAGAAGTCAACAGTTAGACTTTCAGGATTTATTGTGTGTGCATGTGTTTGCAAGCCAGTCAGTAAGGCAAGAGTGTGAGCGTGCCAATTTCAGTCTAATAGCTAAAACATTCTGGTTTTGTCCTTCCCGGGATAATTAAGTTCACATCTACGACGGTTCTACAGCAGATCCATCATGCCACTGACCTCTCTGGCCTTGGTTTTAGCTTTCTGTTGGCTCTTGAGTGCCGGGCTGAGGCTCAGTGGTGCGGGGACGTCTGTGATTGGACTGCACAGAGAGGTTGGGCTCAGAGGCAGAGGAGAGTCCTTCAGCTTCTTTTTCTGAGTTTCACAACACACAGAAAGGTTTGCATATGAACCACTACACTGAGGATGTACTGGACAGATTTATGTCTTTAGACACACACACACACACACACACACACACACACACACACGCACACGCACTCTAAGGGTGGGATGCTGCCTGCAGTTGTCCTTTCTTGTCAGCAACACGACACAGACAGCAGGGGGGTGCTGCAGTGACTGAAGTAGTGGGATACCCTGCTGGCACTCTGACACACACACACACACACTTAAACACACTTTTCTCACACACACACAGGGGTGTCAGGGCCAATGCGAGGGTAGCAGAGTTTAAGGGAGGAGGAGAGAAAAGCAGTAAGAGAGAAGAAAAGGAAGATGTCAAAGAGAAGAGGAGATCAAAAACACTGCAGGCTCTTTGTTTTCGTCTCAGCTGGTGCATAACAGCCCAATAAATTATTGACGTACTTTCACCACATCTTTTCCCTCTCTGCTGGGTGTGATGGGTTTGGATTTGGAGGCGGGCTTCGGTGTGAGAGACGGAAGGCTGGAGGAGGAGGAGGAAGAGGAGGAGCTCTGGCTGGTGGAAGAGGAGGAGCTCTGGCTGGTGGAAGAAGAGGTCGGTGTGGACGTATGCCCGGCCGAGGTTGTGGCGTCGTGAAGGAAAATCCTTTCGCTGCGTCGTCTGTTCCAGCCCTCGTCCTCGCTGAAGCCCCACAGCCCGCAGCTCGTGTTCAGATCCAGGCTACAACGTCGTGGAGAGCGTGTTGAGGGGCGGGGTTTGGGTAGAGGCTTGTGTTTGATCTGCAGTGCGTCATCTCTCTTCGTGGGACTGGCCTGGTCGTTGCGGCGGGTCACAGGGGGCAAAAGGGGGAGCTCAGGGGCGGAGCGTTTGCCGTGAAGTAGAGAGGGGAACTTCCTCAGCCGCAGGTCCGAACCAGAGTCGGACCACTCGCACTCTGAAGACCCTGAGAAATACGAGGAGAGGGTCATGTTAGATGTCGTCACACACAAACACACACTGTACAAAAATACAAGCCCCTCCCTAAAACATGCAGACAGTAATAAAGCCAGGTGTTCAATTCTCTGAAATCAATAACCCAGGAACTGGAGTATTGATCACATTTCAAATCCATACATAATTTCAAGACTGGATCATTACATGCACCCTTGTGTGACAATTAGAAATAAATTAATATGTAGCCATGAATCAATAACACAATCCTAGAGAAATGGTCAGGCGGAGAACCCGCTCAACCGCAAAAAGAATTACAATAATGTGCTAAAAGCTGTCAGGGGAACCTGTGAGAAGATGTAGTTGAGTTGACGTGTTTCGAAAAGCCACATCACCGTGTTTTCTATCATTTTTCATGTATGCAAAGATCAATCAAGCAATTGAGTATGTGGTTTTGATTTTCTCCAATTCCAGCTTCTTCAATGTTTTTCTTCTTAACAGTAAACTGAATATATTTGAGTGGTGGGAAAAAAAAATACATGAAAGGATGTGATCTTGTACGGAAGCCCGAAGCAGACAATCATCCAAACTTTTTATTTTATTCACTTTCCATTTATAACTGGAATTATTTGTAGATTTTTACTCTTGTATCCCAAGAGAAACAAGCAGGCTTATCTACTGGGTTTTAACAATCACCTGCCTCTGGATTTTTATTAGTGTTCCCTTACATATTAAAGGCATATTTACGTTTTCCTAGATTAAGATATCCTGGTGGTTTTCCTTCCCTAAGTTTAGTTGTCTGCTTTTTTCTGACATTATAGAGCTAAAAAATCAACTACTTAAGGTGATTAAATCCTGATTAATCAGCCACCAAAACACCCGAATTTCCCCCATTGGGGGGGATCAATAAAAGTTTCTAAAGTTTATCCATAAAAAGACATTTCATACTCCGACTCATTTACACAAGAAACATTGGGATCTTTTGTGTTGACATACCCAGAGTGCTTTGCAGGCTTCTGTGTTTGCCGTCGTGGAGAAGGCTTAACGGCGTGGAGCTGACAGGGAGTGCGCTCGCCGCAAACCTAGCCAGCAGACCCAGCCCGCTCTCCTCACAGACGCCGTCATCTTCCGAATCCGTCTCATCTTCCTCATCATCTTCCTCAGAGGTTTCTGAGTCAGAAGAGAGATTTTCAGCTCAGAGACACATGTGACTGGAGAACGGGTCAGGGTTAAAGGCCAAAAACTATCCCATGACACACAGACTGGACCATAGAGATAAAAAATGTAAGAACACTGTCTCCATGTCACTTTTCTACGTACAACTAGGCCTTAATTGTACACTGTAGAAAGAGGAAATAAAGAAGCCAAGATATTATAATATCGGGTAATCTAAATCACACACACGATCCCATTTATCTGTGTCTTACATGTTGGCTGAACAGACAAAAAAAAAAAAGTGGAAAGCGAATAAATTGACTGTCCAAACCACTGCAGCTTCTACTAACACTTAAGTGCTGAGTTAACAAAACACATCAGGATGAATTGAGATTCATACACACACACACACACACACACACACACACACACACACACACACACACACAGAGTAACTGGAACATTTCAGCTGAAGTAGACTAAGATGTAGTTCATCATTTGAGAGGAAACTGCACTTTTTTTCTCACACAAAACACACATTAGCATACTGCTGTTAGCTTTGCTAGCAGTTAGCAGTTAGGTTTGTGGCAGCAGATGAGCAGGAGGAGTGTCTCCACAGGGGTTAGTGTTAACATCGAGAGTGGATACACAGTACAAGGCTTTCCAATAACAAGCCGGTATTCAATGGTACTATTTTTAAGTCTTACTCTGGAAATCAAATGTCTCATGTCAGCTAGCTAGCTAGCAAGCAAGCCTCTGTTGTTGCAAGTTAGCAACCTTTCTCTTCAACCAAATTAACAATACTTGGTTTAATTGGTTAAAGAGATCTGTTGATGCTTCAGACAAGGAGAATATAATAAAAAAAAGTATAATTTGACCATATGCATATTGTGAATGCATATAAAGTATTTTTTAATAACCATTTCACATCTTGTACTGTGAATCCACTTTGTGTTAACGGCAGCAAGCAGAAGACAAAGGAGACGGGCACTGAGAGGACAGCCCTGTGAGGCCCCTTGACACAATGTTCAAATGAAGTTTGAAATCATGCTTGCACCCTGTCCCTTTCAAAACCCTTTTTTTTCCCAATTTATTATAAATAAAAAAAAAAAACTGGGACAGTGGAGTAACCATGATTCATAAGTTAATTAATTTGTGAGATCAATAAAATGGTAAAGGTTTAATTCTGTGTATGTTGTTCAATTTCAGCATAGCCCATGTTAGCGGTCAATACAGAATAGAGGGAGGGGCACTTCCTACTTACAGAGCAGGTGACAGGGGTGTGGCCTCAGACAGGGCGGGGGCAGCGCGGCGGCCTAGCCGTAGCGTAGCTTGGCCTTAGCGCAGTCAAGCTTAAGCAAAGCTTTAGCCACGGCAGCAGAGACTAGCTGTAGCGAAATAGCGCTAGTCAAGCTTCTGTAATGTTGCAGGAGCAGCACAAGCACATGGAACAGGAACAAGAGACACTCAAAGCAACATGGGCAGGAGGGGGGGAAGGGTGAGGCAAAGGTGAGAAGACAGAGCAAGGTGTCTGAGAGCAACATAAAAGGGAGAAGGGTTATTTGAAGGTTTAGTAGACACACAGGAGGAGCTCTATTGTCCAAATATCCCCAAAAATCCAAGATTTGCAAGTGTGAATTGAGCTCTAGCGCTTTTATGTCAACAAAATAAACTGGACCACATCATAAAAAAAAAACAAAAAAACACTTCATTGGATTTTAACTAACCAAACAATGCTTAAAAAATAGGAGTAATATTTGTCTTTACACAAGTCAATCCTGTTCAATAACTCACATTCAACTCTGTTCTCTGAACTAATCGTTTGCACATTAGTCAGTTTACCTAAATAATGAACCTTAACCTGAGGAGAGTTTTTTCTCTGGAGGGATATTTGACAAACAGAGCGGCCTAAAGGATGTGTGAGGTGCTGCAGGACAGATTGAGACAGACAGACGGACAGATGAAGCAGACACAAGGACCACAGCGCTTCACTTTCTGTGCCAATCAAATTAACACCTTTAATAAATCTTATAGGTACCAAAACTGCAATACAACTTTCATGAAAAAAATCTCACAATTCACACAAATGTTCAATATACAAATGCTACAAAATTTGCAATCCAGGCAATAAAAAACACCATAGAAATAGGTCAATTGTTTGTTTGTTTTTTCTTAAAAAAAGGCAGCTTTGCAGAAAAGCCATAGAGGTAGGGACGGTCAAGCTAACGCACATTCTGAAGAGAGGATGCCATAGCTTAATGAAAACAAAGACACAAGCTGTGACAAGGCTCAGAGACACTTCTTTCTGACACTAGAGCGAGGGGCGGGGTCAGAGTGGGGGGGGGGGGGGGGGGGGGATTTGGTCAGTAACCTTGGTCGAAGGAGTCGTCAGAGGAGCTGAGGCCAGCTTCCTCCAGCAGCAGGGATAAGTGCTTGTGTTTCTTCTTCTGAGACTTCTGTTTGGACAGCAGGGAGGTTGGCGAAGATGCAGACTGCCTCTTCCTGTTCAGGTTCCCGTGTGAATGCGTCCCTGAAAGAGAGGGCCAGCCCCCTCGAGCAGAATTGTGCTCCTCTGAATCTGAGTCTGGTGCAGAAAAGGTTTGGTTAGTAATTGAAATTCTTCACTGAGATAAATCTTCAGATTTCACCCAAACTCCCTCATTCAAATTTAAGGTCAGCCTAACTCGAAGCTCACATACGTTCGACCCTGCCCTCAAGTGCCTGAACATTTAAAAAAAAGAATTGGGCACAAATAAAAGTTTGATTAAAAAAGTCTCATCAGCCTCAATTGTATGATATCTCTTGTATTTAAAACATGTTTATCACCGGTGTTGTTTTGTACAGACTTTCTGAAGCACTTTGTCACTTGGATTCTGAAAAAGTTCTCCAATCAAAGCTTACATAATTCTTCAAATTTAAGATTATTGGGTCTAACTGTTATAGGGTCTGAAAAAAAAAAAAGAAAGTCAGCAGCTGAGGACACTTTCATGTTTTGGCTGCATCTATAGAATGACTTTGATCAATGGCAGTGTGAGATACAAATCTGTGATATCGGAGAGTTGCCCTCTGTGTACTCACTGTTGGAGCAGCTGCTGAGCTCTGATCTCATTGGAGAGAACAGAGCAGACTTCTTCTGACCTTTCAGCTTTCGGACGCTCTCCGAAGAAGAAGCCTTGGCGGCAATCTCGTGTTTCCCCGCCTTGGCAGATGAGCGGATGCCACGCTCCTTCATCCGACTTTCCGTCGACTTGCCTTTGGACTTGTCTGACTTGGAGCTGGAGGAGAGTTTGCGAGCGACGTTGAGCGAGCTGAGCTGCGACAGGGAGAGTGCTCTGCTGAGGTCTGATGCCAGCTGTTCTTCCTTACACAAGTGACTGTGCTTTGACTTCAATACCTGACCACCAGTGAAAAGTAAAACCTCATCAGTAAATTGTCGTAAAAAATAAGACTACTGACTAAATATGGAGCTGAAAAAGGCCTACCTCCTGAGCATGACTTGTTGACGGCTCCTGCTCGTTCCAGCTCTTCTTTTTCTTCTTCTTCTTCTTTTTCACCTTCACTCCTACGCTTCCTGTCTCGACGTCCTCTTCGTCTCGGGAAGGCTGGAACCTTTTCCTCTGTCCATCCCCAGCTTCAGAGTCCTCAGAGTATTGCACTGTCCTACTGACCCTAAGACAAAAACAAAAAAATGTTCACTGCATGGCATGCAAATGAAGACAAAAAATGCTCATGCATTAAGAAACGCTTGAAGACATGGTCTGAAAACAAAAATCTCACTTACTTTGCAGGCCTGCTGTCCAGCTTCGGAGGTGTGGAGAGGTGTTTTCTCTTCCTGGGTCGTCCTCTGCCCCGTCTGGTCAGACTCCGCCTCTCATCCTCCTGTTGGTGCCGTTCACTGGAAGCAAAAGAGTTAGAAAAGTGACTGAGAAGGGGGGGGAACGTGAATTTTTCAGGTACTTGATAACAGCAGCCATGCAAGTGTGTTAAGTTTTACTCACCACTTGTCTCTGCGTCTCTGCAGCTTGCTCAAATCTCTCTGCTTCTCCTTGTATGTCTTCTGCAGCTCGGCAAGGCGGACGCGGTATTCCACCTCCACTGCGTCCATCACATCCAGAGACATTTTACTGAAGAGCTGCAGAGATGGGGGGAAAAAAAAAAGATGAGGACATTTCACAAAATCTTACATGTTCATTTCTCTGGTGACTGTGACGCTTGTCTGCATCTTACCGGCTCCTCCTTTCTCTGCCTCCAGCTGTACTTCTTGTTGGGGTCCAGTGTTCTGGCCAGGTCGATATGGGACTGTTTCTCGATGGCCTCCAACAAAATCTGTCTGCTTGCTTCCAGAAGACAGTCCAAACCCTCTAAAGTCAGATCTGAATGGGATGCAGATGATACATCAGAGAAATATAAACAGTCACAATATGCACATGCTCATCAGTTTCCGTTGACATCATACCCAAGTTTTCAACTGATAAATAAACAAACAAAAAAAAACCTCAATGAGGTTGTTCATCATCTGTAATTTTAGCTCAGCGGTGGTTAAATGTAACACTATCTGCGTTCTGATGGTATCTATAGCACTACTACTCTTCTTACTAGCTAAATGCTAACATGAATATTTGATATGATTTTTCACAAACGTAATGCGTTATTTTTATTTTGACTATGCCCTGATTTTTTATTACTAAATATGTTAGCATTTATTCACTTCCTAGCGAACAGCAAAATTAGCGAAGAACAGGTTAATTGCTCACATAAACTGCTGTTTGATGGAAGCTAAAAGGACTTTCAATAATTTAGTTTAAACCTGAAATATTGCAAATAGTGCGACTCTGAATTTGAACTGTTCATGTCTTGAAGTAGGTGAGCTATACTGGGGGTGTGAAATGATTATTCATTTGACCGATTTCCTTCATTCATTAACTGAAACACAATAAGACTCCACTGTATTTAAGCTAGGTACCCTGAACCTGAGGAATATGTCCATCTTGTAAACTTAATAACAGTTTCTAAATTACCACAACAACATTTTTTACCACATATTTCAGACTGACTTCATTCCTTCCTGCTCTCACTCCGTCAAATGCACTCACCTTGCCCCTGGCTCATTTGCTCCATCTCTCGCTGGGCCATTTGGCTGAGCAGCGCCATCCCTTCCAGTGCCACCATCTCCAAAGCACCAGTGCTGCTGCAGTCTAAGCCTAACGGAGCATTTTCTATCTGTGGTAAGAGTGCCGGGGCAGGTGGGGTGCTGGAGTGGGCCTGAGCCATCTCAGTGGCTGTCAGCAGCGCAAGCATCCCAGCCATGGGATCCTCTGCATTGGCGAGGAGGGGAAGCCGGGAGTTGGAGTGGTGAGGAGGATAAACAGGAGTTTCAGTGACAGTTTCTTTCTGAATGAGAGTTTGTGAGTTGATATGCGTGTCTGGCTGTTCTTGTTCACACCCACTGGTTTGTAGCAGTGGCAGAGCAGACTCCTCACTGTCTGGGTCTGAAGCCATGCAGGGATATCGCTGTGGATTCTTGTCTACCTCTGGTTTAGGCTTCTCTACAAGCAGAGGAGGTGGGGGGAAAGCTTCCTGACAGGAGTAAGATAAAACCTCCATTTTGATTTCACCTCTGTCCTTCTCTTCCTCCCTGTTTTCTTTAAGTCTTTCGACCTGCTGCAATGAAGTGCTGGGGACAAGCAGAGGTAGCGGTTGGGGAAGGGGCTTTGAGACTTCTCTCACTCTGTCATCAACGGCCAGTGCTGGACTACAGCTCCTCCGAAGAGGACCCCGCGGTTCTGACCTCATGTCCAAGAGCTGCTGCTCAGCACTGGGCTCCTGCTTGAGGAAAGATCCTGCCTCTGAGGGCTCCAGTTGTTGTGGCTTGACGTCTGCGTCCAGCTGCCGTGAATGGAGGTGGGCTGCTGGAGGAGGGGCTGAAGGTGCAGGGGAGCGGGAGTGGTGGTGCGGTGGTAAAACGCCTGTGTTCCCTCCAGCGGATGCTGGGACGTGATAAGGCGGGAAAGGTGAGCCAAATGGTGCAGTAATGGACTGGTACGGGTAGCTTGGAGAGAGATCTGCAGATGGACGAAGAAACAGAAAATACACTTTTAGGACATCCCATCAAACCAAAGACCTAACCCTGGCTGCACTGCCGTTCTGTTCTTAAGTTATAAACTCTGCACAAGTTTGATTACTTTTGCGAGATATTTTCAAGGCCATTTAGCTTTTAATGATAGACGACTCAAAGAATAATGGAAATCCTGAGAGAAGAGAGTAGGGGATGAAAAAGGCCAAAACTTTCCCGTGTGAGGGTTTTTTTTGGGAGTTGAACTATAAATTCTTATCTATTTATAGTTTGCAGAGTTCCATGCAAACTATGTTTTTTAAAGGCTTCTGAAAGAAAATAATGTTCCTGCATTTCTCAGGTAGTCAAAAAGCTGACACGTCAGCAAATAGCCTGCACTGAGCAGAAGCAGCCGTCTCACCCGAGTAGATTCCTTGAAACGGCGCAGAAGTCGCCTTCTGTCCACATCTCTGCTCCCTCCGTCCCACCTCCCCCTCCTCTGTCGCCTCCTGTTTAGGCCGCAGTGGCGAGGATGGGGGCGGAGAGGCTGAGCGCGGCGAAGGCGGGTGAGGCAAGGGAATCGTCGCCGGGTGGGACAGCACCCTCTGCCCGCCCTCCTCGGACTTCAGGGTGGTCACAGGTGAAGGGAGCGGAGGCAGCGGTGTGAGGGAAGAAGTGGATGGGGTTGGAGAGCGAGAGCGAGGGGGAGGCTTGCGAGAGTGCATGATGGGTGATGGCGAATGGGAAGATATGGAAGAGGGGCGGGGCTTTGGGTCAGCGTTCCGCTTGTCTGATTTATCGTCCATCTCCGGCCGGTGCTCGCTGGCCTTTAAACGCTCCTGAAACATAGAGAAAGAGACAGAACGTGCTGTCAGTGGTCCTTTCCTGAATGTTTAATAAAACTTTGTGCACACCCAAAATCCTTATCTTTCATGTAGTGTATTATATGGTAATGTCACTTGTGGTTTTTCTTTTTTTTTTTTTTTAGAAAATGTGTAGTTGGTGAATCCACTCACGACAAACTGTGCGTTCCTCTGCAGCTCGAGGACTTGCGCTGTGTGCTGTTGGATCATGAGCAGCTCCTGTTGTCGGAGCATCTGCTGCTGGGAGAGGAGCTGAAGCTGAGCCGCGTGCTGCAGGGAGCTGCTGGTACCGTAAACCCCGGACCACACTGGGGCTCCACGATCCAGAAGATCACCTCCTATGGAAAAAGACAGAATATAAAAAAATCTATATGACATCCTGGAGCTACCTAACCTGTTAACTTTAACTTCTAGCAAAGTTTTTGTGTTGGTGGCCTTTTACTAAATACAAAATGGATGCATGATAATTCTGTAAGAACTACAACGTATACTTTTGGCTGACTTCGTACAAAACATTTTAATCTTGACATCTGCAAATATTAACCATGACTTGTAGCTAACTTTTTTTTAGCCACAACATGTAGCTAACCTACATATTACTCTTGGCTAACTTTAAGCTGTTTAGCGATTCCTTTTGGTTACTGTTTGGATAGTAGCTCATGTATTTAAGAACATTTGTTCTTAAATTTGTTTTAGGTTAACCGTTTGGTTTGAATCATTGCATTTAGCCAACTATTTCTACTGTTACTTTTCACCAACTATTTTAAACATGCATGTTGTACTCTTGGCTTTTACTTAGCTTTAGGCCACTGTACTTTGATCAACTTTTAGCTTACTAGTACCACTGTTAACCATTATATTAAGCTACGTAACTACTTAAGCAGTTGTTAGAAAAGGTTGTTCACTAGTCTGATATACCTAACTATCTTGATCTTTCTTGTTTTAATTTCTGGTACATTTGTATAAAGGGAGATTAGCTTAATACCGTAGTGAGGCAGGTGTTCAGTGGGGACGACTATTAGCTGTCCAGACTGAGGGTCCCTGGCAAACTGGTAGGGCGGGGGCATGGAGCCTGGCAGAGAGGGTGGGTATCCTGGAGGGAGGGACTGGTGGAGTGACGAAGGACCCAGGCCTGATTGAGAGGTACGAAGGGGAAAAAGTGTTTTTTTTAAAAAATGGTAAAGACGACAACACAAAATAATTTTAGCCACGTCAAAGAAACCTTTCACTCGGCATCATTCTTCAGTCAGTATTTATAAAAATGTCCGACCCATAGTGGAGTTACATCAGCAAGAAAACCTGCTGGATTAAGCTTCTTTGAGAGCTTTTGTTTATTCGACATCAGTGTCTAGACAGAGCAGGACCTTGGGGAGCTTTGTGTAAGCATGTGTGTTTTCTTGATGCCGTTTATATTTTATTTTGACAGCGAGCGCTGAAGTAGAAGGAATGTCCTGCAAAGATCAGGAATGTCTGAGCAACTCAACCCCCGGAGGCTGCTGCTGGACGAGCCGCTCGACAGTCAGACAGACAGAATTTACTGCCCTCTTCTGCTACAACAATCACAACAGGCTACAAAAGGTTCAAGTACAACTTTGAGCATAAACCTCTCGACGGCGTTTAGAACAGAGAAAAGGAAAAAGATGTTAACGGAAAAGGGCAAGTGCTTTTGGGTTATTGTTTTTTTTTTCTTCTTTTGCATGAAAACCCAAATCCACACAAAACTTTCAAGAGCCCATTGCAAGTTTTTTTTCAAGTAATGTGACATGAAAAGTAATGTGAGTAATGTGTATATTAAAAACAAAATCAGGATTAAATCAAGAGATAAACGAGAGAAAAAAAAAAGAAAAAAGGCACGCAGACATAAAATCATCAGTTTTAAGATGCATACGATCTTTGAAACAATGCCGCTGATTAATTCCTTGATTGTCTACTGACTGGATAATTATTTCCCCCAGCAATATTCCCCAGATACAAGCAGTTCAGTTCTTGAAATGTACGAGAGAAAAAAATATCTCCACATACTGTACGGTGAGCCGGAGAGCCAGACTGGAGGGGCTCCAGGCCGGGTCATCCAGGGATGAGAAGTCAGATTTGAGGGGTCAGGAGGCCATCGCCCTGCCCCCGCCAGGGCTGCCCCTCCCGTCACCATAAGATTCGGGGTCATGAGGCTAGGGGTCATTATGCTAGGTGTCAAGCCATTGGACAGCGATGTGGGGTGCATCTGAGTGAACTCTGCCAGCTCCTTGGACTCGCTGGAAGGTTAGACAGAAGGTTAGAAGAACATTTTAGTAACAAATGAACACAAACATTATCTGACAAACATATCAAGCTCAAAGTTCAACATTAGAAAACCATCAGAACAAAAAACAAACTTCAGATCAGCCACTCCCACACACCTGAGCACTTTCTCCTGCTCGCGCTCCAGTCGGCCCGCCAGCAGTCTTTCATCGTGGTGGCGAGCTCGCTCCTCGACTCGCTCCTCGTCTGTGCTCAGGCAAACACGGGGAGAAAACAGAAAATAAAATAAAAGGTGCTGAATGTTTGAGCACACATTCAGAAACTGCAATCTGTAATCTGGGTCACAACATCAGAGCAAATGGACACCAGAAAAGTTGTAGGAGAAGTTGGAAATGTTCATTTATACTATCACGTGGGAGCAGGTTTTTTTTTTAACTGTGAGCAGTAAGGGGGAGAAGAAAATGCTAGATGCACCCATGTGGTGAAGAGAGAGAAAAAAAAAAAAGGATGACACTGGCTCAATGAGGGTGACACGACAGAGCGAGCTACAGTAGAGGGAGGGAGAGAGAGAGAGAGAGAAAAGCTAAAAATATACAGGATATGTTGGGCCAAAGAGCGCGTGCACACATTCTGTACGACGAGCATAAATAGAAACGGAGTGACAGCTCTCACTCTGGGTGTCAGCTCTTATCAGTTATTACTGGAGAGCCGCAGGAGACGTGTGAACATACCACTACTGCCTCACTTTACAAACACGCACACACACACACACACACACACCCCTCACAGAGCCTTAAAACCCCCCATCCTGCCTGGGTTATAAAAGAAGGAGCACTCGTCCAAGCACAGCAGAATAAACATGAGGAGCTTCTCTTCCCGTTATTCCGACTCATCCGCTCAGGCTGAAGGTCCCTGAGCAGCTGGAAGTGTGCTCAACCCATCAGCTCTGCTCTAAAAGTGTGCATGTGTGTGTGCACGTGTGTGTGTGTGTGTGTGTGTGTGTGCAGCCTGGAAAGGGACAAGAGACTCTAACCAACCCTGACATGCTCTGCAGGAAAGGTTTCAAGACTGTTTCCAAGGTTACGGGGGAGCCTGTCCCACATGCTATCCTTCCTGCATCAGAGAGCCGGTGATTAGCGCTGCACGCCCCCTCTCTCTCTCTCTCTCTCTCTCTCTCCATCTTACACACTCTTTTACGCTTCCTGACACACCTCTCTCTCTCTCTCTCTCTCTCTCTTCCCGTCTATCAACCAATCGATCTCCGCCCCATCCCTCATCACGAGCCTCGCCTTCTTTTCCTCCGTCCGTCCACTCATTAATGTTTGTTTGTGTTGCTCTGTAAATCCTCGGCTGTTTTATTTAGAGCTGCTCTTTACGTGAGAGTCTGATGCTATTAGACCAATCATTCTGCTCGAGCAAAGGAATGAATAAACGCCCCCCAAACACAACAGCACACGCACACGCACACACACACACACACACACACACACACACACACACACACACACACACACACACACACACACACACACACACACACACACACACACAGTCCGTCAGTCTCAAGACTGATCCATTGCTTAGCAACACACCCTTGGTCTTATTGTAATTCAAAGCTTGTTTGTAGCTTTTAGCTGCACTCTGTAATGATACGTTTAATGCAGAGAGGGTGGAATTGGTCGAGCTGGAGAGAAGAGGGGAGGGAGAAAGTGGGGGCTTGAATTGGGACAAGTGGAAGGAAGGGCATTGAAGGGAAGGGGGGAGAGAAAGAGAGAGAGAGAGAGAGAGGGGACAGAAAGAGGAGAGCGAAACAGAAATGAGTGGAAAGTGAGAGATGGAGCGAGAGCGATGTGGCTGAATGACCTTGACGTCCAAGAATAGAGAGCTGCACGGCTGGAATTGCAAAGGAAGTGCAGAGAAACAACACACGAGCTTTTCAACGACTTCAATCCAAGAAGCAATCAGTAGTTTGGAGTGTGTGTGTGTGTGTGTGTGTGTGTGTGTGGGGGGGGGGGGGGTTCTGCCCTCTAATCATGCATAAACACCTCACAGCCATCAGTGCTGAGGAAACACGACTTTGAATCCCAAACAAAATGAATCGTTCATTATTCATGGGGGCCAAAAAGAGGAGTCGTTTGCTCTCGGTTCATACAGCCGAGGGGATCGACACCGAGAGCGGAGGAGACGGAGCTGAAAGCAAAAGCTGCAGGAAACATATTAAAACGGGTTTGAGAAAGTAGGACGTGCCCTTTATTTAGCTTCCCAGAAACTATTAAAGATGAAATAAGACTCGGGGAATGTTAACGGCATGCTTCCTTCACGCATGGGTCCTTTTCCTGTTTCTTTGCACCTCTCGCATTCAAGTGAAAGAAAACAAGATTTTTTGGAGTGTTCGCAGAGCGCCATGTGAAGGTGTTAGCTGAGATATGAGCCAGAAAGCTAACAGCGTGTTAACAAGATCAGCACACCACAGTTTGTGCAGCCTCGGAAATTCTCCCGTCTCCGTTTCAACTCTTCTCTGAAAAGTGTGGCTGGCATCGAAATTCAAAACTGGGCATTTTGACTTCTGCGAAACAATGACGTTTCTCGGCTTCAAAATGTCAAGCGTGTTTTGGGTTTCGTGCTTCTTTCAACTCAATATAGGGCAATATGTTCTCTTCACATTTAACACAACGTCCCAACAAGTTTGACAACATGACCTGCCAGCTTAACCAGCTGTGTGGTTTTTTTTTTAAGACTCTCCCGCACAAACGATCGGCCGTGTTTACTGTCAACGCAGCCTGAAGTAACAACCTGAAAGCTTTTGATGTTCCGAGGTAAATGTGATTGTACGCGGGTGTGTTTTAGTGTGAGCGTAGTTCTAACGGCGCGTGACCTTCAGGCGTCGCCCTGCCGTGTGTAGAGGTGGGAAGCACTAAAGCACTGGATCAAGTGCTTTTAAATCCATTTAACTCTGTTCTGTTTCGGATGAGTTCCAGTCATGAAAGTCGTCAGAATGAAGCTCAGGTTTACCTTTGATGGCCGTTTGCAGCAGGGTCCTCTGTGTGTCTGAGGGTCCGCTGCTCGGTTTGCTGCTGCTCCCGCTGTCTCTCTGCCGGGCCACGGCCACGGCGATGCCCACTGGAGGATGCCGCACCTCCCCTTCGCCCTCCCGGCCGAACGAGCGTGCGCTGTCCGGTCGCTCCTGCTCCCTCTTCAGCTGGGGGGGCACCCTCAGTGACCCCGACCCCATCGACACCCTCTCCCTGTCTCTTTCTTTCTCCAGCTGTCGCTCTCTTTCCCGCTCCCTCTCTTTCTCTCTCTGCCTCTCTCTTTCCTCGGGCCCAATGTTGCCCAGACCGCCAAAGGGACCACGGGCTTCCGCGGCGTGCCGGGATGAGCCGGGACCCTCGGCAGCAAAGTTCCCGCTGTACTTAATCAGACTCTGCATGGCTGAGACCTCCGTGGGATCCGAACCCCCTCGCTCTCCACTACTGGACCCCCCCACTAACGACCCCCCCGGTCTGTAGAGCGCTGCGGGGTCGAGGAAGCCCCTCTGGCTCCCCTCCTCACCCGTGTGTCCGTGTTGGGAAGGATGGGTAAGGGGGGAGTGTGTGTTGCTACCGGGTCGATGGGTTGTGTGCGGCGACATTTGTGTGTGCGTGGGAGAGATTGTGTGTCCGTGTTGGGCGGCCAGAGCAGCCATGTGACTCGTAGCATAGTTGGCTAACGGGCTGATCGTGGAATTCCACTTTTGCTCCGCCCCCGTCCGCTCTACGGCCAACCGTGCGGAGTGTTTGGAGACGTCCCTGCTCTCCGGGCTGAACCTTGATTGGCTGGATGGGAAAGGCGTCTCCTGGCCTCGTCTCCCGTTGGAACCGTTCGAACAAATGACGGAACCTTCCTCCCGATGATTGCTTGTGTCGCCAGAGAGACGAGGATGCTCCACGAGGCTCCTCTCAGGAAACCTGTAGCTCTCCCTCTCCCTGTTTCTCTCCCTCTCTCGCTCCCTCTCCCTCTCCCTCTCTCGCTCCCTGTGTTTGTCGCCGTGTTTGTCCCGGGCCTGGGAGGCGATTTGAATCGGCCCAGCCCGCTCGTCATAAACCTCCACAGAAGGCACATATGTCGGTGCACTGACTCGCTGCTCTCGGATCGGGTCTCTGGGCGCGGAGGGGTGAGGGAGGCCTGCGGAGGAGAGGTGAAGCGCAGGAGGGAGGGCGTAGGAGACATGGAGGTTGTGGGCGGACGCGGCCGCAGAGTCATTCCTCCTTTGCCGGTCGGGGTTCGAGTTGTGCGAGATGTGGTTGTGGGGTCGAGAGCCCCCCTCTTCCTCTCGACCCCCTCTGTCCGTTTCCGCTCCATGAAAACTACCCCCACCTCCACTCGAAGGAAACGAGGGCCGAGGAGGTGACGGCCTGGATCTATGCTCCGCTATGGATTGCGACTTGGGCTGGTTCAGGTGAGGATTAAAGGACCAAATGTCTCTGTCTCTGTCCCTCTCCGAGTTCCGCTCTCGATCTCGATCCCGCTCCCGCTCGCCGCTCCTCCCCCGGCGCTCCTCCTCGCTCCTCGCGTCCTGCGTCAGGTCCACCACGCTGTGAGGCCTCTGCTCCTCCCTTGACCGCTCCCTCTCTCGGTCCCGCTCGACGCGGAAATGTCGCTCCCTCGCAGCCTCCCGTGACGTCCTCTGCGGCGGCGTGGAGCTGGATGGGGCCATCTGGGGAGCGGATGGAGGGTGAAGCGGCAACTGGCCAAACGAGGTCGGCACGTAAAACCCTTCTGAAACAAAACACAACATCATAATTACAACACACACACACACACACACACACACACACACACACACAGACACACAGAGACAGGCCACCTGGGATGCAATGAGAAGTGACATTGACTGACCTTTATGGGAGTCGTAGAGAGGGTGCGAGGGCAGTGAGGGAGGATCCAGGTGCCCCAGGGACAGGTACGAGCTGGAGTACAGGCTGCCGGGCAGAGGAGGGTAGCCTAAAAAAGAAACAACATTTTATGCACTGAAGTTTACCCCGAAAGAAGACCGTTCAATGATGTCCTCTGCAGCTCTGTCCCCGTTTAGAAATCGGGACAGCTTGGAAAATGTAGATAAAAAGGGGCGTTTGGAGCTTCTGAAAACGTCTGCAGAAGTGACGCGAGATGATTTCAAATCATAAGCAAACAGACACAATGAATAAAGGTCTCCCCCCCCCCCAAAAAAAAGAAATTCTATTAGTTCAAAAGTTTATAGTTGGGTCATTTTTAAAATAAAAAAAAAAAAAAAAACTAGCATTGACTTTATCTTAATCCAACTGGTTTAAAAAGCACAAACATGACACCCAGAACTTAAACGGGCTCAAACAGAGAACGCTTGGACGTAAGAAGGTGAATGTATGAGGATAACTTCAGACTGCTGTGACAGACATTCATTGTGCAGACCTGTTTATACGAGTGAATGACCTGGCTATAAACCCAAACTCTAATAGTGACATCAGCTGTTACTAACATGAGTCAACAGATTGTTGTTGTTTTTTTAGGGCTTTTTGTGCCTTTATTGGAGAGATGTGACAGCGAGTTAGAAATCAGGGGGGAGAGAGAGACAGACAGACAGACAGACAGACAGACAGACAGAGAGACAGAGAGACAGAGAGACAGAGAGACAGACAGAGAGACAGAGAGACAGAGAGACAGAGAGACAGACAGACAGACAGACAGACAGACAGACAGACAGACAGACAGACAGACAGACAGACAGACAGACAGACAGACAGACAGACAGACAGACAGACAGACAGACAGACAGACAGAGAGAGAGAGAGAGAGAGAGAGTGGGGATTGACATGCAGTAAAAGGATGCACAGGCTGGATTCAAACCGGGACAACAGCCTGTAAACATGAGACGCGCGCACTAACCTCTGCGCCTTCAGCGCACCATGAGTCAACAGATTTGACCGATTGGATATTCAACCAGGTACACTCGACCCCGCGTCACCCGTTGGTCATGAGGTCAGTTTGAGGTTGGTCCGGAGCAGCTGCTGCTCTCAGAGACAAGGTCTTAATATAGACAGAGCCTCGTGTCTGATTTTTATGATAGGGCCGAGCTGGCTGCTACTGTGACGCTGGCTTGTGTCCCCCAAAAAGTATATGGGGGGAAAAAAAAGGAAAAAAATGAAGGGTCCGCCACCCAGAGAGGGTGAGACATTCCCTGTTCCCACACTCGGGCCACTCCAAGAAAAATCAAAGACGCCGCGGTCATTCCAGCACGGAGCACCGGCCCCGAGAATAAATCTGTCTCCTGGCTGCGCTTCCAGAGAGAGAAATGAAGAAGCAGGAGGAGCTGGAAGGGAAGTCGGTGGTTGGAGGGAGGCGAAGAGAGACAGAAATACAAGAGGAACGACGTGACGAAAAGTAAAAGGCATGCAGGATAGGTTTCTGCAAAGCTTCCTTCACCTACCGCTAACGGCTAACCTTGATCTCTAACAGCTTTGATACGGCGTTCCTCAGCAGCTTCGATGGATCCTCGGGATGTTGCCACCAGGTTTTAAGAATCTCTCTTTCGGCCGTGGGAACTTTATTTTGGTATTAGAGTCGGTCGGCTCGGACGCTTCTGTAATCAGCAGGACGTTTGATTCTCTTCACCCAAATGTTGAGTACGACGTGTTACACGCACTCGCATAAAACTCTGATTTGACGACGCCGAACTGCCGTACGAAGTGGAACGTTTCCTCGATAACACACATCAGGGAGCATGTAGCACGCTGTCTCTTACACCTGAAGGGCCCAGATGGAGATTTGTCAGCTTGGGAGTTAGAGTCGGTTCGTTCCATAAATAAATATAAAAAGGGGGTAATAACATAAACGCAGCCTTGTGGTGAATTATGTTCTTGTACCTATTCTGAGCTGTGAGCAGTTGCCGGGGAAGCAGAAGCAGAAAAAGGGCAGAAGCACGAGCCGCTGTGAATCCAAGAAAGTCCCATTGAGACAAAAATCTCCTCTTTTTACCGTGACCAAAAAAAAAATGCTGCGAGATATACGTCTCCTCTGAAGTGACCTTCTACTCCAGTAAAGATTTGATAAGAAGACACAAAAGGACAACGGAGGAAAGGGACGGAGATTCAATCACTGACTGAGCAGAGAGGACAGAGAGGCCCGAGGGAGGGACGCGTAAAAAAAAGAAAGGAAAAGAAAAGCACACAAAGAATGTATGTAGAGTTTATAAATAAGTCTTTGGAAGTTTCCAACATTGTTCCCGAGCTAGGTCAGGAGAGGTGCGTTGTAGTAAAGTGGGACAGTAAAACTGGAGAAGGACACACAAAGACAAAGTGCATACTGGACAGAAAGCTCAAAAAAGAACCGAGAGAGAGAGAGAGAGAGAGAGAGGGAAGATAGATTACAGTAATGTATGACAGGCGAAAGGAAGACACCGGGCAGAGACAGAGGAGAGGAGACGCATATAGGACAGAGCCGGGAGCACAGCTACCAGCAGAGACAGAAATGGAACAGGATCCCGCTGGAGTGAGCAATGAGGAGCGGAGAGGAACGAACCTCGTGGGCTTTGGACACGAGCAGACTGGGGAGAAATCGCAAGGAAGTGATGATCGCTTCTGTTCGCAACACCCCGAGTCAGACACCCTGACCCATAATCGAGAGGTGGCAGGACAATTATCTAGTGACGCATTAAGTCATCTGATATATATATTAAAAAAAACACCCTCCAAAAAAGAAAAGAAAAGTACAGGAGTTATGTTTTTAGTCACTGCAGTTCAGTTTCAGTTTGACCCAGAATCCTTTCACTGCCGTCTTCTTCTACTCTGCTCTCTACTCCCTCTGTGACCCTTTGACCTCTGCTCACGCGACACTCATTCATGCCGCCGGTGCCACCGTGAGGAGTCGTAAAGTAGTGGTGATGTGGCGAGTCAGGCTGGCGGGGAAATTGGTTTGGAGTGCTGTATTTTGTTTGGTTTTTTTCCCCCAAAGGTGAAATGAAAAACTTGATTGAATAAGAGAGTCAGGAGGACGGTTCAAGATTCCAGATGTTTATTGTCACTCTGGTTATTGAAGTTCAAACGTGTGAAAGTGGCCGTGTAGCCGAGAGTTCCCTCTCGACCCTCTTTATTTGTTCGGCTTCCTGAGATTATAAATGCGTGAAAAACTGATGTATTCACTGGTTGGTGTTATGTTGCTCTGCTCACTGCAAACGGTGCTCTGAGTTTTGTAAAGCATGTGGGAGGAGGACGCTCTGCTGGACAACCTGCGGGACGACACTGTGATACCATACGATACACTTTGTCTCGGACCTGAGTGCTGCACACATTCAGCTGCCTCTACAGTAGAATCAATCAATCAATCAAGACCAAGACATATGTCGATAATATCGGCCGCCTGGTGCATCAGGGGAGAGAGAGAGAGAGGGGGAGAGGGAGAGAGAGGGAGAGAGAGAGAGAGAGAGCGAGAGCGAGAGATGTCCGCTGAGGAGAGTCGTCATCTACCTTCATGAGCGTGTGATGCCCAGAGCTGAGCCATCTGCAAACTGCTGGGGTTGGCCGTTCTGTACGCTGGGTCAGTGGTCAAGGAGGAGGGGCCTGGATAACCCGGCAGGAAGGGACTGGAGCCTGCCTGGAAGGCTTCGCCTAGGAGGGAAGAATGAAGGCCATCAGTCACCGTGGTAACCACGAGTACAAAACTAATAAACGACAAAGATGATCGATTAAGACTGCATCAGCTGTTACTAGTGTGTGTGTGTGTGTGTGTGTGTATGTTTCTGTGTGTGTGTGTGTTTTTGTGTGTGCTTGTGTGTGTTTTTGTGTGCGTGTGTGTGTATGAAATCGATGCATGCCGACGGCTCTGTGCTGAAGCAGTCTCTTGTAATCACATTATTACTGAGCCACCATGCACTCCATTTCCACAACACAGACCACGGATGGAGTGCGCTGAAGAAGAGGACAGTTGATGTAACCGCCGAACACAAAGCACGCTCATCACAGCTGGAGCGAAGCCTGCGAGCTCAGGAGCACGAGATTTAGGAAGGAAGGCAAATAACTGAAACCATGAATCAGCAAAGAATCAAGTGGTCAATAAGAAGTGGGAAAAAAAAAAGAAGAAAAAAAAGTCAAATTACATCTTTACTCACGTCTTCAGAGTTTACTTCACAGGTGTTTTTAATGTGTAACCGTAGAATCGTAACCACGACACAACACAACCTGACTGATGAGCAGCTCGCACGCTAACGACAGAGAGACGTTGTTAAAGCTGTGCCAGTAGAGGGCGCTGTTTGGCTAGCAGGCTAGCTCCTGGAGCCTAAAGTCGCTGCGAGCAAAGAGTGGAGCGGCGTCATTGTTGAGCAGCGTAGAGGAAAAAGTGGAGCGAGCGAGCGAGACTTTTGTAAGCAAAGCAGTGAAAGAAAGAGATACTTATTTGAGGATCGTTTCACAGTGAGTTTCACTCTACAGAACTCATAAACATGTCGACATTTCCACCGAAACGTAGAAGAAGGAGCACTTTGTTTGTGAGGAGAGCTTTTTGTGCGTCAGCCATGACTCACACAGACCGTTCAAATTCACAGTAAAAAAAAAAAAAAAAAAAAAAAAAAGAAAAGAAAAGAAAGGAGGATGTTTTTATGCCTTGTGTTTACAGTATTTCAAAAAGAGTTGGTATTTGTTCAGTCACTTTTTCTGTGGCAGCGTTTTATGCAGGTCGGTTAAAAACAAAAGTTTCAAACATTCGGTGCCACGGTATCGAAACAGGTATACGTATTGTTTGTATACGTCATTTTTTACGTGTATGCCCTGACACGTTGGGTAATGATTGATTGAAAACACACCCATTCGGATATTTCCATGTTGTCTGAATCCACTCAACTTTATTGTTATTGAGCATTTTTCATACAAAACAAGCAGCCCGGAGCGTTTCAGCACGCGAGCCGTGTTTGTGTCAGTATCGGCCTGAAGTCCAATTTCTGTCAGCACGCCAGTCGATGCATCCCTCCCTCCAATCAGAAATCAGAACAATGCAGGCAGACGCGTACACTGTTTGTCAAAGCATGCGTTTACTTTTTTAATGGAATCAGAACAAAGACGGAGAACCACAAAGACTTCTAAAAGTCCGACGTGACTTTTAGAAGTTACAACCATAAAAACGATGAACTATAAACATCAAAGAGAGCTGAGACCCTCATAAAGCATTTCATATCAATAATACTATATCCTGATCCATTGATTTTATATGACGCTCTCTACTCCCTGCGTGTGAGTCATTAGTCAAATTTGAACCTTAGACTATTACCGCCGCAGCCAATCACAGCCACATAAGAGCTGGAAAAGATTACACACACACACACACACACACACACACACACACATTCACACACCTTCTCCCCCTCCCCGCCCATTACTGGACACACTGCTCAGCCATTACCCTGATAAAACTAACCATGTGTGTAGGGGAAAGGGTGCAGTGTATACATGGAGGAGAGGGGGGAGGGGTCTGTGTGTGTGTGTGTGTGTGTGTGTGTGTGTGTGTGTGTGTGTGTGTGTGTGTGTGTGTGTGTGTGTGTGTGTGTGTGTGTGTGTGTGTGCATTAGTCCTGTGGGAATCTGAGAAACATGCTGTGCTCACTGAGTTCCCTCTGCATCTAAATCTGTACATTAAAACCAAAGACACACACAGAGTGCGTCTGTAAATCAATAGCAAATGCAGCGTACCAATTAATCACAAACTGAGGCGTGCACACGCATGCAGCATTGATGTTGCGCGTGTGTGTGTGTGTGTGTGTGTGTGTGTGTGTGTGTGTGTGTGTGTGTCCTCTGCTTTTTAAAATACTGTGTAGGAGGATCTTTGCACACTCGGTGCGCTCACACACAGATTTATTGAAGCCTTTCCATGTTTGCCTGCGTGTGTGTGTGTGCCTTTGCTGCACGTGTGTGTATTCAGGGTCTGTGTGTGTGTGTGTGTGTTTTTCTGAAGTGGCTTCACTGCATCACTGTGTGTGACCGCGCTGACATGTGTAAACAGTTGTGTGAAGGGTTCGGAGCGAAGACCCGTTGAGTCAGAGTGGGAGCTCCACACACACACACACACACACACACAGAAAAACACACATGTGTAATAACAGAGATATGAATCCCACCATCCCGTCAGTTCCTGGTAATACGTTAAATAAGCACACACACACACACACACACACACACACACACACACACACACACACACACACACACACACACACACACACACACACACACACACACACACACACACACACACACACACACACACACACACACACACACACACACACACACACACACACACACACACACACACACACACACACACACACACACACACACACACTGTGATTAACCTTTAGTTAGTCTTGGTACGTTAACTCTGCTGGAACTCCTCCTCCCCCCCTCCCTCCCACACACAACACTGCGTCTCAAAGTGTCCTCCATTATTTATTACAGCGGGGACATTATCACACTGAACTGATTACAGTCCGCCTCTCTGAACACAGAGCACAGAAGAAAAAAGGAAGAGGTAAAAAGGAGTGATAAAGCGTTCTTTATAACCTTTAGTTATCCGTGGGCCGCCACGTTACGAGGAAAGTGTCCAACGTGTCCAAACGTTTCCGTACGTGAGCAAATGTTAAACCACACAGGGGGTCAATTGATTTATTCATATTGATGAGATGAAGAGATTGAAGACTCTGGGAACGACGTCACACCCGACTTGACTGCATTCCAGTTGGAAAAGCAACATGGACGACGGCAGGAGTGACAACGTTCGTACGCACTACGCGAAAGTTTACACGCAGAAATAACTCGACGACGCGTCAACAGATTTAATGACACAAAGAGAGGACTAAGCTGCCGACAAACACACAGCCATGTTGGATTCTTTACTCTAAAATAGCGCGGTTTCCCAGATTCACTTGTCATTGATTATGTTTTAAAGATCTCCTGTTTGAATCCGACCGCGTGTGTGATGGGAGCGTTTCCTCTCGTTTCTCTTCGGGCTCTTTGCGTGTGAAAAGAGCATCTTTAAAGTCGAAGGCTTCTTCTAAACTCGGAATTTCAGACTTCCGAGATCAAATGGAACGCTGCATCACTCTTTATGGATACCGCCGCAGATACTTTTCTAGAATTATGTGGAAAGACGAGACAAAAATACCATACAGACTATGAAATAAATTATTGTAATCAAATTGGACATTTTAGCTTTTTAAAAAGTCTTGGCGACTGCGGATTCAATGATTTGTTTACAAGCTGATTGGAGCTCATGTTGACAAATCTTTTACCATGTTTGATATTTTCTTCTTTTTCTTTCCAAATTTCACATAAAACCTGTTTTTTTTTTTCTTCTTTTTTCCTGACCGATGATTTAAACACATCACGTTGTCTTTACGTTTGCCTAAAGGTCATTTTACTTTCTTATTTTGGGCTTTTAATGTCTTTATCAGAGAGAGAGAGAGAGAGAGGACAGTGGATCAAGTCAGAAGTTTGAGGACAGAGAGAGCGAGGGAATGAAGTGTCGGGTTCGAACACGGGTAACTGGACTTAAGCTTGTGTAGCTTGTTCTGATAACGTAAAGCACTTTTGCGACTCGCCCCGTCCTTCCAGTTGAGAGACGACCGACTCAACAGACTGAACCACTGCCGCCACACGGCGTCCGCTTGGAGGACAACAGCCAGCAAACTAACAACACACCTCTTATAGCCATTTCACTGACCCAATATGAAAAAAAAACCCTAATGTGACCTTCTTTAAAAAGCCAACTCGCTGCCCTGTCAACACAAATTACACCCAACCCACTTCAAGAAATTATTTCAAAATTACATTTGACTTCCTTCTGATCTTCAAATTCGGTCAAATTAAGCTCAACTTCAGATCTCTTCACACGGCCATCGTTATAAACCAGTGACTGTGATTTGATGTTAAAAAATGACGTTACGTAAAAAGGACCCATTTAGGAGCCAGAGTGTCAGTATCGACTAGCTTCAACACTATTGATTCCTTGGTTGCGTCCCAATGGCTCCTCATGACGTTTTCATGATGTCATCATGAGAGTAATAATAAACCCATCAAAGTGTTAGCTAACTACACGTCAGTGCCAGCAGTCATTCCAACATTTGTCCTAAAAATGACTCACGTACGACTTATTTTCCAATCGTTACCTGGTGTGTAAAAGAAACAAAACAAAGCAGAGATACTGTTACACGCACACGCACACGCGCACACGCACACACACACACACACACACACACACACACACACCTGTCAAGGCTCTCATAGGATGTCAGCAGTTTCCATTCCTTCAGGCCAAACACCAGGGTCTCTCTCTCTCTCTCTCTCTCTCTCTCTCTCTCTCTCTCTCTCTCTCACACACACACACACACACACACATATATATATATATATATATAACACACACACACACACCACTAGGGTATGGATCAATTTCAGCTTTGTGGTTGCCCTGAAGGACATTTATCGAACACACACACGCCGACACACACAGGTTCCAACAGTCTGTGTTCCTCTTTGTGCCAGTTATCAGGAAAACAAATACAACTCCAAAATTCCCTGTTCCCCTTCCTGAACAGTCCGAGGGAGGAAGAAGAGGGCGTTGGTGGATTGAGGGAAAACAATTTCGCTCCTCGTTCCAGAAAGAAAAAATAAACCCTCCGCCCTGTAGCTGAGAGGGAAACGCTTCTTTAAATGTTTTGGAATTACTCTTTTTATTGCCGCCCTCTCTCTTTTTCTCCCAGCCCTTTCCTTCCTTGCTTCCTTCCTTCCTTCCTCTCTCTGCCTTCACAACTCTGTTCTGCTTTCCGACCCCCAATGCAAACACACACACACACACACACACACACACACAAACAAACACTTTGGCTTCCACTTCACAAGACAGTTTGTTTGCTGTATTGGGATAAGAAGGTTGCCAAGAAACACGCTCTCTGACTCCCAACACGTTCTGAGCCTCTATTTTCAGATCCTCATAAAACACTATATCTCCATGTCGGAGAGGACAAACACACACAGTAAGAATTCCGGTACAAGAGCCTCGCTTGTAACTAAATCTAAACCGAAAAAAAAAAAAAAAAATAGAATGCAAAACCAATACCAAAACACGTTTGAAAAACGGGAACACAGTGATCCAAAAATGTTCCTCACAAGTGTCCCCAACGAGCGCACGCTGCTATTAAGCGACAGTTTGGCAGAAAAGAGAGCGCGACAAGTGAATGTTTTTTGTCTGTGTCTCGGAGAGTAAAAAAAAAAAGAAAGAAAAAGAAAAAGAAAAGCACAGGATCAATTCCCCTCCAGCTTCATCTGCTCAGGTTAGCGTTTAAAGAACAGTCGTCAAACCACACGGACACGTTAATATCTGATGAGTCTCCACTTTTTCCAGAAGAAGTTGGTCAACGAGAAATTGATTCGTCGAGGGCATTAAGTAACTATGGGAAAGTAGTCAAATATGACAGATAAGTCAGATAACAGCCTGACCAGTGACCGTCGGTGTCGGCTAATATCGGCCGATATAATTAGATTTATTGGCCAGTCAAATAGCCCTTTTAACATTCTCACTCTCCAGAGATGTTCTGATAACTGCATTTGAGGGATCAACATAATTAATATGTACATATATGTATATCTAACTTTTTAGATCTAAGAAAGAGAGATCGACCGATACATC
Source organism: Symphodus melops (assembly GCF_947650265.1). Lineage (NCBI taxonomy): Eukaryota > Metazoa > Chordata > Actinopteri > Labriformes > Labridae > Symphodus > Symphodus melops. The sequence goes on from NC_136707.1 coordinate 4,950,702, forward strand.
GCTGTCCGATTATTTTCTCTCCTTCAATTCAAAATCTGTATCGGCCCCAAAAAAACGTCATAACGGCCTGACCCGAGAAAGTAACTTGCATGACACGGGACTTCGGTTCTGAAGATTGTCCAAACGGATGGTCATGAGGTGTGAGGCGTGCACAGATTGAATCTACTCGGATCAGCAGATATGCTTATCAATCACGGCGTATCCACGCGACGTCTTCACTCATAGTTTTGCTTTTTCTTCTCTCTTTACTTTTTAAAGTGGCGTGTTCCTAAAACCAAACCGTGACGGAGTGACAATAAGGCAGCAGCAGAGACAAAACCAGACTTTAAAACTGACTTTAGAAGTCTGGCGTATGATTTTATCCTCCTGAAAATAACAAACTCTCTCTGACACTCTGAAGGAAACACACCTCGTGTGTGTGTGTGTGTGTGTGTGTGTGTGTGTGTGTGTGTGTGTGCGTGTGTGTTTGAGCCTCACTGTGCCTCCGAAATCTCCCGTGAAGATGGCAGGTGTTGTTTTGACAAACTCCTCCATACCAGTGAATGGAGACACACACACACACACACACACACTCACACACACACACACACAAAGACAGACTGGCATGCACAGTTGCATGGTAACACAGTTGCAGTGAAACAATCGCGCACACATCCTCAAGAAGAAAGTGTGACAACCACATCTCCGCTTGCAACTCAGACTGAGATGACTTCTGCTTGAAACGTTTCAAAAGGAGGAACGAAAACAAAGCCTCTGAGGTTGCTGACTGACGGGGGAGGTCTGATCTTTAAATGACAAGAAAAAAAAAAAAAGATCTGCACAGTTTCCCCACAGTGCCTCAGCCTCTAAAGAGTTAACAAATTGTGGTCTGTGAAAATTTTGAAATCTTTTGAAGGTTTATTTTTGGGACTTTTTAAGAGATATGACCGGGGATAGAGTCAGAAACCAGGCAGTGACTTACAGGGGAAAAAAGCCACAGGTTGGATTTGACCCCGGGGCCAACAGTCTCCGCACATTAGGGGCACAAACTGACCACTAGGCCACCGCTGCCCCAAGATGTTTATTCTTTAACACACTGTGTGAATGAGATACCTGATTCCTAAGAGCAATTCTTCTTCTTCTAAAAGTGAGCAACAACGGTCCAGGCGACGGCTGACTGAATCGATCTGACCGTTGTACAAGTCGGAGCTTTCAGACCGCCAGCGAGACTGGAGCGTCTACTGATGTCACTGTGAGACACTTTAATCATTTAATAGTGCTGCGTAAATTAACTATCATATCTTAGTTTCAGCGATTGTTTAGAAAAATCTCAGCATCAGCAGTATGAGTGATGTAAGCTGATTAGAGCTGGTGTTAGGAAGTTAATCAGTTCTTAATTCCCTCCACGATATCTCCGGGGGAAACTGTTTTCTCCTTCAAACAAATCTATCTTATCTACGTATTTACCTTGGCCGAGTAGTCATTTACTGAGCCCACTTCTTACACGCATGTCGCCACTTCCTGTTATCCCGCCGAGTTCATCACAGGTTATTTGGGTGTTTTTTTAGACTTACAGCAGGACAATCAACAGTTAAAAATTCGAACGACAATTTTGGCCTCCCGTGATTTTAAAGAAACGAGATAGTGGAGCTCAAACGTGGGTTTTTTTCTCTTTTATTTTGTCATCATCGCTGTCTCAGAAACTCAGAAAGTTTATTACATTATGTTTAAAGTATTTTAAGTTTAATAAATTGTGATTTTAATAATCAGTCAAAAATAATCCTGATTATGAGTTCTGACAGAATCGAGGACTTGTTACAAAGTTCGGCTGCTTCGAGTGGAAAAGGACGCTGATCGTTTTTTCTTCTCTCTTTTTTTTTAAATCCCTGAAACAGAATTACAGTCGGTGCTGCGTCTCTTTAATTCGATGCACAATGCCGATGTGCTCGGCCATGCAGGTTGTGTTCCCCTTCTTACAAGAGATGATCTCGAAACATAAAAATCGCATTTTGCCTCGTCGTTTTGTCTTTTTGGATCAATGTCTCCACATTTAAGAACTTGTGTTCATAAATTCAGCCACCAGAATTCTTCTTTGAGTCGTCGAGTGGTTGTTGGCTGGCGTGTTTTTTTTTTGCGGTGAAATGTATGTCATTGACTTTCGTGTTTTAAAAAGGCGACGGCGACGCGTTATTAGAACGGGGTTTTGGACGACCATTAATGAGACGTTTGTGCAGGTAGGACGCCGTGATGTCACCACGCTGCTCATGTTCCACCTGCTCAGCGCGTCGCCGTTCATGTAACCACACAATCTTCACCGCCTATGCCCGGAGGAATATCATAAAGCTTATGTAAGGGGCCAAGCAAAGACTAGACAGACGGCGTGTGTGTGTGTGTGTGTGTGTGTTAACGTGTGTGTGTGTGTGTTAACGTATGTGTGTGTTTGAGTGACCTTTGAGTGCTGTTTGACTTAAAGAAGAATCTGGCACACAGAGCTCCACTTACTTCATGCTTCAGGTATGTCGACATGCCACGGCATGCTCGTTTTCTCACCGAACACACACGCCTATCACTCTTGTGTTTGACAGTTGAGTGTGTGTGTGTGTGTGTGTGTGTGTGTGTGTGTGTGTGTGTGTGTGTGTGTGTGTGTGTGTGTGTGTGTGTGTGTGTGTGTGTGTGTGTGTGTGTGTGTGTGTGTGTGTGTGTGTGTGTGTGTGTGTGTGTGTGTGCGCGCGCGTGACTGTGTCGTTTGTCTGCCTCATGACGGGTTTATTGGAGCAGGGCAGCGGTGCCTTGTGCTTTAAGGAGCCTTTTTCTCTTTGCTGAAGGATTCAATTAATCTGAGAGGGGATGTGTCCGAGCTATTTTCTCACACACACACACACACAGAGGAGGGGGTTGTGTCTTGAATACATACAGTATAAACACACACTCACCACATTAATGTTAGGGTAAACAGACACACTAACCAAGCAGTGTGGAAGAAAAACTGGTAACCCTGCCCTGTTCGCTGCATGAATCATACTCAAACTCCTCTGCATGCGTGTGTGTGTGTGCGTTTCAGTGTGTGTGTGTGTGTGTGTGTGTGTGTGTGTCTGAAAGAGGGCCACCACATTTATCTAGCCAAGTATGAATGTGTTGTGGTCAGGATAAATCTCTTCCTTTCTCTCTCCGTCTCTGCAGAGCGTCTCAGGGGGAAACCCCGGCTGTTCTGCACTAAGCACAATCACATGCTCCCATTCCCATACACAAGAACCCAATCCTCTCATCTACACTGCCTGCCTCCCTCACACACACACACACACACACACACACACACAACCTCAGCTCTTATCTGTAGAAAAAAAAAAAAAACAACAACCACCACCACTTTCCCCCCCTTTGGGATTCTGCCCATTAAGTTCTTCTTTACCATTTGTCTCCTTCTATTGACTTCCTTTCTCTGACATCAGTACAGCATCTACATTCACCGCTGTGCCTCACTCGTATCTTACTCTACCTTTTAGTGAATACTGAGAGTGTTTGAACGTGTTTCTGTGCGCGTGAGAGAGAGAGAGACACAAAAGAGCAGAACAAGTTCCCCATACAGACGTGTTATCCTTAAGTCTTACAGATGAGGGACGCCGCCCTGAACGCCATCCTCGCTCTCTCGCAGCCTCCACTCGTCCAACAAACTAAACCGTCCATACACTTTGAAATAATACTGGCAAACAATGGGGCGAATCATGTAACACAACGAGGAGGTTCAAGCTACGCCCATTTCATGATGGGTTGAGTTTCCAGGAGGTGGTGAGGCGTTGCAAAGAGCTGCCGGGTTCACAGGATGTGAGGTTTTTTAATGATTCAACCACAGTTCACCTTTTTTGTGTTTGTTTGGAAGAAGACGAGCTGACACATCAGCCGGTAATATTCCTGGGGAAAAGATGTCATAGTGGAAAAATCTGTCTATAAAAGAGCGTTTAGCACAAGTAAGACACATTTACGATTGTTGCTCTCGCATCTTTTACTCGTTCTCCATCTTATCCTCCAGCCACTTTTAGGTTGTTACAACTCCCACGTGCTTATTTTCCCCTGTGAGCATTTTGTGGCATGAACACGAGGATTGATGAATAAAAATAGGTATTGTGAGAACGCCATTGTACCGCGTGAGCCCGTCATTAATAGGAGCTGAATACAACAGCAACACAGGGAAGTTACTTTACCGAGTCAGTTCAGCGGATTTCTCGACAACGAGGCCAAGAGGCAACCTGATTGGCAGGTGGAGTGTGATGTAACCGTTTGTTAAGGGTCTCTTAGCTTTTTTTTTTTTTTTTTTTTTTTTTTTTAGTTTGACAAAAGTGAAGGGGAGACTGACGAGTCGACGTAGCGGATGGATGCAATCAGGCTTCAAATGTGGCGTCTCCAAACACTGACGTGCTGGTCTGAGTGACATGAACACCATGAGAGAGAACGAGGGAACATTAACTTAAGGCGAGTTGTCATTCAAAAGATAGCAAACAACAACATCGTTTTAGGATGATGTAACTACAGGCAGAGCTGAACGGAAGGGTTTCTCCCATTTAGACCCCAGGAGGCCCAAAACAAAAAGAAGAGAACTGAAAAATAAAACATTTGAAAGCTTTAAAGTATTGGCTTTAACTGCACATTTAAAATTCCTCTTTGCACTCATGTTCATCGTTTCATGAGACGTCGACGTCTCATCAGGTCTAAATGGGTTATCCGACCTTTTTGGTTGACATTTTTTTTGGACTGTCGCCTACATTTGCTTAAGTTTGTTTGCATGTGCTTTTTTTTTTTTTAACTAGATGGATTCACCGCAAAGAGTTATTCAAATCCAAAAACAAACAAACCACAGGTAGCTTAAACCTGGAAAAAACATGGACATGTAGAGATGTGTTAGCATTCTTCGCGGTTGATGCTGCACGCCAGGGCTGGGAATCTTCGGGTGTCTCACGATTCGATTTCGAGGTTGATTCTAATTTATTTTTCGATTCAAAAACAATTCTTGACTCATGGATTCAAAGTGACATTTTGAATGAGTACATACTTCAGGATCCACCGCAGCCGTCTTTGAGACTGGCTGAATTTCTTGCTGCTATATTTTGAATTCTACATAGCTAAAGAGCTAGCCTTAGCACTTAGCAGGAAGTGGCTAATTACCCCCCAAAAAAGGAAGTTGTGAATCTATTTAAAATCTTAGAAGATTCAGATCTTTCATGAATGTTTGATTTTTGCTCACCCTTACTGCGTACGCGGTACAAAATAAAACTTTTATGCATCACATCCACATAATGCTAATAGCTGCTGTTTTTGAGGCTGTCGCACTATTTGATACTCAGTGTCCACTGATTGGCACGTTCAGGGAGCCGAATTGATATCAGGGAGGAAGTATGGTATCAGAAGATCTCCTGAGAAATGATGTCAGATAATGTGCAGCCGCCTTCACCTTCAGCAGAAACAGTGAGGGCTATTCTCCTGCATCGCTCCGAGGTGCAGTCACATTACAGCGGGGTCCGACCTCTGCTGTGCTCAGAGGCAGAGGGAAGGGGAGAGAACAGATGGCCTCAATCTGCATACGGACGCTCCGGCAGACCTCCAGTAGACAAGAGGACCATTTACAGCCATTTTATAAACAAAGACTAAAGACCTTATCGTGTTTAGATTGAACCTTTGTGCGATTACGAAAAAAAGGACTAAAGGTTCAAAATGTATGAGAGGCCCCACCAAGGTCAACAAACTATGTCCAACACACAGAAAAGGGAAAAAACGCAGACAGGCTTCTCTATCGAGTGAGGTGGAAAACCCTTTCAAAAAAAGAAACTTGAAAATAAAGAAAGTAATAGATCCTGCTGGGACGTGAAGTTGTGTTGGCTGCTGAACTCTGCTGTCACCGGGTCAGCCAAAAACAACAGTGCATTAAAAAAAAAAAAAAAAAAAAAAAAAAAAAAAAAAAGCTCGAAACGCAATGTAAACAAAAAAAACAGCACCAGGGGCGACCTCGGCTCCTTTGCGGGGGTCCTCGAGCGCTGGGTTCACGCCGTTTATCGCGAGTTAAATGGGACCATTATGAACATAAGCAATTACCAGGTAATTATCATGTAACAGGCCTGTGTGGTGTTATTACAGGCGCGGGGCTGAGATCTCTGTCGAGTTTGGTTAATGTAATGTGCAGGGATTTGATATTAAAGGGTGGGTGTGTGTGTGTGTGTGGGGGGGGGGGGGGGTCATAAAGCTAAATGACCTGCATCGTACGTTAGCTGTGGTGGTGTGTTTCAGTGGGTGGAGGATGAGAGTCTGCGTAGGGGAGATGATGAGAAGGTCAGTGTGTGGGCTGAATAAAATGCATCCCGTTTTATGGAGAGAGAAGAAAAAAAAGTGTTTAAGCTGACAATCCATGCTGGAATAGTGGTTGGGTCAATTCCACTTCGAGCGCGCGCGCACACACACACACACACACACACAAAAATACACACCTGCACGCTGTTTTCAGCTGGTTTCACAAGCCACAGGAGGTGGGACATTATCCCTCCGCTGTTGCTACACACTCAGAGAGATGGTATTTGCACGGTTTAGAGTAAATCCAAACATCTAATCGCTCCTCCTGAACACATTTTCCACGTTACACCTTCAGCCCGCAAAAAAATCACATCAACTCGCTGCAATAAGCTGCGCCCTGGCCCGTCGCTTTGCCGCGATTCACCCATCAATCATCCCCACGCCCCCCTGCTGTGAGCTGATTTCATCTCTGACAGCTTCTTCACGTGTGTGTGTGTGTGTGTGTGTGTGTAAGTGTGTGTGTGTGTGTGTGTGTGTGTGTAAGTGGAGTGTGTGGACTCTGCCCGTGTGTCAAATTAACGCTTCATCAGAGCCCTGCCCTGGGAGCACCGCATTGCTTTACCAGACCTTCTGGTACTCCATGATCGAAATGACAAGTGCTGCATTGAACCCCACGCTCTGCAACAACACCGAGAGAACAGCGAAGGAGGGGTTGGTTTTTTTTTGTTTTTTTTTTAAATATCTCTGGGGTTTACCTTTGAATAAAAAGAAAAAAAACAAAAAAAACAACTGGAGCTGACTACTTCTGCAGCGACATGACTTCCTCCGAGGGGAAGTAAGTCAGTGTTTGTTCAGACTCTCCAGCAAACCTCTTTCCCCTTTTTTTTTCTCCCTCACCACAAACCTGGTGTAACATTACTTTTGACACACGCTGTCATTTCATGACGTCAGTGACTGACAGCAGGAGCACACTTCACTGTGCACAAAGTGAGTCCAAAGGGAAATAAGCAGCTCAGTAGTTAACATATGTACTGTAGATGCTCAACAGGACAACACACACACACACACACACTCCTACTACATTTATACAAACACATGTTGGTTCACTTTACAGAGACGCTGCTTCTTTAATGGAACATGGAAACTCTCCACCCTCTCACACACCCTCTCATGTGCTTCGAAGCAGCAGAGGCTGGTGTCGAACAGAATCTGTACAAATGCAGTAAACATCAGCATCAGTCATTCACCAAGTGTGTCCAGTGGAGATGCTTTCACTCCAAACACTGAACCACAGATCACACAAACACTCAGAAAGGGTCACGAGTGATCTGTCATCCCCACAACTTTATTCCCCCCCCCCCCCCACCCCCACCCTCTCTTTGCACACACCGAAAAAAATAATGTTTTCTGCTCTCACAGCAATGACGCCGAAATTGCACACATGCCTTCCAGTGCCATTGCACCCTGACCTGCATTCTGCTGCAGCAACACCCACCAAAGCACCACAGGCAGCGACAGGCAGCTCCGATCGAGCCTTTACAACCATCGCTGTGTGCCTCTATTTTCCCCGAAGCCGACAAAAGTACCTTCACCTTGAGCCCACAGTTTTACATCTGTTACTTGTCTTTAACAGCCACACCTCCTTACGAGACCTACATCTGGGTTTATTTCCCCCACACACACACACACACAAACACCGTGGCGACAACCAAGTGATGACCGCACATGCTGACACAAACTGTGCGCATTTTGGCGCAGCGCTATTTTCAAGTTAATCTTTGATCACTTCAGGGGTTGTAACATTACATCATCCACGCAATACAACAAACAACATGCACTTACTGTGGTGTGGATGTAAGTTAATGGCCGTTGACAAGAATTTTCCAGAGTGGAGAGGCGGCGGATGACTCGCGCCCAAGTGGCCGGGCGAGGGAGGGATCCTCCCGGTTGCTGCTGCTGCTCCGAGTCGGTGAGACTCCATTGCGAGCCCCGCCAACAACGGAGGTGGTACGTGGACAGATCGGGGGGGTCCAAAATCTCTGCCATCCATTATATACGGAGAGGAAAGTTAGGGGAAGAAATAGTCCGTTCGGATAGGCCCCTTGTTCCGAAGAAGGAAAAAAAAAAAGCCAATGTTGGCTATAATAATGTCTTTAGTTTCCTTGGCGAGTCGGGCTCCTTTTCAGCCATCCTGCTGACCTAAAAACACACAACAAGAAAAACATCGCTTGATACACAATCAAAGGGGACACTGAGCAAACTGTTTTGGAAGTGATTGTTTTCGGATTTCTCCTCTTTCCAGCGAAACAGGCGGTCCAAGCCGCGCAATGACGCAGTTTGGAAATGCACTTCAAAAACTGAACGTTGCATAAAGCTTGTCGACAGATGGATAGTATATGTTCTTACTGATGTATATCAACTGCGGGACTAATTGAAGGGTTAACTTATCTCTACAACTCTATTATCTAACATTTTTTTAGCGGACTATCTACACTCCACCCCCCCTCCACACACACACACACACAGCTCGACGCGCAGCAGCCGCTCTGGAGCTGCTCTTCCCTGGGAAACACATGCAGGAGAGAGGGGGGAGGCCAGCTGCTCTGTACCCGGCCATGAAAACACCCTCCTGGTCCCGCAATGGAAACGCACACCGTCACATTTTAAAACAACAATTTCTACATGTTTCCGATTACACCGCTGTTTACCTACACCAGCAATATACGCTTTTGCTCGAGTCTCCCTGAAAGCCAATACACCACCTACTGAAAGCGCATCAAATATAAATTTCAAACGGGTTAAAAATAAATAAGGTTGCAAAAGGCTGCATCATTCAGCAGCGGGGTGATCGGTGTTTTGTTCCCCCATGGAAGCGAATGGAGTCCAGGCTACAGCTGGACCTGGGTGTTGCTTCCCAAAGAAAAGAAATCTAAACATTTAACACTTTTAAAACTAGGAAAACACAATTTGTGAAGGTTTGGCATCTGGCACTAAGCTTAAATAACTCGTATTAAGATGCGTAATACGGTGTGTTTAATCTGTAATAGCCTATCGTTTTAAGCAATGCGCCTAAAGCTGATAAAAGGTCGATTTTAATGTAAATATAGCCGATTGTGAGAACATGTTTCGCAGGGATCGATATTTGTCATACTGAAAGTTTTGAAAATAAATAGATGATAAGAAACCTAACTTTAAGAAAATAACAACATAGCCTACAATTGTGACTTTATCCGTGCGGGTAGGATTAAAAATGATGTCATGTTGATTCTATTTATTTTCCAACTACACCCAAAATAGGAACCATTCAAACACTATTTGTTCTTCGGATTAAAAATAAAACAAGAAAGAAAAGTCGAGATAACCTTCAAAAAAGCTGCAAGCCCAAACACATGACTCGTGATAAACAGGCTACAGGCGGGACAAGAAGAAATCACAATAAACCATGTTTCCTTCGACAACAACAAAAAAAGAAAAACACTCCCTGACACAAATGTCGGCTTCAAAGCTATCTGAAATAGACCTGGTGGTTTGTAATAAATGCATCCATTCCCCCTGCTGATGCATGCGGCACGGCAGAAGAGGAGCACGGCGTTTCAGCCACGTTTCAAACTTTTCACGGTTCCATTAAATGACACGCAAAAACTTTCTCGGCGGAAATGTCTGCAACAAAAAAAGGGGACTTTTCACAACGACAAGAAGCCCCTTATAAATCCAAAATAGTCAACGCTATAATCTCCGCGCCCTTTTCATAAATATTTGTTTATCCATAATCTATTAAACACGATAACAACGTGGATTATTTAGTTGTATAAAAGTAGACCAACAAGAAAAAAAACATGCCGATCGCTTACTTCAAAGTAGAAAATGTTGAGGAGCAAGCGAAAAAAAATATTTCTCAAAATCCGTCGTGGTTGTTCGTAGGACTTCGGTAGTCCATTGCTGGCTCGTCCGAAGGTAAACTGAAGGGATAACTAGTGGGGGGAGAAACAGACCCTGACGCGTCCGTAAACTCTTCAGCAATGAAACACAGCATTGTTTTTGCAGGCCCCGCCCACCTACCCTTCGCTTCCACCCAACCCCGAGCCCAGCCCTGGATGGTTTGCAAAGCTGCTGTCCGATTGGCTGGACGAACTGTCAATCAAAGTCCCAGCATTAAAAAAAGACATACTGGCCTCGCGCCAGCACTACAAAACCAATTATGGAGCAAGGAGGTTGAGCCCGTTTCAAGGTCCCCTCTCCCTTCAAGACTTGAGTGATCAAAACAACAGTGGGTTTCTGTTTTTTTTTTTTAAAGAGGGACGATGTTGGTCGTGGTGGGGACGAGTTTCAAGGCGACCCCCCCCCCATTACCATTTTCATGCTTGTTATAATAGACGCTATAGGATGGGGCAAAAGTATGGGGGCGTTGTTTCACATTTAATAATATGGTTACTGTTTACAATTTCTCACTGGAAGAATCAGCTAAAACAGTCAAACTTTTTTTTTTAGCTATGTGTTTATATTATAATTGGAAAAAATACACTTGATTGCAGATTCAAATATATATATATATATATATATATATATATATATATATATATATATATATATATACGGAAGATAACAGGAAGACATAAAGTAATCAGGCCGAACATACAAATTACAAAGTTCAGCCCTTAAGAGTTTGTACTTGAATTATCTTTACTCATTTATTTTAGCCCTGAAAGATATGTAAGTATGGGCTATAATTTAAAGATTTAACATGCATAATTCAGAATAGTCCATTAAAAGTAAAGTGAACTTTCATTAATAAATATTTGTTATTTATATTTGATTCTTCATGGATGTTATTTTGATTTTCTCAGATGAATGCCAGCCTTTCTTTTCTGTAGGCCTATGCAAATGGCCCCAAGGACGGAGAAGCTATACACTGGATGTCTCCTGGTGTTCAATCTGCCGGGAGTCTTAGCAGGGACGGACACAGATTTGCATAAGAAGAGAAGGGAAAAGTGGCGCACTCATTTAGTGCTTTATTTTAAGCTGAAATTCAGAAAAGGAGGGGGTGTGTGAACCAGACCTTGAGCCTATATGTAAACTAGGGTCCTGAAAGTCCCTCTCACATGACCCCCCTCGTGAAAAGTATACTGTATTACTCTTTAGGTTTTTTTTTTAAGATTTACATTTCCCTTTGAGTTAAACCGCTCATAGTTAGAAAAAAATGTTGATTAAAAAAAATACACGAAGCGGTTTCAAGCTCCCCCATGTCCCCCCCCCCCCTCCTTCTACTTCTCCAGCCCCTCCTTCTTCCAGTGAGTCGGTTTCAAGGACGCCCTCCGATAGGGGACAGAGAGCCTCCAAAACAGCGAGCAAACCGCGGAAGAAGACGAGAGAGGACGGCTGTAGTTCCGTCGAAGCTGCGGAAAAACTGACTCGCTGTGTGGTTGGTTTGCTGATGGTTCCGAGAAGCCCTCAATTAAAGTCGGTTTGTTGTTTTTTTTTCGTGTCATATTTTGATTCTCAACCAACGGTGCCACTGAGCCGAGCAGAGAGGCCGCTCAGTGTCCGCCCTCACCCGGCTGACCTTCTCTGACTAGACCCGGGGAGGGAATTACTAGGCGGAGATCACGGTGAGGTCCCGTCCGAGGGGACCAAGCGGCCCTTTGTTCTCCAAAATTGCTCCGACTGGGAATTTAGACAATGCCTTTAGATTAGAGCCCTATTGTTGCTTTCTTTTCACCCTGCAGGCTGGAAGCAGGTTTCTTCTTCTCCTTGTTGTTTTTCTTGTCAACTGCCGTGGGGGTTAAGTCCACTTTCAGGTGGGTTTTTTGCTGCAGGAGTGTATAGTGGTTGTTTTAGTAGGCTAATGGTATTTTTTTTTTGAACAGATAAGACATGGATCCTTTCATATGAAAAGGGAATAGTAGCCTATAAATTAATCCATCAAGTTTAGAGTTCAGAGTAATTTAACTGTAGCCATTTGATTTTGTTTTGCTAAATTACAAAATAAGATTTTTATATAATATGAGGTCTAGAGATTTTTATCGACTGCATGCTCGCACCTGATCATATAACAGATACACTGTCCGTTTATTTCTAGGTTATCCATGTTATGCCTTACAGCAGGAGCAGATGGGACCATTTGGTAGATTGTGTGTTTTTTATAGCCCATACACCAACTGGGCTGTTTGAGGATGGTCCAACTTAAAGCTCCAAGCCCGTCCTCTCTTTGGGACTGCAGTGGAAAAGTACAGAGATTTATAGCCTCAAGGCTGCTGAGTCAATATAAAACCACAGCCAATGTTTCATTACTAGAACATTGTTTTTTTATTACTTGTTATCCCCAACTGTTTTTTTTTCTTTCTCAGCTCTCATCACTGCCAGAACAACATGCCATCTCTGCATTACACTTAAATGGACCGTAGTTGTCTAAATATCATTGTCGGGTTTGTAGGTTTATTTCTGTCCCTATCTTTTCAAGGATCGGGTAAATGATTTGATTTGTCGGCCAGACAGTGAAACGTTTACCCACAGGGGCTGGAGCAAAGGCACAGCATTGATTAGTCCATCTGGAGGGGGTTCACCCCTCTCTGCAGAAGAAAACCACAAATAAATAAATACAGAGAAATTTTTCCAGCATAAGCACCTAATCCGACTCTTTAACAATAACAGAGTTTGCGCATTGACATATGGGCTGGTACCAATAAAGCCTGAATGTATGGTCATTGTCACAGTTAAACACATCCCCTACCATATTACATAATATTTTCATAGTCCATATGTGACCCCTCCCTATCACTCCTCACCACACACACACAAAGTGCCTACATCCTCACAGGGTTAAATAATTTATCATACGTTGTCTTATGCTCAACACAACTACCGTATTGTTTTTCTAGTGTCTGCTGCAGTTCCACAAACCTGCAACATCATTGTGTAAAAAGGCTAATTGCAATGTCATGTTTACTGACAGAGTGAAACAAATATACATGCAGTATAAAAAAAAAATCCCACATGAAATAAACAAGTCTGACATCACCACAAACATCAACCCCCTTGAAGAACACACAGACACGTACACACACACAGCCCTCATGGGGTAGCTGTCAATCATCAGACAGTACCTTGTAGGGTTTATACTGAGAACACAGCTTGAGGTGGGGGAGGAAAAAGCAGAAACATGAACACCATCCTGACACTAATAGGACTGAATCCCATGGCCTGAATGCACAGATTGCTGGTGATAACGATCACCATTAATATTCACACTTTTCATGACCTACAGTCAGTTCATTCTATTCACAAGGTGGCCACTCTCCCTGATTAAGAGCAACACTAATGCCTTCCTGCTCCCTGTTGTGAATTGAATAAATGTATCGCAAAATTGGCAACTAAAAGACAATGGTGGGTGAAAGATTATAAAGACATCATGCAATATTTCATGTTAAGATAACACATTGGATAAACCCTTTAAACCCGTTTATTCAACTTCACATCACTAGCTCATTGAGTGAATGAGTAAACAATGTTGTTTCGATACCTCCCTGGCTACAGACATGTAACTTAGCAACTACAATGAACCAATAATAACACCACTGCTAACTAGTTAATGTGAATATTGGCTAGATGTGGTGAACATCACTTTTCAAACATTAATTTGGAATAAAGATGTATTGAATACTAAGTAGGCTGTGATGACTGGTTGGTATGTTGAAATGGGATCTTAAATTATGTTTGCTCAATGTCAGACCAAAGGTAAGTTGTACGTTCCATCAATTCCTAGCTGACGTGCCTGTTAATTAGTCAACCTGGCACATCTTCTTTTGTGTTGTGTAACACTAATGCAAACTACTGAAAGCTAAGGAACAATAGACAGCCAAGCATTCTACAAAGTCCTGGCTAACATTATGTTAAACTTTACATTATTTAGCTAGCATTGATAGTTGCTTGGATGTGGTACCTTTTCTATCGTATTGTATAATAGGAAGTGGTTAAATGCTAATGTAAGTAGTTATCAAATAGCTTTAGGTTTTCCAATATGTGTGTGACTTAAGTATGTATGAGATCCCTCCTGATTTTAATATATAATGTGCTTTCACACATGCACAATACTCCTAGAATGGTCCTGACATGTTCTGCATACATGTGTGAACACAAACAGCCAAATATTTCACTCCAACTTTACCCAGAGGGCTTCCTAGAGAATTTTCTGCTTGAAATCGAGTTGAGCTAGTGTGAGAACACAGCAGGAAATATTCAGGACATTACCCTCATTCGATTGCGAGGGGATGATGAAGTGTACAGTATGAGTTTGGTGCACAAATATAGACTGTATAGCAAGCAATGATGATACATAAGTTCATTCTGACCAATTCCATTGACAGTTTTTGCACCCATCTGTCAATCAGGGGGGAAAACACTGCTGTCAAACAGTCAAAGAAGATAACATTCACAGAGAGAGGAGTGTAGAGGTGGGGTGCAGCACATCCAGTGAACACGTCCCCCTAAGGAGAGTGCAGATCACTCTGAGGCACACAGAAAAAGAGCTACTGTATAAATATGATCAATTATTCTCTGCTGGCCTCTTTCTGTCATCACTACTAGCCTCACTTCCCTTTCACCCAGTTCTTGTGCAAGACAGATACAAGTAGCACAGTGGCTCCACCTGTTGGAGGAAGATGAAAGCCGCAGGCAGGTTGAAGCAGTGACCTGGCTGATGGAACCAATAACGTGAAGGCTGCACAGCTGCTGTAAATGGAGGAACACAGGAAGTCTCATTTTCTGACAAATTGTTCCCCCTCTGTCTGATTCCTTCACAAACACCTGCAGTGCTCACACCTGTGCTGGAGCGTGCACACTCGCAGCCTCACCAAGCATTGAAAAATGGCTGCACTCATGCCAAGTCTTTCTGCCAGTGAGTGTTTTGCTGGCGTGGCAATAAAAGGATATCAGAGCAAAGCAGTCTCAGCAGAATCATAGGCGGTGGGGGGCCTCAAGTGAGATGGAATACATTTCCAAACACACTTGATCTTCAATGTGTGTATGTGTGTGTGCATGGGGCAGTCTGGGCTTAATGCATTGCATGCATACATGAATTCATATCAGTGCAAACACACACCACCATATGCGTGCACACAGGCCTGTATGCCCCCCCCCCTAAATCAGCCTTCCAACCTCTTCCTCGTATATCACCAGATGCAGCCCAGAACACTGCAGAAAGTGGAACACTCTAATGAAAGGACACAGCAGGACTTTGGCTGCAGCTGGATCCTCGTGACACACAGAAACAGGATATGGTGCATAGAACATGAGGGTGTGGCAGCTCGGTCCACAATCAATCTTATCCTCTTTCATCAGTGTTATATGCAAATGTTTCAATCCCTTTTTAGATGTGGGCAGGATGTAAAAAGTGCCTGAATCAGCAGAGGGTCACATTCTAGGAAAGCTGACGGAAAACATAAAGCGGCTCAGTCCCTTTAATGGCCGCCTTCCTCTTCATCCACCTCATTTGTACTGCTGTAATGGACACACACTCCAATAGTCACTGTCCTCCATTAAATAGATTACAAATGTACTTCATTAACCAAAGATGGAAGTCCCCAAACATTACACTAAGTTGAACATTAAAGGCAAAGTTCCAACATTTAGCTCTTTGCATCATATTTAACAGGAGTTCAAGAAGGTTTAATGGCACACAGTTACATATTTAATTTGGAGAGAAATTGGCTTTTACATCATAAGCATCTCAAACAGCTGTCAGCATGGACATTACAGAACCATTCACCCTGAAACCCCCGTACTGATCAGGGTTTTTTTGTTCTTCAGTGAAGCTCTGTCTCCCTTTGTTTTCCCTCCTCTGATATCATTTGACATTCCACCTATCTCTGAGAAAGGTTTTTATCATAATCACGTTGAATTAATCCCGCCCCCCATACTGGCGTTACACTGTTTTGTCACTAACCTTTTGAGTCTAAATTAAAGTTGACCTTTACTGCCACCTTCTGTCTGAACTGTGTAACTGCTGTAAAATCCCTAGCAGCTGGTGATTTGAGAATTTCAGCAGAGATTTGACCAAAAATGTGGAATTTGGTCATTTGGTCATTTTCTAGTGCTAGAAATGTTGCTCTCATTTGAAATACATTGTTTTAAAATCTCTGACATTTGGGAATATTGTCTCCTTTGCAGAAATAAGATATTTGCCTCATAAGTATGTCACACAACAACACCCTTTGTTCATCTTGCATATGTTCTGTTCATTTCTGACTGATAAACAGCCATGTGATAACCTCAGAGGAGAGCATGATCAGAGATGACATCATCATGAAAGAAGAGAGGTTGATCTACAAAAAAAAGGCTTTTTTGGGACAATAAGAGCCTAAGCTCTTAGGTGATGATGTACAGTTGTGCTCATAAGTATTCATACCCATACTAAAATTAACTAATTCTCAATTCTTTTCTACAATTAAGCTTGGATATTGCGGATACACCTATACTAAGGGAGACACAGTTGTTACACAACAATCCAGAACACATTTTAAATGGGCTGATGAGGATTATGTCATTTGTTATAGTATTTCTATTTTCACCCCTGTTCAAATGTATTCATACCCTTGTCCTTCTGAAGTACAAAGGTAAATATTTTTCCTGGTTCAGGTACTTTTTCACTTCATAGGTGTGTCCAATTAATTAATTAACAATTGAAAGTGAATATTGGTTGCCAGAAAGTTCACTGGCCCTATAAATTAAGGAGTATTGGTGAGTCCACTGTCAGTTCATCATCAATGCCAGACTCGACACCATGGTCAAGCAGAAAGAACTGAGTGAGGACCTAAGATCCCGTATTGTGGAGGCGCACAAGGAAGGTTTGGGTTACAAAGCAATATCCAAGTGTTTTCAAGTCCATGCAGCCACAGTCCAGAGTATTGATAAGAAGTTTAAGGCATTCAACACAGTGAAGAACCTTAAAAGACCTGGAAGGAAGCCCAAAGTGTCAGACAGACTTGCCAGAAAATTGGTTCGGGCCGCCACCATCAACCCACGAATCACCACCAAGGAGATGTTGCAGGGTATCAGTGACAAAGGAACCAGTATCTCCAGACAAACACTCCAGAGGACATTGAACAGGGCAGGACTCCATGGACGCCGACCACGGAAGACTCCATTGCTCAAGCCTAACCACACAAGATCGCGTCTTGACTTCGCCAAAGGTCACCTGAATGAAGAAGAGGCCTTTTGGTTGTCGGTTCTATGGTCAGATGAGGTAAAGATAGAGCTCTTTGGGCACAGAGATGTCGCTTATGTTTGGCGAAAGAAGGGTGAAGCTTTCAAACCAAAGAACACAGTGCCAACTGTCAAGCATGGAGGAGGAAGCATAATGCTGTGGGGCTGTTTCTCAGCGAGTGGGACCGGTAACCTCGTTAAGGTGGATGGCATCATGAGGAAGGAACAGTACATCAGTACCCTCCAAGAGAACATCCGACAGTCAGCGGCAAAGCTTGGTCTGGGGCCACAATGGATCTTCTAACTGGATAATGACCCCAAACATACCGCCAAAATGGTCAAGAAATGGTTTGAGGACAACACAATCAATGTTTTGAAATGGCCAAGCCAAAGCCCCGACCTCAACCCTATCGAAAATCTGTGGAGGCAACTCAAGATGAAGGTCAAAGCAAGAAAACCAACCAATTTTCAGGACCTGGAGAGAATTTCAAAGGAGGAGTGGGCCAAAATCCCAGTGGAAACATGCCAGAACCTCGTAGTAAACTACAGGAGACGTCTTGAATCTGTAATAGCAAATAAAGGCTATGCCATTAAGTATTAAATCATGTTAGAAACAGGGGTATGAATACTTCTGAACATGACATTTTTTGCCAATTTGTTAAATAAAGCTGAAATAAGAATGAAATTTGTCAGCAAGACATATGTTATATTTGTGAAAGCCTATTTCAACCTTTTTATGTAATTAGTTGGAGAATAAATGAATTTAGCAAAGAAATACACAAGCAATAGCAAAACGATGCAAGGGGTATGAATACTTATGAGCACAACTGTAGGTCTAAGCTCTGACTTACATCATGTGTGACTGAATGACCTCATTGGGTCCCGTCCTCTGAGCCTGCACTGACCTTTGACATGAGATCATCATTTTACATCCGTTCAGCTGTACAAGAACATAATATCGGTAGAAAACAGATGAGAGTGATGACTTTCTAAAACATATACTCTTTTAAAAATGTTCTGATTACAGCCACAGTTAAGTCAATTGCCATTGTTAGAGGAAATACCAGTCATGAACTTCACCAGTTATCTTTTTAACGCATAAATGATTAAACAAGGAGAGAGACTGTTGTTATGCTGCATATCAGGAATGCTGTGAATCAAAAGTAAGCCAAAGCAAAAATCTCCCCTTACTACTGCGTGTGTTAACTTGAGCAGATCAGCTACTTTGGATTGTACTTGATGCATTTTTCATCTTTTATTTTGTTATCAGTGCAATAAGAGTTGACTGTCGCTTTTCTGGTAAGAGTAATTCAGAAGAACCTGTTAAATCAACCTGGACAACATTAAATGACTATTACTAACTAGCTTTATTTCAAGCTTTTAAGACTTAAAGGAATTCTAAAAAATGGTTACACGTTCAAAAGGCAAGTATCAACACGGGCCCTTACGACACAGCGAATGCTGACTGTACTCACTCATGACTGAACATGTTGGTGATTTACACCTGACTGATGTGAAGTTTCGTCATGTCATTGTTAGATAACACTGTTGGTATCTTGTTGCTATTTAACATTTTGTACCAGAGAACTCATTTACATATGGCAGGTCACAGTTAAAACATCACATGGAAATAATACATCACAAAAAAGTAACAGCATTCCAGAGCTGTACATCTTAGAGACAAAATACACCCGCACACATTCAGTCTTCCAGAATATATTATTCAAGTGAGAAATCAGTGCTTACAGAACTGAATGCCTGTCAGCCGTTTCACTGACAGATATTCATGTTTTAATACTTGGGGATGTTGCATCAAATGCTAAAGATTGTGGCTGAACGAATGGAACATGTTGCAGTTTGTGTGATCAGATTTATAATTTAAACAGCTTATATATTATGAATTAATTTCCAGCAAGCTGAAAGCATTTTCCACTCATTCAGGGTTTATAATGCTGCTTGTTGAGAAACAGTAAGATTCAAAATGTTTGGGGATTTTCTCTAAATTGACCTTACGCAGGCTGAAAAACTAGCTTAAATGGGAGCCACATCAGTTATATAATTTCCTTTTTCAATATGAATCCAGAGGCACGTCACTGCTGGGACTGCATCCGGAGCTAAATGAGAAGGCGAGGCAGTAAAGGCAGCAGGTGCAGCTTTCTGCTTTACTCCATGAAATGTGTTTTGCAACATTTACTTGGTCTGGGAAATGTTTGCATTTAATGTACATAAGATTTGACTGATTACCCCTTTCCATTATCCTTCAGCAACACATTCAAATGGATACAGACCACTTAGCACTAATTAGGTAGCCTTTTGTGTACTGAGCATTTATTTAAAGGACAGGAAGTTGAGTCAAAAGGGTGTATGAGAAAGTTTGTTTAGTTCTTAGCATGTATATTGTTAGATGGCTCTCACTTTCAAAAAGGCATTCAAAATAAGAGTCTTCTTAAACCTGTCAGATTTAAGTTAGATATTGAAGATGGTTCTCAAGTGATGCACCATTTGTTCTTTTCTACAAATTGAGCTTGACGTGACCGTCATATTAGCTACTCAAGTGATTATGTAACCATACTTAAAGCAGAAGTAATGGAATCTGGAAGATTTAAATTAACCTGACCTTTCTGGTCTAGTGTCATTTGTTGTAAACTCACTCAGCTTATGGAGTCACCACACTTATTCACAGTCATAAGATTGAGTAGAAAGGACAAGAGTCAGACGTCATGTCGGAACACATGTGCACTTTATTGGGATTGTTTAGTCAGTGTACAGGTTGGCCCCACCGGTCTGGCACCCCATGTTACCCTATCACTTCGAGACCCCTTGCCCCACCACCCCGGGGATGAAACTTCCAACAGGGGGAAGAAGAGGTCACGATTGGGTTTTGCATAACAAAAACAAAAAAAATTAACAGGACCAAGATATTTTTAAGGCTGAAAGTACAAAAAACCCAGACATAATTTACATACAAGCGATACTACAACCATGTTTAAGTATGCGCCAACCACTGGGCAGCCTTCACAGAGGCGAATACGTGTCTGAACAATGCAGTTAACATTTGGAATCATGTGTCTGAACAATGCAGTTAACAAACATTTGGAATGACTCAAAGAAAAACAAAATGTACATTTTGTAAGTCCCCAGATGCAACTGCAGAACCTTGGGGTGCTTTTTTTTAACCTAGCCAAAAACATTACCGTTTCCTTCATTGTTCCAGTTTTTTCTAAATCCTGAGTCAAGCGCCAAAAATAACTGAAGCCATGCCAATGAGTTGGTCATCTAGGCTCTGCGCCTGAGTGTGTATGAGAAATGTGTGGTGTGTGGTTGTTTTGCACAGAGCTGAAGTTGTTGGGTGTTTGGTCGGGGAGGGGGAGAAGGAACAGTCTGTTTAGAAGCATTTACGGTGGACGATGGAGGGGCCGGACTCATCGTACTCCTGCTTGCTGATCCACATCTGCTGGAAGGTGGACAGAGAGGCCAGGATGGAGCCTCCGATCCAGACAGAGTATTTACGCTCTGGTGGGGCAATGATCTGTGAGAACACAAGGAAAACTTATCAGGACATGCGGGCATTATAAAAAAATCATATGCATGCTGCAACCAATCACTTTCTGGGTTCTGCGTTTGCAGCAACACCACTTACCTTGATCTTCATGGTGGATGGGGCCAGGGCTGTGATCTCCTTCTGCATGCGGTCAGCGATGCCGGGGTACATGGTGGTACCTCCAGACAGCACGGTGTTGGCGTACAGATCCTTACGGATGTCGACGTCGCACTTCATGATGCTGTTGTAGGTGGTCTCGTGGATTCCACAGGACTCCATACCTGAGAGCAAAATCAAGACACTGGTCAGACATTTGAAGACTGGGGTAAACCTTAGAAAGTACGTTACAGCATATAACTAATGCTTCAGCAGGGAAACTTACCGAGGAAGGAAGGCTGGAAGAGGGCCTCAGGGCAACGGAACCTCTCATTGCCGATGGTGATGACCTGTCCGTCGGGCAGCTCGTAGCTCTTCTCCAGGGAGGAAGAGGAGGCAGCAGTGCCCATCTCCTGCTCGAAGTCCAGGGCGACGTAGCACAGCTTCTCCTTGATGTCACGCACGATTTCCCTCTCGGCTGTGGTGGTGAAAGAGTAGCCACGCTCTGTCAGGATCTTCATGAGGTAGTCTGTGAGGTCGCGACCGGCCAAGTCCAGACGCAGGATGGCGTGGGGCAGGGCATAACCCTCGTAGATGGGCACTGTGTGGGTCACACCATCACCAGAGTCCATCACGATACCAGTGGTACGACCAGAGGCATACAGGGACAGCACAGCCTGGATGGCAACGTACATGGCGGGGGTGTTGAAGGTCTCGAACATGATCTGTAGAAACAAGATAAGACTCTTAGTATAGATCATCATTGACTGTCTGCAGCTTGTGTGCACACTGCACTCACTACATGCACCAGAGTGGGGTTTACATGAAGTTAGTTGGGGGAAAACAGTGCAGAAAGTCAACATCCCTTCACACTTGTGCATGTCAGATGTCTATTAGGTGCTTATCTAATGACTCAGCTAATCAGACAGGTGCAGAGTAAAAGGCACACAGTAGAGAGACCTGTTGATGATAGATCATCTTATAGGAGAGAGGTCCTGGGGGAGAGGTAGAGGAAGGAGCAGGTGAAATTGGAATGAAGGAGAAAACTAAGAAGGAAATGAGGCAACTATAGTTTGACAGGAACTACCTAAATGTATCGTTTAACTGGAATGATTTAATCATCTTGGGCAAATGTAGGAGTTCATACCTGGGTCATCTTCTCCCTGTTGGCTTTGGGGTTCAGGGGGGCCTCTGTGAGCAGGACAGGGTGCTCCTCAGGGGCAACTCTCAGCTCATTGTAGAAGGTGTGATGCCAGATCTTCTCCATGTCATCCCAGTTGGTCACA
Organism: Symphodus melops; assembly: GCF_947650265.1. NCBI lineage: Eukaryota > Metazoa > Chordata > Actinopteri > Labriformes > Labridae > Symphodus > Symphodus melops. Next base: position 4,973,073 of record NC_136707.1, read on the forward strand.
ATACCGTGCTCGATGGGGTACTTCAGGGTCAGGATACCTCTCTTGCTCTGGGCTTCATCACCAACGTAGCTGTCCTTCTGGCCCATACCCACCATCACTCCCTGAAACAAACAATTTCAGTTTCTTTAATTAACTAATTTCAAGAGTTGGTTTCCTGACTTAGTTACAGGAACATGCGTCTTCAATGTAGTTTTTTTTGGTGTAGGAATTCAATGTAGGAAAAATAAATAAGGGAACCTCAAATTTAAGTAGATTAGCCTTTTAATTACATGTTTACATTAATTTAATTACATTTATACCTGATGTTAAATAAATACAATTGACAGATATTTTAATTAATTTCAGAACTAAAATTACATTAAATGCATTTTGAAGTCATATATGAATTTGAAAATTCCAGAAAATTAATAAATCATGCGTTAAAGCTTAATTCTGAAGTAGATTAACCCACCTGATGCCTGGGGCGACCAACGATGGAGGGGAAGACAGCACGTGGGGCGTCGTCTCCGGCGAATCCGGCTTTGCACATACCGGATCCGTTGTCAACAACCAGTGCGGCGATTTCATCTTCCATGGCTGAACTGGTGAGAGAAAAAAAAAAGAAAAAAAAGTTACTGCCGAGCTCTACAGCCGTCTTTATACAGCCACAGCGCTGATTCATTTAGCTCTCACTTCCTGTGCAAACTAGCAGCAGTTCGCGAGCTTGCCTCTGGGTGGCGCTCGTGCCCCCAAATTCCGACCAAGCCAGACAAAAGGAAGTGGCGCTGCATTCTGTTATTACCATATAAGGACATGGTTCGGTTTTCGAGCAGCTTTGAGTCTACCGGCGCCATGGCGCGCGGCCAGAGCGGCACATCAAGAAAATTATGTGACACGGCGGCGCGCGACCACTCCCTTCTGCTCGCTACAATTGACTTCCTCCTCCTCCTTATTTCAGAGTCATACTGAATTTTAATGCTACAAGCACAAATATTCGCTTTAACGTCACAACGTCATAATCAGCCTTGAACAGCCTCATTCATTGCATGTAGCCCCCCATTGCAACAATAAAGAAACTCTAGTGTCTTTCAAGAATAAAAAAAAAAAAGTTGCATAATGATTTTCTGTTGACTCATGAATGGGGCAGACGTCCTTTTACTGCTGCTCAGTTTCCTGAAGGCCACGCCTTTTCTAAGAGGAGATGATTAGTCATTTTCCTCCCCTTGCCTCGTGCTTAAAGAAAAAGAATAGGACAGGTGTTTTAAATTACCCCCTTTATCTATTTAATAAAATGCAGGCCTTTTAATCCTTCACATCCCCTAACGACAGGGGATATAGCCTGCAAGAACACAAATCAAACATGATACACTGGCACAAAATAGTCCTTGAAAAAAAAAATTATGTAGTGTCGAGGAAAAAAAAAATAGTTTAAAAATGCAACTGGTGCAAGTCTCCATGGTGGAGTTAGCATAGTGTGGCTAAGCTAATGTGAAAAGAAAAAAAAGTAGGTCACACCCCGCCGCATCGGGCGCACAAAGGGGAGCAGCCGGTATCCAGACGACCTCAACTCAAAAGCTTCTTTCCCAGACTAGCCTGTTAATGCAGACATGTAAAGCCAATATACCACACAACTATGATATTTAACACTTAAAACCGTTTATAGTTTACTGATTTGAAATCATAAGTGTAAAACTGTTAAGCCAAGATAAAAAAGCACCTGTCAGACGGAAGTTTAGCGGCCATCCCTGCTATAACATTACAATGTGAAATACAAGAGTAAAATACAGAAGCTGGTTTACATCATTACTTCTGTTTTTTTTATTCTTTATGGCATATTAGCAGATCGTTGGTGTATGACAGGACAAAGACCCTCGTGGTCCCCGACATCTTTCACATTCAAAAATGACGATTGCACGATCATAAACAATTGCAATCATTGTTTACTAAATAGATTAATGAAAAAAACTCAGAAGTTCACATAAAAACGTGTCTGTCTCTTACCTTTGAGTGGGGGGGGGCTTTTCGCTTTAAGGGAACCGGTTTCAGGCAAATGATATCCCGCACGAGCTGCGTAAGACGACGCTCAGAGTGAATCCGTTAGCAGTGGGCGCATGCCTTTTATACTGCGTCAGTTGCCCGGCTCGAGCCATAAAAGGTAAACTTTCGGAATTGTGCGCTCTGATTGGTCCAGCGTCATGCACTGGGGCACGTCGCGTGCACACTGTGCTGCACTGGGCTCTCGCGATTTGAGCGAGAGAGAGGGAGGCGATAATAGCAAAGGATTGGAGAAAATAAAAGGGACGGGATTGATGTTGTGAGGCCTAATAAATCTAATCTCTTGATATTATGTATTTTATATACAGGCATGTTGATGTTTTAACCCCCTTACGTGTGAACATGTCTCCCCTACACCTGCTCCATGTTGTTCAACATATGATAATTAACAGCTAAACATGACTCCTCCTTGTGAAAGCTGCAAAGGCCCAGGACTTAAAGGTATTCCTTACTCTAGATGAACCTAAAGCTATTTGATGTTTGAATAACACAGAGGGTGGAGGATATGTTACTGATGAAAAACCTGCTGTAAACTCAGTTGGGACTGCAGCCACTGCATCACCAGGACAGACAGACAGACAGACAACACACATAATACATACACACAAGGGTGTTTGAGCTGCCCTGTCATAAACGTAGGGATGACCACTAAAGGCCATATCTTCCATGTACGGTTTGCTGACTATGTTAATTTGTTGAACGAGTACTCATGCTTTGTGACTCCCATGGATATGCTCTCACTGTCTCTGCCTGACATGCAAGAGCCCGAAGGTGTGTCATTTCAGGAGAGGATGGGATTTGTTAGCATAATGAGATTTTTGATGCTATTTGCGATGTAACAGCTCTAGATAGTAAAAGAGAATTAAATCGTTTCATGAAGAAAGCACATTTGATTTTAACTGTGACAAAATATCTGATTTAAAGCCAAAAGACGATTAAATTATAGGCAAAATATTAGTCTATATGGGTGTCATACACTCCATTTCTTTTAAGGTAATACCAACTGGCTTGCCAGCAAGTACAATATCCAATCCTTTATCCCCATATTAAAGTTACATTTGACTGACTAATTGACTAATGCATATGCGAAATATGTATATTATTTTCATCCTCCATCTCTATCTATTTCCATCTGGCAGCAGACTTTAATTCACACTTTGCTTCTAAACCTATCATATGAGATGAGTGGCTGAGAGATTTAAATGGCGTTTTAAGCTTTGGCTTGCAGTGACATGCAGAAACTTCTCTTCCTTCTTTGTTGCTTCCTCTTCCTTTCTCTGTCTTTCTCAGTAGCACCTACTTCTGAGTGGTTTCTCTTCTCTTCCTTGTCTTCATTCATGCGCAAGTTGGCTTTAAAAGGACATAATATGGTTTATCACGTTGTTCATGCAACACAGTGACAGTGCTTCACTTGTTTTATTGTGTAGATGATGATGGTAGCTGTTAGCGTCTCTTAAACTGCAGATCCTGAATTCAGCACATTTTAGATCAAACCAGTTATTGTCTTGCTCATTAATGTAAATAATAATTCGGTTTTGACTCTACAGACATGTTAGGAGGGTTTACCAATACAAGGAATGGTGTTTAAGGCGATCAAAGGTCAGCTGGGCTGCAGTTTGCTTTTTACAGGCCTGGCTTGGTGAATTGTCAAACCTTGTCTGACCTATGTAAGCCTGATTGTCCAATTTGTCTGTTCAAGTTGCATATTTTTGTCCGAGGATAAAAAAAAAGTTCCAGGTGACCGCTGTTAACAGAGATTTGGACAGCTGAGAGGATTTTTTTCACCACGATGACGCTGTAATGGTGTAAACAGGGATTGGCTGGGCAATGTTTAATCCAGCCTGAAGGGAGTGCCGCCTCTCAAGTTCACTGTGTGTGTGTGTGTGTGTGTGTGTGTGTGTGTGTGTGTGTGTGTGTGTTCATGTACATTTTATGTACCCTGAGTCATAGTGCCAGCCCAATCTATTCATCGAAGAAACATTTAATATGACATATTTTTCTTCATTTAATGCTAATTTAAGCATTAAAGTGTTTTTTTTTGTATTACAAATCAGTAAGATTAGGTAAGCAGGACTTTAGACGTGTGTGTGTATGTATGTGTGTGTTTATGTATACAGGTTGTAAGTGAGAGGTCACTTAAGTGGTTGTCAACACTTTTGATTTGGAATTCGACTAACCAAGTGCTTTAAATACTGTCCTGGAAAGTCTCCTCTCATGTGTCATAACAGTGTGTGTGTGTGTGTGTGTGTGTGTGTGTGTGTGTGTGTGCATGTGTGTGTGTGTGTGTGGGTGTGTGTGTTGACACTCTTGGTGGCAGTAAAACCTGGACTTTGCTGCCAAGATGCTCAGTGCAGAAGAACCACCTTAAGAAGTTGCTTTAAACCCAGGCACTAGTTTATATACAGCCACTTGACGTGTGTGTATAATAAATATTATTGTTAGTATCGGCTGTCTAAATAAACCACTTTCAATCTAAGTGACACTTTAATGAGAGCAACAAGTGGAAGTTTAGGGTTAAGACCTGTCATTTAAAGGTGGGAAGAGAGTTCCTGAAAATCACCATAATTTAGCCACAAAGGTCCTATGCTCTTTGGCAAAAACACCTAGTCTGTGTTTGTCCGACTATTGGAAGCCAATGTGGGGCCACAGCCAGCAGGTTCAAAGGTTTTTCGTCAGGTGATTTAGCTGCTATTGTTGTATTTACCTCACGTTATTTCTGTATGGCTGAGGGCTTAAACTGCAGCATTAGAAATTCGTAACAGAGCCGACATTGGGTTAATTCAGCTCCAGCCTGCCCTTAAAGGGAACATATACCTTGACTTGGGTTTTAGCCATCCCACAATCAGCCCTTTGCATTTGAAGTAAAGCACTGTTTGTGAGCCACCTTTCCTACAACATTACACCAATTATTACAATTACATTGTTGTCTGAATCAAGAAAATCCTGATCCTCTTGATAATCCTGAGTCTTCGTTCTCAGCTTTTTTATGGACATGACAAGTTTTCGGGCAACAGGTGGAAACAAATAAATACTGTTTGTGATAAGGGAGTTACTGAGGGTCAGTTTTTATTAGCCTAGAATTTGATACAGCCTAGCTAGCTCTTTCCCCTATTTTTAGCCTTCATGCAAGGCTTCACTAGCTGGCTAATTTGGTACCATACCGACACAAAGATGGTTTTAATCTTCTCAAAAAGCAATAGCTCAAAAAAGCGTTGCAAAATGATATCAGTACACATATTATAGGGAAATAAATTACGTTTCTGACTATCCATTCAGTTATGCTATGCTATACAAACAATGAGCAGCTGTATCAACTTTAATTATATCATATTGTAAATGACAGGAACCCATTACTTCCTTGCCTTGACTTTGCCATTGCCATGTGATAAGTGAATCAGTTACCCAGTGATCATTGTAGCACATGTGTTTATATGAGTGTGTGTATGTTTGTGTGCGTGTGTGATTCAAAGGTTGAACAACTTAAAATGATAACAGAAAACACAATCATAGGCAATCTGTGTTGACCTTGCAAGTATGTAAATGAGTAATTCAGTGCTAGTTAGCTTTACATGGAAATGCGATCTAACTTGACCCCTCAACTATACAAAAAAATAATATCACTTTAATCAAATAATTCACCATCCGACCATACACACACAGGATATTTTGCCCTTGCTTCCTGCTCAGATGGGAAGCTTACATTTTGTTATATTGACCGCTGCGCACTAAATTAGCAAATCCAAAAAAGCTGAGTGAATCTGATATGACCAACAACTGAAAAGACAATGGACAGTCATATTAGCCATAATTCAAGCTCAAAAAACTTATTCACAGCGCTGCCAACTTTTGAATTTAACTTGAAGTGAGATTTGTTTTCAGGGAAGGAGGTTAAGAAGTATTCATATTCATTTTAATCAATTGCAGTCTTTTCCTGGGTTGTCAAAAAAAAAATCCCCAAACCATTGTGATTGGCTGCTCCCCAGGCACTTGCCTTTCTATGATTTATATGAGTTGCTATTCCACACGTCAAAAAAGTTCAAACCTGTATGGTTCCAACAGATTCTCATGATAACTGGTACATTCAAGGGCGATTAAAAGTGATGTTTTAGCCTTGTGTGAAGCTCAGCGCCCTCAAAATATACAAGAGTGTAATGCTCAATGTGCTTTGAGGGTTAGCAGCCATGCTATTTGACATCTTAGCTACTTTAAGACAACAGCTAACATTAGCATTTAATACCTTCTAGCTAACTTTACTGTTTGTTGTTTTACAGCATACAAAATGGAGTTGTTATATAATAGCAGGTTTTCAAAAACATGTAAATGAATTGCGGCCTGGAGTTCAGTTGTACAACATAATTTTAACAAATTTTAGCGCCCCGACTTCAGCACAACATATGGGGAGAACGATGTTTCTAAGAATATAGTGAATTGTCTTCAATCACTCTTTCTAAGTGTCTGTGTAGTCTCAAAGTCTACCAGTGAATTGAGTCTGTTGGTACAACTTCCTGTGACATCATTAGCTCAGGATTTTCTCTTCAAATATGGTAGCCAGAAGGCAGCAGAACAAGCAATCAGTTCTGCAGCATTGCCACACCCTGCATTACTACAACCCATCCCACCATGACTTCCTGTTCCTTCAATGAGTTTAGATGCCCCTAGTTTCTGTTTTGACTCAACCTGTGGAGGAACCCATCATTGGCTAATCTCCTCCTCTACCTCCTTATCTCTCCTGCCTCTTTGCTATAGCGACCCCTGTTCTTCCTCTTTCTGTCGCTGTCATGAAATGGAGAATTTGATATTTTGTAACTGAGGCAGCGGCTAGTCCTGGTAGTGAACAAGGACATTTTGTTGTGTATGTGGGCTTGTGTTGCGGGGGAGGGGAGAGTAACCATGAAAGGCCTTTTGCTAATGGGTAAAGCTGGCCATAGGGGGTGGACATGAGTACAATATCTATTATCCACACAAACACGGACACACAGACTGACTTAAACATCTGCCATCTTGAGTCGAACTGCTCCCAGACTGAAAGGCTGCAGCTCAATACAAAAAACATTAGTTGCAATTAGTCTTGAGTGAGGTTTTAAAAGGCAAAGCATCGGAACGTGGACGTCAGACGAATGATGGGAAACTATGAGACTGAGATCAAACCATCAAATGGGATGTGTGAAGACAAAGAGAAGAGGAAGATGATGGGAAATATATGAAATGTGATATCATGTTTGAAATGCAACTCTTTTGTCACACTTATAAGTTTCATTCTTGCTTCACTGCATAGTTGGACAGAAGTCGGAGTCATGTGTGGTCAGTTTTCACAGGGAGTTTGTTGTGTCTTAAGTGAGTTTTTAAAGGAATAGTTGTGGAAATTGACATAGTAATCAGCTTCAAAAGAACTACAAGATTGATAAATCTTAGTTCTGTCTATTACTCTGTACTGAGGCAGATCTTTAAATGAAGCAACGTTGACTCCTTGTTGTTGGGATATATTGAAAGAGGCTATTTTTTTTTCTTTCTTTCTTGCTTGCTAAGCAGACTATTCCACCTCTCCTCTTTTTTCACGACCTCTCTTTCTCTCTCGTCTTTGTAGCCTGCTGAAAACTTTTTGGTCAGCCAATTGTTTGCCATCTGTGATCGGTCACAGTTTCAGAGAGGGAAGCCCCATTCACCAAGACTGGCTCACCCCCTTCCTGCCTGACCTCCTCCTCCTCCCATCCTGTGATACAGCCAATAGGTTGGTCGTCTGCAGTGTCATTGATCTTTGGGTCACCGTGGTGACGGTCTGACTCTGAGGCACGGGCCAGTTACCAGCTGTGTGTGTGTGTGTGTATGTGTGTGTTGTGCCTACCAGCTGGCCTGTTCGTGCTCCGATTGGATTAGCTTCCCATTTAAAGCCCAAATGGATCCTTAACTCCAACCCCCACTTCTTACACACACACACACACACACACACACACACACACACACACACACTGGCCTCGCCTCATTATGGCATCCTGACATGTATCTGATGCCCATCTTCAAACTTGTGATGCAACTTTGAAATTCTCTAAGCTGATAAAACCTTTACACCAGTTTTTATGTTTCTTATCCACACAAGCATTTAGTATTGCACATATTTGTCACTGTCATTGTGCTTTTGAAGATTTTATATTCCATGTATTGTCTTGACTTTTATTTGGGCAATAAGTCTATGATAATGATTGAATATAATTATTATAAGGATCCTGGCACGTTGTGGTTGACTCACAGGAATTTCCTCTTTTTAAGCTGTGTCATTCAGCTTGTGTTGGTCTCCCCCCAGCTTCACAAAAACACATAAATACAAAACATGTACTGTGAGTAATCCACGAAAGTCAGATGCTGCAAGTGTGAATCCTCTAGGCTCTTTGAAATTGTGAATATTACAAGTTAATCTAATCAAGCTTGAAGTGTGTAACCCAGTTTTCTGACATTTTATTTCTGTCAAGAAAGCTTCTCTTTAATGGCCGACCAAAAGTAACAACTTCATGGGTGTGTTTTTTTCATAAACACAGGCCCCCTGTCCTTTCTTCCTCTTCTCTTCCTGTTCCTGTGCACACACCTCACTTCCTTTTGCTGCTGTCATCTGATTGGCTCAAAACAGAGCATGAGGTGCCTTTTAAGGCTGTGCATTTTTATACAGGTTTCGTGCAGACTTTAGGGGGTTGGTGACAGCTTCTGTCGTCTTACCCATTCAAGGAAGTAATGTCAGAATTATATGTTTTTGCTTTGCAGAGAGACACAAATACATGTATGAAGCTGTGAGATTTAAAAGAAGAAGCACTGCAGGAAATGGGGAAAAATGCACCAAAAATGTGTGTAAAACGGGAGTGGCACGCTTACAAATGTGAATCGATAAAACTTGAACTTAGAGAGGAATGACTTTTCTATCTTTGTGTCTAAATCTATGACGCACACACGTACACACTTCTTATTTATCCCCTGCATGGTTGTTTAACCCAGGGAGGCTTATCAATCCTTTGCCATCTGTCTCTGTCTGGTGGGAAGGCTCCCTGTCTCAGATTGGCTCTTTCAACAGCAGCCAGCCCTCCGATTGGCTCATTTTGATACATTTCTTAACCTATAGACTGGTACCGGGCTTCCTTTTGCTTCCTGATCTTCCTTATTCCATTGCTTCCCCCTCAGCTGCAGCCTGTGAGAGGTCAGCCACCTCCACACGCCCATGCACTTTGGTCTGCAGTCCTCTGGCAGTCAGCTCTGTTTCAATGTTCCTTACATAACATCACAGCCCATCGTGCCTCCCTGATTTATTTGCACATGTCCTTATACTGTATCTTCCCATGTCTTTGTTTTCTTTCAGACTCTTTATCTTTCTTTCTATTTTATTTTCTGACAAAACATAATTTCAGATGTCCCCTCTCCTGTCCTCTCCTTTCTTCTCCTCTGCATGGTAACTGAGCCCACCCTCTTGTTTTTGGACACAAAAAAAACAACTTCATGCACCCAGTGGCCCTCATTTGCTGAGTAAAGATTGCATGCGTTGCTTTGCTTTGTTGTATTGTAGCATCTCTTTTTTGTTTTAAAGCCAGCAGCAGGTTTGTGTTTGTGTGTGTGTGTGTGTGTGTGTGTGTGTGTGTGTGTGTGTATACGTATGTATGTATGTGTGTGCTTTATTGTTTTGTATGGAGAGGGGCAGTTCATTTCTATTTGCAGTTCCCACCCTTCTCACACTCACTGTTTGAATGAGCAGCCTGCTCAGCTCTGATTGGCTGCCGATGGTTGCCATATAAGGGCATGGGCCAGCAGCCGCTGCAGGAAGTGGGGTAAAGAGGAAGTGGAGAGCCGGTTCTTGCAGACCGGCAGCAGAATATGCAACCTATCGAGAATTCACAAGAAACTGCCACACCTTCATCCTTCTATCCTTTCCTCTTTTTTCAGTTTACATCACATCAACTCAACGCTTATACCATATTATTATTGATTCTATCCTCTCCTTTATGTCTTTACATTTCTCATTCATCATCCTCTTGTATTCTTCTCCTCTGTTTTCTTCCACTTCTCTCCTTCCTGATTCAGTATCCTCCACCGATTAGCACTTTCAAAAATGTGTGTGAGCCAGTCGCCCGTGTAGTACCTGCTGTACTTAGAAACACGCTCAGACGATGTGCCTGGAAGCCTCTTAATCACCCGTGGCAGCGATCTTTCAGCTTAGAGCAGCAGACTGGCCTTATTTTACAGCCGAGGGTAGGGCAAAGTCCACTTCGAGCTTTCAGCAGCAGCTGCGGCACATGTTGCCATTGTGCAGATTGTTGTAAGAGTTCAGTATGATGTAATGTGTCAGGGTGAGACATGGAGAACTAAACAATTTCAAATCAACACGTGCTGGGATTATTTTAAGTTGATTACATTATTTAATGCTAACTATGTGAAATGTAATAACCTTTGAGCAACCTAGATTCCCCAACCTGAAAATGTTATTCTACAACAACAGGAATAACAACATCCCTTTCAAAGCTGACTCGCTGAGTCGGTTCATGGAGGCGTCCTAATCAGTTGATAAGGACACGTCCTGGACGTCTCACTGTGAATGTGTTCCAGGCACACCCAGCTGTGAGGACATCCCGGGGGCATACCCAGGGCAACGTTGGGAGATTAAGTATCCAAGCAGGCAAATGGGTCCTTCATGGAGAGCTGGAGGGTGTGAATGGAGAAATGGATGAGCTTTTGCTGCAAGAGGTTCTTTCAACTTTAGGAAATGTTCACAAGATTCAAGACAGAATGTGGAAACAACATGGACGCTAAATCAATAAAATATGTAATGGTTACCGTATATGTATATATTCATGTATACACGGTTGGCCTTTTCAGTCGAACCCATACAGTATTGTGTTCCAGGCTTCAGGAAAATGCATCAGTTTGCCTGAAACTTGCAGGTAACCAGATTCAGGTTGTACCTGTGGAGTGACTTAGCGGGCGACGAAAGTGCCACAGTTTTGATTTTGCAATTCCTTTCCCCCCCCTTCTCTGAGGCTTTGTTTGTGTTTCATTTGTCAGGAGTGTGCGAGGTGTTATTGTGTGCAGTTTGGTGAAGTCTTAATGTGTGTGTGTGTGTGTTTGTGTTGTGTGTATTTGTTGACAAGATTGTGTATTAACCAGACCACGCCCCCCTCTAAACTCTGACATCCATAAAAGGAGATCTTTAAGTTTGTCACATGACAACAATCTGAGGAATGCGAGAGCGGTCACATGGGATGGTGTCTTGAGGAAATCAGCTTCACCCCCTAAGGCCTTTTAACTGTTGTGTATGTGTGTGTGTGGGAGTGCGGCTCATAAGGAGTGTGCTCCTATTTGAAAGCACCTACCTCTACTTACATGCATGTATCAATTTATTGTTAACAGTGTATCAGTACAGTGTATCAGTACGCCCTTTTTGAAGACTTTTGTGTTTTTGTGTGGTGTGTGTGTGTGTGTGTGTGTGTGTGTGTGTGTGTGTGTGTGTGACTACAGGGGAATTCGCAGCTCGAGAGATTTCACTTCTCTTATGTTTCAGTTACTGGAAACTGCAGAGGAGGACGTTCCAATTTCCTTTACAGACAGCAGATGAACAAGTATGTGTGTGTGTGTGTGTGTGTGTGTTTGTGATGGATTGTGTGATAGTGGCCACTGACTGTGAGTCATTTAGGTACAAAGGGGAGCTGGTTCAAAGTCATTATTTAGCATAAAATCAGATTTTTCTTTAAAAGTAAAAGAATAAACAGCAAAAACAAAAAGCCCCATACTTCTTGTTTTACCATATCTAAGCCTAGTGTAGGATGAAATTAACAAACCTTTAATTTTTTGCACATGTGTTTATGAAAGAAGAAGAAATGAGAATCAGCCCTTAAACCACTTCCTAAATCTGAAGCCATGATGTGGGCTGCAGCTGATGCTCTCTGCCGCCTCCTACAGATGGAACGTCGACTGAAACCACAAGGCTGTCCCTTTTTGTACACACAGAAAGGGACTTCCTCTTTATTTACACTCTGGCACCATATAAGGTTAACAATTGGCAGGTATAGACAGACAACCCCCCTTTAGGAGCATTGGCACTGATGGAGCCAGAGGAAGCCATATCTGGGCAGCCTGAGGGTGTTTGTACAATCTTTGCTTGTATCTGTTGTACCATGTCTGAGCTTGTTAGTCATCATGAGACTGCAACAGCCTGGCAACTCCTTTTCGCTGTCATCAGCATAGTCGACCGTTTGTGTTTTTCCAAACTGGACCAAAAGTGTAAGAGTTCCTGTTTTAGCCTTTTAAATGTTCATAACTTTAAAGATGTTTGTGGTATAAAGGTTAAACCCTGGTGCACTTTCATTTTCCCTCTTAATAACATTTACTCTTGAAAATACATTTCCTGTTTTCTCATCTCGGAGGTTTGCACGTCATAATGTTGATGTGAGCTGCATTTAAAGTAAAGGTTTTAAAACTTAGTGTCAGGTTTGTTTGTTTGTACTAACAAACTTTAGTATGCTCACAACTAATTTGATGATTTTGCTACCACTTTCCTTTACCACAAAGAAGCTCCTTAAAAACCAAAAGGCTAAAAAGCCTATTAACCATTTGGAGGTTTAAATCTAATTTATAAATGTCAACTTCTTGGTGGTGTTAAAGAAAATCTATGTCATTACGTGGGGTCACGGCAGTAAAAATGTCTGTTAACAATTATCATCCATCCAAAAGTTTTTGAGACATTTCAGTCCAATTTAAGCCACTAGTGCACATTTTCTTTTAACCCCAAAAAATGAAATACAAAGCTTTCATTCAGATTCTTTATCCCAAAATCTCATCCCAAATTCTGTGTTCCTGAACTCTCCTAGTACTATACTACTATAGATCACATATTCATTAAGAGCGTGCAATCCTGCCCACTTGTCAAATTGGGATCCAAAACACTATCCAAATTGTTCACCAAGCAATTTTGTCCATTAGCACTTTTTTCTGATTATTCCACATGAATGAATGTTTACACAGAAAATGAAAAGGGTTGAGGAACAACGCTGACTTTCAACCTAAAGTTTTTTTCTTCTGCTGCACTTTAATTGTGTTTCATCTGAGGAATGTGCAGTTCACAAGGTTTGTAAGCATATTCCAATTTTAGCATCTTTCACCCCTCTGCAGTTTTCTTGTTTGTGTTTGACCTCGAAACTATGTAGACGCTGAGTCATTACATCATGTCCACCTGACCTCCTTCATATAGAGGATTTAGTGAGTGAGAGGAAAGGAAAAAAATTACTCGAGGACAGGAGGAGAGATGGATCTGTGTGGATGGATAAGTACAGAAATAAGACCAGAAAAAGACGAGTGTGAGAGAGTTAGAGGGAGACAGGCAGGACAAATACACTGGATTCATTCATAAGCCATCTAGGACCTGGCTCTTTCCCGCCACCTCTCTTCGTCCTCCTCCTCCCTCCAACATCCCAGAGCCCTCTCCCTCTAGTGTTACCCCTCCTTCCTCCGCCAGCCCAACAAGCCCATCCCAAAGGAAATGGGAGGTGACGTAATGTTTGACTGACCTCCTTGAGAATATAGGCAGCAGTCGATTGCTCCTCTTTTCTCGACACTTTTTATATCAGAACTGCTCTCTTCATTCATTAATCCATTCAGTTGCTCTTTCTCATCTCTTTGATATGTCTCCTGGCATCATAATCAATTCCACCATCTGTTTTGTGTGGTCTGCAAGCCTGTTACAGTCCAAAAAAACAACACTTCTTGGCTTTGAACAACAAGGGCAAAAAAAAAAAGCAATAAACGTGGGAACATAACACCACGAATAATTATTTCCAGTGTTAATTTATCCGTCAGAAGAACATAGGCGGCTTTCTGCTTGTTGCCGTTACCATATTTTCTTTAAATATGTAAAAATGTTTGTTGTTGGAGAAACCTAGAAACTAGTGATGCCAGACAGTCATTCATAATTGTCTAGATTAAAAAACATCATTATTACTGTATATAACTATATTTTTAATAAATACATGATAATTGATTGATTCATGATGACCACATAAGTTAGCTCAAAAACATTAATCTTGTCTTCTTATTACTGTAGACGTTTTTTGTCTCAAATTAAAGGATAAAGAGCAACATCTACCCTTACACCAAATGTCTGAACAAAGAACCAAAAAACCTCTATAAACATAAGTTACTCTAACCATTTTTTTTCTCTCTAAGTGACTTTAAGTAAACAATTGATTCTGTGAGATAAAAATGTGAGTTTTCAGGCCCCAATCTTTGTGTGAGGGAGGAGAACGAGAAATGGGGCTGAGTGGTTAAAGTCAGTGGCCACTTTTACATACTGCTGACCTAAAAATTATGGATGCTAATTGCTAACGTGGTGGAGACATTGTGTTGCCAAACATGGAGAGTAATGAGGAGGATGAAAAAGAGGACAGCTTGAATAAGCTGCATTAATACTGTAAGTTCGCACTGTGAGCTGAAAGTGAACTCCTTCTATGTTCTTTGTTTCTCGGGCTAACGTTAACCAAAGCTGGCATGAAGCTGCTTGCTAGCAGGAGTTACTGTAGGTATGGCTGTTGTCACTGAAAAGATCAATCAGTGTGCTTTACCATATTAAACTCTACAGTCCTATTTGCTAACAGCTGAAGTATTCTGTAAACCGGTTTAAAGATGTTTTTGTGGTAACTTTGGTTTAAATCTCGATTGTTCTGGTTCCTGTATAAGACTTGTGTTTGCATGGTTTTGCTGACAGTAAAATGGAATTAATTGTCCTTATATTGAACATGCATGAATCACTATTGTCTTTCTGTCAACATATTTGATACAGTTTGTGTTTTTATCTTTGGCCCCTATATCCTAGAAATCATTCAAACCCACCATTTGCAAATAACTGATCCTAAAAATAAGATGGGCAAAATAAGGAAATGAATGTATGGGACATTTATTTTTGTTGATGTGACAACCTTTCAAATGATTGAATATGTAATGTGTTCCACAGATGTAAGATTCACTGTAAACAAGTTCAAACTCGCCGAATGTATTTTCATCCATAGCATGTAGGATATTAGCTGTTTCTTAGATTTCACATTTGACACTTTTTCCTTGTTCTCTCTGCTTAGCTCTTCCTCTTTGAATTTTAACAATTTCCACAAGCTATGAACAACTCTGTGGCCTAGTTTTACTCCTGTTTCCCTCTTTGCAGTTTGCACATTCACTTCCCATAAAGACGCGAGAGAGACTCTTATTATATTTTTTTCTTAAAGTATGTTTCTTTGAAAAAGGAAAGAAAAGGAAGAAACAAGAGCCATGAGAATGAGGAGAAGCTTTGTGTGTGCGTACGTGCATGTGTGTGTCCCTACATGTGTGTGTGTGTGTGTGTGTGTGTGTGTGTGTGTTAATGTGGGATTCCCTGAGCTGTGGGATGGAGTCAAACCCCAAAATGTAGGTCAAGAGGCACAGCCTTTTCCTCGCCTTGTGTTGTACTTGTGCTGTTGCATAACCATGCGCGTGCACACGCGCACACACACACACACACACACACACACACACACACACACACACACACACACACACACACACACACACACACACACACACACACACACACACACACATTCACAATACACTAATGTGTAGCTGGATCCTGGATGCCAAGATACACAACATTAGACTGAGACTGTGCTGATGTGAAGGAAAGACATCCAGAGTAAGCAAATGTAGAAAACCTACAGCTGTAATTTTTCATGCTCAATTTGATCAAATGTATTTAATGGCAGGAAAGTTTCATGAAAAACATTTTTCCTGATGCATTAAAGAACAAGATCATATTTGGACAATAAATTAAAAACACACAACTATTTAAACAAAGAAACATACAGTCAAATTAAGCACAATTTATTCACATTCATTTTTGCACGTTTTTGCAAGTAACTTAAGTACATCAACTCTACACAAAGACTGCTGACTGCTGTGTGTGTGTGTGTGTGTGTGTGTTAGGTAGATTGTTTGCTGCACAGTGATTGGCTAAACAGTAGCAGCTATCACCTGGACTGGATGTCCTTGTAGGGAGATTCTGGTCATAGTTCAGGTTTTTATTACTCATTGAGGATCAGCAGTACATCAGACATATTCAACAGACCGCCTGTGCAGGTACTTTCAACCATAATCTGTATCTTCAACCATTATTAACAATATATACACATACACAACTAAATATACATAATAATAATAACTGTCATTATCAGTTATACTTTATTAATCCCACCAGGGGAAATTCGGTTTACACTCTGTCTAATGAACATGAACACACACGCCGAGATACACTCTCATGCACAAACAGGATCCGAGTGACATGCATTAATGGAGAGGTCTCCATTAAGTGAGGGGGGTGCCCACAGCAAGTGCTCCAGAGCAGTTTTGGGGTCCGGTGCCTTGCTCAAGGACACCTGGGCAGTGCTCAGGCAGTGGACTGGCACCTCTCCAGCGACCAAACCAATTTCCAGACTTGGTCCGTGCCGGGAGATGAACGGAAAGATGTTAGAAAGAACACCCATTTGGAGGTTTTACCTCTCATATCTTTGACAGAGCCGAACAGTTGAAGTCAAGTTTAGGCTCGTAAATGTAAACGCCCATCGTCGCATTGATAAAGAAACTACAAAAACATGAATAAAGATTGAGAGATGAGGCTATATGACTCTACAGAACTTTAATGACTTAAAGGTAAGATTATGGTTTAACTGAATCAGCCTGCTTACATACGTTTAAGTGGATCTATACTGTTAGATTACCAGAGGATTACTTTATAAAAGTCTCTTCTGCACCCTCATTAGCTAGGTCTGTTTTTACTTTTTTATTACCAAACAAAAGTTTCAAACCCAGGCTGTTTCATCTCAGGGACTGAATGAAGGTCATATAATTTAAAAATGACTAACGTGTAAAGGTGCCACTGAAGGTCACCTTACATAGCAGAGATTAAAATGAACAAAGTTACAACAAATCTATAAAACAAACATTGAAAAAAAAAAACACATTTACAGCGTATGAAATCATGTTGAATGGAAATAACAACATATACTTTTTTAAGGTGAATACACATTATAAGGTCCTTGTTTTACAGGTTGGAAATGTAAATGCTCTGCACCTTCACACCTTACTCTAACCATGTGGCCCTCTCAGAAAAGTACTGGAAAAGCCTCATGTCTATTATTTTGTCTTTCCTCTTCTCTCCCCATTTATTTCACCTTTGTAATTGTTGTGTTTATGCCTTTAACCTCTGCAAACTCTACTTAATTCCCCTCCTGCTGGTTCGTTACACAAGGAGACACAGGGCGAAGGAAAAAGAACTGGAGAAAGTGAAGTGTGTGTGTGTGTGTGTGTGTGTGGGGGGGGGGGGGGGGGGGATTGTGAACATTGAGGGACGTTTTCTTTTCTTGGCTCATCTGATTGTAAGCTGATAGCCTGGGACGTACTCTAAAGCTCTTACATAAGAAGACAACCTAAGGGTGTGTAAGTGTGCATGTGTGTGCGTGAAAATGATAATCAGACCGGTTTCTGTCTTGTTTTCCCCGTTTCTATGCTAACCGAGTATAACTGGGTTAGTCACACTGTCTTTTTTTATGTTTAAGGAATTTTCTTGTGTCTGCCCTGTTGTTGAGAAGAAAATGGAACATTGTGAGTGTGCGTCTGTGTGGATCATGGCTGAAATGCTTTTTTTCCATAAACTCTGACCTAATTTCACAACATATCCCTGTGTATAACCTTTCAATTATTTGTGCACGCTGACATACATCACATGCCGCTTTGTCCCGCTCAGTATGTGGCGAAAAAAATCCTGCTTGACTTGTCAGGACGGAGGTTTAAGGATAAGGATCAAATGTTTTCTTTGCAAGTATTCAAAGTTTCACATGAAGAAATGATCCTTTGCAGCCTGATTGAGGTTGTGTATTTGTTATTAAAATAAAGAAAATAAACATTTGCAAGTAAGAAGTTTATTTATTGTGGGAAAGTGAGAAGAAATTATGCATTAAATTAAATTATGCATGGAGATGATCTAAAACATCTTAATGTTCTGATGACTCATAGAACAAGTTTCTGTATCTGTATATACTGCGTTATCGTAAATTCTCTTTGTAACATCCATTCTGATTTACTTGAGTCCTGATCATTCAGTTCATGTAATGCTTTTGGGAACTTTCAGAAACATTGGTGCTCTTATTTGAAACTTACATCGGTAACTTTCAGAAATGTTTCTTTGGAAATGTTCAGTACGAGGTAAACTAGGTACTAGGAAACTTTTTAAAGTTTAATTCGACCTTTCAAAAAAAGAAATTATGGAAAAATAGTTTTCTTTACATTCTAAGAACATTTAATTGAAATTCAAAAAGGAAAATATTAAAAAATGTTATGTATTTTAATTGTACTTTTTGCAAAATTGTAGAGAATTTTTCTATGAACATTTTCAAAAAATTACAGAATTTGGTCAAGCACACTTGTTCTGTAAACTCATAAGTTTAAGTTATCAAAAAAGAAAAGATTTCAGCTATTTTACTGTACTGAAATGGTCCTGTGGCCACTTATTAGAAAGGTATGGACGATTTAATCGAGAAGTCAATGATAAACACCAACAACTTATTCACTTAATAAAACAATAAAATCAAATAAAATACTCAACATTTAATGAAAAAAAAAGACACTTATTTGAAATGCAAAGTCAAAGAAGTTTCGTAAAACCCTCAACTCAAAGAAATCGCCTGTATTTGTGTGTAAACCAGTGTACCTCCTGTATGGCCATCTGTGCCAGATGTTAATGATCCCTCTGTGTCTTTGTGTGTGCATGTGTGTGTCAGCAGATGGTGTGTGTCTGTCACACACATGCTGTCATCCATTATCAGTTCCCAATCATCAATTATTCACACCAGAAGATTAAGAAACCAATAAAGAATGTATGAAACGCATTTACTGTAGACCCACTCGAATCAATAACAATTCACCCCAAAATGTTCATCTTCAATTGATTGATAAATCATTTTTTGAATCAGGTGTTTTGAGTGTGTTATTTTACGTGTGAAATGTTCTATAATGTCTCTGTGTGTGTGTGTTCATTATTTAAAGAAGAAACAGAGTAGCTTAATCTTTCAGGGGGTCGATGTAATAAGAGGCAAGCAGAGAACAGCTGGTGTTTGTGCTTCAGGATGTGTGTTTGGTCATCTGTGTGTGTGTGTGTGTGTGTGTGTGTGTGTCCGTCCAATGAGGCCCTGGAAGGGGGGCCTTTGAGCCTTTTGTCACAAGAGGGTATATTATTAGCATCTAAAAGTCCTTATTGGAGGAGAGAGAGAAAGAGAGATGAAAAGGATGAGGAGAGGAAGAAGGCAGCAGGCGAGAAAGAGGAAGAGGGGGGGGGGATAGATGATAGAACAAGGAAGTGGTGGCAGTGACCAGCAACACCTGCAAGTTAAACTAAAATGTGAAGTGTGAAGAGAAGTGTGTGTGTGTGTGTGTGTGTGTGTGTGTGTGTGTGTGTGTGTGTGTGTATTTAAATTAGTGTGTTTATGTGTGCCAGTGTGTGTGGATGCACATGTGGCTCTCGCTCTGCAGCTGTGTGGGTGTGGGACCATGAAATGGATCCAGAATAGTAGGAGGAGAAAAAAAAAAAGAGTGGTGCAGTTTGCTTCTGCAGCCAGTTGGTGGAGCTACAGAGCTCCTTTAGACGCTACGTGTGCAGAAGTGCATTTACACACAAGCACCAACTGAACAGTGATCATCACTCTGAATTAGATAAAACATATCTTGACTGGGAGGGGGAGACTGACACGGATAAAAGTTCAGAAAACGGATTTCTTAACGGAATGTTAAGAAATGTAAAAAGGGGAAAACCATTGGAGAGAAGACATTAGAAAAGAGTTTTCTACGTGAATATTATTGAATATTAGTGGGAAAAGCGTTGTTGTAGATATGTTGTCTGAACTTCATATGGTTATAGTTTTAACTGTTTGTGTTATAAAGCAACATTTGTAGTAGAAAGACACCGCAGATATCAGATATAATTGCATATCCTCAGGTTGGAAGTTATATCAATGTAAGGAATCCAATATGATTATTAATATAATGCTTCCAGGCCTCGGTATCTCTGACCGTCAAACACCACCAGATATTGGATATATTTAGTGAGTTTCACATCCTTTATGGCGGCAAACAGCCCTGATGTTATTGAAGTTAAACCCTGTTTTGTCTACATGTATACGAAAAAAAAACAAAAAAAACCCCCCTATTTTTCTATTCTGTCGTGTTATGTGTTATAGGTACGTCCAAGGCAAATTTCCTTCGGGACTAAAAAAAGTAATCTTGAATCTTGAACCACATTGTACTATTAGTTATGGAATTTAAGAGTTTCTACGGTGCAATATTCTTCATATGACGATATCTTTTCTTTATTTGTAGGTACACAGGTTTTTTTTGTGACTTATCTGAGATTGATCACGTGACTGTGTGTACTATGTTACTTAATCTGATGAAGAGCAGGTCTGCTTATATCATCACCCTGGTGAGTTTAAATGACCTGAAATGTCTGAGCCCTGCGGTGTGTTAGCGGTCTTTTTCTTTGTTTTCAGCAACTTTTGAAGATGGACAGATGTACAGCAGTGTTGATAATTAGCCAGGTAACTTTCTCCGTGCCACTGAAAGATCGATTGATAGGTGGACGTCATGATTCAGAGAGGTTGATTGATGTAAGACTACAAAACAACGAACTAATGTTTTTTTGTTAAAAGGGTTCACTAACTGACTCATAAAAATGGATCGTTTCCATTCGTCCACTCTAGGATTACACTTTGCTGTCTGTTACTGACTCAGTGATCAAAGAAGCTGCACGGGGGATTTAGAACAAGAAGGAACCACAGTAACCGTGGTCATTCATAAGGACAGGATGTGATGTCACAGGCCCTCACTGAGAGGCAGGATGGGGTATATTTAGTGACATCCTGATCATGTTTCCCTGCAGTCAGCTTGGGCACCAATCAACCCTCACAATCAATTCAAGTTGCGAGCACGCGCACACACACACACACACACACGCACGCGCGCGCACACACACACACACAAACAGATGTAGTGTGTTGCATGACCTTGAGAAAAAAAATCTGCGTCTTGTTTCATCTCAAATCAGTGTGTCTGCTGTGGAGGGACGGGTTGAAAATGAGATGATTTGACAGTCGCACGCATAGCTGACTGTCATGCTATCATGCTCACACACACACACACACACACACACACATGACTGTAACACACAAACTCACACAGACACATTCTAACACACAAACCAAACACCCTACAGCGCATGCCTCACTGCTCTGTTTCTACGGTCTGACCTATATATCTCTGTCGGCTACAGGCATTGTGCCCCCCGACACACAAACACACACACACACACAAACACACACACACACACACACACACACACACATATACATAGATACACACAGAATCACTTCATGATGTGTTAAACAGAAGAAGCAGCTATGGAGTTCCTCTGCTGATTTTGGCTCTACAGCTTTGCAGTTGCCATGACGACAAGAGGTTGGGGGAGCTTGGGGCACCCCCAAAGCATACAGACACACACACACGCACACACACTGACCTTTAACCTGACGACTGCGTATAGAATGGAGGCAAAGGCAAGCAGGGAGTGTGTGGTGTTCCCCAGTGGCTCCAGCTTCCAGCTCTTTGTTGGTGGAGAGGAGGCCTCGGTAGGGCTGCAGCTGTGTGCAGTGCACACACACACACACACACACACACACACAATCTCTCAAGCAAACACACACATTCCTTAGTGATTGTAAGAGACACCAGCACACATGTCTCACTCAGCCATCCTTGTAATCGTTTCATCATTGTTTCTCTTTTACAAATACTTGAGTTATTAGTTAGTCGAGGTTTTGATCTGATCTTTTTTGTGGTAGAATAGGTTACTCTCACCTGTACAGACAATCCTTCATGTAACCAATTACCCTTCCTCATGCCTACTTTTATTTTGCACTTTTTTATTTATTATTTTTTTTAAATGTCTTTCTTTGTGTGTGTTTTCCTGTTTATACTTTTTGCATGTGTGAAGCACCATGTAACAAATTGTTTTACAAGACCTACTGACTGTACTGTACTTACTTTCTGTACCTGATTTGAATACACTCTCACAGATGGCGACAAGTCAATAAGAAGTCCAGATTAGAGAGGAATGATTATATTTGTACATTTTCAAACCAAACCAAACTTCTTCTGCTGTTGTCTTTCTTCTGCTCTCTGAGAAAACATGATCCGAACAGGCGTGCAGAGAGATCTGAGAGGGAAAGATTTGTGTCTCAGGACATGTGCCGTCATGAAAATGATCAATACAATCAATGGACAGAGCAGCTGTAATCTGGGATGAGCACTAGAAGTGTCAGATAATCTGCCCACCACAACACATCACATTCGAGAGTGAGTGGTTATGGGACACTTAGAAATAATTTGAATTTCATGGACACAGATATTGATGCCTCCAACTGTCACATGATTTTTCTGGCTTGCCTCCATTGAGTTGGTTGGATATGACAGTGAAATGTGGGTTAATGCAAAAGAGGTGACACACATTTTCATCCTACGTTTTTAGAATCAATCAGATAAACTCCAACCGGCTCAATCGAACATGTCTACTTAAATGTGAAATCATCTCAGCTGACCTAATATGTTATGTGGATAATTTGTTAGCCCATGTGCACACGGACATCTCCATAATCCCCACAATATTCAACCATATAACACTCTCTTCAGCTGTAGCACATTGGTTGGTTGACAGATTGAATATATATGATACTGGTAGCTCACTCATCCTCTGCTCCTTTCTGAATATGTAAGAGGTGCTCAGCTCCCAAGACGTGAACATTTGAAATCAATAAACTTCGAATACTAATGTGATAAAAGATATATATATGGGGGGGTGGGAGGGTGGCCAAGCGGCTAGGTCACTCCCCATGTACTGTAAGTGGGCAGCCCGGGTTCAAGTCCAACCAGTGGCTCCTTTATATAATGTTTTACAAGCATTGACAAATGCTTACGTCTTCCCTATAGCGCTGTTCTTCTTTGTCATCATAAACAGTTGTTGCTCGATACCACCATTTTAAATGCTATGCTGTATAAGGTTTTTTTTTTTGCTGAATAAGTAACAAGTCTATTTTACGGAGGCAAATAGATGTGTGGTTTTGGACTGTGCATTGACTGGTGTACTTGCTGATACCGTACTTCTGTATCTTAGGTTGAAAAAGGGGACGTTTCATTTCTGATATCCGCAGCACAGCGGCTCTATCTTCAGCCAGATTCAGACTGCCGTTTCAAACTGCGATATTTAACCCCGTCAGGTTTCACCTACAATCTGAATGCTGCAGAGGAGTGATGTAGAAACAAAGTGATCCACCCTCTTCTGCCAGCAAAATATTAAAAAGAAAATTAAAGTTAAAGGTGAGACGTCTTCTGATCACTATTCAAGTCGTGTTATAATGTCTTCATAATCTGGCCTGCGGATGGCCAATCATTTCCAGCCACATCTGGAAATGGTACCTCCTGATTGGTTGATGTTTAATGCAGTGGCAGATTACTGTCTCTTATTGGGTGATCCTCTGAGGTGTGTTTCAGATGAGGGTGCTGACTGGTCAGCTCTGCGTCCCCTGGTGCAGTAAAGCAAGTGTGTCAGTGTGTCAGTATGTGTGTGTGTGTGTGTGTGTGTGTGTGCGTGTGTGTGTGTGTGTGTGTGTGTGCGCTTGATGCAGCAGACTGCCTGGCCTTCATCAGAGACTGGTCTCCATAGCAACCATCCATAAAGCCTGGGCCTGAGAACAAAGATAGCTTCCTTCCCTGCTTTTTCTTTCCACCAACACCTGATGTGACGAGCTCTCTCCAGGGAGAGTGAGTTTGTGTTTGGATGAACGTGTGTTGGAATCAACAATCACTGCTAATATCGTAGCACAGTCTGAATGTGGATGCGTGGACGTTTGTGTGTGTGTCATGACAGAGCAGAGCATCTACATTTGAACCCAATTAAATTTGAAATTGCAGCAACAGAAGTATCTATCTGGAGGGAGGGATGGACGCGTATTCAGGAGACAATTTGTTTCAGCCTTCACAGGAGGATTTAAAAGATTTACGCTTGCGAAAGCAGAAAAAGCTTATTGATGCTGCTGTGCCAGACTTGATTAATCAATCCCAAAGAGTTGACTCCTTTCCTTTTAGGACCAGTCGGCAGTATTCTGCAGAGGCAGGTGTCTTTGGACCCCTTATTGTAACCATCAGGTTTAAAGGCAGAGATCCATTTGATCTTGGTGATTGATAAGATCGATGCCACTCTTTCTTGTCCGCATGTCCTCTCTTTGTCTTTATACAGAACATTTTCTTTACCATGGACCTTTTTTAGCATAGCTTAGCATAAAGGCTTAAAGCATATGGATGCAGTGAGCATATAGCTCTGTGCTTCAGTTACATCTGCTTTGTGCAACACTTTTAAAAAAGGTTCAGAAAAAAGTCAAATGTGGTTTGTGGAGCTTCACTAAATCTTCCCATTAGGTTGCTTTTTATTAATACAGTGAATGAAGCCATGCTCAATATAAACATGTTTATAATAAACAACACAGTTTTAATACTGTGTGTAATTTGTATGGGTTTCCTCTTGTGTATGGTCTGTCCTGAACAATAACCTGTAACAAGCACTGCAAAGCATGAAGACAGCTTACTGGACTCTGTCCAAATCTTACATCTACTGTGTTGAAATGGGTGGGTAAAATGTTTTGGTTTATGGAGACATTTTATCCCATTATTGTGTCTTTTTTTTCTTGACCTACAGGCAGCATAACACCTTATGTCTGGATGCAGCTGAACTGCAGGAAACAGCTCGGACGTTTGTAGTCTTCTTTTACATCTGGCTTTTTTTTTTTTTTACTGAGGCTGTTAGAAATAAATATTGCACAACAGGGAAGAGCAAAAATACATCAGAGCAGGTCTGGTGATTTCATTATGTGTGATCCTGGAGCTGAAATGTCATTAAGATTGAATTTGTTTAAAGATGTTTGCCTGGAGTTTTATCCAGGCAGCAGGAAAGAGATGGATGATTTAACATTGATTCAATTACTTGGAGTCATATTACTTTTGTTTTGTGAATAAATAAAATATTAATAAAAGAATAAATAAAATAATTAATAAACACTATTCAAACAATCATAAACTGTTCAGCTGTCATGATTGTAAAAATAATATCAGCAGGCTGTTGACATTTTTAATTCTTTATAATTAGACATTTAACATGGGACTTCCGTCGACTCATCCTTAAGTGGCCACTTAAAGGGACACTTCAGCCATTTATATGAAGCTGTGTATCATTACAAACATGGTAGTAGTGTTGAATGGTCATGAATCCAGCCCTCATTTTGCCCTGAGACGAGAAAAATATGGAAGTTTTCTTCATGTGATGCAATATGACGCTTTTTGCATCACATGAAGAAAAATGAGGGCTGGATTCATGACCATTCAACACTACTACCATGTTTGTAATGATACACAGCTTCATGTAAATGGGTGAAGTATCCCTTTAAGGAACTGCAGTTTTCAGCATTTCCACATCGGCCTCCTATCTCAGCCCCATAGTTTGCAGATGATGGAAAGCCAATGAGCAAGAAATGTGATCTGGTTTAAGTGTTTGTCACAACAGCACGTGGGAAAGGACGAGCTGTTCGTGCTGGAGCAAAGCCACACGCAGGTCGTGCTAACGGCCGCCAACGAGAGGAACCCAGCAAGGTGGTCGGGTTGGTCCGATTTGATGCAAAAGACAGACAGACAGTGTGTGTGTGTGTGTGTGTGTGTGTGTGTTTGTGTTTGAAGGCCTGGTGGTTCTGCGTGTGAGCGTGTTGGTATCTCATCCTCTGGCAGAGAAAGGGTTAAACTGATGGAACGTCAGGCTACACCACAGCAAGTCATTTTCAATAAGCTCACCAACATGTATGTAAACTCAGCTCCTGTCACCATTGAATTCAGAAATGTGTTTAGTGTTGGTGATGGTGCAGGACAGGGCAGGCATAGGACTTCTCTGTTTTGATCTGTGTGTGTGTGTGTGTGTGTGTGTGTGTGCTTCCTGATCAAAAGAAACATGTGTGCAGCATGATGCTGATATGTCCCCACACGTTGTATACTCATATACAGTATATGTGTTTGATTGCAAGCTCATGCACACACACACACACATACTGAGAAGATGCCAGTGTGATCTGTTTGGCCTCTTTGTTTATCGAGCCAGGCCTTTCCTGCCCTCTGATGTGCGTGCTCAAGCCATGAATAGAGCTTTTTGTGTGGACAGACACACACAGACACATACACACTCCCCGTCCTCATGATTTGACTGCTGAGTCCATCTGATCAGTGTGTCCTAGAGCGCGAGTGATAGTGAGAGAGAAAAGCTGATATGATAGTATCAGTGGCCGGAGAGCTAATTCCCACAAAGATAGGCTGTATGTGAGTGAGGTAAAGAGGATGAATATCATGGTTAGACAAGCTAATGTTTTTCCTCTTGCCCTGCAGCAAATTCACTTTGTTTTTATAATTTGCCTCAAAGACCATCAATATGTACAGGATCAAACACCCTCTTTCCTCCGACCCCGTTAGTAGACGATAAAAACCCAATGAAAAGTCTTTGAGGCATAAAAACCAAGAAGCAACAGAAATTACTATGGACCAGAATGTCAACATTACTTCTTAAGCTTAACTCTCTTGAGAGTTCAACTTGGATCCTCATTTTAAATATTTATTCTTTAGGCTATGAACACCCTAAACTATTGACAAGAGACAGAAGGAGAGATGAGATAGAAAGATAGCAGAGGAGAGGAAGTAAAGAAAAGGGAATAATGAGAGAAGATGAAGGAGGAGAGGAGAGAACAGTAGAGAAAGAAAGGTAGAAGAAAATAGGAGGAGGGAGAAAAATGAACAATGAAAACATTAAAAGTGAGTAAAAGGAGAAAGGAGTAGAAAAATGAAACTCCCAGATTTCTGTCCATCACAATGGGCGTGGCCTGAACTCAACGTCACTAATGGTTATATAGGCTGCAGCTGTGGCGACGGGCTCGCGCTGCTGAGACAGGCAGAGCACAGAGGACCGGTGGCGCGCGCTCACAGACTCCCTCTCAGCCACTCACACACACACTCCCCAAACAAAGAGAAGCACGCGAGGCAGCACAGCATCCCACCCTTTCAGCCGCGAGCTCACTTGCAGAACCGCCCCCCCCCTCTCCCAAAAAAAAAAAGAAAAACATCCCTCTCATACAGAACCGGTCCGGACCGAGGCTCGAGCTCACAGAGACACCATGTCAACTAACGGCGCGACAAACGGAACCAGCGACATGCTGCAGATCCAGTTCGGTCTGATCAACTGCGGGAACAAATACCTCACGGCAGAGACCTTCGGCTTCAAAATCAACGCCTCAGCCACGAGCATGAAGAAGAAGCAGATCTGGACTCTGGAGCAGAGCGGGGACGAGTCCAACGGCAACGTGTTCTGCCTCAAGTCACATCTGGGCCGGTACATCGCAGCCGATAAGGACGGGAACGTCACCGGAGAGAGTGAGACCCCGGGCCCGGAGTGCCGGTTTATCATCACCGCGCATGATGACGGTCGCTGGTCCCTGCAGTCCGAGCAGCATGGTCGCTACCTGGGCGGCACCGAGGACCGGATCATCTGCTTTGCCCAGGTGGCCTCTGTGGCGGAGAAATGGAGCGTGCACATCGCCATGCATCCGCAAGTCAACCTCTTTAGCATGACGCGCAAGCGGTACGCGCACCTGAGCTCCAAGGTGGACGAGATCGCCATCGATCGGGACGTCCCATGGGGGGTGGACTCCATGATCACGCTGGTGTTCCGCGAGCAGCGCTACCACCTGCAGACCTCCGACAACCGCTTCCTGAGAAATGATGGCGCGCTGGTTGCAACTACGGACAAGAGCACAGGCTACACGTTGGAGTTCCGCTCTGGCAAGGTGGCGTTCAGGGACTGTAGCGGCAGGTACCTGGCGCCCTCCGGGCCCTCTGGTACCATGAAGTCTGGCAAGAGCGCGCGCGTGGGAAAGGACGAGCTGTTCGTGCTGGAGCAAAGCCACCCGCAGGTCGTGCTCACCGCCGCCAACGAGAGGAACGTCTCCACCCGGCAAGGTGGGTGAAGGCCTGGTGGTCCTGTGTGTGAGTGTGTTGGTATCTCATCCTCTGGCAGAGCAAGGGTTAAACTGATGGAATGTCAGGACACACACACACACACACTGTATTTTGCATCATTTGCATAAAATAAAACAGGTCAGTGAGTGTTTGCACATTTGCCTGTTATACATGAAATATTAAAATGATGACATCAATATGATAACTGCAGGCAAATGCACACACAAAGACTGGAGCTTAATCCATTACATTTGAAGTCTTCTGTTACACAAGCCTCGAATACTTTTAGGAGAAAATAAAGCTGATAAAAGCTTTGTGAGAGGGTTAGCTGTCAGGGTTTTACAGACTTCTATGACGAGAGTGTAACAAAGGGCACAGAGTCCTCACTTTTTTTTTATGTGCACGTGTGCCATCATTCAAATGTAAAACAGCTTTAAACTGGCAAAGAGAATGAAGAAGGCTTTAAAGCAGCAACAGCTCCACAGTTAGCGGATACGAGAAACACGGCTACATTACAAAGCCAAACTGGCGGAATCCAGATGTTTCATGATGACAGATCTAACATCGATGTCTAGTGCTGACAAAAAAAAAGCCCAGTACAAAAGTCTGAAAATTGCAGTTCCTCCAGTGGCCACTTGAGGTTGGCTCTAAAAGTGAGTCCTTCCCCATGAGGCCTCAAAATGTCTATTACAGCAGAATTTCCATCGTACAGCCTTGTATAAGGAAAGGTTTTGGTCATTGTATATTTTCCCAACTCAGAAAAACAGTCGATTTCCACAAACCTTATGGGTTTGAAATATATGAAGGTTTACAGTTAGAGGCGCGGTCTTATTTAGATCATCAGCTGGTTTTTATAGCGGCCTTTCAGGCATTTTCCCTGCACTTATGGGACAATGGACATGGTTTGTTGAGTGCGGTTTGTAACTTATAGTCTGTCCAAGTCGCCTTTGCTAGAAGAACCCCAGCTTTACTTTTAAAGTGAATCTTCTTAAATACAATCAATATGTCTCCACTGACTGAGGCTGGCTTGTTAGCATTTAGCTTTTAGTTATACAAAGGTATATTTGTGGAGGACAGAACAGCAGCATGAAACTACGAGATGACCTGTAACTTTGAATCAACAGACGCGTGTTCAGCTCCCTGCTAGCACACTCATTTCGCTACACTCCTGAAGGTTCTTCACTTTTTATAAACAACTCAGGTTAGCAAACATCACACACACAAAATCTCCTGAGGCACAATGGCTCTTCCCCATTGCAACCCTCTTGTCCAAATATAGTCTCCATATGGCTCCAGAAAACCAACATGGTGACCAGCACGTTGACCTCTCGGGTTTCAAAAACGGAAGTTATCATAATCTTTTATTTTATGGAGAACTGTACGTTCATTTTCACCTCCTATGAAACCTCCACTGTTTTTCCTGTTGTAAAGTTTGCTTCAAATGCAAAACATGAGTCATCACAGTAAAGAATGATGAGCCTATGACGATCAGCGCTAGAGATAAATAGCCCTGATGATGTGTTCACATTTATTGTGTGTGTTTATTTGTGAGGTTCTGTGCACGTGTGTCTGGTCTTCAGCAGTACGACTGGTCAAAGCTACAAGCTCGTTCCTCCACCTTCTTCCTTCCTCCCATCCCTTTTCCCATCACACCCCTCCTTACTTTTTCCATCACCTCCTTTCACCTCTTCACTGACTGCTCTGCCACTCTTCCCCAAAATGTTCCCTTTTACATTTTTCATCATGTACTTTTTATTTTCATTTCCTTATGCCTTATCCTCTCTGCACGGCTTCTCCTCCTCCCCCCTCCTCTTCTCGGTCTGGCTTCTGCTGTGTGCGTGTGTGTGTGTCTGAGGTCATTATCAGAGGCATCCCTTCTGCTGAACAGTTGATGGGTGTCTAAATAGACCATGAGTCATTGGATTTTAGCCATGAATTAATTAAAATCCCTTAAATGTAATGAATAATGCTCCAAAAACCTATTTGACTCAGCAGTAACAGGTCTTGACTGTGATGGTGGCAGAGACTGGGAAAAATGTTTGAGAAAGTATAGACGGTGGTGGTTTCTGCCTGCTGTAAATGAATGATACCAATATACTAATTGATGCTCTTTAAATCTATATTTAGCGTCTGGTCTTACTGGAGCTCACTGGTGAAAACACAGTGCGGTTTGGTGGTTTCATTCCTCCTTTTTCCGTAAAGTATGATCAGTCTATTCTTTCATTCTTCGCTCCTGTCTCTCTGTCACACACTGAGTCTGTTTGTTCAGTCTCCCTGGTCGGTTTTACTTGTCTCCAGGATATTTATCCACTTTTCTCTCCGTTCCTTTTTTTTTTTTTTTTTTTTTTTTTTTGTCTTTCTCTTCACTAGACTCAAAATGGAGGACAGTTTTGGATGAAAACCGTCACAACATGAAACGTTACATAAACTGTTAAATTTTTTAAGCTGACCTGATAATGTTGGATGATGATGACGTTCACTGTCATGAAGGCACAGATTGCAATTTTTAATCCCACATGGAAATAAAAAAATAATGTCCGTCTGTGAGACTAAATCAGATTGTGTTTTATTATTATGAGGGATTAATCGTCTTTAATGCCACAGAAACATCCGACCGTCAAACATCCCACTTACGTTGTAATTAAACCATTCTAATTAAACGTGTATTCAGGACTTATTTCTGAATATAAAAATTAACGTGTTTTTAGAATCTTGCATTGGAAACCTTATGTATTACATGGCATTTGATCCTTCTGTTTAATTAATTTAATTAAATAAAATAAATTAATATAACTAAGGAATACTTTACAGTTCTGTCCTTCATAGGGTTACACAGGAGAGATACTTTCCAACCATTATTCATTTTAAACTGTTTTATATCAGTTTGCAACTTTGTAGTCTTGGTCTTCTTTGTTGATTTCCTACATTTCTTTGCGAGTTATTTGTGGCTTTTTGCTGCTATTGCAACGAGCCTGTCTTGACCTATAGCACCTGTGACTCAAACAAACCTCTTACACGATGCATGTGCTGAGGTTTTGTGAAGATCGGCTTTATTTGAGATTTTCCTTAACAAAGATGTCTTGTCGAGAAAGAAGGGGGTCTGAATCTTCACATGACAACCTCGTTCAAACCTCCAACCAATGTCATTGTGATGTGGAATGGAAATAAACTGTCTCCAGATGTTTTACAGAGCGTACAGCTGCTCTCTGCAATGACTTTCTGCCTGACAGATTTGAGCCAAGATGGCAGCTGAAGTCAGCTGGCTTTTATTAGTAGCCAGAGGTCTAAGGCATGAGGGTTAAACCTGAAGTAGGTCAGTCCAAAAGCTGCTTTGTCCAATCGAAACGTTCAACTCTGTGTTTCGCTTTTAATTCTCACTGATGTTTAAAACAAATCCAGTCTAGATGTTCTTGATTAATGAGTAGCAGGAACTTTTTTTAATCAGTCCAAAATGTTGAGTTTCTGCCATTAAGACTTTTGAGGCTTACATGCAACTCTTCATTAAAGTTAAGGAATAATAATGTACTTGAGCTTTGGATTGGAGCACAATTGAAGAAGTTCAGTGGCTTTGAGCTCTTTTGGTGCTCGTTCTGATGCACTTCAAAAACCGACTTCATCCCTATATCTGAACAATGGAGACGGTACATTAAAAGTATCATAACAAATAGAAATGGTCACAAAAGGCTACAAAAATGGAAAAAATGGCTCAGATTTATAGCATAAAAAAACCTAATGAAAAAACCTCTGTTCAAAGTCTACCTAGCTTAAAAAAATAAAAATAAATATATATATATCAAACTGCATTGAACTTATCTTCTCAGATCATTGCAGGTTGTCATGCACTTTGTATTTGCCATGAATCCAAAAGGTTGTAAGAAAGTAAACCTTTTAACATGATCTATCATTCTTCTTTAATTATTTGTGATGTCCTTCAGAAGTAGTGTCATGTTTTGAGATGAGATTATTGTACACATTTTACCAATGCCCTTAAATCGATAAGTTCAGGTTGTTTTTTTGTTTTTCTCAAAGCTTGTCATGTTGGCTTGTGCTTGCATCACTCATATTTGCCATTTATAACCCTGACCTGCTTATTTCCTGTCTCTAACTGTTCACCCTGCGGTCAACCCTGGGGTGAACATGCTCACAAATTCCCTGAGTGACTTTTTAAAGACCCTCATATGGACTGAGAAACAATTCAAAGTCAGTGAGCCTGGAGCTCAATGGCCTTTTAGTGGCCTGTTTTGCCTCTTAATCTGTGTACATGTGAGACAGAGTGCTGGTTTTGTCAGCTAACTGGATAAGAGCCCATCATATCCTGTAGGCTACTGGTGTGACCACTGAGAGCCAACTACTCTTTGTAACTGATTCCCCGCTCTTAAAACAGTGGAAAGTGAAATTCATGGAAAGGCAGTGAGCATCTAATGTTCTCTGACTGCGTCCTGTGACCAACCTCCTTTTGTAAATTGAACAATTCGATTTATTTGTGTTATGAATGCATGAAGCTTCTCCTCAGTCTTATTAAATATGACAGAAGACTCAAAATGCCAAGCAACTGAAAGACTCGAGTCATGTGTTCAGATAATTTCTTGGAGACTTCTGGAACAGAATTAGTTGTTGACGAGCTTTAGAGAAGCTTATTATTAGTCTGCTCTATGTGATGCTAAACCTATAGTAGCCGACGAGCTTGGTTTAGAAAACGGGGCCAAAAAACAAGCCTGGTTCTGTCTTCTATATAAGAAACACATTTTCATGGATGTTTTTATTTTTTGGCTGGATGCATGACATGACCAAAGGAAGTAACTGCACCCTGCCAAGAAATTTTCTCCTCTAGATATGGTCATGCAAACAGAATTGATTCCTTTTTTAAAAAAAATAGTCTACCGTAAATTCCGGACTATAAGCCGCTACTTTTTTCTCACACTTCGAGCACTGCGGCTTCTACTCCGGTGCGGCTAATGCATGGATTTTTTATGGGGGACAATGAGCTTCTGCCGCAAAAACATTTGACTTCGTCACTTCGGATCTTAATATCAGTCATTTTGCGCTTCATGCACGCACCCTCATGATGGAAAACACACGGAGAAATACATATGATGCAGCTTTCAAGTTAAAGGCGATCGACCTGGCTGTCAAAGAAGCTAACAGAGCTGCTGCACGTTAAGATGACACTGACAGCGACAACAGAGACTGAGGAAGTGAGTAATGAAGTCATTCTGAGGCAGTGAATGGATGGACTTTTTCTTGTGAAATATATTACGGTCATCTTTTTCATCAGCCGTGTTACAGACACCGTCGGCTAGGCTTCGTATTGTAACGGTTCATGTTGTAAAGTCAGTAGTTGATAATGTGTTCATAATTCCGATTATGTGGAGAGTCAGTGAATGCACCAGCGAGAACGTGTTGAGTGGCTGTATGAGAGAACGCTGGGGGAGAGAGTTGGATTGTTACGGCAAGTTATGTGTTGCTCTCTGCTGTAAACGGCGTGGTCACGGCCGACAGTGATCGGGTTATTAAAAGTTATTATTTGAACGCTCTCGTCGTCCTTTAACGTCCGTACGGACGCTACAGTATTTGCGGATGTTACCGGTAGCCTACGTCTGTGTAAATACCTCTTGTTATAGCGTGGACACCTGCGGCTTATAATCAAGTGCGGCTTATATATGTACAAATACATTTATTTACTTATTTTTAGCCGGTGCGGCTTATATCCAGGTGCGCTCAATAGTACGGAATTTACGGTATATGTTTTTTTTGGCCATGTTTGCCTTTTATTGGATAGGATAAAGAGAGACAGGAAATGTTGGGAGGAGAGAGTGGGGGACAACACGCAGCAAAGGGATCTGACAGACTCAAACTCATGGCGGCTGCAACGAGGACTGTAGCCTCCGTACATGGGTTGGCTGCTCTCTATCCAGCGCCCCAACAGAGTTTTTCTCCGTTTAGAATATATCGCTTTCTGGACACGGGGACAAACGGCTGACTTTGTTGTGTCCTCTGAACAACAACCACAACCTTTAATTTAGATTTGTGTGGCACTTTTTCTTGGCCGGTTGTGGTGACTTCTTTGATGAGATTAGTTCAGGAAGTTGCCGCACCAGGCCAGGAAATAGTCCCAGTTTGATATTTGAAAAAACGGAACAAACCACTGATGAGAGTGAGAGATGAAAATTTAAACTTTATAAAAATGTCAGTGCAATATAAATCCCCAGCTACCCTAGCTTATCATAGGGATTCAAAACGCGGCCAAACATTATTCTAAAAAAATGCTACTTCTCTATGGACTATTACTTGTCCAGTTGCAGTGACTTCCTGAGACATGACCTATAGAAGTTACAGCACCATACCATGATATTTATGGATCCCTAATGAATCGCCGTCGGTTCAAAAAGATTCATGAATCCTTTTCAGTTGTTTGTCCCATTTCAAACTACATGTAGCTAGGAAGCTGGCTAGCTCAGCTTAGAATAGGGACTGAAAAGGAGACTTGTCCTCTACAAAAACAAACATTTTGATTGAGTAACTTTTGCAGGACCGTTTCTTGGCTGGATGGCCTGACCTCTTAGACAACATTACCTCAGGAATTCCCTGCCGGCCGCAAATTAGCCTATAGTATATACTTGGGGTTGGCTTGTGTTACCTGCAGACAGAGCAAAGCTAGAGCTCCGCTCTCCCTCATCTTAGCCTTTATGCTAAGTCGATGAGCTGCTGACTGCAGCTTCCCTTTAACCCCACAGACTTAATATTGGTATCAATATTCTGATCAAATTTGAGGAGATGACAAACAGTATTTTCATACCCAAAATGATGAACTATTCAACCGGTTTGCAGGTAACAGTTTGCCCTTTTTTGTCAGCTCTCTTGAAAACCAGCTCAAAGCAAACAACTGTATTCAGATTACAGACAAAAATGATAAACGATGTGATGCTCTCAGAATCGTTGAAATCAGGTGAAATCAGAGCTATAATTGCGCTTTAAATGATGCGTTGTGGTTGTGTGGTGAAAGAAGGAGACAAACACTGGCTCTGTTGTGTCTGGCCATGATTCAGCAGCCCTGACACCCTTTCTGTATCCTTCACCCCTCCTCCCCGCTGGCAGGAAATGAGACATGAGGCACACATCTCTGACCTTGGCTGGTGTGTGTTAATCCCTGCAGGGTAAAGGGTGGTGATTTGCTACAACACATCAACACAATTGGCACACTCACCCGAATGGGGGGAAAAAAAGGAATTAATGCATCTTTGGTAGAGTCCACTGACATTTAGGCTTGAATGTGTTTGCAGACCTTCAGTTTGTTTGCGTGCTTTCAGATTGTTTGTGTTAAGAGAGTGCCAGGCGAGCCATTCCTTTTTATATTGTTATCTTCTTTATTATAGGTTATGCTTCAGCCGGTCTCCACTGTGTCATTGTACTCATCTCTGGGTGTGTCTCCTCTTCTCTAATGGACACTAACTCAGTCTAAGTGTGGTTGAGCTCATTTTTTGCAGCACACTGGACACAGAACAAACTTCGACTCAATTAACCAGAAAGATTTGGGACATCGCCTCGCACAATGATGGACAGTATCTCCCATGTCTGACCTCATTTTACTATTGTTTGTGGAAATAGGGTTATCCAGCATATTCACACGGTAGCCATTTCTCTCTGACGAAAAAGTCAGAATGCAAAACTCAGATGGTTCACCCATCTGTTTTCCACTTTGCCGACTATTCAGAATATTTAACACGACAACATATTTGGCTAACTGCCGGATTACCTCCAATTTATAAAACCTGCTTGATGATTTCTCTTTCTTTAGTGGACAACAAAGGAAAATGGCCACTGTGTTGATACCATAAACATTTTATTTATTTGCAAAGGTAAATGTTGTTTTAGCACTTTCAGGAGTAATATAGCATTCAACAACTGCTTAGCTAACAGGTCTGTTAGCTTGTCAGAAGCTGAATGCTAATGCTAGGTGTTATCTGTCTAAGCCAATAAGCTAAAAACTTGAAATATGGTCTGATTTACCTCCAGACTTTTCTTATTCCATGTCTTTTCAATCTAGATGCAGTAAAATTATCATTTGAACTGTTCAACCTAATACATGGAAGGTACATGGAAGTTTGACATTTTAACAGTATTTAAGTTTTCATCCTAAGTGTGAAGTCGGAGGAGAACAGCTGCTGTCTGAATTTGGTCAGTTAAAGTGTTATATGTACAGTGATTGCATACTGAGCAGCAGTCTTACAGTGAAAGTTGGCTGACTGTAAGTTTGGATCAGAACAAAGGCCGGTGATCTGGCTCCCCATTTGTGCCCCAGCTTACCGCCTCCTCAGCCAGGCCTGCTGAACAATAGGAGACGTACGCGCACACACACACACACACACACGCACACACTGGATACAATTGCATGTGTTCACAGCAGGCTTCAGTTGCTGGCTCACAGTAACGGGGGCCAACAATCTGTGCCTGCCACCATCAGGCTGAATGCAGTGGGTGGGGTGGACAGAAAGATGGAGAGGTTGTTTTCAAGTGTGTGTGTGTGTGTGTGTGTGTGTGTGTGTTTGGTGTGGTCTGGGTGGATTCTGGATGTGTGGTCATTGTTTTTTTTTGGTGTGGTTTGTTCAAGGAGGACAGGGATGGTGTATGTGCTGTTGCTGACCCTCTTCCCTCCTCCTCGATTAACCCTGTGAGCCTTAAGGACACACACACACACACACACACACACACACACACACACACACACACACACACACACACACACACACACACACACACACACACACACACACACACACACACACCCACCCCTCTCTGGGTCACGGCTGAGGCCTCTGTGGGAGTGTTTTGTCTCTGTCAGTCCTGTATTTTCGTGTGTGTGTACCCACCAGTATTTTTCTGTCCTTGAGATGTACTGTAACTTGTGATCAGTTCAAGGTGTGTGTGTGTGTGTGTGTGTTACTGTGTGTCACTGTGTGTCTGGAAAGAGGAGATAAGCTTCTTCCCGTACACTGTCTGCCCCATTGCCACAGAGAGCCACATTTCATTCCTCCTCCTGTGGTATCGTTAGGCTTGAAAGACTCGGATATACTGAACTTTAAATACATGCATGATTTGTAAGGCCATTTTCTTAGGTGTACATAACGTTTCTACATTTTAAAATCATTTTTTCTTAAATATTGAAGGTACAGGAGTAGTTTAGTTTTTTTCGTACTACTATTGTTGAAAGAGTTTACTCATAGCACGCTCGCTCTGTTGGTTCCTGTTGTGCAGAAGCATGCAGCAGCTGTGTGGGGCAGAGTTATAGCTCAGCTCTCCCAGCTACTGTGCAGACGATCCGTGTTGGCCAAACAGGAAACGGAGAAGATTAGAGAGCTCAGAGATGTGACTGATGACTGTGGAGGCGAGAAGAGTCCAACCCTCTTTTCTCCTTGTATTTCTTTCATTACTCCTTCTCCTCTAATGTCCCTCTTCAAACCCTCCTTGTCTTCTTGCAGCTAAACACACTGTTCATCTGCCTCATGTGTTTCCCATTACAGCTGTTATATTTTTTCCTTCACATCATCAGTGCGCGTTTCATTCATGCCCGTACATCACCACATATCTTTGCAGCTACTCGATCTTTTCGCAGAGGTCTGGAATCTTTCACAAAATGTGTAATGTGTCGGATTTGGTTAAAAAAAAATAAAAAACCAACCATACAGGCATATTGTTCTCCAGTTATTTTTTTCCCCTCCAATAAAACTGGGGGGAAAAAACACATGATTACAAGAAAACAAGGAGATACTCTTTGCCTTCGATTCTGTCTTTGGCAAAACAGAATAATAACTGTTCCTAAGCTGAAGATACATCCTGAGCAGAGGATGTACTTTAACCCTAACCCTAACACATGATGCTTTTTTTTTTGTTTTTTAATATTGAGAGCATTTTAAAGCAACATGACCGCTACAGCCATGTTTAAGAGAACAAGGCAGACATGAATGGAAAGTGGGGGAGGGGTCACACATGAAGAGGGAGACGAATGGAGAACACATGATTGTGTTGGTTTGTTTGTCTTTTCTCTCTGTGTCTGTTGGCCTCTCATGCTCTGCACACATTTACACAGCAGACCAAAAAGACAGTCCATCTCTGTGTCTATCAGCCCTCGGGCTATAGGTCGCTGCACGCCATGACATCATCATATACAATAGCGCACATTGTACTGTATCAAGTGTTTGCGAATGCAGCGGTCCCATGCAGGGTTCTCCGTGCCTTCATGCCACAGTTGACTTGTGTTTGTTTACCTCTTTGTTGCTCTTAAGTGCTTCAGTAGGGCTGATGGGATTTTAATGAGGTTTGTTGTTCTGTAAACGTAGGCTTCAGAGCTGCAGCTGAGGATTGTTTCTGTGATATTGATTCATCTGCTGGTTACTCCTTTTGATTTAATGAATAAAACTTGTCGTCGTTAAAGAAATGGTCAAAGGTTGTTTCTGTTCGGTACGGGGTTTACGACTCACGTCTGGAAAACATTCTCATCAGCCTCAGCTGTACCTACCTTTGGCGTAATGATTGATGGTTAACATGTTAACTAGCTAAGATTTCACACATTAAGATGTATAAATAATGGATGTAGCC
This sequence comes from Symphodus melops, assembly GCF_947650265.1. NCBI lineage: Eukaryota > Metazoa > Chordata > Actinopteri > Labriformes > Labridae > Symphodus > Symphodus melops. Next base: position 5,011,872 of record NC_136707.1, read on the forward strand.
ATGATGACTCCACCCATCAGTTCCTCCCAATAGCTTTTTTTAAAAACCTTTCCTTTCATACAGCCGCTGCCTGACACTGCTGGAAGTTGTTCAGGGGGGCAAAAATGACGATGGGTGATTCCTTAGCTGGTGAATGTGCTTGTTATTTATCATATTTCAAACACCATTCGCACAACACAACCCTGCCTCCTATTATACAGAATCGTATGTTGACTCAAATAATCACCTTTCAGTTTTCATGAACGAACCATCAACACCATTTAATAAGCTGCTCTAAAGTTGAGTATTTTAACAGAACATTTTTGTTTACTATTCACAGAGAAAATTATTCTGCATTATTTTTTTTATAACTTGTTAGCGTTTTAAAGCAACTGCATTACTGTGTCATGTGTATAGTGACCCTGGTGAGTAATCCTTTGAACTAATGAAGGGGTCTGTCTGGATTGTGGCGGATGTGTGTTGTGGCCGTGTGTGTGTGTGCAGCTGTGTGAAATCCTTCACTAATCCAAGCTGCCTGATGTTGCTCATTTGGCTCGTCTGATCCCGATCAGAGGACACGTGTGGGTGTGCATGTTTAACTCTTGCATTCTTGAGTTCATCTGGACTTTGTGGATTTTAATAGTCTTCATCTGCAGCTCCTATCCGCAGACTCTATGGACTCATAAATGATCCAGTAGTCTTGCAGTTCAGCTAACCTTTCCTTCCAACTGTCTTACCCCGCCCAGGTATGGACCTGTCAGCCAATCAGGACGAGGAGGGCGACCAGGAGGTGTTCCAGGTGGAAATCTGCCGCGAAAACAGGAAGTGCGCTTTCCGGACCGCGGCTGGGAAATACTGGACCCTGACTGCTAACGGAGGCCTCCAGTGCACCGCCTCCAGCAAGTGAGAATCACACACAGCGCGTCTATGTCTCTCATCGACGATGAACACACCTGCTTAAATCAGTCCATTCACATTGTGTGTGTGCGTCTGTGTGTCAGCTCCCAACTTGAGCTGTGACATGATATAGGACTTGGTGTGTGGAGGTGGACATGGACTGATTTCATTTCAAGTCGCGGGAGAGTGAGTGCGTTTTGTGTATAACCTGTAGGGAGGGATTTTCTTTTATGTGCTGCGGTTCGATCCACACAGATTGCTAGCTCTTAACCCCTGACCTTTGACCCTTGACCCAGTGCTTCTGAACGATTTTCCCGTGAGGCCCCAAACTGATTTAGGGCCTGTGGTCACTACAAAAACGTTTGTACCAGCCAATCAAAATACAACACGATTCCTTTCCTCCTTTAAATTTCCTTTGATAAAAGAATGCATCCAGAGCAACGTAAAAAACAGACTTAACACTGAAGGGGAATTGCCTCGAGATGTGTGAAAACACTATTATAGAATATGTCAGTTAAAGTCTAAAAAACCCGTCCAAATACATGTAATCCAGTTTCATAGATCTGAAAAACATTTGTCCTGAGTTCACGCTGAGGTTTAAGACTCATCGACGCGCTGCGTAGATCTTTACAGGGACTAAACTGAATTCCACTCTCACATTCTTCAGATTTGAAGCTTTGCCCATCAGACCACAAACATTTTTCCCCTGCAAGTCTTCTATGAATTAGAGGGACGCTTTGGAGAATCTATCTCATCATTCTCTGGTAAATGAAACCATGGGAAATAAACTGTCTGTTGGCCCCAGAGTGTGACGCCTGTGCAGGAAAATAAAAGCCACCTGTGTGCCAAGAGAAAGGATTAACAAGCTCCTGGGTTCAAATTAACTAAAGACCACAATTAAGCGTCTCCTCCTCTTACCTAACAATTACTTCAGTGCTGAAGAAACCAGAAAGGTGCCACTTTGGGAGCAACAGGAGAGCTTAGCGTGTCTCGGAGTGACACTCAGAGTGTGCTATTTGATAAATATCAGCCATGTAAACCTAATCAACCGTCTTACCTCTCTCTCTGTCTCTCTGTCTCTCTCTCTCTCTGTCTCTGTCTCTGTCTCTCTGTCTCTGTCTCTGTCTGCAGGTCAACTAATTGTTACTTTGACATCGAGTGGCGTGGGAAGAGGCTGACTCTCCGGGCTGCGAACGGGAAATATGTTGCCGCCAAGAAAAACGGCCAGCTAGCAGCAACCATCGATTCTGCCGGTGAGTGAGATGTGTTGACTCAGCCCCTCCGACGACGACACGTAGCTGACTGATTCACTCCTCAGCAGGGGGGGGGGCGGGGGGATTTCAGCACAGTTAGAGTTAAGGAATGAAATGCAGGCCAGGCTGGAATTTCCAGTTGTCTCAAAGCTCCAGAGACTTCAGCACTTCTCAGCAGAACTTTTCTGTTTTGTAACGGTTGAGTTACACTATTTTCTATTGTTCCTCTGCCATGTTCCTGCTCTTGTTGTATTTGTAATTGAGTCACGGGGATGATAACTTTCTCATGATATCATTTATATCGTCGGCCTGCACTATATGGCTGAACAGTTGTGGAAAGTGGTTTTCAATCTAAATTTGTTTCAGTTGCTTTTTTGAAGTTTCTGCCAAAATATAAATGCTTTTTATTTTTATTCAAGGTGACTCATACCGATCTTTGAACCATATTGTGTCTACATTTGTCTTAATTTAAATGAGTTATTGAAGCATTTCACGACATGAAAAGCTGATGTTGTTTTGTCTTTGTTGTTTTCACTTTGACTTCTCCTCATTGTTCATCGTTTGTCTCTATCCAGGTGAGTCCGAACAGTTTCTCATGAAGCTGATTAACCGCCCGATTATCGTTCTGCGCGGCGAGCACGGCTTCATAGGCTGCAGGAAGGTGACGGGGACTCTGGACTCAAATCGCTCTACCTACGACTACTTCACCTTAGAGTTCAGAGACGGAGCTTACAGCCTGCAAGGTCAGTTCAGGTGTTCAGCTGACATTACAAATCATCAGATTTGTTTGCCATGCTCACACGCAGAGCAGCTTTACACAGAGCCGGTGAAAGGACCTCCTGCAGGCGCACAAGGGATTAAATCATTTTCTCTTTAAGGGATTCTCATTATGGGTTTACTCTAAGGCTTCTGTGCCAAAAAGAAGGATTTGATCCGGATACATTTTCAGCCTTTTCTCATTATGTAATTCAAACAAAACAGTTTAAAACCTTTTGTGCGCCCCACTACATCCAGCAACAGTTACTAACTCCTTTCAAAATGTTTTTTTTTTCTTCTTATGCTTCTGTTTTGAAGACTCAACAGGAAAATACTGGATGGTGGGAAACGAACAGGCGGTGGTGAGCAGCAGCGACACACCTGTCGATTTCCTCTTCGAATTCTGCGACTACAACAAGCTCGCCGTGCGCCACGCCGCAGACAACAAGTACCTCCGTGGTGACCACGCTGGCGTGCTCAAGGCCAATGCGGATGACCTGGAGACGGCCACTCTCTGGGAGTACTGAGGGAGGCAGGGATGTTGTCACCTGCTGCTGCATTGCTGATGAATGAAAAGTGGCTATGCAGCAAAACCCGTCCTTACATCTACCTGTCCCCCGTCCCCTTTCATTCCTTATATTATATCTGTACTTTATACGTCGATAAACTGCACAGAGAGAACAGGATGGATAGAAGAAGTGAGACACTCCTTTCTCTCCTGCCTCCCTTTCCTTCCCTTCATGCTTCCTTTCTCCCTTAATATGTTGCCATAGTTACCCAGGGGCTGTGCACTTTTTTTTCTGCTCCAATCTGGTTCGCTGCTCGACCTGTCACTCACTCCCTCCTTGCCTTACGATTGGGCCATCCCTCTCCCAGAGCAGAGCAGAGCCAAGTTTAAAAAGCCCTCCTCCTCTCTGAGTTTAACCCTGCCTTGTCATTCTTTTGTCTGTGTGAGCAGCTCATGGCGGCAGTATTTATGGTCTCTGAACCAGTCTGCTGGATCCGTTTCTACCTGATCTAATCCACAAAAAACAGGATCTCGCACCAGATAAAACCAGCTGCAGCTGCTTCCTGTCAGCTGGACATAAAAGATGGAGGATGTGTGTCTGTTATTGTGTGTTTGGATCACGTAGAAACAGATTTTCTGCTCAGTGTTTGTTTTTCTGACCAGGCCCTGTTGCCTCTGTGTGATGACATTGTGGTATAACTGGAGTTTTATCTGATGATAGTAATGATAAAGATGATAATGAAGATGATGTTAATGACGGGTTTAACCCCCCTTTGCCTTCCCCTCTTCTCTCCCTTTTCATCTCAACTGTAAGATATTCAGATGTTAAACCTGTTTCCTGTGTTGTTCTCTAGATGTGTTCTCATTGGTTGGCGAGGAATTCCCCAAGTGGAAGTAGGAAGTTGAAACACTCGTCCTCGTCTCCACTCCTATTGTCCCGAGAACACTGTGAGGGAAAATAAAAATAGAACGTGTACACAAATGTTAACTGCACACATGTCTTACTGGAAAAACAAGAAAACACTTGCTGACACACATTTGGATTGATTTTTTTTCTATGTCCAAGGCACAGACATTATCATGAGGAAGCGTACAGTAGTTAGACATGAAGTGATTTATAGACCTTATGAAAGATCCTTTTTGACTCCCTCAATCAAACGTTTACATCTCTACCTTTATCGAGACCAAACCGTTGATACTGGATTAACAAGCTGTCATAGACTCTCACTCACACACACACACACACACACACATACACACAAACAAAACTGGCCAAACTGGAACCTGGTGCTACTAACTCCTATAATAACGCATTTCAACTGTCCGGAGAGCCTCGAATTGTGTTCCTCTGCTGCATTTCTGCCCACTTCAGATTTTTCTTTTTTTTTTTTTTTTTTACCTTAACCTGCTTCTAGTTTGGTTTGAATTTCCGTCTGAACTTTGAAAAGGATTTTGAAAGCCCTCACTAAGAATTGATATGATTGTGTATGTTTTTGTTTTTCCTGATTTGTCAGTGAGGTGATGACACTTAAAAAAAAGAAAGTAAAGAAGCAGACATTGAATTTATTTAACGGAAATGTCCATCATGCGGTCATGTAGCATATTGCATCCATGGGTCCCTACTCTTTGATTCTGTACTCTCCATAACGCATAAATCAGCAGTCGTTTCCCTTCCATAAAATGTATACAGTAGAGCAAAGATTATTTTGACATTGGGCCTTTAATTATAAGGCTTACCCATCCATTTTCATCCTCATCAAACGTTCTTCTGATGTGATATTAAGAATGAAAACCCAATCATTGTAGCCTGATGAAATGATACGTGATTGTAGCCAGCTCCTCAACAAGTCAGTCAGATTCCCTCACAGAGTTTTGACCATTTTTGCATGAAAGTTTGAGAAGCTCAAGCAAGTAAAAGAGGAGGGACAAAATCTCCACCATAACCAAGACCAATGCTTAGACAAACGGATGGGGAAGGGTAAACATGTGGTAATGACTGTGCCTTACTCACGAGTTTATGGGCAGAAGAAAAAAAGGAAAAATCCACATCTTTGCTTTGTATAACTGGAACTTCTTTTTGTATTATTATTTTGTATAATTTTTGATATTGTGGGTTAATCTCTCTCTCGTGCCATTGGTTCACCTTAAATCCAACGACCAATAAAAAGGGTATTTGGAACGCAACAGGTCTCTATCGTCGCTTACTGTCACTTTTTTTTTTTTTTTAGACTCGAATCCTGATATTTATTTAGCATAACATTGAACAATACATCTTCCTTTTTTGCTAGCTACTGTTAGCTTAATAAGAAAAAAATCTAAAACCTGTAAAATCTTAGATTTAATTTTTTTCTTATCAGCTCAAAACCTTGTGTAGCTGCTAAGCTAAAGTTGCAACCAAAAGTGTCATAACTTGTAAACGGCAAAATAAAGGGAACGTCTGATTTATGTTACCTGTAAGTACACTTAAAATAATGTGTACTCGCTTGTTGACACAATATTGTAGCTAATGTTATACAATGAAAATATTAAAATCAGTGTGTTGCCCATTCCTATTCCTCACTAGCTAAATTCAAGGGTTGTTGTTGGTTTGCTAATTCAGCTAACCGTAGCTGCATAATTTCAAAATACTCAGCAACAGAGGTTAGCAACTCTTTTATAGCTTTATAAATAATTGGAAAGATAAACTACCACTTTTCCAGTTTTGTTGGTTAAGATTTTTGTTATTAAGCTAAACTTCAGGTTTCATTTTCAAAAAGAGAAATCGGTGTATGAGCTTGACATTAAATTCAGTATTTAGTAGTTTGTATACATTTGCAGTTAAAAAAAAAAAAACCCTGGTGTGCCTCTTAAGTAATTTCTTAAAGTATTTTTTTTTTTTTTGCATTATTGTGAAAAATGTCCACTGATATATTCATGGACATTTTCTTCAATATTACGTTAAACTCCAAATAAATGTGAATAAACCTGGCAGGACAGACAAAGGAAAGACTTAGCCATGAAGAAGAGGATCTCAGCCTTAAGTCTTTTTTCTTGTTTGATTCCACGAAACACTATTATGATCACAGTTTAATCTGCACACTCACAGGCTTTCTCACGTTGCTCATTTCTCATGTAGCCTAACAGTAGTGCTTCATGCTTGGTCGCCTGCCAGTTTTTGACCACGGTGGCTCCATGTGCTGTCCCAATTACACACACGTTTATAGAAACACACACACTTTTTCCTGTCTCATGAATAGGGCCTTTGTGTTTGAACGTTTATTCTAGAGCAGGGAGAAAGGGTAACCCTCTCTTTACGCACACATGAACATCACTCAGGGAGGTAATGTAATGATGGAGCCTCTGGAGCAGGTTTCTAACCCCCCACTCCAGATCCCAGAGGAACACCCAACATAGTAAAACAAACACACACCAAGCCTCCATCTAATCTCATCCCCTCTGCTGTCTGGTGTCCCCTACCACCTAATCCTTCTTCCACTTCTCTCTCTCTGTTTTGACCTTTTTCCAACCATCGTTCCCTCTCCCTCTTTTCCCCTCCTCCCTCATTTCATTTCAACAACTCTACTGAAAAGATGAGTCACTCAAAATATGACCAGTGCCCCAGAAATGGATGCAGAGGTTTGTGGATAGAATGTCAGGCTGCATGCAGAAGAAAATTAGGGGGAGGGTTGGGGGAGGGTAAGCGGGAGGGAGGAGCGGCGGAATGGCCGCCATCTCCACCGCCTTGTTACCATGGGAACACTGGCAGCCAGAAGCTGAGAGGTCTGAATCAAAGAGGCGAGCGAGTGTGTGGCATTGTTGAGAACAGAATTGTGGAGAAAAAAAAATATTAATTATACATTCAAAAAGTAGGCCGATACAGCGAAGACTAGAGGAAGGGTGTTGGAGGAGGCGGATGGTGCACAAAGCTTTGAGGGGGTTAAGATGAGGAGCCCTGGGGAGAAGCAGGAGGAGGTGAGGGGAGGGGAGGGGGGTATCTGCCTTTGATCAGAAGAGACCTCGTCATTTAGGAAACAGCACAAGGCCAAGCTCAGTTGAACTACTTTTTTTGTGTATCCCTCCCATCTTCCTGACAGCAGAGATTGTGTAAATGGTCTCATCCATTTTTGATCTGTCGACAGACTCTCCTCGCTCTAATCAAATCTACATCCATTTGAAAAAATGTCATCACTCACATGGTCAGGCAATAGATCACTGGGTCAGTCAGTAATCTCTTTAGGGGATGTGAATGAGCATCATGGGTGTGTGCAGGATGAATTGCAGGTTGACTCACTGTGACAAATTCAGAGGGCACGAACATACTTCACATTTACTGTGAATGTTGCACAGACGACCTTAAAATCATTTACAATAAAGATCAAACAAGCTCGAAAACAAAAAATGTAACTAGCAGATTTTATGAGTAGTCCAGCATGCTAACTTCGCCAAAAGTAGCACCATTAAGGTAAAAAAAAATAATAATACAGAAATGAAATGAAGAAAAATCAATTGACTGCTTTTCAAAAAACAACTTTATTTGCATATTAAATTGGTTTAATCTAGGTCACTAATGAAACTATAAACTATAGCTCAATCAGTTGAAGACCAAAGAAACATGAAAAATGAGACTGAGGTTGGGGACAGTGGCCTTAGTAAATATGGTGCGTGAACCATATGCTAGGCCTTCTGCTTTCGTTCTGGTTAAGCTGACAGTAGTTTATTCGTAACCGTTGTAGTTAAGCGGGTAGTCATAGTGTTTCCCATTCTAGTAACCCTTTGAGTATCTGGTTAGCTCAGATTATTATGTTATTGTTTCTAGGTTAAAAAGTTTGTTAATCTTAAAATGTTTGAAAAAAAAAAAAAAAGAATGTATGAAATGCTCCTCAAACTTGAAGCGGCAAAGTGTAATTACTTCGTGTTTTTTTTTTTACTTCTAAAGAACCTTATGTTTTTTAAATAAAAATAAATGATGTTAAAGTATGTATTATTGTATATCAGCGGCAGAGCAGTTATGAAACATCTTAAAAGGCTGTAAGAGCAGCTGTCCTAAGGCCACAGTTGATAAAAGCACACACTCATTAAAATTATATACACTCATTAAAGATACACACAAACAATAAGAGACACAAATAAAGCCAGCGGAGGTTGAGCAGAAATAAACGCCAGGGGAGCAAATGCTGCCAGACACCAGTGGTCCCTGTGGATGAGGCAGCAGAGGTCTTTAATATGCACGTGCACACACACACAGACACACAAAGACAAATGATTTGTGATTTCTAGGGTGTGAAGGTTGTTTCGGTCACAACAGATGATGCTAAAATGTAAACGTTTTGGGGGAAATTCCTAGTCACATAAGCTCTGACTGAAACAAGAATCCATAATAACATAATATCAAGCTGCAGCAGAGGTTGTGTGTTTCCCAGCAGATATGCAGGTCATGTCTGGTTCATATTTTTTTAAGCTGCAGCTCTAATGTATCTCATCAAAAACCCATTGAGAGAAAAAAAAGTCCACACCGGCAGATCAGCTATTCACTGAAAGGGCTCAGCGTTTGTTTCCAGAGGCCTGAAAAGGTTAAAGCGCTGCAGGTATTTATCTAACTGATTTACTCTTTCTGTATCTCGAGGCAGATAAAAGGAGGGCAGTAAGGGAGAAACATTTCATAAACAATGACTATTGAACATGCTTTATCTATTTTATACAACTGAATAACTGCGATAACAAGAAAGACCAACAATGCTCGATTACGTCAGGATGCTAATATGCTCTAACAAGGTTACTATATTGATGTTTAGCAGGCATTTTTTATACCATGTTTACAAGATTAGTTATGCTGTAAGTTTGCCAATATCTGCTAATCATGACAAACCAAAAGTACATTTTGCTTTCTTTTCTACATTTTGCTTTCTTTTTTTATATTTTGCTTTCATTTCTCTTTTTCTTTTCTTTTTACATGTTTGAAATAAACTAAACTAAACATCTGAGGCTGATAGGACCATTTTTTCTTTTCTTGCTGGAAACAGACTCCCATATGAGTCCTTCTCTGGGATTATAAAACAGTGAATTCCCAGTATTTTAAATTAAACTTCATGGCAGCTGACTGACCTTGCATGTACAAAGGCTGCAGTCCTCATTGCAGTTGCCATGGGTTCGAGTCCGGCCTTGGCCCTTTGCTGCATGTTATCTCCCACTCTCACCTCTAATCGCTTCCTGTCTCTCTGCAGCTGTTCTAGCCAATGACGGCAAAATCGTCCAAAATATAAATGAAAAAATGACATTTATTCATGTTTTCACCTCTAACTTCAAAATATGCTTAGTTTTATGTTCCATGTTATTGTTGGAGCTTTGTATAATTGATTTCTATATAATCTGATTTAATGAGTATTATCATGTCATTTAAACGAGTGCTTTGTTCTTTCACTTAAATGACTCATAACCAGATTAGACTCTATTATACTACTCAGCTGTAATCCATGACCCACACACTGCGCCCTGCAATCCCCGGAGTGTGTCTGAGAACTACAAACGAATTAAAGCCTTTAAAATTGGATTGATTTATTCCTGAAGGCGTAACTTCTTCAAGGATCCAGACTTTGACTTCAGAAGACTTCAGGCGTCCGAGGAAAAGGTTAAAGGTTAAGGTTAGACCTTACAGAGGGATGACTCATGACTCATGTTCACAATGGTCACAGAAAATGTCATGTGTTAACAAACTGTAGAGAGAACCTATTTTGCTTCACTAAATCATTGACTTAATCATGCACAGGAGTGCTGCTAATAAAAACAGATGACATAATGTAGATATAATAGATATAGTTTGGTTGTCATTGTTATTATGCCTGAAGTCATGAGTTATCTTAGATTAGATTGAAAATCTGAATACCACATGAACCACACAAAAGCCAAAACGTGTCGGTCTAATGTAATAATAAAGTCGATCTGCTTACTTCAAACCTTTCATTTCTTCTGGTGCCATCATAAAGTTCAATCTTGTGTACTTGCATAAAAAGTCTGGACCATGGTTTGTGACATCACAAAGGGCAGTGAGCACTCCCCCAGGTGGGTGACACACCTACAGCTAGGTGTTCTGCTCTCTGAGTGGGCATGCTGCGAGAAGACCGGGCCACACCCTCTTCCAAAGAGGGGCGTGGTCATTTACATTTAAAGCTACAGACACAGAAACAGCCTGTTCTGAGCAGGGCTGAAATAAAGGGGTTCATCGGCAAAATCATGAAGCATGTGGGTTTTTGGCAACAAACCTGTTGAAGAGGATCATATGTGACCTTTATATCATGTTAGCACACTGACATCAGCACAAAGCTTGGTTTTGTTCATGTAGCTTGTTGCAGTTGTTCTTGTTATAGTCATCATACTACTTTTTTTTTTTTAAGTGAGCAGTTGGCAAGAAAATGAAAATGATTTATATTAATATCATAGCAGATATCTACTGCAAAATGCCACTGAGGTTCATGAAGACTGCATGGATCTCCTCCATGTCATTGTGAATCTCTGGTAAATACATTGTGTCATTTATGACGATCTTGGCTGGTGTTTAAAGATCCTGAATGTGATTAAAACCTAATTCTGGCCTTCATACAAACACAATCTGTCTTATAGCACCCATGACTAAAACCATCAGGACCCCTGGGCTAAAACGGGGGTTTTCTGTGCTACTTTCATACTCTACATGCAGAGACAAGAGGCAGTGAATGAGTGTGTGGAGCAAAGTGATTTGTCACACTCGCAGCACACTTGGCTGAACAAAGAAGTCCCCTCTCTCTCTGCAACATCACAAAGCACGGCTGTTGCAGCATCATGATTGGTGGAAAGCAGACACTCTGTCATGTGATTGGTTTATAGCCTGGGGGCTCAGTTATCATGAGTCAGCCCCTTTTTTAGCGTTGAGAGAGGGAGGAGGGGAGCGCAAAACAGACTGAAGGAGACAGAGAGGCAGACGGGTAGAAAGTGAAGAGATTTAAGGAGGAAGACAAAAATAACCGTTTCATTAAAAAAAACCAAAAGTTTCATTTTTTACTCAGACGTGACTTATTCCTTTATTTAAAAAAAATGTGTGTTCGCACACACAATAAAGATACAGAAGGGAATGCTAACTCCTTTTTATTTCTTCTTCCAAATATGTACTTAAAAATATTTGTATAAACCGGAGATACATTGTCTCAAGATTCTAAACTGTCATTCAGCTCAGCCTCGACAAAGAACAGAAAATGACGAGTATAAGAACAGATCCACTTCACTACTAAGGTCCCGAATTAAGCGGGAGAAGGCAAAGTCCAAAATGTGTTTGTACTTTCCATTTCAGTGTGTTCAGACTTAACGATGGGGGAATCGAACAATCTGAACATGAGCTATGACGATGGGTAACAAACTGAAAGACGAAAAACCATCAGTCTCAATAACAGGCCTGAAATGAAAAGTACATCTCTATGTATGTATGTGTGTGTGTGTGTGTGTGTGTGTGTGTGTCCATGGATGATTGGACTGCACTGGAATGCACACACTTGTCACAGAGTGTGTGTTAGAAGCGTCTGTAGTAGCGCTGCGGGGGTCCGTAGTGCATGGGCAGGTCCATCATGTCCATGTTGTGGTGATGGGGGTTAACAGGAGCGTTGTTGTGGTGGTGATGATGGTGATGGTGGTTGTTGTTGTTATTGTTCAGGATGGGCAACGGCTGCAGGGGGGGCACATAGGGGGCTGGGGGCAGCCGGGGCAGGATCACCTGATGGTACATTTGGCCATGAGGCGGACCAGGTGGGTACCGGCCGCGTGGAGGTACAAACAGGGGAGCTTGTACCGCCTGGGGATGGGGATGGGGAGGGGCCGGGGGGTTTGGTGGATTTTCGGGGGGCGGCCCCACGCGAGGCCTCTTGGCTTCTGTGACCGGCTCGGGTGGAGGACCAACCCGCTTCCCTGAAGTATCTGAAAGATGGATAAACGGGAACTGTGATTTTGAACGTTACCTCGCGCAGCCTCATCAGACCCAAAAAATACCCCCTTACACAAACACTCTCAAACAAACAAAACACAGGAAGCCCGGCTGCTAATGCTGCTGGTATCTCTTATAAACATCCAACAACTAAAAAAGACAAAGAGTTGGCAGCAGGGAGGAGGAACAGCGGGGCTGCAGTGAAACATTTCCCTGCGAAGGAACATCATTCACATCGTCTTTTGAAAACTTGACGAGTTCAGCGCTGACCTGTACTCTTCTTGTTCAGCTCGGCCTCGCCTTCCTTCTGGATCTCCTGAATGATTCGCTCGTCGTCTTGCTGCAGAGACACACACGCAGAACACCTGTTTTAGTGTCTAATCAGAGTGACGTCAGGTGACGCCTCAGGCTAACAGGAAACAACAAGCATGACATCAGTGGTTCACCAGGCAGAGTTAAGAGAACATGGGCAGGTTTAGTTTACTGTTTTGTTCTCGTCCGTTTCTGTATGAACACTCCATTGTTTTTTTAATTACTGTAAGAGCTTTGAAAGCTTCTTATTTCTTGTTTACGATTAATGGAAAACAATGTGTTTTTAGGACTACAGTTTGTTTTTACAGATTTGAACAGAATCAGAATCATGCTGCTCCCTGCACATTTTGCGCCACATCTCACCAGACAGACAAAGTATAAAGACGGGCTGTAAGCATGAGCTAACTCATCATGTGTGAACGAGGTGGCTTATGAGCCGAAATATCTCATCTTTTTTTTTTTTTTTTCTTTCTGTCATTTGTGAGTTTCATAGTGCAAGCTGAAAAGAGACAAAGGAATGTGTGGAGAGAGGGCGGAGGAGTGACGTTCGCCAGTCGCAGGAAGTCGAACCGATAAAGAATGATGGTCTCAGATTTGAGGTTTAATGTCAGATTGCAAATAGGTTCACATCTTTTTTTTTTCCCAAGGATCCTACTTTTGGCCCTTTGCCTTCATTTGACAGGAGGGTGAAGAGTGACTGAAACACAGGGATGAGACAGCAGGGACGACATGCAGCAAAATGCTCCGACCGCTGAGCTAAACCGGCCCCTGCCACGATCCTTGAAACCGAAGAGTTACGTGAACCGAGATGTGTTGTGTGTCAACTCAAACAAACGCTGCCGCTGACCCCCTATTTGACAAACACTTCCAAAAGTCCCCTGGTTCTCAGTATTTGTCCGTTTCTTGGTAATGCGTCCGAGGCTCTGCTGCGTCTCTGGAGAGCCTCCAGCTCATTAAGTGTTCGGGCTCTCATTGTTCGCTCTGGCTGGCAGTGACGCTGTGGCCGGGTCACGGTGGGACGCCATGCGTTCAAATGGTCGACTGAAATCTCAGCAGTGACCAAGGGAAACGTTAGACTCTACTTATTGTACATGGGAGGGAGGCATCAATATCATAATTGTCACCGTTTTCATAGATGGTGTTGTTAACATTGTGTCGAGAGGAGTTACCGTGGGGTCGGTCCACAGTGAACACTTGCGGCAGTGGCGGCAGGGAGCTCCAGGCGAGCGTGCGTGCTGGCAGAAGTGGTTGTAACCGTTGATTGGTTCTCTGCAGAGATAGCACATGAAGCTGCCGCAGCGGCACGACATCCGATTGCAGCCCTCCGACTTCACCAAACCCGTCCCGCACTTCACACACTTCCTGACTCGAGCCGCCGTCATCCGCTCCTCGCTGGAATAAAAAGGATGGAAACAAAAGGAGGTAAATAAAAACGGTGAGAAAAACATTGTTTTTTTTAAAAAGAGAAAAAAAAAGAAAGTTAAGCGAGTGCAGGAGAGAATAATGTCTCCAACTCTGCAGAGGAACACGAGCTGAACCGTCTTCAACAAACTCAAAGGACTCATGGTTCATGTTTGTCTTCTCTAACATGGAGGCTTATAAAAAGACTTTTCTGTTCACGTGATGAGAAGTGTTCTGAATGATCCTGATCTCTCCACCAGAATGCTCCACGTCTCTTTCGGTACCAGGAAGTCAGAAGATCTCAAAACAGGAAGTACCGCCTGTGAGCCAGCTGTTTCACAGGAAGCAGCCGGCCTGTCCGCTTCCTGCTGTCTCGTCCTGTGTACCGTTTACCCAGCATCCTCTCTGCTTTATAAGGAAGCCTGTTGTTTGAATGTTCTAACATGGAGTAAAAAGACCTGCATCTGAACCTGTGTGCTTGTCTTTTTACTCCTCTCCGCTGCGTTCTTACGCGCTGTCGTCTTGTTGGTTTAAAAGCCGCAGTGAGCAGAATTATTGTGGTTGAAGAAGCTTGTGGCCAAATCACAGAGACGATCTCCTAACTTCTACATGACTCTCTCTCTCTCCTCATCACTGCGCTGCAGAGAGCACAGCACCTGTTGCTACTTTTTTTTTTTTTTTAAAAGCTTTATTGATCAGCTGCCGGTGGCTGGAACAAACAGTAACAGTGATCATGTCTGCCGTGCATGTTTGGAGCTTTGTATGGAGAGAAGCAGAAGGAGAGGCGGCAGACTTCAGGGGTGATGCATACTTGGATAAGTGCGCCCTTAAAGAGACCAAGATGGAGGAAACTGCAACTCCTTCTTTAAGATCTGTCATACACTTGTAGTGAGGAGAGACTGGCTGGTTTGCTGTGACTCAATAATTTAAATATTTGGAACATAAATGAAACAGGTTTTTTTCCTTTATAATAATCTGTGTTCGTTTGTTTGAAGAGAAGCGTAATCTGTTCAGATGATGAGTGCGAGACAAAGGGGTTCAACCCGAGTCCCGTTTGTTGAACACACTCACAAGAGCACCCTCATGCGGATCTCGTCCCTCTCCAGGACCTGCTCACACGTCTTCCCCACGTGCTGCTTCCACTGGACGTGACACTTCCTGCAACTCTCCTGGAGAAAGACAAAAAAACAAAAAAACAAAAAAGTTTCATGAGAACTCGGCGGTGAGGAGCTTCAACGAGGGGGAAACCTGAATGATCTTTTTGTAACGTGTGCTCATCACTGAGTTGCTTCAACGTGCGGCCTTAACACAGAGATGATCCGTCACTCCTCCCTCTGACAGTCTTCCAGGTTTTGCTTCATAACTGGAGCCATGCGGTCTGGATTCTGGATCCTGACGCTGCTCTATATGCTGCTGGTGCTGCCACTGCAGGAACTTGGACTTGCACAGACACAGCAAGGTGTGGCTCTCCCTGCAAAATGTGTGTGTGTGTGTGTGTGTGTGTGTGTGTGTGCGACTGCAGCAAAAGTGTGATTTTCTCGCTGGCTGTCTGCTCGGTTGCCTAGAAACAGCAACTCCATCCTCCAACCCTCCAGTCTGAGACGATGAGAGAAAAAGGCGGCAGAAAGGCACGTTAGCGAGGTGGTTGCCACCCCTCGCTAACCTTTAGCTAAGTGGTGTCACCATCAATATTTGAGCCTCTTCATCAAATATTAAAGAGTGTGGCTAGTGACAGCTGATGCAGCACAATATGAGCAATACATCTCCCAGCAACCCCCTCCCCCTGACCTTCAACCTCAGGGAAAGTAACCTTGCATTCGTCACAGCCTTTTTCGGCGCTCTTTACACATTCTGCAGTCTGGGTTTTTTTTTTTTTTTTTGTGTGTGTGATATCGCTCCGTGCTTCAGCCGCTACAGGCTCAGTTCTCAGGGACGGTTGGTGTTTGCAAGGTCAGCCAGAGGGTGGGGGTGGGTGGGTGGCTGGGTAGGGTGGGGAGCTGGAGCGGTTTCGATGGAAACACTGAAGAGTCTCTGAAAGTCACACAAGGACTTTTTTTTCCCAACTGAAGAGAAGCCTTTCCTTCAAAGTAGACCACATGTTCTTTCCATGTCTGCGGTAGTTCTGATCTCTAAAGGAGTGTCCAAACACAGACATGCAATGAAACACACTTATGAAACACAGTGTGTGAAATGCAAACATTTTTTTTATTTTTTTTTTTAAATCAAAATAATAAGGACACACTTTGGACTTTAATATCTGGTTTTCACAGGAAGTAAGGAGGTTAGAAAAAGGAGTCAAGTGTCAGTAGAAGCTGGATCGCACAAAGACGGAGAGGCAGAGTGGTGGAGGATCGCCCCCTAGTGGCAGACGAGCAGACTGGGAGGAGGCACAGCGTGTGTGTGAGATAGAGAGAGAGAGAGAGCGAGCGACAGAGCCGTCCGAGTGACTTGTCTGACAAGCTGTCGAAAGGCAGGAACACACCTGAGCTCTTATAGTGACTCTAAAAATACAGCCGGTGACGTCGCAGACAAGCCTTAAACGGGGGTGTGACTTCCCCGCCCTACGGGTGTCAAATTCAAGTGATAGTGTGACGCTGATGTGTGACAAAGGTCATGTGCACACATGTTCACAATTCTTGCTGGTTTTACTTCCTCCTTTCTTCGTCCTGTTTGAACATTTCTCCATCTGCCTTCATTGCACTCCTCTCTCCTGGGCCCTAGCCTCTTTTTTCCTTCCTTGCTCCCTTGCACCCTACACCATCCTCTTCCTCTGTCTTCCTTCACCCCGTCCCTCTCCTCCTCATCTCTCCTCTTATTCTGCCTCTTCTCTTATATTGCAGTCTGCAGCAGCCCTTATAAGGCAGCGCAAGCAGCATGCAGAGCCTCCGATTGCTGCATTGAGCTTGTGTGTGTGTGTGTGTGTGTGTGTGTGTGTGTGTGAGTGTGTGTGTGAGTGTGTGTGCGCGCGCACAAGCCTGTTTTTGTAGGGAGGTGTCTTTTACTGCAATCAAAATGTGAGCACACACCACATGGCGAGCAGAAAAGAAAAAGATGAATGTGTAACATGAGTCCATTCAGATCTGTTGAGATATCTGTGGAGCTGATGTGAAAATGTTCCAAGATGCCAACTGGTGCAACACACACACACACACACACGCACACACACACACACACACATTTTTCCCGCTCTCATTGACACCATGACAGCCTCGATTTCACATTCCTCAGCTTTCATGAAGTAATCACATGCTGGCCAGGAACAAGCCTGTACAAATGTCCTCATAACCACATGTGGAATACATTGGTAAGTCCCTACTTGTGTGCAAAAGTGTGTATGTGTGTGTGTGTGTGTGTGTGTGTGTGTGTGTGTGTGTGTGTGTGTGTGTGTGTGTGTGTGTGTGTGTGTGTGTGTGTGTGTGTGTGTGTGTGTGTGTGTGTGTGGGTCAGACAGAGCTCGGGGAAGCGGAGCAGAAGAAAAGAAAAGAGAGAGAGGGGGGGGGGGGGGAATCTGGGTCAAACTTGATCTGAACCACATTTCAAATGGAGGAGGAAGTGTGTGTGACCAGTGAGGGACCAGTACGAGGGGAGTGGACAGGGCAGCCAGCCAATGAGGCGACAGTGTGAGAAAAGACGGGTGGGCTCACAGAAGTGTGTCAGTTACATAATGAAGCCCCTCCCTGCTCGTGGACCGAGTGGGTCTGTGGGTTGACTGTACAGCAGCCGTCTTACAGTGAGCTTCCATTAATAATAGGATCAAAAAAACATGTCATATTGAAATATGAATGATATTTTTGTGTGTGTGTGTGTGTGTGTGGGACAGGAAGTGGCACAGTCTCACATCCTGATGCTTCCTGACATTTAACAGGAAACAAGCTGTGTTGACTTTCTGTACAATTCTTTTTTTTTCCAAGCTCTGCACCTTTTCACTTCTGAGCTGAAATCTGAAAAGAACCGAACCAGCAGAAACCTTGAGCAACATGTTCTGCTCCATGTTGGGCGTGTATGAGAATGTGATGTGATGCAGCTGTGCAGCGTCTCTCTAGAGCGACCACGATGAACCTCTGGCTCCACCTACTGGTGCAAGGTGACAACTGCAACTGGAGTCAGGCACTGTGCTCTTGTCTACTTGGGGGAGCTGAAACACAGCGTTTATATTTCTTTCACACAAGATGCGTCACACTTAAAATGTTGTTCTGCTGGTTGCAACTTTCACAACCTCGAGGCATCTAAAAAGTTTGGATTTGACTTAATGACCATGTGACCACATTAAAGAGTAACAATTTACAAACATGTTGATTTACTATCAGACAAAAATCTCATTTTAGCTTTTTATTGGATTCATTTAGGTTATTTTTCAGGGTCTTCTAATTCATATTTTCATTTGTTTTATTCAAAAACATTCTGTAAATGTTATGTTGAAGGTTAAAATGTATGTAACCAACTGGTTAATAATAAATGGGTCACTTTTTCTCATACCTACTGTTTCTGACTATTAGTAGAATAGAAAATAAAAGTATGTATGAATCGTGCTGATATCGTATCGGGACGTCCCTAATTTAAATATAATGTGGCCTAATCCTCAAGGTGGGTTAGTTCATTCTTACTTGAGGTCTTGATGCCACAGCGTGAAGAAATACTTTTTTTTTTTTTTGTTAGATTTGAGGATGCTTGTACAACTACGTCTCAAAACCATGTGTGTGTGTTTCGGTTGTTTTGAGTCACACGGGGATTGTGGCGCTGCTGCAGATTAAAAGAACAGACTCAAAGACACACAGAGAGAGAATATAAAGAGAGGGTTAAAGTTTGTGCGGTAAGAGTGAGACAGGACTGTTGGTGTGATGTTTGCGACTTTCTGCGGAATAACAGATTTTTCCGACTGGAATTCATGCGACGGCTTTGGCAGACACAAAGCAAAGCCTCCCCCCTGCATTCCTCTGTCAGGGGGAGGAGGCTGCAGATAAACACGGAGGGAGACAGAGGTGGCGATCTCTCCAGTAAGGACCATGAAATCGTCTCCATTCAAAAAAAAAAACAAAAAAAAAAACTGATCATCAATCTGTCCTCTGTCCCTGATTTGGATCTATGTGGAATGCACCGATGTGACTCATGCAGAGGTGGACGCTGCTCTACCAGTTTGCTCGGTTTTCACGTCACGCTGGACTGCATGAATCACGATGTGTCGACTCGAATTCAACTTAAAATTCATTGTGTGTTGGCACCAGATTAACCTCTAACATGGGATTACAACAGAGGACCAGGCGAGTGTTTAAAGAGTGACGGGATACAAAAAGCAAACATTCACTGGAAGCCGTGAATTAAACAGAGGAGGACTGACCTTACGACAGCGTGGGTTGGGACAGCTGAACAGAGACATGCCTTTGTCCAACAAAGCTGGGAAGTTACAGAACGGACACCTGGAGAGGAAAGAGGATTATTAGAAATGTTGGATGTCAGACACAAAAAGCTCCAGACAAAAAAAAAAAAAAAAAATCACTGTTTAAAGTCGCACAAGAGAGAGTTAAGACGCCCTGAAAACACGAATCTGAGCGGACTTAGTGCAGCGTTCGTACGGCTTCACTCAGCTGCTTGTGTGTCGCACGCAAAAAGAGCAAGTCAGCATCCCCTTCTTTAAAATGTCTCCAAAATAGAAGCAGATAATATCAATAATATTAGATATTACATTAAAATATTAGAAAACTTTGAAAGTGTTCAATCTCAACTCTACTAACAAAATCAACAAATCTAAACGTGAGAAGCGAGATGTTGGTACTCTTGCACGTGAAATAAAATGTGCAAGATTCTCTTTTTTTTTTGGTTTATGAATGATCGTTTTAAACTGAGAACTGTTTGTGCTGTATAAAGGATGCAACAACTAAGGAACTCAACGTTTTGTGCACTGCATGATGAACAGAAAATGCATCTTAAAGACGTGAGCTGCAGAGTGTAACAAGTCGAAAGCGCACTTACCGCACGAGCTCATCGGCGCATGTGGCAGCGACGGCCTCCTCCGCCTGCCTCTCATAATATTTACACAGTATGTTTTCAGGCAGGACCTTCTCCAGCTCACACACCGGGTAGGAGCAAAGGCAGCCTCCCTCCATGCAGCTCAGCTCCGACTGCGAGACGAACACAACAACAGTGACTCCAAAGACAAAACGGTGCGTTCACAGGTTCATTTTCACAGGTGATTAAAAAATTTTTAAAAAAGACCTAAAAAGAAAAAGGGACAGTCTTTGGTTTTATAGATCCCCTGCACACAGCACTTTCCACAGAACATTACAAGAACTGGAGCATGCATGTGCACATGGAACACTTGTCAGGAAATAATCTGTTTTATATTAAACAGGAGAGGTCGATCTTCATTTACAGCAGGGATATATCACCAGAACTATTTGATCACATGCACAATGAGGTGAGTGCAATGTTTCAGTATTTTCAACATCCCCTTCTTTAAGGTTTAATTTGTCATAACTCATTCATGTATTTCTCTACCTCAGCGGTAAAGGGTTTTAGAAAAAACAGCTGAGCAGCAGGTGAAAATGGAAAACATTGGTTTTAATAGAATAAGTCATTAAATATAGTTACTAAGCAACATATAAATGAGTTTGCATCCTTTCCAGTGTGAGTAACGTGTGTGTGTGTGTGTGTGTGTGTGTGTTTGTGCTTTCTTACCTTCCCGGTGCCAAACACGGCCTCTTGAGCGTACTTGATCAGGCACTCTTTACAGAACAGATGTCCGTCTGAACACTGAGTCATCTTCTCAAACGCAAAGTCCCCGAAGCAGCAGCCGCACTCGATCAGCTGACCGTCCTGCAAAAATAATAAAAAATTAAATTAAATTAAATAAAGAAGAAGAAAGAAAAAACATATTGTATTACACGAAGAGGCTTTAAAGAGGCTTTTTTTTATCAGTTTCAGTTACCAGCTTAAGACTTGTGCTGTTTCTAATTCTACTACAAGCAATTCATGCATCCAGTCTGACACGTCTTCTGCATGTTGAACTTAAAGAAGATATTTAGGATAGTATTTGGACTTTTGGGGAACCACTAAAGGATCTATTCTGTTTTATGCGACCAAAAAACACAATTGACCTATTTTAAATACACATACAGCGACTAGTCTGACAACGTCAGCCTGTGGTGATAACAAGGAGACTTTTCACCATCATCCTGAGCTCTCATGTCTTCTAGTCTTGTGAATTAGCGCTCTACAAATGATGGATTGATTTATTGGATTAATCCACGCACAAACATCATTCATCAGGAGCCTGTTTGTTTTTCTTTTTAGACCACACACAGTACGAGACCTCGGTGCCTTTCTTACCTTTTTGTATTCGTCTTCATTGACCTGCAGAGCGAGCAGGAAGTCCTCATGCTGCAGAAACAGGAAGAAGGCGTTACACGCTGCCACTTATAACACTTTGTCTACATGCATCATATTTCACAATTAAATGAAGTAATGGCTCATCTAATACAGTCAAGTGACAAACAAGTACACTCCTCTGTTTGACGTGTGTGTGTGTGTGAGTGGTTTTGGGTGTGTGTACCTCTGCCCATTCTTTGGCCTTCTGCTGGTAGAATGAGAGCTCCTTCTGCAGAGAAGGTTCCAGATTGCTGTACGTCCGGCAGTAGCGACGGTCGTTCTCCAAGAAATACATCCTCTTGTCAAACTTTGTTGAGCCTGATAAGACAGAAGAGAGCTGATTGAGTGGCAGCGTGTGGAAAGAGATTTCATATTCAGCGCTTTTGTAGAACACTTAAAAAAAAGAAAAAAAAAAAAGATGATGAATAAATCCTGAATTTAAAGTCTGTTTCACAAGGAAGTCTCTTGAGATTTATATTTATTTCATGAGGAAAAGAAAGCATGCCAGTTCAAGTTTGGGGAAAAAAATAAAATAATAATAATTACACAAGACACAGGGCACTAAGAAAACACTAAATCACGGCCGAGGAAGGCACTGCGCTATGAATTTCTCTACTACACTGACGTGGAGAGAAAAGTCTAAAACGTTTCCATACCATGCTCAAAATGGAAGTCGATGTAGCAGCGCTCCGAGGAGGCTCTGCTCCGTCGTCTCTTCCCTGAGGGGTCGCCTGAATCCTGCCACTTCTTCAGAGCTTCACATAAGGCCTGGAAGTAAAGAGAGATTTTAAAGAAAAGAGAAAGACAGTAAAAGGGAGCTAAAACATTGTGGTGAAATGAGGTCAAAATTGACATCATTTCTCTGTAGAAACCAGACTCCTACAGCCAAGAATGTCTTTGCACTGGGGCCATTTAAGTTTTCCTCTAAAAGTCTGACCTACCGCTAGGAAAAGCAGATGACTGAGATGCTGGTAGGAAATGTATGTGGTGGAAGAAACCAACATTTTTCATGAATTTCTGCCTTTAAAAAACTATCTGGGGACCCTGGGAGGCTCCTTATGGAATGCCATTTTCCCCCCCGATTGTTCTTCATAGGTTTAATTCCTTTCTGACAAGCGTACCTCGAGTGCTTCTTGGGATACGGCACTCAAGTACTTCAATGGGCTTACACTGCTGAAATACACGATGGACTAAAAGACAACAAGCAGGTACCTTGCGTGTGATTGCATAGTGTCCCTTGAGAGCGTTGAGGGCCCATTTGATGTCTTGACAGCTGAGCATCCTGAAGTCTGCCATGAGCAAGTCGGCAGCCTGCATCACAGCTTCAGGACCCACCGTTCCCAGATTGAAATAGTCAAAGAGGTCCTCTGTCACCTGAAAAGACCCCCGATCAGAGGCGAAGCACAGAGCAAAGGAACGTGAGAATTGCCACTGTTGAAGTGCACTTTGACACATGACTGTGAATAAAGATCAGCCGTTGCACCTCGGTCTGGTTGTCTCCAGACTCCAGTAGGATGCTGGTGGGAGCTGCTGTGGCTGCTGTCTCTCTTCTGGGATAGTCTGGGTTCTCCAGAAGCAGGTTACAGATACTGCAAACACAGCAGAGAGGAGCTGCATGTTAACAAACCAAATACAGTTACTTACATTACACATGTACATGTAACATTTTACATTCATACAAAAGAATAGTCTTTCAGATAAAATATGTCAAACTAATACAACATATGACCTCCAGTTTTAATACAATACGGTTTTGGTTTGTGGCCTTCAAACACAGGTTGCAGCCTTAA
Organism: Symphodus melops; assembly: GCF_947650265.1. NCBI lineage: Eukaryota > Metazoa > Chordata > Actinopteri > Labriformes > Labridae > Symphodus > Symphodus melops. The sequence goes on from NC_136707.1 coordinate 5,035,050, forward strand.
GTCAGCTTTTAACTAAGATCAAAAAGATCAAAGTTAAACCATGGTTGACTTTATCTGAATTAGTTTGAAAAATTCTATAAAAACACTTTAAATGGGTTATAAAAGTAGAGCTTGTATTTCACACTGCAAAAACCAACATGTGACTTGTGAATAAGTCAGGGCTGAATTCTAACAAGGAATCTTCATCAACTGGATGAAGTCTGAAAACGGATATTAAAGCCAGCGAGCTGAGCACTGAGGAAAACGATGCACACTAGAGTACCAATGATGTACCCGTGACGCTTTGTGACAAATGAAGCACATACATGCTGCAGATAAAAGGAATTAAAAACATTGCAGGGAACACACCAAACCAAAAGTATTTATGCCTCTTACACATTCAAGTCTTTCACATTATTCTTTTGGATTAGTTCTGCTACAAAGGCTTCTTGGACATCTGGAAGGAGATCCAACTGTGGAGGACAAACAAAGAAGTGAATAGACTGAATATAGAAAGGACAGAGGAGATCAGAAATCTACTAACTAACTCTGTAAAAGTAGATTTTTTCATAATATGTCCCCTTTAAAGAAGCTTTTACAATTTCAGTCAGACAGGTGATAATTCTACTTCACTATCAAAGTTGTAGTGGGTAGTGGTGATGTACTGGAGTTTATTATATTAAAAGGTGCTCCTAATATTTTGCTCTCCTCTTGCATGTTAGCAGAGTGGGCAAAAATCAGCACCACAACTCAATACAACAACAATAGATGCAAAGGTGAATCTGTTTGCACACTTTGCTGTGACACTCACAACACCCGTGATTAGCGCTCTGATGTGGGGCTGATGCTCCGGCCTCTCTCGTGGTGCGGAGGGGCCGGGCCTTGCGTCCTCTATGAGAGGAATCTCCTCCGGTGCAGGAGGGACGGCGACCAGGCCAGGAGCTGGGTTGACCCTCTCGTGGTTAAGAGCTGGAGCCAGAACAAGACGAGCTTCTTCCCCATTGTGCGGGACTGAAGCTGCGGCAGCTGGAGGGACAGGAGGGTTTGAGTCCATGTTAGGCACCCTGATATTGAGACCGGTCGCTGGCGCGCTCGCACTGGGGCCGGCGGAATTTGACGGGGGGTTGGGAACAGCCCCGCCAGGTGCTTGGCTTCCCAAGATGATCCGGTGGCCTGCCTCTGGAGGTCCTAGTCTCTCTGGGGCTGTGGCTACAAGCACCGCAGGGGGGATCACCGATGTCCCCTGAAGGGGTTGGGCAGCCTGGACTGGGGTTTGGGACGGGGAATGAGCAAGGGGCTTAAGTTCGATTTGAATGAGGTTTCCTTGCGTGCGACTGAAGGACACGGGATGCAGCAGGTTTTGGGGCCTGATCTGCAGCTGGGGTTGGGTTATTAGAGCAGAGGCCTGAATGTTCGGCTGATGGGGGAGAACGACGAGGTTCACCCCCTTCACCTTGATGACTTGGTGTTGTTGTAGGATTGCCGTCCCACTGGACTGGATCTGTGTCGATGTACCGGGCTGAGACTGAGTCTGTGTGTGGGACTGTGCAGAAGAAGTGCTGGCCTGAGGATTGTCTTGTGAATGAGTGCTTGTACCAGCCTTCTCTTGAGTCTGTGTAGAAGAACTTGATGCAGCTGTCGCGGCAGCGCAAGAAGATCGCGAGGCACAGGTGGAGGTTCCTGCTTGGGGCTCCGCCATGAAGTGTGCTGAAGAGCCAGTCTGTTGCTGTATGATTCCGGATGTGCTGGGCTTAGGCTGAATGAGCTCTCGTGTAGACGCTCTCGATGTGACGGAGCTGGCCTTGGCATGTGTGGAGGTAGACGGGGTTTGAACCGAACAAGAAACTGCATGAGGCTCCACTTTTGCATGTGCAGATGTACCGTCCTTTTGTTGAAAGTTTGCGTGAAGTTTTGGCTGAGATAGTGCGTGTGACGACGAGCCCGCCTGTGGTTGTGTGTGTGCAGAACTGCTGGGCTGAACTGACGTTCGTACGGCTGGCCTGACTGGGGAGGAGGCCGCCTTGGCATCTCTGGAGGTAGAGGGGGCAGCACCAGGGTCCCCCGTGGGAACCCCAGAAGTTGCGCTACTATGACCTGTATCATGAACTGGTTTGTGTAAGGCTCCGCTCCACTTTGCTGCTGGGCGAATCACATGTCTGCGTGCAGGAGTCAGCGCCTGCAGGAAGACACAAAAGAAAAACCAATAAAAAACACATTCAAAAATAAATGGACATGAATGAAACTTGTAAATATACTTCTGCAGCTTTGCAGTGGCTGCTATTGACGCCACACTGAGGCATGAATTAAACTGTAGGACAAAAAGCAACATTGACAGTTCTGTTTAAATAAAAGGAAAGTGTCTGTGTCAGGCAAACGACAGATTTGAACAGTGTCAAATCAGTAACAGTTTTTACCTCCAGGATGCTGACGTCATCATCATCTGCGTCGTCTGGAACTAAAACAGGGCTGCCAGGGACCAACGTTACAGGCTCCTCGTCAGAATCATCAGAAATGGTGATGAGCTCTCTCTTCCTGGGACGAGAACCTGTGCAGACACAGTCATGAAAGGAAAAACAGAAAATCCCGTTCTGTGGCTGAACTGAATCTTTATAAGGGCAAACATGACTGTTATGACATATTTCTTCTAAAACAGAAGCAAATGGCTTATATCGATTTTGAACGGGAGTGTGTATATGAGGTTGTGTGGATATGAGGTTGTGTCGCACCTTGGCTGCGGTGGACATTGAAGCTTGCCAGATGAATGACCTCGTCGTCGCTGCCTCCATCTGCCATGTTGAACCCACAACCTACCAGCTCCCTGAATCAGCCCACTTAGACATACAGCCACTACTCATTTAATATCATCTACACACACACACACACACACACACACACACACACACACACACACACACACACACACTTAGAACAGGTATACAGGTATTCAACTGGAGTACCAACAAACAGTTTCACTTATAAACCATCAGTCGTCATAACATTTATCAAACAAGAGAAAGGTCAGTGGTTCCTTGTAACTAACAAACAAACAAACAGAAATTTAAACAAAAAGACAGTGAACGAGGAGGACTGACTATAAAACAGAAAACTAAACCCTGACGAACAGAGTTTAGAAGAATGAACGTGTGCAACCAACTTGACAAAAAGACGATATCTTGTTTACCCAAAGTTAATTCGAGGTGTCTGAAACGCCAAAGCAGCCCTACTTCTCTTATTAAATGTACTTAAAGCTGGGAGGAAGTCTGTATAAATCTGACTGGATGTAAAAGAGTCGACGCTAACACTGCATAGCTTTAAATACTTTCTATATTAATGCAAGTTTAACTCGTGATCGTGACATCAGCATCAAGTTTGTTTTATAAGCTAAACCTTTAAAATGCTATGGATAAAAATAACAACATATGAGAGCCTCAATCGATCATTTCCGCGCTGACAAACAGAACAAACCTCTCAAAGCTCTGAGCTAAGCTAATGGTAATTAGCTAGGCTTGCGAGCTAGCTGGCTAGCAGGTTTTACAGTAAGCTGCCTTTCGTCGGGATCTATAACAACGCGTCGGAACAAACGAGCACAGTCTAAAAGTTAACAGTGTAAAATAACGCATAAAGAGTTGTTTAATACCGCAGCTTTGTGTAGACTGCCAGTACAAAGCGTCTTGTTGTTGGACTAGCAATCCGTGAATATCGAAACAAACTGCCAAAACAAGAACAGAAGCTACGTCACGCGTACAATCTCTTCCGCAACGTAAAGACCCTCTGGGAAATGTAGTCCTAGAAGACCCTGACATAAACGGAGATATTAGGAAGAATTCATAATATCCAGCAATGTAAACCCACAACTTCACACTGCACTTATTAAGTAAGTTAACACTTATTACATGCAGTTTTATACAGTTCATTTGGACAATTTTATCATGACATCGATACAAAATAATGCACATAAAACAAGTAATGTATTTTCAATTTCTTTTAATATAATCTTATTTACATTGTATTTTTTCATAAATGTTTAGTACATAGTAAGTTACAATACTCTTGCATCCATTACACAGTGAACTCAGAACCTATAAAATGCAGATTGAATCGATACTGCGTAACAGTCTTCAATACTCGTTCGAAAACAGATCATAACCCCTTCCACATTTTTGTTTCTTTGATTTCATTCACGTCTACGGAGGAATTAATGACTGCAAAGAGAATTTTGTTCATTCATGGTGGTCTCAAACAAAGACTACTTCCTCTAACGATCAGGCTATGGAGAAAAAGAGAGAGGCGATGAAACATCAGGGCCACAAAAGAAAAAGATGGATGAAATGGATCATGATACGTGTATGAAAGGCTTCTGAGATTTTATCATACATGTCACATACACCCCCCCCCCCCCCCCCAAAAAAAAAAAATCCTGAAGGTGACTGCTTTCTACTTTTCCTCATGGCTCATTTTGTTTAAAAAAACCTTTCGACCTCTCCGTCTCCATAACTTAAGAGTTAGATTTTGAAAATTAGGGCTGGGGGAGATCAATCCCTTTCACGTGAAATAAATGCAAAAATAGCATTTAAAACACCAAAACACATACAGTTCTCATACATTGACAAGAGTATTTCTCTATAAAAATATGAATGCTTAAAATGTTTAAAAGATGCATTAATGCTCATTTGGATTACTTGATTTTTTGAGTGAATTTGACCCCTTTAATTATTTTGAGGGAGGGGGATGAAGAGATTAGTGTGGGCTCTCTGTGGAGCATATAGCAGCTTGGTCAGTAATCACTTAGTAATAAATAATAAAAATATCAGAGTGGATCAGAGTGGTCGCAGATACAAACAGAGGAGACAAAAAGCTAACAAACAGAGGAGCATTTGATCATTTTTACAGCGTAACCGGGCGCTCGCAGACGGACACAAACACACACGCACACACAAATAGTCTCACTTTCATACTGAAACCTAACAAACATGCACACATTCTGATACACAACAGTGGTTAATCATGATGCATGAATACTGGTCAATCAATCAGCTTGTCAGACAGAAAGACAATCGATCGCCGCCTTGTTCTTCACATGTTCCTGTTTTTTTTAAATGTTCACAGGCTTGTGTGTGATTGGCCGATTCCGTCCAGGGCGGACATTCTGAAGAATGACATCATAGCTTGTTAAAACTGAAGGATAAAAATGTTTCTTCAAAACATCTGAAAACATTTTAAAACTTTTTTTTCTGGGTTTTTTTCCCCCTCCTGCTGTGCTTCCTCCGTAACCCCCCAAGGTTCAGCGGTGAAGAGGTGGCGAGGGTTTTTTTGTTTGTCCTTGTGATGCTTGGCTGCTCCGTATACTCCGTGTATACGTGATATTCTGTTGATGTGTGTGTGTGTTTTTTTGTCTATATACTGTATGTAAAACGTCAAATAGTTGTGTGCAAGTGCAAGCGCAAGTGTAACTGGTGTATGTAGGTTTTCGGTTGTTGGATTCATCACTCGACAGCGAAGCCGCAGGTCTCCTCCACAGCCGTCAGCAGTTTCTCGTAAAGTTTCTCATAAGACTCGTAGGGAGGGATGTCTATCCGGTTAAAACTGCAGACCAAGAAGGAGAAAAGGTGAAACTTTCTGCTTTTTTGTTAACACAATTTTAGGCTCTTAAATACTCCAGCATCGTTTTGAGTGTGTCCTTACCACGTGTGAGCTTTGGGCAGGTTGTCTGTGTTGGCGTCTATCAAATGAATGGTGAAGAGTCTTGGTCCTGCAGAACCTGTAGAACCTTACACACATACATTCTAGTTATCACTGCTCTACTCACATCAGTCTTTGTACAGTCAAAGCACACACTGGGTTCTAAAGGTTCCCATACATCAGCCAAAGCGCTCAGTATTTTAAGTCAAACCCTGATTAGCATCTTTAGCGCCCTCCCTGTAGCGTCCAGTCTAACATAGTTAAGATTCTGATGTGTTTTGCATTTGCCCGAGTTATGCTTGAAGATGTATCTTGTTAAACGGCAAAAGCCTTAATCTACCACCAACCTTTGTATTGTGCTTTTATATTTCTGCAATATTCTACATTTCATTCTGTTCAATGTTTATACTTTTATAAATCTTCAACTATTTACTTCTATCGTACAATATTTATATTTTCATATTTCTGCGATAGTTTACATTTCACACTACACAATATTTACTTGTAATTTATTATTCTGCTACCTGTAAATAACTTTACCATACATAATTCATCTGACATTTATTAGTTACTTAATTTTTTTATTTTTAATATTCTTGTTTTTTAGCTGTGTGCACTTTAAGGTAACGCCAAATAATTTTGTTGTAAAATTGTATAATGACAATAAAGGCATTCTAATTCTAACCTCATCTTAGGTGCATTTATTCGTGTTATCAAGGCTGTCTAAGAATATACTTTTTTTTTTTAAATATCTCGGCTTAATTTTTCATTATTTTATACGCTGTTGTCATTTATTATATCCATTTAAACCTCTCTGAGAAAGTCCATGACCCACCCTGCAACGCTTTGAAGCCCTGTAGAGGGACCCTGGTGGAGCCGGTGACAAACTGCAGGAGGCGTCCTCTCCTCTCCTCGCTGAAGGCCTCCACTGCCTGCCAGAACCACCGCACCACGTTGCTCTCGCTCGTGCAGTGCTTCAGGCGGGTGTTCGTCTTCCAGTCCGCCAGGTCGATTTTCCCCAGACCGCCGATGATGAGCTGGTAGGGAGAGAGGGCGGAGGTGTTAAGATGAAGAAAAAGAAAGGCTTGTTTTTTTGTTTTTATTTTTGGGGGTGACGGCACACGTACCTCCAGTTCTTTATGGTCGAAAGGTTTAAGGAGATGCTGGGGGATGAGCTCACTGAATCCCTTCTGTAGAGCCAGAAACTGGGCTTCAATTCCTCGCATAAACCTCCAGTTCACATAAAGTCTGAAAGACACACAGTCAATGCAGTTTTAAATACAAATATTTACAAAAGCATTGTGTTTGCAATCTGTGTGCAAACCGAAAAACTGTTCTTACCTGACATATTCTTTCTTGTTCTCCTCAGTGACGGGGATATTGCGACCGTTGGGTTTGAGTTCATGCTGTAAAAACTTCCCGAAGGCATTGTGCTCCACGCAGAACGTGTGGTCGAGGACTGAAGTGATGTCGTTCTCTCTGCACAAGCATGAAACGCAATACTTAAAACACTTGAAAAGGGAACAGCGGAGGGGGGGGGGGGGGGGGGGGGGGGGGGGGGGGGGGGAATGAGCAACAGTTCATGTGCGGTCAGGCGCGCGTTCACTCACAGTATCCAGACGAGGCTCTTGTGCAGCTCGGGGTCGGTGGTCTCGAGGTCGTTGAGCTGGATGGGTTTGCCGAGTAGCTGTTTGTAGAAGGGCAGAGTGAAGCTCCCGTTGATGTAGTGACCGTGAAATACTGCCAGGCCCATGACTCGACCCACAAAGTGGAAATACGACAGGTGGTCCTGAAAGAAGAAAGGAAGAAGTGAGGCGCGTGATCAGGAGAGAGTCCCTCCTTTAGTCCGCCGTGTTTGTTGGTGCGTGTACTCACAGGGTTAATGGACGAGTCGGGGTTGATCTGTAGTGTGTAGATGTTGTCTGTGGAGTACTGGAACAGGCCGTAATAAGGGTTCAACATTTCATGACACAGCAGGTACAGCCACTCCCTGAAGAAAAAAAACCAAACAAAAACATGTTAACAAAAGACGAAAAGGAGCTGCAACGACAAACTGACTAACTCTTAGGAGTAGAAGTTAAACATGAATGCATACAGAGGGAGCCAAATCCTTCAGTTGATCAATTTAAGACTCTGGAAAATATTTTGAAGCATCCATTGAAGTGTCACTGCTCTTTACACTGTTATTTATTAAACTATATTATCCAATCACGCTGAAGCTTGGTACGGGACAACTCGGGCCTAGTGTGAGAAAACCTACTCATTGTGTCTTTTGGAGTGGCCGAAGCCGCAGTCAACCAATCACAGCCTGAACCGGGGGAAAGCTTAATAACCGCATCTTTCATAAGAATCTAAAGGCGTGGACTGTTTTCATCCTCAGCTGTCCGGGGAGAATCACTGTCGATCTTTTACAGTGATACTAAAGTCGTGGTTATGACGTAAATGTACGCCTGCAGCACACATCCATTTGAACTTTCCCTCCAGAGTAAGTTAAGTACAGTGACCAGATTTACAGACGTTCAACGGCGATGACATCACACGGGAGATGAACTCTTACCTGGCCACTCCCCCGTAATCCAGACCCTCCTCTCCTCTGAACTTCACCATCAGGCGCTTCTTCAGGTCTTTAGGCCTCATCTTCATTATTTGCCGATATGACTCCTAACACAGAAAACACACCACAAATGAAGACCTTGTGAGCAAACCCCGCCCCCGGCCCCTTTAGACCCCTGGATGTCCTGTTATTGTTTATGAAGCACAACCTGCTGCTCCAGAGAGAAGGTGACTCAAAAAGGTGTTTGTGACTGTGTGAGTCAAACACTGTGGATGCGTCTGTGCGAAGGAAAACTTTCACAACTACCCACTTAGTTCACACTGCTTTCATAGCTCCTGTGCAAACACTTTGATTGTTTTTTGACTCCACAGAGCGCGCGAGAGCGAGGACGTGTCAGCATATTCAGAGAAGAGGAGAAACACGGGGACAGTACATGAAGTCTGCAGAGAGACTCAGACAAACAAAAAAATACTTTTAAATCTATGTGATTATAGCAATCTCTTTTTCCCCAACGTTTTCCTCCCACTTCTTCTTTTGAAGTATTTCATCCATAGAGTGGAGAGAGGTGATTAAATTGATGAAGGGGATCTCTATTCTATATCTTTTTTTTTAAACTTGTGCTTGTAAAATCCTGAAAGGGTGCGTGCGACTTTACTGAGACTTTCGGCAATGAGGTAGAAAATGATTGTAGAGGAATCAGATTTTAGGTCAAGAGTTCCTGAGATTGAACGCTCCTCTTCTTCTTTCCAAAAAAAACTTCAGAACAAGTTCAGAAAAATTTTATTTAGTCTGCCAAAACTGCTCCATTCCCTCCAGTGAGCATAATCCTGAATTCTGAAAGGAACATGGACACCTACACCACACTTCCTTTTAACATTACAATGTTTTATAAGCACCTGAAAATCCTCAATGTCAGAGGCAGTCTGGATTTCGGGGGTCTCTGAGAGGGTTTAACGGTCTTCCTGCTTGAGGAAATCCAGAGCGTTCAGTCCACAGCAGTTTCTGTGCAGCTCTTTCTGGTAACATCTGTTTTCAACATGTGGAGTTTGCAATCCAGTAACACTGAGGGCAGTGAAGTACAGAACAACGACCTGCGACTAACAGACGTTCTGATTTTACAGACGTTCTGTTTCTTTTTTTTTAATCCTGCTACACAAAACTGCAGGAAGGAGCGCTTCCTAAACTTTAAGTCAGTGTTCGGGAATCTTTTCCGATGTAAAAACATGAAATCGTAGAAAAACTCTTGAGGTAACAAAACATTTCGATGAATGTGTTGACTGTTCTTCCTCGACGATTTATCGGTGCAATGTTGCGGCGCACTTTTCAGTGTGACTCGGACGAACAGGAACTTACAGCAGCAGACTAACAGCATGCTGTAACATTACTAACGTGGAGCAGAAACCAGCTGCACGATCGATGACGGGGTGAGAGTTGATGGAGAAAAGACGACGCAACACTTCAAATACTTAAGGTTTAAGAAAGTCAGCCCAAAAAAAAAGAGAAAAAAAAAATTATGGAGAGTATAATGTCTTTGTTGTGCTGTCATCTCGCTGCACAGTATATCTGAATACAGGACCAACTGTTTGCTTTACGGTTTCTATTAATTTACAAAAATAAAAAAGTATTAGACAAACACCAAGGCACTCTCTTTTAAACTGTTTTAATAAATGCCTTTTTTTCCCAATGCATGGTCGTGTTGACTTTAAAAACAAACTTTTGACTTCATCAGACACTCGAATGGAAAACAGTAGGCCATTCAGTAGGTTTTTTTTTTTTTTTTTTTAACTTGGAACTGAAGTTGTGGCATTTGAACTGCTGCTCCCAGCGGGGAGTTTTTCTTGTTTTTCTAGAGAAGTCTCGAACAGTTTGTCAATGATCATTTCAGTGCTCTGAGATTTAAAAGCCCGAATAAATTTACTCTTCATCCATACGAGGGGTCCCTGGAGTGTAAACACTGGAACTAACATTGGATGTGGATCTGTGTTATGTACTGACCATGTTCGACTAATGTTGTGATTTCTCTTTTTTTTTTTCCTTTCCCGGTTTGACCTTTGCACTCACCTCAAAGATCTCCTCTCGCGACACCTCGATGCGACAGTGTCCTGCCTGAGGCTGCTGCAGGGACAGCTCGTGTCGGAGCAGCTTTAGCTTATGGACTAGGTCTCTCTCGTATCGCGCTGCTACGTCTCCTTCTCCCCCTCCTACTCCTCCTCCACCGCCGCCCACACCTCCACCTCCCACCTCTTCGCCCCCAACATCCATCTGGGGGGCTTGGGAGGAATCCTTTGCTTGGGATTGCTGGCTAAAAGGAGGGAAGAGAGAAGAGAGTGAGGGGAAGAAAAAGAGCAGGCAGGATTAGCCACAGCAGTTAAAAGTACTCTGAAGCCACATTTTTGTAAATCGCACAATTGTGCATCATTAACAGCGCCGACTGTTAGTAGGTCATGTTAGAAGCAGAATGAGTCCAGTGAGAGATTAGATTAACGACAGATTAGTCTTGAAACCACTTATTTTGGATGTAGCAGCGATGTCTGCGCTCAGGTGTAGGTGGATTTCTTTTTTTTTTTTTTGTTAGTGGAGGGTTCAGGAGATGGTTCCAAAAGGTCGAGAGCGTGGGAAAGTTGTACCTGATGATAGTGTGTAGACGCGGGTCTGTGAACTGAGTGGTCCGGTTGTTGTGATCCACAAAGTAGATCCGGCCAGACACGGTGCTTCGGACCTCCCAGCCAACTGGCAGCGGCCCAAGCTCTTCGCAGCTCACGCTGGCCAGATCCCTGCTCGGGTGATACGTAACCACAGTGAGACTCCAACACAGGCTGAGGCTGTCAAAGCTTTCAGACACTTCTCAATCCAATGGGTTTTAAAAGACACAATCGATTTTATTGAAATGATCAATAACATCCGATAGTACTACTAAAGTTTTAAATAATCTACAGATGTTCAAGTGAAGGAGGCAGAGAGGCAGCTTGGCAAACATTAAATTAAAATATCAATATTTAGGGCGGCAGTAGCTCAGTCTGAAGGGACTTGGGTTGGGAACCCGAGTTGCCAAGTCCCGGGCCCAAACACCAAAACTCGCTGTAAGCAGCCCCCTCACTCTGAGACCTCTCCATTAAAGGGGACATATGATACCTCTTTTTAACCAGTCCCCCTGTGCTCTTAATGAAACATCTGTGCTGTGCTTTGGTCCAAATATTACACGAGTCAAGCAGCAGAGGAGGTTTGTGACCCAGTAGAAACCAGCTCTCTCAGAACACTTCGTTCTGGTGTGTGTGTCTCTTTAAATGTTATGACCGAGTTATCCTGGTAGACATCGCTCCTCTGTAGAGACAATAAAAATGACGGACCTGCACAAAAGTTTTGCTCTAGGCTGGAGGTGGGGTCCATAGGATTAGATATCAGGGGAGGGGAGGAGATTTTCTTACCAGAATCCAACTTGTGATGTCACAAAATTTGAAACAGAGCATTTTTCTCTGTGTGGTCAGACTTATGCAGACCACAAACAACAAATGACTGGATGGATTTATTTCAAATTTTGTGGGTTGATAGACACTCAGCTTACCCACATACACTGTATGTTTAATTTATGACATTTAATCCTATTTTTTCTATTTTTAATTGTAATTCATCACGTTTGAACTCAATTTTTTTAACCTAAATTTAATGAAACAAGGATGTAATATGCAAAGGACCAAACAAACAGGAACACAAACAGAGTGCAGAACAGAGGGGACCCTGTGTAATGTACTGTCTTTGTGTTAAATTCTCCTTTATGACCCGCTCCTCTGCTGCTGCAATGACCCAGTTTGTCAACAGAGTTTATTCAAGGTTCGTCTCCTTTCTATGTGCTGCTTAGCTTCGACAGAGGTGAAGTGGTTGTGTGTTCATACCGTGGTATCCGGGGGTCGTGCCAGGTGCTGACACCCGTCTGTGTGTGAAGAAAGTAGACCTGGCCCTGTACTGTTGTTCTCTGCTCTGTTTAAAAAAAAAAAAAAGAACAGACGTAATGGGCCTTTTTTCGAAAAGGCAACAAAAGACCAGCTGTTCATATAAGAGCAAGAATCAGAAGATGGTGTAACATATCAGTTCTGTTTGACTTACCGTATCCCTCGGGGAGGTCAGGCGGTTGGTGCCCGTGGGGTCTGTTCTGTGGTGTGTGGCCATGGCCTCGCGAGTCCTGCCCTCTGATTCGCTGCGTTTGAAGACGGTTCTCCTGACTGGGCGAGTCAAGACGACAGTTCCCGCCCCCCGCTGCACCGGTGGGGTCCGAGTAGGGAAGCGGCTCTTCACTGAAGCATCCCTCGAACACAGGCCTGCATACCCAGTCACACACAAACATGAAATAATTACTCAACTACTAATTTTAGATTTGGAGCTCAGAAATAAGGAAATGATAACACAAGTAATAATGATAGCTACAGAACCAACCACTTGCTTTTAGCTGACAATGGATGATTTGTATTTATTACATCACTCACCCATCGTTTTCCAACAGTCCTCTACAGTCCACTACCGGACCTCCGCTGCCGATGCGGTCTCGTGTTTGTAAGCTCACTGGAAACAGACCGGTAGTAAAGATCAGAGAGGATCAGATCGACTCATGAACAATGCAAACAGAAGAGTTTAAACCGTGTGTCCTGGTGTCAAATCTTACCGACAATCTGCCCCCGGACTGCATCACTGTCCGAGGGGTTCAGTTTACATAAATCGAGACGCTGGTCTGGAAGGAATAAAAAAGCAAACAGTCAGCTTTTGTGTTAGTGTGTTTGTGTGTTCATTTAAAACGACACACATGAAGACACACTTACATCCTGTGTCTTTTAGCCTGCTGATGGCGTTTGAAAGAAGTCTTATGCAGCCCAGGAAGCCCGCCCCCTGTCGTTTATGATCTTCTTGTGGTTCCATATACTGATGGTGATGGAGTCTGTCTTTCCAATGTAACTGGGGAAAAAAAAAAAAAAAAAAGTTCTCACAGGTCTGTTTCAAAACAAAGTCTGGGCACACTCACACGATGAAACCCCAAGCACGTTTCACTTTTGTTTTTCACTTTGAATTTCAATCCTTTTCTTATAACTCCAGCTTTTAGAAAAGTAACAGGGCGGATTCAGTAATGACATGTTTACAGATGTAGGGGGTGCAGGAGACTCACAGGTCGTAGTGCTGATTCCATTTGGGGTCCAGTGTGCTCTTGACTGTGTCTGTAGAGTGGCATTGACCTGATCCGTCCACCACCACCTTGGCAAAAGGATCTGGAAGGCCTGCAGGGAAAACCATTCACACGTTAGCCGTCTGCATCCAGTTCATTAAATCACAAAGAAGCATTCGACAAAAATTTGCTTCAGATCTGCGGAAAGATCTGAATGACCCACTCCCATCATCTCATTATGTACACCCAACATGGAAATGTTCATAAAGATTTGTGCACATATTAAAAGGAGGTACTTACGAAAGAAGTCTTTCTTTGCGAGGTTTTTGGCACATAATACTGTAAAAAGAGAAAACGGTTATGAACAAAAATGCCACACAGAGAAATATGGAAATGTTGGTCGCAGTGTGTAGGCTGCTACAAGAGGCATGCGGTGCAAACACAGAACGTGTGTGAGGAGAAGTACGTCTGAATGCCAGAAGATGGAAACGAGCAGGAGAAGTTATGTGACATGCAGACAGGAGACAGCAGTAAAGTATAGAGGCTGAGGTCAGGATCCTTACGCACGCACCACACACACACACACACACGAGCCGCCCACTAATAGTGGCAGAATGCCTCCGCTGCCACATCATCGTTGTGCCTTCAGAGAGCCGAACTCAGACTGACCAACACTTTGTGAACATGTAAAAGTGTGCTAAAGTATCGGGCCTGTCGTGTGCGTGTTTCTTTTTTGTTGTGTTCTCGTGGCGTCACGTGTCTCTGGAAGCAGATGAGCGAACGCGGCTTCCCCCCAACAGCACGCTCCCTTTTTAAAAAAATGAAGCACAGCCGAGTCCGGCCGGTCACAAGTCGTCATTATAAGTTGCGGTGTGCCGACTGAGCCAAAACAACCTTTGTGTTTTTGTGTTCAAACATCTGAGCGATCACAATGATGACGCCTCCACTGGAGCCCGAACATGGTCAAAGAACAAACAAAAACATGTGGAAGAATGAGCTCTGGGTGTAAACTCTTCTTAAGAGCTGTGACTCCTGTGTTGTTGGGTGAAGATAGTATTCCGATGATAAAGCCTCTTGATCATTGTTTTTATCGCTCGACTGGATGACTGATGTCGGAAGCGATGCCTCAGTGAGGAGCGTGGGACTGAATGCACCGGCACTTATAGTCACTTCTCTCCTTAAAGCTCCACACGGTCACGTTTAGTAGAAGTCCATGGACTCGTACAGTGGTCTGAAACAAGAGGGGGGAAATGTGACAGGAGAAAAAAAAAAAAAAAAAAAAAAAAACCTCTCGTCTCTATTCGCCTGCTCTTCTTTTTAAAGACGAGGCTGACTAATGAGGTGGAAGAAGAGCAAGAGGCGAGGCAGGACGGAGGAGGAGGTGGTGGGGGGGTTTGTCCCCACGATGGGTTGAATTATTAAAGTCTCCGTTTCCTCCTGTGTTAATCTGCCAGGGCTTTAAATAGGGTTTCATGTATTAACGGCACAGGTCCTGTGTCCGGCTTGCACTCTGGTGTAAAGTCTGATCTCACAGAAGCAGCAATCGAGTTCGACTTGGCCACAACTTTTGTCCGTTAGGGTTTTTTTTTAAACGGGCGAGCCTCTTTGTCGACTTGAATAATTCCCATGACGACATCTTGAGCTACGAGAGCTCACGATATTAACAGGGAAAGAGGCGGACATGTCCTGTGGAGGTGAAAACTGTCTGAGGATACGAGGGCAGGGCAGCGGCCATCATGACAGAGTCAGATGTTGAACTAAAATAATAATAAAATAAATAAATAAATAAATAAACCCGCCACTTTCAAATCCTGTCTCAGCGGGTGGAGACGCAGCTGATCACACTCCATCACAGCCCCCCCTCTCATTGATCTGCAGTGATTTGGTCGGGCCCGGACGCCCACTGAGGAAGTTAGTCAGTTAGGTGTTGCTTCAGGATGTGGTTAGCTGGTGTGGTGATGTGCATTCGTCTGGCATTTCTTCGCTGTGATTAAGCCCGTTTAGATTGGCTGCAGGATATCCGTCGCTCTTCCTCATCAAAACCCTGCGGGTCCCTCCTCCTCCTCCTGACTCACACATTCCTCACCGAGACCTCACCGTGTCTACACAGACACAATCAAAGACACACAGAGGGGGGGGGGGGGGGGGGGGTTCTAATTTACCCCTACATCCGCTTTAAAGGATGACTTCCTCTGCCACTGTCATTGCTTTACACCCCTCCAATCTGTTTGGCAGAAATGAGGGACTCTCTCTCTCTTCATTATCTACCGCCTGACCAGCTTCCTCTGTGGCATCGAGTGTGTGACCGAGCCTTTCCCAGCGTCTCAGGAAAGACCTCATCCTGCCAAGGTCGTGCCTGGTGAAGACACAGAGAGATACAGCTCAGCTGCTCCTCAATTTACCCCACTGCACTGTTCTTTTTTGTTGTTGTTCTTTTTTGTCATTTTACTTCCCCTCCTTTAAAAAAAAACTGAGAGCTGGACAGAGCCTGCAGGGGAAAGAATCCTTTTCATGCAATCTTGAGGGGAACAAGCCGAAACAGTTCGGGGGGGGGGGGGGGGGGGGGGGACGACACACTGAGCTGCTTCTGTGCCACGCTAGCAGCTCCTCTGCTACATTTAAAGTCACATCATGTTTCTCGCACAATCAACCGGCTCCCTCGGACTCTCTGAGGAGGTTGGTTGCTACTTAGCTTCTCCTGCATTTTAAGCAGAGAGACAAACTGGACGCTGGTCTGGTGATGACAGCAGCTATAAAACGCTCAGAGGCACATGAGCAACCTGCTCCAGTTGAAAACGTAACGCTCGAGTTTTAGGAGAACAAAACAGGATGTAACAAACTCTCTGCTCACTGCATCAACACATCGACAAGTGTAGACAAGCGACATGAACACTTCCATCCTTCTGGGACGAACCACAACCACCGCTTCCTTATTGTTGAAGTGCTGATGAAATCATTTTGTTCCCAACGTGATGAATTACAACATCCTGATACATGAAGTCGTTCTGCAAGACAGCGGGCTTCTCAGGTAAAGTTGTCCCAATCTAAATACCCACAACTTCCTCTTCTGCCGAAAAAACACAGAATCCCGCGTCAGCAAAAGTGCCGTTCATCAACAACACAGCAAACTGCACTGTGATCGTACATCGAGCTGTGAGGGGTTTAAGAACAGCCCGTCTGTGAGGGGGCTGCGAGCTGAGCTGCACCTCGTGTTCAGTGAGTCGGGGGTTGTTTTTTTACGCGCTTCGTCTTGTTTTAACGTTTTGATTCTGTCCCGGTTTTGTTAAAAAATAATAATTAAAAAAAAAAAAAAAAAGAGTAAAGCAGCTCCAACTGAACGTTTTGTTTCCCTCCAAACACTCGACCAAAGACCTTGAATCCTCGGCGTTGTAAGTGACTTTTTAAAGCCGTTTATAAAGTGTTAAAAGCCCTGATTCATTTCATGCACGGCATCTTAAGTGTTGTTCTGCACTTGTTCTGCACATCCCATTCTTCATTCCTTCTCAAGGTTTTGTTCTTGTCCTTTTACGTTGATGAATAAACTTTGTATACTATGGTCCTGTCTGCATGTGGAACTGATTAATTGAAGTTATAAGAACTGATGGAAGGAATTAAAGCAACTAAGATCCCCATCTTACTGCGATGTAATCTCCCCTCTCAGCTTCCAAAAAAACAGAGAGAGAGAGCCGGCGGGGCACGTGAGCAAATATCTCACCTACTTAATAACAAGGCCCGCACCGGCATCCAAACACACACGCAGGATGACCAACGGATCGGTGTGTCCGCTGCCAAACACACACACACAAAAAAAAAAAGAAAAAAAGGGGACGTATAATAGTTCCAGGGAACTAACAGGGAAGTGGTTTAAAAAAAAAAAAAGGAGCAGACTGGTGTGCGCTTCTTCTTCATGTGCTTCTACGAGCAATATTGTCCGATGAGCTTTTAGTGACAGTGTTTGTGTGCGTTGGCAGACATGCTGCTGGATCAGAAAGTGAGAGGATTAAAAGTGCTTCTGGTGCTTTCTTGGTAACAGGGATTTCCCTTCTTTTCTTTCTCTTTCACTCTGAGCTGCCGTTTGTGTCCGTATACGTCTCCAGGTCACTTCAGTACCTGACGTAGCCTCTTTGTTGGGCTCTTTCACAAGTCACTCATTTAATCTGCCTACCTGGCATCGAAACGCGCGCCGCACGTGTCGCTTCCACGAACAAATCAACGTTATCCGTCTGAATCACTGAGACTTTCATTCATTAGACAGGATTTCCCCCCCCCCCACACACACAATAAAGCTCATTCATTTTCCAAACAAAAACACTCTTTTTCTATTTTCCATGCCCTTTATCCACAATGTGCGTCCACAAGTCTGGGATTCAAACTTTACCAGCAGCATGGAAATGAAGATTGAAGCTAGACCAAGAAATGAGCCATGCCTTATTTATATCATTACAAGACATACTGTGTTCATTCCCAGGGTTTCTTAAATCAAAACTTAGCATATATAAAACAGAATAAGGATAAACTACATTGATCCCCCATGGGGGGAGTTCAGGTGTTACAGCAGCTCAAAAAAACAGTAAAACAGGTAATATAAACAGCATCAATAGCAAAAAACATTAATTCCAGCATTAATATCCACTGAAAAGAGCAACACTATGTCAAATATTAAACAACACTTGGATTCTAACAGGGAATCACAACATGTTTTTTGATGATTTCTTACTAAAAGCGAGTGTTTGGGAAGTGTTCAAAGTGACTTTTCTTCATGATACAAGCTGAGAAATGCTAACTCTCAAAAAGCTCAACAACAGAAAGACACTAAAATGACCTCTTGGCCAGCTAAAGCATGTCCATGTACACCCATTTAGTCTCAACCAGTATGAAACCTTCCTGGTGTGTGTCTGTGTGTGTGTGTGTCCCTGCCACAGACACACACTCCTCTCTGATGTAGGCCAAACAAGGCCTCACACTGACAGACTAAACACAGCACAGGCCAGCCAGGCACCATTGCACTCCCATTGGCTCATCGCACATTCCTCACCCAATTAGAATTCCACTCATACCTGAGGGGGCGGGGCACAGTCAGGGGTAATGACCTTTGTTTGCATCCAGGCTGAAATAATCAGTGAGAGGTTTACTCCCAAATACATAACTTAAACACACACACACACACACACACACAGCTGTCTAAGACATCCAAACACTTTCTCTGTTTCCTCTCATCACAAACACAAGTGTCTGATAAATTCACCAGAGGCTCCAGAGTCTAAATCTTTGATTTACTCTGTTAGAGCACTGACCGAATTATTACACTGCTGATTTTTGTTCACTTACTTTTTTTCCTGCTTGATTAATTTATTCATTATTTTCTTAATTACTTGTAAATTTAATTAGACAAACTGATTAAGATGTGTTGCATATAAAGCTTTGTTTGCCCATAATTGAAAACTCTAAATTAAGCACTTTCTGTTCCAATGTCGTCTCTTTAACACTGATGTGGACACAATCCATTAAGTTTACTCTTAAAAAGGACATATTATGAAAAATCTACTTTTACCAGAGTGTGGGTAACCAGAGTGTCTGACCCACAGAATTTGAAATAAATCTGCCCAGACCTTTGTTTGTGGTCTGCATAAGTCTGACCACACAGAGACAAATGCTCCGTTTCAAATTTACTCAGTTTCTGGCATCACAAGTTGAATTCTGGTACGAAATTCCCCTCCCCTGATATCTCTACCCATGGACTTTTGTGCAGGTCCGCCATTTTTATTGTCTCTACAGAGGGGTGACTGCGGGTCATTGTATTTAAAGAGACACACACCAAAAAGGAGCGTTCTGAGAGAGCTGGTTTGTAAAGGGTCAGAAACTTTGTCTGGTACTTGATTCATGTTATATTTGAACCAAAGCACAGCACAAATGTTTATTTAGAGCACGGTGGACTGTTTGAAACGCTTTGGAGGATAATATCAGTTTAAGTATCAGGAAGTGTGCACAATTAAATGCCAACTTCTGTCAAAACCAGTTATTTACAAAGAAAAAAACTAATCTTCTCTGATGTCATTTTCATAAAGGTGAGTATCCTTTCTTTACACCTCCGTGTCATCAAAGAGAATTGATATTTGCTCTCTTAAAGCACACGGACAGAAGATTTCACCTAGGGATGAGCGATGTGACCTAAAAAAAAAACCCTCAATCATTTTCATACACGGCTAGACGTTAAACTAGATTTCTTTGCATGAGAAACTACAAATGACTAAAAACAAGTCTTGCTTTCATTTCCCCCCCAATAAAACGTAACCAAAGCAAACCATTCAAGGATGAATAAAGTAACCTGCAATTCTTTTTAAGGATTAAAGTGCGAGCGATATAAACTTAAGCAAAAGTAAAAGATGAGGCAGAGAAACTTCAGCCAAATCAATGTGACTGGTTACCTCACACCTGGGCCCACTGAGCCACTCTCTAAGAAGTAAATGTGAGCGGGGGATGTGAACCCAGGACAAGTTAAAAAGAAGATGTTTTCCATTTTCTACAAACTATATTCATTGGTAAAACTGACCCACCAAACAATTTAATAGTTGATAAAAATGTTTTTGCAATTTAGAACACCACTGTTTTTTGCACATGTTAATCTACTCAATGTATGTTTACGTTCAGTGAAACTGAATGTAGACTTACAAATGTCGTAGGTTATTTGGGATTGGGTTATTACTTGGGATCAATAAAGTTCATCCAACTATCTATCCAAGCTTTTTATAAAAAATAAAAAAAACATCTTGTCTGTTTTCTTGCTTGAGTTTCTTTTCTGTATTTTCGTGTAGGCCAATTTTTAGTTGTACCCATGTCCCTTACTGTGTTTAATAGTATTATTATGGGGTTTAGTTTGCATGTGTTGTATTTTTCGAAGCCAGGTTCAGAAATGGGGGGGGGTAGTAGTAGTGTGAAAACAAACAGCATGTGGCAGACGTGTGAAGAGCAGTAACTGAGCATTTTACTTAAAAACAAAAAACATGCCTTAGAAATCAAACATGTCATGCGCTATCACTCTGTTTAGGAGACATCTAGTCTTCCAGCTGGAACATTTAGGTGTGTGTGTGTGTTTGCGTCGCTTTGGATCAGGAGGGAGGACATGGCGTCTGCCCAGCAGCACAGGGAGGTCATTTCCATTTGAATAGACGCCCCTGGGTGCACAGTGGAGCAACATTAGCTACAGTAAGAACCATTGTTCCAGCTGTGAGCGTGTGTGTGTGTGAGAAGAAAGAGACTCCTATATGTGCCTCACAGAAACGAATCTGACTCGTAAAAAAACATCAAAATACTAGAGACGAGTTCGGGGTAAAAAAGAAAAAAAAAAGGTGTTTAAGGTTTTTTTAATTGAACGGGTAAGACATTTATCCTGCCGCAGCTAATCTAGGCTAGCATGTCAAATCTACAGACTTACTGCTTTTTTAAGACAGGCTGTGTTTAGATATTTCCTTTATTTACAAGGTACTGAGCTTGTCGCATTCAAGTCGAGCGATGAGTTTGACTGGTGGTCTGCTGAAAAAAAATGGGTGTAGCTAGCAAGCGATAGCGGTCAACACTGGTAGCACTGGTGTTACTGTTAGCCAAGCGTTAGAGAAGAGTTAACAACAGATAAAAGTTTCTGACTTTGCCAGAGGTAGTGCTTTAAAATGTCACCAAGACTATGGACAAATGTGGTGTGTCGAAACTGTAAAAGCAGAAAAGGAAAGTGGAACGCTTCTCGACAGCTCTGTTGGGTTTAAATTTTGGGTTAGCATCCCAGCTAACGAGCTAGCACTTGTACTGCTGACACAAAAACCGGATGTTTGGGCAAACGGCAGAGCTGAGAGTCTGAACGACATCATGCCGTGTTTAAACATCAAGACATTACAACAGTTATACCAGGTGTAACATAAGAGCTAAGGGTTCAAACATGCCCTGTAAGCAATGTTTTTTGTTACCTGTCAGTCGGATTTTTATGCTGGACCCGTTCCTCCGAGTCCCAGGATTCGACATCACTCCGGGAGAAACGATCACACACAAACTTCCCCTTTTGGGAGTCCCCCCGCTTCCAAAAAAACACCGTTTCACCACTAAATGGGAACACGACGAACTTCAATTTAAAAACATGCGGTTTTATTTTGTTGATTCCTTTTCCCTCACGGTTTAAAACGTGTTATTTCATCGCAAAGTCCTGCGCTCCCTCGAAATCCGACAACACGAGAGAACATTTTCGCTCAAGCACGTACTGACGTCATGTCCTTAACGGGTATAACCTTACGTGCTCGCGTCTTAGAAGCGTGGGCGTGCCCGTGAGAATCAACCAATTACTAGATAGATAGATAGATAGATAGATAGATAGACAACTTTATTATTTATTATACCCTGTATAAACACTGTTAAAAGACAAAACAATAGTGTCTATCTGTCTTAATTCAAGCTCTCCAAACATTGCCTTCCAGAAAATACTAGTATTCATACAAGAAGAGAGATGTACAGAGTTTGTCAGAATGCATGAATGTTAAAGATGTATGCATCTTAATGATTCTTTTCTCCTCCCACATAATCTAAAAAAATGCACAAAATCACATGAACCCACACACACACTTGTGTTGTTCCATTTCTAATCTAAATTCAGAGTTTTACAATGTTTAACTCCTTAACAGTACTTGAGATATCACATTCTTTGATTTGCCTTTATCACCTGAGTTTTCACTTGTTGTCAGTGCATTGTAATCATGTTGAAGATGACACATCTCCTATGCTGTGCTTTTGTCAAGAATGTGCAGAATACTAAAACACAGGTATGCTCCATTTAAGGTTAAGGAAAGTTGGGTGGGTGGTGGATAATAGTTTGAGGGATTTGGCTGTTTAGCAGCATTGGGGTTAGCTGCATGGCCACTTTATTAGCTGGCAGAACAATAGACCCTGTCAGCAGTCTGTTTACAGGACTTAGTAAATCCATATAAGCAGGGAAACGGCTTGCTGAGCTCCACAAACTTGTTTTTTCTCTCAGACAAAACAAACAGAAATTGACAGGAAACACATGTATGTATTGGTTTTGTGTTATTAGAGTTTTCGTAGTGTCTTCTTTATGAACAGCAATACATCTATTCACTCCAACTTGTATTGTGTATGTTTACACACACAAACACATGCATGTGTGTGTGCACACAAATACTCATGTACATCTGTTGGTATGATAATGATTTTTTTAGTGCATGTGTATTATTCTATTATTTTTATGTGTCTGGATCCCTCTGCATTAACTTAGTGTGTCAACATAGATAAATCAAAGTGGCCGTTTTAGTTAAGCCTCTACTAACATAAACGCCCAGTTCAAACTTATAAAGAAGACTTTGTCATGCTCTCCTCTGGATTTTTTATGGTGAGCATGTGCATTATTTGATTGTATTTGTCTTTTACAGCTCTGTCAGATCCTCACATTACATCACCTGGAACCTGATGATGTTTATCTTTAAGTCTTTTTAATATTATTTTCAATGTCTGTTTAAGGGTTTGGGTAGAAGAACCGTTAATTTGTGTGGGATCACAGATGAATTACAGATTATCCGATGATACCTGGGCTGAAAATGATGTTTAAATCGATTGAAACAACTAGTTGGCCAAATGAATATATAGAAAAGAAAAGTAGCCTACATAGGATTGAAAAATAATAAAATGTTAACACTTTAAAATAACAAACAACAATAACAAAAATCCCAAGTTCAAATATCTTAAGCAAATTTGTATTTCCTCCTGAATAGGTAAAAGTAGGCAAACTTTCCTAAATTAAAGTTTTAATTCAAGCTCAGTTGTTTGAAAAGCTAGGATATTTGTCAGAATGGAATTGAATAACTGTAACACAATTCAGATAAACATATTTAAAGCACAACTTTGTTTTCACCTGTCAATGTTTTATAAAAAAATGTGAAGAGCCCCATGTTGAAGTAATGTATTTTATATCCAGTGCCACATACTGCTTGGCATATGGTACGGCATTATTCCCATTTTATCATAAAATACTCAGCTTTTCAGAAGCCTTGCTTGAGTGTTTCATGCAATACTCTGATTTTCAGTCAGTAAAAAGGATGACATACCTTCTTGATTTCTATGCGAAATCATGAACATTCATGGCCAGTTGATGGTGCTGTTGCTTTTTATTCACGATGCTCGCTCGTCTGTCCTCTGTGTGTTCTGTCATTCTGTAAAGCCTTCAGGTGAGCATGTGTAGGCTGACTGTAGTCATATCAAACATTGTACTGTGGCTATAAAAAGTCCACCTCGTCTAAGGTCCAAACATTTATTGGTCCCTACAACCTTGGCACATCTGTTCTGAACAATCTCCTCAGTATGCCTTGTCTAACGTCTTGGAAATCTTTTCATTTATTTCCTGTACTTTCTCTCTATCCCTTCATATAGGGGCTCACAAAGTCACCCTGTATAATAGAAATTCACTATTGGGCTAGAACAGCCTAACAGACTGTCCCAGAGGTCGAGGACAGCAACAAGTTTTGACCAAAGGTATTGGAAGAGACATGAGATGATTTACAACTAAAGTGAAGTGTACACAATGCACTTGTCCATTGTGCAATTTCCAAACTCAAAATGCAAGCTTACAACCAGGCCGTGTGTTTGGATGTTATTGTCGCTCTGGCAAAGGCTATCAACCTCTGCATGTTTAAGTTGACGGTAGTTTGCATCAACTTAAACACACTGGACACCTGAATGCAGCATCTGTACTTCCAGTGAGAGCCTGCTATGAGTAGGTTTGAGATCTTTGAAGTGAGATTTGTATTAAATTAATCTGCCAATGCTGTATTTCAACCTCGGTGCACTTCCCCCAAGTGGTAGAATAAATACCTAAAGAGAGATTTAGGGTAATATACAAATGAAAACAAAAAGCAACCCGAGGTACACAAATCTGCAACTATTGATTTTATCTAAAGAAAAATGCCACAGTGTAAACCTTTGTGAGCCTTCTGTGGTTCTGAGGCAGCCATCTGTCACAACTGTGAACCACAAAAATAAGACATTCTCAAACAGTTTACCTGATAAAGAGTGAGACACTTATCCCTGTAAAAATCCTTGGGCAGAATGCCTAAAAAGCGTATTAGTGCTATTTCTTCAGTTTGAATGCCACTTAATTGAAAAGTGTTTTCGTTAAGTTCAACCTCTCCACTTGTACTCGCTTTGATGCTGAATTAGTTGTGTAAAAAAAAAAAAAAATTTTAGCCATGAATATTAAAATGTGTGAGGGTGTGAGAAGAAAATAAAAAGGCATCTATCTCAAACATCAACATGGAATTTATTTTCATTTGTTTCAGATGAACCTTTCACATTTTGTACAAAATCATTAGAAAATGCCTGACACTCCAAACTCCCATGGCTAATCGTTGCGGTGCAGCTTCAGACGCCACAGGATTAATGGGGAACCATGCAGCATCCTGGACCAGTTGATGACGCTCAGCCTGAGCTCCAGGGTCAATGACACACACATCGTCGCAGAGAGTGTACAAGCCACGGTCCTAACCTGATAACATGGTACAGCGATATCTTTCCACATCTGATAATGTACAGAGTAAATCATCACCACCCAAACATCTTCGATGTATGTACAAAGTACCATGGCAAAACCACCATGCATGTTTTCATGACACATCATTGGTTATGATTGGTTATGTAGATTTTAAAAGATCATTAATATCAGTGTTTGAAATCATCCAATGACTGCAGGCCTGAGGAGGAGGAGGCGGTTCCACTGAGCCTGATTTTGGAAGAGGTCAGAGGAGGGAGGGGAGAACGTGAAGGCTAATTATGCAGTGTTTGCTAATGTACATGCCCAGCGCGCGCGCACACACACAAATGAGGTCTCAGCCAGAGCGCACACTTTAACACACACACTTTAATCCGCAAACACATCTGCCTCATGCCAAAAGGCTTCATATTATTCTATTGAGGGGTCCGGAAGAGCCAGATGACTCAAACCACAGACTGTGTGAATGTGTGTAAGAAAAGAAATGGGTCAAGAAAGATACTAAACACACCCTCGGTTAAGATCCAACAACTGAAAACACTTTTTTATTGAGCCAATGAAAAGAGATCCCCCCCCCCTCAAACAGAAGAAACCCTGACACTGGGGCATTGAGGCACTTACACATCACTTTCATCTAACACAGTGCTTGCGTCAAGAGTGTGTGTGTGTCTCAAGTGGAGACGGCTACATTTTTTTTTTGATCAAATGTCCAACACACACACTCACGGATACTTGAATTCACATTGGAGCATGTTTTTTTTAGCGGTTGGCACATGTACATGCAAAGCGTCAGCTCAGCCTACGAGGCGAAACTGAGGGATAAGTAAGCACAGGAAGGATGGGGGGGGGGTCGAAATGTATGTGAACGGACAAACGCACAGACGGACTCACAGACAGGCTCGTGGACACTTTGAGCGTTTAAAAACACTCCCAGTTTTTGATCCTGCCCCCCTCCCCGCCCCCTCTGTGTCACATAGCAGCACCAGAGGAGCCCTCTGATCGGTGGGTACACCCGTCCGTTAAATCAGTCAGTCAGTCAGTTTCCAGGATGAGCGGTGGTTGCTCGTTCTCCTCCTCTAAGCGCAAGTCGTTGAGGTCATCTTCTAGCCCGGCCCCTCCCACGGCACCTTGCTCATCGCAGTAACCTAGGTAACGAGAGGTCAAAGATCATAGGCCGAAACAAAGGAATAGTTAACAGGACATTTTCTGTTACAAAGTCAGAAGTTTTCTCTCCAACTTCATGGTTGGTGATGAACAGATATCCACCCTCAAAGTATCAGTTTATTTATCATTAAATTTATAAAGTTAATTTGATATATAAATCAGCTAATAAACTTCATGTGAATGTGTCTGAGGCATACCTTTAGTTACAGCAGCACTGTAGGTTTGGGCCACAAGTGGGCGCTCATGTGTCCCCTGTTCAAGGATCTCATTGTGTGGCTCAGTGCTGCCATCTAACCTGAAGTTAAAGACAGCAGAGATTGAAGTCTCACTCTCAACGCTCAGGGTTTGGATTGCGTTCTAAAAGTCCGACTAAAGTCTTCGGAGACGTGCACATCATTTGTGGATTTCCTCTGTTGAGGTGTTCGTTACCTGTGCTGCTTCATGAGCGTGCATTCCCCTCCCTCCTGTGGATCCAGGTTGTAAAGATACAGATAACCGTCAGCTGCTGCCACCAACAACCTGGGAATCTTCTGAATCCTAAAATAGAAAAAGACAACAACAACATTGCTCTCATGATTCTTTGAACACTGATTTAGGCTTCCATATTTTGTTTGATGTTATAACATAAAATCCCCCTTTGTTTCATGTTGTGCTGCAAAAGATTTTACACTTTAAACTGTAACAAACAAACAACTTAACTCTATGTATAGATTCTACAGAAAGATGCAGTATACAATGTGCACTAACGGTATATTGGCTTCTATCAGTTGTGTTTTGATGATCTGCATAAAAGTGCAGCTAACAATCAAACATAGATCAAACATTTCTGTGTCAGTGTGTTTGCCACAGTGTGTTTGTGTGTACTCACACAGCTAAGGCGCAGATGTTCTTATGTCCACAGAAAGGCAGACGGACAGTCGCGAAGGCTCGCCCTTGTGTGAACATCTCTGTGACCTGGGAGGGCAGGTAGGTGGTGGACGCCATCAACACCTTGCCCAGGTACCCTCCCCATGTGGTGGGCTCCTCAGCCGGCCTGCATACAGACACAGAACGTTCAGAGGCCTGTGTGTCTCCAAGACAGAGCGGGTAACACGAGCGCTCGGGAGCTTCTTTAAATGTGAACTGAGACGGAAAGGTACGTACACATATTTCTCTTTCTGCGTCTCTAGCTTGAAGATGTGGACTGTCTCTGTGTTGCTGGAGGCCGACAGGTACAGGCCCTCCATACTGAACGCCAATGAGCAGATGGTGACACACCTGAGGTCAAAAACACACATATTTAGTATATACAGATACAGATTTAAGCTACTTTATCTGGGGCTAAGTGATAGAACACCCTGAATTAAAATCACAGTGATCACAAGGACAGTATTTAAACGAACGGATGTTTGTCTTAAAGGGGACATATTATTAAAAATCTACTTCTACAGTGTTTTTTGAACATTCATTTGGGTAACCTGAGTGACTATCGAGCCACAAAATTTAAAATAAATCCATCCAGTCCTTTGTTTGTGGTCTGAATAAGTCTTACGATGCAGAGAAAAATGCGTTGTTTCAAATTTACTCAACTTGTGACATCACAAGTTGGATTCTGGTAAGAAAAAAAAAAAAAAATCCCCTCCCCTCTCTTGTTTTCTTCACCCATAGACTCCACCTCCAACCAAACGTTTGTGCAGGTCCCTCACTTTTAGTCTCACTTGAGATGAGTGATGTCTACTGGGAAAACTCAGGGGGAATCATTGCACTTAAAGAGACACACACACCAAAACAGAGCATTCTGAGAGAGCTGTTTTCTACAGGGTCACAAAACTCCTCTGCTGCTTGACTCATGTTATATTTGGACCAAAACACATCATAGATGTTTCATTTAGAGCACAGAGGGACTGTATGAAAAGGTGGAAAAGGGGTATAATATGTCCCCTTTAAAGAAATCAAAAGATAGTACAGTACATGAACCGCCAAAGAATCTACCTCTTGACTCCTCTTCTAAACTCAAAGAGCTTCTGTCCTTCTGGAATCGAGAAGACACGAATGACCGTGCCCTGAGAGGAAGAGAGAGGACAACACTTACTCAAGCAGTATCAAATCAACAAAAGCCCACGCAAAAATAATCCGCAGAGATGAAATGGCCGATGGACTGCAAAGAAAGTGTTTACCTTCTCTGAGGCCGTGGCCAGTTTGGTTCCACTAGCATCAAAAGCCAGTGCTGCTAATGGGCTGTCGTGGGCTGGAATCATGTTCGCTGCTCGCTGGGAAACAAATACAGACACGAGTTCAGAGAGAGCTTCAACCAAAGAAAGGAAGAAGTGACTGTCAGGATGAGCAGTCACACGGAAGGATTTAGCTTCCATGTACAAGTTACACAACAATTTAATAAAGGCACATAAACAGAGACAGCAAGAAAAAAAGTGAGGAGAGTTAGGAGGAGCAGCAGAGCTGCTGTGAACGATGGAATATAAAAGGGCTGGCTTCAATTACCAGATTAACTGTGTCAAACACTTGAACCTCTCCTATTGTAGTGCTGCCGGGGTAGGCCAGGTAACAGTTGTCGTTGCTGATGGAAAGGGCGCACAATCCTGATCACAGACACAAAACAAAGGAAGTGAAAGAAAAGAATGAAGTTTAATCACATTCCTCCATTTGTGTGAGGATAAAAGGAACTGCAAAAATGCCTGGTAAATAGAACAACTGTGAAAAATCTACTGCACCAGCGCTGACCGAGTGAGTGAGTGAGTGGGTGTTTGTTCTGTGGATGTACTCAATCTACAAATATCGCTGCCGTTGTTCGGATCCCTGAGACAGTTTTCCAGCCTCGAGGAAAAATCAGATCGCTGATTTTCAGCTTTGCGAGTGTGCATCGTGTACAGTGTAATAAAAACATCTCTAGCCTTTATCTAAAGGGATTCTAAGTGTTGCTCGACCTGAACCTTACATGCCTGGAGATCCGACTCACCTGAAGGGTTGGGGGGAGTTTCTCGGATAGTATGCAGCACTTTCATGTCTCGGATGTTGTGAATGTAAAGCGACTCCTCCAGACACACGATCAGCCTCTGACGAAACATCACACACATCACATTGAAGGGAAAACACTGACTATGTCTTCAGCTTTTGTGGAGGACAACTTAAATTGGCAGGGATTTTTAAATTGAAAATCTTTTTTTTTTTTTTATCCACATCACTGAATACGAAGTGATTCAGAAAAAAACAACAACCCATCAGCTCTGTTGGTCTGAAGCTTCACCACCCCCCTGCAGCGTTCTTTGATTACACGGTTTTTATATTCAAGGACTTCGACTCTCTGAAACCTTCTGGTCAGTGGGTGAAACAGATTAAAGTGGTGGTTCTCAACTCATCTAGCCTCAGGATGCACCGCAGACTCCTCCGAGAGACATCGAGACCCGACTTTCTTTACCATTTTTTTTTTAACCAATCAGATTTACTCAATGCAGCAGACACAAAATGTGTGATGGAGGCAAGAAAACTGAACAAATCCAAAACGTTTAAAAAGCACTTTTTAACACAATTTTTTCAACATAATTTCTTTCAAATAAAACAAGATCAACATTAACTACATCTGATTCAAATAACAAAATGATGGGTCGGGTACATCTGTAACTCTAACTGATGTATTTGCACACCACGGCGAGATAACAGTATGTACAGTATGTGAGGAGAAAATGTGCAAACGCGTCTTTGGCTGCACCGTTCAGCTACCTGTCTGTTGAGTTTGACAGCCAGTATGGTGTTGGAATAGGAGTAGTTGCAGATCTCGGTTCCTTTCTTGAAGTGACAGACTTTGAGCTTCCTGGGGGCCTTGAGGCTGACGATGGCAACCAGGCTGCTGGAGAACAGACGCTCCACGATGCACACATCCTCTGTGTCCGCTGCAGGAACGCACAAACACAAGTCGTCATCACCCACAGCATTTCCTCAGCGGGATGCTTCATCTTACATTCGTTTTCCTCACTGTCACCCTTGTGGTAACAATTTCCACTTGCTAAGAGGTGCAACAGAAAAAGGAAACCTTAAATAAACAATGCTTGTCCATTAGTATGTTTAGCTAAAGAGCCAAAGAGTGCAGCCATATTGTGTGTGTGTGCAATTTAGTGTTTCTCATATATAGAAAACTTTAACTTATTTATGTGTAATTACATATACATAGCCTGTAGAATCATCTGAAGCTCTGTTTAACTCACGTCAGTGTTCAACGACCTGCTTTGCATGGGCTATTCAAAATCAAACAGGCCTATCCAAAGGTAGGAGTAAGCGAGCTTAGCATACCTGGCTGAGACATTAACTTCAGTGAATACGATAGTAAAGATGAAATGTATTGTTGGAGCATTAGCATGTGGGGAAAAAGTGCTGACAAACTTAATATAAATATTTAAAGCGACAGTGCAGCACTAATGGCGCAGTGAGTCCTGTCTACAATAGAAATATGACAGGAAATATATAACAGAGAAGTGATACTGTTCATGAGGAGCAAATCGCTTTAAAGTCTATTTCAAACACAAAAAGGTCTCCTTTTTTTTTTTTTTTTTTTTTACTTAGGGTGATACTTACTACATTCATATATCTGCTCCAATTTGTCCACAGAAGACAGTGAGAAAAACTTGTATCCTGATTTGGTGCCAACAGCCAAAGACCTAAAGAGACAAGAACAGCATAACACAATGATTGTATCAGCAAGATATAACACACACACACACTCACACACTAAGAACTCACTTGTACAGACAATCCTTCATTTAATCAAATCCCCCTTCACTCATATTTACTTTTTTGTGAGTTTTTTTTCTGTTTACATTTTCCTTTGCATTTGTGAACCACCATGTAAGTAATTGTTTTAAAAGTGCTATATAAATAAAGACTCACTTACTCTCACACTCACACACACACACACACACACACACACATACACATACACACACAGTCACGTTATCTCTCACAGGGGCGTTTTAAACAGGACACCACAGGCTCACTGGTCTGAATGTGCTGTTTTAGACTGTGACAGATATTTTGCTGTAGGGGGTCTGAACACTCCTTGAACTATAAGAGTATTTTAGTGACAAAAAGAAATACAGTGTGACCCAGTTTCAGACTTTTTACATCATATTCACCTCCTCTAACGTTGGTCCAATAAATACATAAACACAAAACCACTTCAAAACCAGTCATGTCAGTTTACTGAACACAACAAGTGTTGCTTTACCATCCACTTAGTGTCAAGCTTACATGACACTAAATCTATAAATGTACATATTGCTTAAGTTAGCCACAGCATCATGTTAGCTGGAACTAGCTATGCTAATAATAACGGGTGAAATAAAACCCTCGGGACTTTCAGTTTTAACTAACAGTTAGATGACATTTGGGCTTTCTGGTAGACATTTCCTGAAGTCAGAATCAACATGCAGATCGTTTCATATCGAGTCCTGTCACCCAGCGAAGCGGCACAGAGAAGCCTGAGCTAACGTCAGCTAGCCTGACAACACAGGCCAGACTTACGTGTTGTCCTGGTTAAAGTTGGCGAAGAGGAGCTGGCTTCCGCCGGCGTCCCCGCTTAGACTGGCCAGGTTCATGGGCTCGGCACCATCGACCTTTATTAATCCCACGGGAATAGCAGCAGTCGGGCTGGGATTGCTATTACAGGTGTGGAGTGGGGCAGACGTGCTGAGCTTCACGGAGCCATCTCTTCTTTTCTGGCCTGTAGTGATTGTTGTTGTTTTTCATAGGGGGCTGCTGCTGCTGCTGCTTCCCCTTACTGCGCATGCTCCGAAGACGCAGCGCGTGGTGCGTTTAAAGACCCAGCAAAGTTTTTAGTAGGCGTCAAGAAAAACCTTAAAACTACCTTTAACGACTGTTAGTTGATATGTTTGTATGATATTTTGGCTTGCAACATAGATTAACCACTATGCATTGAACGCTCCCTCTACAGACACTAAACTACACTAAAAGTAGTCCTGGTTTGATGTAACAGCGCCCTCCACCGTCAATATACACAAACAACATGCAAGATAAACGTGCAAATTTTTATTTTTTTTATCCTCACTCTTACTCAATTACATTTATTTCACTGTCTCATTCATATAGCAAAAAAATAAACTTTTTAAAGCTAATTTTCAGTTGTTGAGAACAGCACCATTGTTCAAATAGGCTCATGTCTTGTCAAAACGGAACTGAAAGTTTTAAGTTTCTATTTTACAATCTCATTTTAGGACAACTGTGAAAACAAAACATAGCCATTTCCTGATATTATTGCCAAAAAGTTTTATAATGATACACTCTTTGTTTTTTTTTGAAGAAAAACACGGTGTAGGCCTATATGCTTTAATACATTTTAATGTTTTTTGTTATGATAATAATCATAATAATTAACCCATAAGACCAACCAACAGATATCAAAAGACGTGTACTTTCTGTAATATTAATCGTGGTGTATACTGCAATGTTAAAAGAAATATAAATACTTATATACATGTATGTACTTTTAAACATCTGTGCCCCCACAAATCAGAAATAATTTTAAAAAAAAATCTGTATCTCTATCTAAAAAGACTTGTTATATTTAAATTGCGTTTTGGAAACACATTTGCCAAAAGCTAACAAAGGGAAATGAAAATCATAATTTAGATTCATTTTAATTTTCTGGAGTTTGTTTCTTTGTCACAACATCACTATTGTGAACCCATAGTGAATGTTTTCTACTTGCATGAAATGAGAATAAAAACATAATACAAAAGTGAATCTTGTGGTTGTAGAAGGGACGGCTGATGCATGAGATGAGAAGAGAACAGTCAGTGAGCTGATGTGTTCCCTGTGTAATTAACATGTGAGTCATAGTTTCTGTCTATTATGGTTTCATTCCTGTTCGGGTGTGAGTCTGAACATGTCAGGTTGTAATGGATATCATCCACTTAACATCTTCAGCCCAGCAGCACTGTTAAATGACTGACTGAAAACTGACTATGGATGTTCATCCTGTGAGAAGAAGTTACATAATAAAATAGAGAATACAGAGAAAGGATATCGGCTTAATGGCTCAAGCACTACAGAAAAAACGAAAGGAAGAATAAAATGAAACACAGATTAGAACAAGAGCTAAACTGCACTGAGAATAAAAAGGTCCACCATGGTAAGTCTTATCAATCCTGCTGTTGTCTTCATGATAGTGATGAATCAAGGAACACATAATAACTAATTAAAACAAACACAATATTTGTTATACAATTACTATACTGTCTCTTTTTAATACACATCCAGGATCTCTAAACAAGCCTGCAAAGTGTCTGGTTAAGATGACAGCCAAAAGATTGAAAACAGGTAGATCTGAAATAACAGAAAAAAAATATTAAAAAGCAACTTCAGAAAACAAAATGACCAAAAAGTAGACACACAGACAAGAATACTGTAAATGATTGTAAAAGCCAAAAATGACTAAAATAACTGTCAAGGAAATTATCAAGAGTTAACTCCACACAATTAGACTCCTGAGACTCAGATGGCTCACGTTGATGAAAGTTTATACATCAGATGAATACTGCAGGAGACATGATTTAACATCACACTTGTGGTTCAGTGTCATGCTCAAACATAACTGCCAGACACTTCCAAAGACTCCATATATTCAAAAGACTTTACCATTATCAGGATCATGCCACATTGACCCACCTAGACTAATCTATGACGTCAAGAACCCTGGAGCGAACAACAACTCTCCCAGACATCCTTGCAGATATCCGGGAAGAGCCGACGACTCTCTCCGCTGTCCTTGGTGTCTAGATAAAGCTGAGCTCTGACTGATATCAGCAACAGTGAATTAACATTACACATTAACTGAGGAATTACAGAAATTCCATGACAATAACTAAAAATGTTGGCAAAAAGATGCAAAAAAAAAACTACAGAGACCAAAAACAACTACAGAGGTACACACATGAACTCACACAAAACACAACAAAGAAGTGAAATCTAACCACACAGAAAAAAACACGCACAAGACAACAACGTGGACGGAAAGTAAACAATGACAAATAAAATCGACAATAGAGAGGCAGAGCTGAAAAATGACCAACAGGTTGTGTTTGCCTGAATGAAAAGGAACACAATTACCTACAGAGATACATATAATACACAAATCGCTGTATGAGACACACACAGAGAGACCAAAATAACGACAAAGATACACAAACCTCTAAGAATAGACTTTAACAACCTCAAAGATATGCAAATTTCTACATAGAGACACATAGCGACTAGAACAAACAGACAAAGATGAACTATTTACACAACCAACTTATGAAATCTGAAAACATTTCTACAGGGTCACCCTTCAATAATCCAACTCTAAATCTTTTGTTTAACTTAAAACATCTAAATATCATTCTTTGTCCCTGTGCGTTTGTGTTTCTGTGTCCTTTCCTCTGCAGTTCACTGTTTTTCGAAGGGCCGAGTGACTGCCTCTCTTCCAGAGCTCTGTCAGCACAGGCAGAGGTCCAACACACTGTGTGCTGCTGGCCTTTAGATTTACACAAGACAGAGCCTCCAAATAAACATGACAGGCAGACAGAGGCCAGGTTTGGGGAAGGGAGAGCTGCATGCATCCCTTGTTTTGTTTGAGGAAAAGTTCATGTTTATGTTGATAATGATGATGGTTAAATGGTATGGTGGTCAGCCATGGACATGTTACATCACTTACTAACTATCTGGAAAGGAGCATGAGAGGATTAAAAAAAAAAAAAAGTCTTATTTGGAAGTACAAAAATTTACATTTTAAATACAAATTTTTTTTAGTTGACGACAACAACAAAGAAAACAATAGTGTCATAATGTGAAATCAACGAAATGACCTATGTTTGTGATAGAACTTCATCATTATTTGACTGAAAATCACATTTTGTAATTCATTAAGGCCCCCCAGCTATGCATGCACACTATGATGTTATCACCTTTTTCGTATTGTGTAACTGTCCTGGAGGCAGGCCACTCAGTCATCAGAGATGCCTATGTTGTCATTACACAAACAAACCCTAAAAACACTGAATCAAAAGCCTATTGCAAAACTCAACAAAGGAATAATTTTTAGAGCTTCATCAGTTTCAGAAATGTTTCATTTATTAAGCTATTTTTAAGCGTTTGAATATACTATACATAAAAATACTCCATTGAAGGAATCACGAGTTGTGATTGTCAACCTTTCTCAAAATGTTCAAAATCACAATAATATTTTACCGTGACTCAATATCGTGATAAAATCGTATCGCGGGGCTTCTGGTGATTCCCACCTTTATTAACAATGCCTACATGCTTGCTGACAAATAAACTGAAAATAAATCAATGGAAGATATAACATAAATTCAAATTTAAACAAAAAATGTTTGAATGTTTTTTAAATAATACTTATCAATATTTACTTTACATTTTATACTTTTAGTTGGATGGCAGATGGCCACTGTTATTCACCAGCACACGTGACACTCTGACCACTGTCATTAATATTTTGGACTCTTATCTCCAAACACAGCCTGGGTAAATGTGTAACACACATTTGTTACAAGTGTGTTTGTGTGTGTGTGTGTGTGTGTGTGTGTGTGTGTGTGTGTGTGTGTGTGTTTGTTTGATGTATTTGTCCTGTCTCACACAGCTGCTGCACAGAGCCACACAGGGCCACTGCTGCTGATGTTTTTGTTGGAGAATATTTAATTTTCCATTCAGTCTGAGCGATGTGTGTGTGTGTGTGTGTGTGTGTGTGTGTGTGTCTGTGTTTGTGTCTGTGTTTGTGTCTGTGTTTGTTGGGAACAGAATTAGGCCTGCAAAATAACAATGTAAAAGAGAATGACTTCGGCCAAAGGGTACAAACTCACTTCAGAGATTCAGAGATAACAGTAACGAACAGAATCGTCTTCTTCAACATTAATTCATGGCACACTGTATGTGGATTGTATATGCAGCTCAACATATCCAGTTGGAGAAGATATCTGTCCGACAATAGGTCTGAAGGTTTTCCATTGCATCCATTTTCCACAAAAGAAAACAAAACAAAAAAAACAACAACAAAAAACAGAGCTTTATAAATCATTTAAGAACTCCTAAACATCTGGAAAGTAAAACCCCAAACGGCTTTACTGAATTGCTTCCCATGCAAGCCAAGAGCTGGTTTAATCTTTAACAATATGTTCCATTTTACAAACGTATCATACAAAGTCTTAATCTGAAAACAAACTGGATGGTCACACACACTACTGTGGGAGACATTTAGAATACAAGTAGCTTTAAAGTGTATTTAAGGACCCTGACTTGAGCGATTTTACAGCAAGCACCGATAAAAATGCACAAACATAATCTTTCAACAGTCAACTAAATAACACAAAATAACAATAATAGTACAATGCCCTGCTAAGCATAGCATGCAGTTCTAATGTGAAAACCAGTTTGCCAATGAAATTCAGAAAAAAGAGAAAATGAATAGGAAATGAAGATGTGGTAGAGGAGAGGAGGAATAACTATTGGGACACTGGCAGACATAATGGTGATGAACGCTGGTTGGAGGGGCACCCAATACATTTTTGCGTAGGGCCCCTAAAAGACTCAAGGATCGCCACCGGACATTTAAAAAAAAATAAAAATAAAAATAAATGTCTAATGGCGATTCTGGATTTGTGACATGGGCTGCGTCACAAAGTCGGAACACCTAAAGATACAGAAAACAGTGATGTGGCACTCAAAAATAAAGCTTAAAAAGACATCATACGGAATACGCCTATAAACTATGTATTTTTATTTCTTTAAATGCCTTTAAGAGACCACCTCCTCCTCTTTTAACTGTTTTTTTTAAAAAATAACTTCAATGGCTTTTAACTGTTTTTTTTAATCATTTAAAAAGCTGTCTGTATGTTGTCAGTGTAACTTCTGCAGCACTTCCTTGAAAAAGAGGGTTTTTAACATCATTGGGACTTT
This sequence comes from Symphodus melops, assembly GCF_947650265.1. Classification (NCBI taxonomy): domain Eukaryota; kingdom Metazoa; phylum Chordata; class Actinopteri; order Labriformes; family Labridae; genus Symphodus; species Symphodus melops. The sequence continues at coordinate 5,072,058 of NC_136707.1, forward strand.
CCTGGATAAATAAAGTTCAAATAAAAATAAATAAAATGTATACATTTGAGAATGATTCTGCCCTATAAATGTTGTTTTTAGGGCCTATTCCTTTTAAACCATAATTGGCATTATAAAAAGGCTTTAATAGGCCTACATGTCGCTTATTATCATTATTATTTACTTTTTGTTTTACATTATGTTCTCCGATGGTATAAAACTGCAGTGTTTTTTTTAAGGTTTTGAATGCTTCAGTGAGGTTGAGTTATGACCTTGGTGTCTGGTTTTTTTTTTTTTTTTCTCACTACATTTAAACGCCACACCTGTTTTGCCAGTTATAAGAGTAAACTAAGGCAGGAGAAAGTGTAGCCGTGTTGTGTAGTGGAGGGCTGGCTGTTTGCTGTTGTGTTATCAGGCAGGATAAAGTGAAAGGAAGGGGAGGAGGGAAGGAGAGGAGAAGAGAGGAGAGGAGGGGTTACAAACCCAGTCCCGCGGAACATCCTGCAAACACATCTGACTGAGGCTGGGAACTAAGCTCTGTGCATTTCCCCCCTCACTACTAACAGCAGCGCGCGCACACCGCAACTCGCGTGCCTTTACCAGGATGTCTCGCTTTTCGACTTAAGAAAAAGTCCCGACACTTTAGATAAACTAGTCCATTTGTTTGTGCAGTTCACCCTGTGGGTTGCTTCCCCCTGTCGGACTTATGTGTTCATGTTTTGGACACGCGGCGGTGGGACATCCGGAATGGAGAATCCGTAGGAGACACTGCTGTTGGTAAATAGAGCGCGAGCGCACCGTCGCATGCGCGCTCGCTGGCTTGCACACGAAGTCTACACGCACAAGATGGACTTTAAAAAGACAAAATTCGGAAGGTAATCTTTGTTTCGTTTTTTTTTCCGGGGGTTCATCTCACAGTAAAGTTTTCCATCTATTATATGGCACACAGTTCACAAATCCTGTTCATCCATGCGCACTGACAAGCTGGCACAGGACAATCACAGGGATGTTATAGATTAGTTTGTGTGTGTGGGCGCATGTGGGTGTGTGTGGGCGCGTGTGTACGTGTGATAGAGAGAGAGAGACGGAGAGAGGGAGAGAGAGAGAGAGAAATGCACTGACCCAGGACACTATTTGTCTTATCAAAGTATAAAGGTATTTGAATAGGGGAGAGTGGGTAAGTTGTCCAACTCTGAAAGGCCTTTTATAAAAATCTGAGATCATATCAGGATTTTGTAATTCTCGCATAGAATTAGAAGAAAGCTAATTGTTTTCACATCACATATGCACAAAAATTCCTGAAAACTTCCTGGATTTTTTTTTTAACTTTATCCAGCGTGTTTATGTGAGAGAATATTGAGGCTGGAAATATTAAGGCAAATCATAAAGAAGTGAGAGGGGGTGATGACAAGTGAGCAACTGATGGGAGTGATAAAGCAGATTCATTCTGTTTTCTGCATAGACAAATTGTTTTTTTCATTCTCTAACTTTTGCTGATATTGTTGGTAAATCAATAAACAGCATTGATGCAAAGGTGAAAACTTGTCATCCATCGAAGGACTCTTTTGCTTCATCCGCCTTTTTTTCCTGTCTCCTGAGACCTGCACCTTATATCTCATCTGACAGGGATCATTTCCACAGTGTATGTAATAAAACTTGATGAATATGATCAACTGTATCATTTTTGTATTTTGACATGTAAACCAAAGTTCTTTTGCCAAAACTGGAAACAGACAGAAATGGCACACAGGTCACTTTGGTTTTTCAGCAATCATACCATGTAAAAATCTGTCTGTCTTTGCTATAGCTTCTGATGTTTGTTGTAGCCACGACCATTCATCTTAAATTAACTAGGAAAAGCACTTTATGATCATTTTTAATATCAGAATCACTGTGATTCAAATGACTGAATTATAGAATCAGTCATTTGTTGCACCAAGTTCTTTCTCTTTTTGAACTTTTTTTGTACAGGTTCCTTGTTAGTTGTAGTTCAGTATGAATTAGTTTTTTAAACGATTGTTGCTGCTTGTCACCGTGATTCGTCAGCCTGTTGGCCTGTATTTTCCTGTATGCCTGCCTGTGTATTGTGTGTGTGTGTGTGTGTGTGTGTGTGTGTGTGTGTGTGTGTGTGTGTGTGTGTGTGTGTGTGTGTGTGTGTGTGTGTGTGTGTGTGTGTAAACGGGAGTTGGTGATAATCGTGAGAACTGGAGTTTGAGTCCCATGAGAAATGAACTTGATCTTTGCTGTACAAGGAATTGCCCTGGAGCTACAGGAAGGATACAAACACCAAACACACACACACACACACACACACACACACACACACACACACACACACACACACACACACACACAAACATTCCTATAGATGATCCATGATCCTCCCACAGGTTGTGATCCTCTTAGATGCAATCGATCCTATTTATGTATGGAATGTGCTGTACGATAATGAGCTTTTATTATACTTAACACTAGCTTAGTCATACACTTAAACTCTCACACAACACACACACACGTAAGTCTCTATAGAACCAAATGACACTAATGTTCAGAAAAAAAAGTGTGTGAAAGGGAAAACCTGAATAAAGGAAAGAGAAAATAGTTAAAAATTAGGAGATGACAAGTAACAACAATGCTCTCTTTTATCAAGGCCTGAGAATTCCTGTGCCTTCCTTTCAGCTCATTACACACACAAACACACTCAGACACACACAAACACACACTGTCATAACTGATTAGAGGACATCAGACTGGTACATTTAGGTCCATTGATAGCTCGACAATACCACAACAGTGCTCAGGAAGATACTGCTCTCTTGTTGTGCAGTTTGCACGGCCATGGTTGATCTGAAGGAGAGAACAAGACAAAAGTCAGGCCTGACCTCTTTTACATCGCCAGCCCATTTTCTTCTTATATTATGTGAAGGGTGGGAGGCTCAGTGATTTTGAAAATGTTAAACTGCTGTGTTCCAGCTGGTTATCTGTCATGAAAAACTGAATGGACATTAAATTCAGTAACGTTACGTTAGCTAATGTTGTCAGACAGTCACTCAAAGGTCAACAGGTAAGCTGTTTGAATCATAAATATTGCCCAATTCCAGATTTTAACTGTTTATGTTTTCATACTAAAAACTACAAACAGCACACAGGCATTACTACAGAATTTAATCTTCTCAGAAAACATACCGTGCACGCTCGATTTTGTTTGTTATTATTTACAAACCAATAAACTCAAAGGAAAATGATGAATATGTGAAATAGATGTGGTTAAGTTACACAATTTTTTTTCTTGTTGATGACAATTGGAAAAAGAAAACATACCGTGCACGCTCAATGTTGAAAATATTTACTTTTGGTTTTGCACCCTCAGCTTCTCAAATAGCAAAAAGCTGCCAAAAGGACTCAACATATATTATAAACCAGTATTTTGTTAAATTATATGCTAGTATTAATCCAATATTAAAACCCAGGGAGTCATCTTTTTCATTTAGCCACTTTCTCTTTTAATGAGTCAGCAACTAACATTATCTATGGCTCATTCATGAGACTAATATTTAAGAATGACATTAGTAAAAGTAAATTAACTAGTCAGTGAAAACCTTTGGTGGATGGCCTCATTAAAAACAGATCTGCTAACTCATTAGCTAACTTGAGACGACAGCAAAGATTACAGTTAAAAAGCTTAACACCATATAATAAGGAAGTCTTATGTTACCTTTAAAGCCAGGACTTAATACTTTTCCAATCATTTATCTTTTGGAAAAGCTAACTTGTAGCCTACAGTACACAGTCTACCCAGTTAGCTAACTAAAACTGAAAGGTTTTTAATTTTAGAGCTGTTCGCAGGATGTTGAATTGATGAAGACTTTTGGAAACCTGTTATTTTATTGACTTTAAGTTTTTTGGACCACCGTCTGCTTTTTATTCTTCTAATTCATGTCCTCTTGAATGCCCCTGTGATGGTGCAGACAGACCGTTACAACAAACAGCTATGTTTGTGTGTAAAAGATGTGAATGAGCCGTGATGCCAAGTGTGATATGATGAGCTGTCGGCCTACATGTGTAATCAAATAACACAGCTGACTGAAACAGACACACCTGTGGCCCCTGCATGAGAATCACACATGCAAATTAATGTGTGTGTGTGTGTGTGTGTGTGTGTGTGTGTGTGTTTGTTGTTCGTGTATGTGTGCCCGATCTTGACGTATAAAATGTGGTTTCGTAACATCTCCAGATGTGTGTTTTTTCCTGCTGTAAGCCGGGATTGAGAGATTTACTGCTGATTACATAGCGTACATAACACACATGCTCACACTCAGACACACACACACACACACACACACACACACACACACACAGATGTGACATCGTCGGTAGTGTATTACAATGAGACAAATAATGCAAATGCATTTAATAGTTAGTGGTCAGTGGTATCCTGTTGTTGTAGTACAGGAAGTGTGACATCATCGGTTGACATAGAAACACAGACAGTCACCCCAGAAACGACGAGGAACACAATAATTCAGAGAGCATGATGTGGATTAGAGACCTGTAAATCCGCCAAGAATGACCATCACACATGAACACACACACACACACGCACAGTGACATTTTTACTTATAAAGCATTGATTGTTTTACGTAAAGTTTTACATCAACCACATGAGTAACTCCCTTTCCTTCCTTTCTCTCTCTCTCTCTCTCTCTCTCTCTCTCTCTCTCTCTCTCTCTCTCTCTCTCTCTCTCTCTCTCTCTCTCTCTCTCTCTCTCTCCCTTTACCTAACTCTCAGGTTTATGAACTCGAGGGTACCGGCCAGTAAGAGATACCAGCCCACTGAATACGAACATGCTGCGAACTGTGCCACACATGGGGTGAGCAAAACAAGCACAATTCAACAAAGTAGGAACACACTTTCAGAGTAAATACCAGCATCTATGCTAATTTATTAGTGTTATTATTAGTATTATCTCTAATAATCATCGAGGTTAGGTACAGTATGTGTACAGATTGAATTAAGACGTCTCTATTTGGGGTTTATTGTGAATCTCTGTATTAGGCTCATTTGTGGCCAAGCAACAATGATGCAATGTTATAGTGTTTTCATGTAATTTATGATGATGCTATTATGTGTCCAAAACTAACCTGGAAAGTGTAGTATAAGGGAAATGTTTGTGAGTCAATGAAACCTTACTTTCCAAGAAACATCACGATATGCTGGTTTAATGCCACTGCAACTTAAATCCCATTAGTTTATTCAAACATAGGCAAACATATGCAAAATGAATTACTAATCCTAGCTCTGGATTGGTGCAGTCATCAAGTTCATTTACTTTTATTTAGCATGAGACCATGCAATCTTATTCTGCTTTTACATGTCATTTAATCGATGGGATGTCCAGTCATTTATCTTAAAATTAAGTCAGTAAATTATGTTTAAATTAAACTGACTTTGTCCATTTCGAGATGCCTTAAAAAATGTGGTGGATTGGTACGAACAAAGGTGGAAAACGAAGGATTTTTGGCTGGGCCGTAGAGGCAGTCTGCTAAAATCTGTGCCTGTAGCTTTCTCTAATCTGGTGTAATCCCCGTGGGCTTCTGCTTCTGACAGTGAATGAAACAGACCAAAATAGATGAAAGTGAACATGAAAATAATGACTGTCAAGCTTCAAAAGTGCTGAGGCTTTATTGAGAAATATTTCAATGATTTCTGTCTTTCTTCATTCATCCACTCAGCCATCTTTAGCAAACATGTATTACATTATGAGATACAATACCCGTTAAAGGAATAGTTTTATATATATTGGGAAATGTATAATGAGATAATAGAACTATCATGTTGTGTCTTTCTGGTCTTTTGTAGTTGTGGATTCTCCCTAGTCTTGTGGGGGGGTCTGTGCTCTACTTCCTGTCTGTGGACCAATGGCATTGTGTTGCTGCCTGGCTCTATGGGAGCGGTCTCACTGGCCTGTTTGTCACATCAACTCTCTTCCACACCGCTGCCTGGAAAATCAGCCACCTCCGGTATAAGTGTGTGTGTGTGTGTGTGTGTGTGTGTATGTGTATGTGTGTGTGTGTGTGTGTGTGTGTGTGTGTGTGTGTGTGTGTGTGTGTGTGTGTGTGTGTGTGTGTGTGTGTGTGTGTGTGTGTGTGTTTCTGTGAGAAAACACTCATCAGGATTTTATGGGTTTACTTCCCACTCAGACCTACAGTTTGTTAATTACGGCACAGCTAGTGGGCCAGAGATCAAAGAACAGATGTGACCTGGTAATGAATGTACTTAACATCTTCTTCAACTCAAATCCTCTTAAGACAAAACAGGGAAACACACTTTCATGCACAGACTGTACAATTTTCAACATTTTTCATTTCCACATTTAGTTTTAACTGTTCTGCCAGGAGAGCAGCTCTTTTGTATATCCAGTTTTTGAATGCAGGCCAGGGCTTCATTGAGGCCGTGTGCCATGTCGATTTCCCATCTCATGGCTTCAGTTCTCAAAAATATGTTAATGTGGCTAAATTTCCTTTATAAGCTCTACATGAAGTGAAGAAATCCTCTAAAGTTAAGTTCCTCAGAAAGTTGTTCAATTGTGAGCTGGCTGTACTTTCACCAATCAAAGACATTATCACTCGTCTTTTCAGTTACTAATCAATTGAGCAGCATCAAAATGATCAAATGTTTTATATTCATGCTATTTACAACCCAGAACAGAGCAGTATGACTTGCATCAAAGCAAAATGAAAAATAAATCAATAAAATTAAGGCTTTACACCCTTAAAGTGGCGAAGTAAAATGGCACCTGTGGGAATGGAGGGAAGTCTCTGCCCAAAAGTTTTTTTGTCGAGTTAAATGATAATTAATTAACATTAGGCACTGACTGAATGATAAGTAACAAACTCCCATCTCTCCTCCGCTTTTTCATATTTAGGAAAGTGGAGCAGCGTTTCCACATGTGCGATAGGATGGCCATCTACTTCTTCATAGCTTCCTCCTACTCACCCTGGTTGGTCATATTACTGAAATCATTTGCACTCATCATAACACATGGCTAAGAAATCAGAAAGTGAACTTGCTGATGTGTTTTCTCAGGTTAATGCTGAGGGAGCTGGGACCCTGGGCGTGCCACATGCGTTGGCTGATATGGGTCATGGCTTGTGTTGGATCCATGTATGTCTTCCTTTTCCATGAGAGGTAAAGACAGAGTCTCTCTTTGTGTCTCGCAGTGACACAATTAACCTGATACCAAACTCCTGTCCTTGAATGTTTAGTGCAAACACTGAACTGCTGTTTGAAGCATAAAGCAATTGCATCAAGTTGTTTTTTATACCTGTAGGTACAAGCTGGTTGAGCTGTTTGGATATGTGGCCATGGGGGCTGTTCCTGCTTTAGTCATCCTGTCTATGGTGAGCACCAACCACAACTGTGTAACCGTCTTTCTTTCCTTGAAACAGGCTTCCTGCTATTGTGTGCCTCTCAGGCGCTGTCGGCATTGAAAGAAACACTTTTTTTTTAGTCCATTACCTAAATACCATGTGTTTTTACCGTAATGTTACTGACAACTATTTCCCAAAGCGTGTATTTTTAGCTTGACTTCCTTTTTCTCCACAGATTCATCAGTTTCTGTTAAGTAAATACAACTTGCTTGCAAAACCTGGACTGCAGATAACATTTTCACACCAAGTGTGAATTGGGTATTCTGGACACATTTTAATGAATCGAATTCCTTGTTGCTAAATGAATGAAATTCATACCAAAAATTGCGGGAATAAAAACTATGAGTAATTAGTTTGTAGACAAGTGTTTTGCAGAAACTTTTTTCCTCACCATCATGTGTTATTGTTTCTTAATGAAGTGACAAAACATGGACGAGAGATCAAGTTCAGTGACTCAGAGTAGCTGAGAGGACGGTTAGCGAACAGCTAATTGTACTGTTTTGTCACTCAGAACAGTCATATGTATTATTATAAATTACACATAACTTTAATTCTAGACTAGTGTAGACTGTTTGGATATGTAACAATTCAATCTCTGTACTGTTGTCATGAGAGAGGAGACTGTGTGCCGGGTAACCTAGCGTTGCCTAATATACGTTGGTTAAAGACCTCGAAGCGCACGTCGGTGTTTAAGTCTGAGTCCTGGCTCTTTTCCCATTCTCTCTCCCTGATATCGCTTGATACACTGTGTTCTTAAATAAAGGTGTAAAAGAGTAAACAAGTTCTTCCTGCTGCATAGGTCTCTGAGGGGATTGAGCTAGCCCAAGCTCCATGTACTGACACTTATTTGATGCTCCTTTATACGTCAACGTGCTAACGCTATGGTGACCCTTGGACTCCTTAGCCTATTACTGTAAAAAAATCTAGTTGTATCATTGTTAGCATGTTTCAGCATGATGGCATTAGCATTAAGCTCAAAGCTTAAACTTGTTTACTAAAGCAGCCCTTCAGTTTTTTGTTCAGGTAAAGAGTAAATAATTTTGAGGAACATTTTCTCTTTGCAGATTGAACAAACATATTTTTGAAAAAAACTTGTTCAAGCTGTATATACATTTATAATCCAGACCTGTGATACGACTTTTTGAAATGTTCCAGGTGGAGCGAGCGGGTGTGTGTGAACTAGCAGTGGGAGGAGTCTTCTATGTGGTGGGCGTGGTCTTCTTTAAGAGCGATGGCGTCGTCCCTTTTGCCCACGCCATCTGGCATCTTTTTGTCGCAGCAGGAGCGTGCATTCATTACTACGCCATCTGGAGGTACCTGTATTTACCTGGGCCAATGCTGCAGACATCAAGATGACTAGTGGCTTTTACCCGAGACCACATCGTTTCTTACCGCAATACTCACTGAGAGACCGCCGTGTTCTGACTACAACTCACCAACTTATGAGGCCACACCTCAAGAGATGCTGCTGAGATGATCCGTCAGTGCTCATGCTAAAGGTTGGATTAAACTCTGGGACCAAACACTCTTTGTGATAATAAAAACATATTTCAGCTTACTACATTTTAAAAGTGAACTAGAAAGCAGCTCTGGATATATATTTGAACATAATCACTACATGGGGGATTTTTTTTTTTTTTTTTCGGCAGAGAGGGCAACAAAGGATGTGTAAGAAAGTGTAGTTGAAAGATGTTTGATTTAAAAACATTTTGGGAAATTACGTTGTTCACTTTCTTGCCAAGAGCTTCATAAGAACTTTGACACCACTTTCTTTTTTTTTTTAAGATTGCTTTTGGGCTTTTCATGCCTCTGTTGACAGGACATGACAGTGAATAGGGTTGAAGACCAGGAGGAGAGAGAGTGGGGGGATAACGTGCGGCTAATCACTGTGGGTGGGAATTGAACCAAGAGCCGTCCCCTTGAGGGCTACCGCCTCTGCACAAGTGAAGTATGATTTAACCAATCCCCCAGAAACGTGACAAGACTTTCATGTGAAAATGTACCCTGTTAGCTTAGCTTAGCACAGGGTGTGAAAATTTGTATAAATGATAAGTTCATTTTTGGCCTTTATGTGATCCTAAAAAAGGGTCAGAAAAAATCAGGGAAGGTAAACAGAGGAGGTGAACAGACTGTTAATCAAGCTGATGCTATAATGACACAGCCAGTTGCCACCAGGTGAGCTACCAGGTCACCCTTACAGGACTGTCTTTAGCCGGGGTCAGTGACTTCCAGGATTCTTGCCTTCATTGAGACTGGAGACTCTGGGAGGTCAGCGCTTTAATTCACGGCTGAACAGGAAGCTTCCCATTTGTTATTCTGGTCTTGGAGAAGTATAAGTTTTGTCGTTAAACTCTTGGCAAGAAAGCAAATAATCTTATAAAATGTGACACTGTTCCTTTAAATACAAATCTTTGTAACTGAACTAAAAACAAACAGTTTGCGACAAAACCTTCAGCCTTTTCAAATATTCCATCCATAAATGTGCCAAAACTTACTTCACTCACATTCCAACTTATTGGTGCTAACCTCTCCTGTTGAATTTACTCTAATTTGATTTCAGTTTTGTCCATTTTTGCACAGAAACAAAACATACAAGATGTAGAGTTGGCACCACAGTAAACAAACAATGTTCCAGTTTTAAGGCTGATATATTTGATGTTCTTCAGAATGCATTGTTTTAAATTGTCAGTGAATTATATTTTTATCCACACTGCTTTCATAAACAAACTTGCAGCGTAAACACAAACTTTAATTAAAATTCAACTAGTTAGCCCTCTTATGGAGCGGATAAAATCTTAACTGGTAAGTAAACGAGGCCTCTGTAGAAGTGGCCTGGTCATCTCCCTGATTGACTTTCATGTGATCTGAACCGTTATGAACACCTGAGCTAATGTTACAGTGTAGTCTGGTCTGATGTTACATTTCAGAGATGTTCTTGTTTAAAAGGACTTTCTTGTGTGCCAGCTGTTTAGTTAAAGTGATTCACCTCTCTAACACAGAGCACTTTTCTCTCTGTCGTGATGTATAGAGATTCTGAAAATCTTCTGAACATGAATAAATGAACACACAGGTGTTCATCACAGATGAAATATGCAAATTTCTACTTTTATAGATTTAATTTGAATACTTTGTAAAGCACTGTTTTAACTTTCTGGGTTTTATCCAACATTAAGTAGTTTGACCGTTTCTGTTTTTTTTTTTTAATCTTAGAAAACAGAGCAAATACTCAGGAAGTTAGTGTTTCTGTTGTCTTTATTTTTTTAATCAAAGAATCTATTTTGTCAGATTTTATTTTCTGTGCATTAAAGAAGAGTCTATATTTCATTTGGATGAATCTGTGTATTTTTTGGTGGGGAAAAAAATGTTTCTATCCAATCATTTCATTTATTTACAAAAGTGATGTGCAGGAATCGATCAGAGATTCGTGCTTATTTCTGATCCAAGTGCATACTGATTGATTGTGTATCAGTCTGTGTGTGTGTGTGTGTGTGTGTGTGTGTGAGAGTCACTGCGGGTGTGTGAGGCTGGTGAGAGCACGCAGTTGCAGTGGCATGGCCACATTGGTGTCCTGGTGCCACTGGGGTGTGGTGATGTGAGTAGGCGGAGTCAGGACGCTCTGAGCCACACTGGGTGCCTTCAGCAGAGACCACAGCTCCTCTCCTCTTGTTACTATGGCAACAAGGTCCTCTTCATAGGTGCACCAGGGCACCGACCCTCCTCTGGTCACTGTTCTCAACTTGGAGAAGAACAAAGACACCCTAAAACAGATAAAAATGGTGAAATAAGGTTAAGTTTTAAGTTTTATCTACTTTTTCTGGTTGTAAAAAAACGCGTTGAGCAGTCACCGTGGTATTAGGTCATGTGATCTGGACGCCAGCTTAGCCAGAGCGCTCATTAAAGTGGTGATGACTCTAGGGGCGGGGCAAACAGCTCCAGGTGTTGGGGCAGAGGAAGTGATCTCAAACAGCACAGCCTCTAACGTCTCAAAACAGGAAGTGATGAGCCTCACGGAGCAGCGGGAGTCACGCGAAACGGAGAGGTACTCCCCGAGCACCCACACCTAAAAGACCAAGATTATTGTGGTGTCATGTGAGGCCTCATTTCATACTTCTGACAAAAAGTAGTCTTTTAGCATATTTTAATCTACAGGGAGAGAAATACTGTAACACTGATCCTTAAATCAACGCCATCTTCCTCTCTGTCACCCGCAAACGCACACACACACACAACGCTTTAATACCACGTGTGTGTAGATGTCTTCTTTGCTGTAGACATTGGCAGTTGCCCCTGCAAACTCCAGCAGCTCGTGGGATTGGTCGACGACCAGAGAGGGGTGGAGCTTGCACAGCCTTAAAAGGTGGCAGCTAAACACCCTGCGGAGAAGAAAGAGGAGGAGGAAGAGATGGAGTGAGTCAAGAGATCAGACGCAGCAGTTACACTTCTAATCCCCTGCATGTGTTTACCTGTGTGTCTCTTTGATGTATTGGGGGATACTGAGCAGCAGGCTGCTTCTCTCCAGCATCACCAGAATCAAGTGCGCTAAAAGCTCATCGTTGGCAACCTAAGAAAAAAAAAAAGAGGCACAAACATCATATCAGTCTTATAAACTGAAACAAAACATCAAGCAGTTCAGTGTGTTAAATTATTAATAATATTTCATCTCCTCACTGTGGCGACTGTGTTGAAAAAAATGTGAAGGAGCACTGGGACTGTCTGGGAACACTGAACAACCCTCGGCCAATTAGCAGCCTCAGCTAGCAGCTTATGCAGCGTGCTCAGTCGGTCGATAGTGTCACCTGGGATGAAGGAGCGACGTTCAAATAAATTATTAATATATTTCTTAACGTGCGTTTTAAAATAAAGAAGGTAAAATAAATTGCTTTTAAAGTTAAAAATAAAATAAAAACAGCAGTGTGTTAGATTAGCATAAACAAAGCAAAACTGCTTCCTCCAATTACCTGAACCTGCTTCCCCTCGAAGCAGGAAGAGGAAAAGCCCCCTGTAAGACGGGCTGCGAAAAGCATCCAGGGAGAGGAGGGGACGTCCGCCTGTATCTGAGATGGGCAGACAAGCTGACCTGCAGCAAGCAACACACACACGCACACGCACACGCACACGCACACACACACACAAACACAAAGAGTTGGTAGGGGAAAAAGCCAAATCACAGAGAGTTTTGCTTTCGGGTGTGTGCATGCACCTGAGCTGTAAGATTAAAGTGGCAGACAGACAGGGAAGGTCCAACAGAGTGTGAAGGAGCTCCACCGCGGTTCCAGGTGTGACCAGAGAGGGCAGCAGATCCACAAAGTCATCCACCGCAGACGGGCTGTCCCACGCCAAAAACTACAGAAAACAAAGAAATGGTGATTTCACACATGCTAAAAAACTCTTGATTTTTTATGTCATGTAAATGAAAAGATTTCAGGGGCAGTCTGCATCATGTGAAAGTGGCTGAAGAGCGACAGCTGAACTTAAACTTAGTGAGCATAGTGCTTTTACATCCTCATTTTAGAAAAAAAAAGCATGTCAATGAGTTATTCTGGTACTTACCTTCAGCAGGTTCGGGAAGGACCGGGTGTACTGTGGGACCCAGGCCTGCAGGCTCTCGAGGTTCAGCCGAATGAAGCGCAGTAGCTCGTGTGCCAGGAAGAGGTCATTGAACAGCTCGGCAGGAAATCGACCAAACACCAGGTTCCAGACACTCTCACAGTCCACTGCAGCTGTCTCACCTGAACACGTTAACACAACATTATGCAGTATTAAACCACATACAGTGTCTGCTGTGGAGACACTGTATGAGAACACAGGTGTACTTATGACATAAATAGTTGGCCATGGAAACAGTTGAAATGGGCTAGCTGGCTCCAGGTTCACGAGGCTAATGTTCATGTTTGAATGAAAGAAAGAGAGTGCCATCAGTGTAGATGTTGTTGATGTGGGTCGTACGCACCATGGTGGAGGTAGAACTGCGCTATGGGCAGGAGGACGCGTGCAAACGACAGGTCTGAGCTGAGCCGGCCAAAGAGCGCCTTAATACACGGGAACGTTCTGAAGACCAGCGAGGCGTCCTCCTCACACACATGGTCCAGGATACACACCGCCTCCACCAGACACTGACAGAGGATTTCATCAATCAATCAAAAAGGGCACAATTCAAAATGACACGCTGTGACACTCTATTTAATCTTTACTGGATTATTAGAGTGGATATTGATGAGATTGAGCTCGGCCCTTTACTACTTTGTTGCAATTGGTTCGAGGTCGGGGGCGCCGGTAGTCTGGCGGTTAGCGCCCGAGCCCCATTTATGGAGGCTGTCGTCCTCATGGTGGACGACCCGGGTTCGGATCTGACCTGTGGGTCCTTTCCTGCATGTCACTCACCTCTCTCTCTCTCTCTCTCTCTCTCTCCCTGATTCCTGACTCTATCCACTGTCCTACCTCTAAATAAAAGCCCCCAAAATAAACCTTCAAAAAAAAGAAAGAAATTGCTTTGAGGTCGTAAATTTGATCCTGACTCATTATTGCTCATCTGATGAAAGCATGAAGTGAATTGATGTATTTCTTTGTTTTCATACACGGTGCTTAAATGTGTGTATATATATTATAATTAGAAAGAGAACGAGTACACAGGCTCACCATTTTCTGCAGATCTGCATCGATCCTTTTTTGTGCCTCTGAGACAAGCAGAAGGGTATAAAAAAAACACACTGCATGTTTATACAAAAAGCATATAAAACCCTTGTATGTGCTCTCGTTGACCTCGCACACACTCACTGCGATCGCTCTGCTCGATGAGCCGCTGGCAGTACTGGAAAGCTTTCTCTCTCAGTCGCTCCTTCGGAGGCAGCAAGCGGCTGGAGGAGGAAGTCGCCGAAACCATAGAAACCACCGATCCATCCACCTCGGACCGATCGTCTGCAGGCAGAGAGGTCAGACACGAGAGAACCCAACACGCCCACTGATTAAATAAAGTTTCATCAGCATCCATAGGTCAATCTCTTCAAAGAATCCAGGAGAAGAAGAAGAAAGCAGCAGAAACATTTAGAAACGCAGCAATGAAAGAACAAATGTTAGTATGACAGTATCAACACGTGACTCTGAACTGCAACAGTCATTTAGGTTTATGTTCCATGTTCTGATACCATTTCTCCTTCCTTTCCCCTGTACCTCTTAAATCATTTGCCCTGAGAATGAAGCCAACTTTAAAACCAAGATGTGGCTTTAAGCTTTGTGAAGCCTCCTCCACCTGTAAAGACAAGCTTTAAAACTAACAAGCTGAGCTAACCCTCCTGCTGAGGGGTGAACATGAGAGATAAGCAGGCAGGTTTAGAGTACGTTTGGTTAATAACACATGCAATCCCATCCCTTTAAAAAAAAGAAGACACACAATAGCGTGTAGAGGAAAAAACAAAAACATCAGAGTCACCGAAGATTAAAGAAAGACTTCCGAGCACGCACACACCCATGGATGTGTGATTAAGACAAAGGATTACGTGTGATCAGATGAGTTTAGGAGATCAGGTGTTGGGAGTTGGCCCACACCACCCTTTGGTTAAATGCAAAGTGTTCATTTAGCGTCGTTTTCACAGCTTCTTAGAAGGCATGCAGGGAATCTCCACAAACACACAAACCTTACCATTGGAGAAGGAGTGGGAGAGGGAGAGGCTGAGCTGCAGCCTGTGAGCTGGAGACGATGAAAATACAGAGCAGGTCACCTGATATGAATGAAGCCCTACAGGGTTGATGCTTTGAGCTCCAATCTTAAATAATAAATCGAAAACATGAAGCGTCTTCAGACCCCGGGGAGGGAGGGGGGGGGGGGGTCGTCAGCGGTCGTACTGTACCTGTGTCTGCGTTGCCGTTGGTGACGGAGTGGTGGGTTAGAAGCCAGTGGCGAAGCATGGAGAAGGAGTAAACGTTCATCCACTGGTCGTCAGTGAATCCCTGACCCACACACAGCACGGTGAAGAAATCACCTGACACCGTCCCGTCGAGCTCTGCTATCGGCACCGGCTGGCAGAAACACAAAGGGAGGACGGAGGACGACAAACGATCACAAAAGTTCAGAGGGATCAAAATGTTGGGATTTTTTTTCTAATGAACTGATGATGATACTTCGAAAAAGTAGTGACCGGGATTGTGCCTTTTTAAAAGATATTAAGTTAAAATGCTTTGCTTAACAGGTGAGTCTCAGACACTCTGGCCGTGTGCTTCTTATCTCTTTCTGTGCTTAGCTCTTCCACCAGGTTGCTATCAATCACCTCATCTGACATTTACCCGGCGGCAGAGGCAAGAGGCATGCTGGTGATCTCATTTGCTGGTTCAGTTCATAGAAAGGCGTCTGTATTCAATTCCAGATAAAAACTCCAAGCTTTCTGAACAAACTGCTGGTTACAAATGAAAAAAAAGGGCATCATACTGTTTCTTGAATATGATCTCGACACAGATTTTTTTTTAAAGCGCTTCTCTCGTTACTGATACAGAAATGATGAAAACAGAAAAGAAATGCATTTTCTACAGAATAAAAATTCAAGTTTTTTTTTTTTTTAAAGGATGTGTATGATATTTTCACATGTCCACGCACACAAATAGAATTTTTTTTTAAGGGTGATAAAGAAACTAAAGTCCACTTCCTCACTGCTGATACTGGAAATAATTGGCTTACTTGGCGTGACCTCTGCCCCATGAAAAATCCTCCCGAGGAAGCCCCTCCTCCCTGAGTGATGCTGGCATAACGCAGCCAATCCACAAGCTTTTTACTCAGGAGGGTCACTTGATCTGTCATGAGTCAGGTGGAAAGAAACAACTCGGTTAAATCATCTCTTTCGCACGCCGAGGATCTTGCGAAGGTTTCATGCGCGCGCAGAATTTCTCCATTGCTTGTGTTAGATTTTGCAGGAATGGCGGCCCCTCGTTACCTTCGCTGAGGCTCTCGGGGCTGTGTGTGAGGATGCTGTTGAGGATGGGCAGCGCGTGTGTGAGAGAGTGAGGGGATCCTTCTGATTGGCGGCCTTCGAGGCCGCGGAGGATCTGAGGGCAAAGGGACGACAGATCGGCCCTGGATTGAGCCTGGTGGGGATAAAAATTTTAAAAATATATATATATATATATTTCAACTTGTGAGTTTAGCCAAAAATGTCTCTCCTATGTCATTAATGTCAAAACTGACCAGCCCTTTTGTTTTTAAATGTATTCCTTATTCCACATTTCCTGTGGCAAAACTGGTTTCCAACACCTACAGAGGCAACAATCAGGATGGACAGAAGTTTCAAAATAAATCTGAATTGGATGTCTACATTCGTGCACACCTGTGAGAGCAGGAGGGAAGCAGCATGGCTGTTCAGCTGGAAGATGTTCTCCTTGTTGTAGTTCACTTCCTGGCCAGAGAGGGGCAGTGTCTCTCTGAGCACAGCTGAGCTCAGCACCTGGAGATGCTCTGCAGAAGATGAGAGTAGAGATACAAGTCTCCTCTGAAGTTCTGGAGGCAACCTGTGGTAAATCACAACAGCAGGTGTTAAACCACTCTGACATATACTTTAAGGGTTAAAAGAAGGTTTTTATTGTCAATATGTACAGGCTTGTTTTTCTCTTTATACAACAATATTCAACGTTCAATATTGGAGACATCTGCTCAGTATCATGTTTCACAAAAGGAATGTGGATCGAGTCAGAAACCAGAAAGAGAGAGAGTGAGAGAGAGAGAGAGAGAGAGAGAGAGAGAGAGAGAGAGAGAGGATAATTAAATGTGAGAAAGGAGCAACAAGTTGGATTCGATACCCAGGTCGCCCGCTCGGAGGACTAAGGTATCCGTACATGAGGTGAAGCATGACCCACTAAGCTACCAGCGCCCAAAGGAAGGAATAAATGATTTAACATCAAATACAAACAACATTAAAGAGGTAAAGAGTTGGGACATGAAAACCTTTTATTGTAAAATAAAGTCAAGAAGAAGAATACGGGTCATTACTCTCTTAAGAGCTCATCAAAGTTTTATTACCGTTTTAATATTTTACAGGTTTAAGTGTATTCAGTAAATAAAAAATATTTTTAAAAAGTAGGTTCTGACAGGACTTTTACTATCTTACTTTTAAGAATATTTAGATTAACTGTACAGTATCAACAAGCTCACACTAACTTTGTTTTTTTTTTTCATTACAGAAATTACAGTAATTATTTGATTCAAGTATGAAAAGTGCTGTCGTTAAATGTAGAGAACGGTGAAATAAAAATGTGCTGGTGAAGATATTCACTGATACAGTATGAAGGCTGGAGCTCTTACGTCTTGGAGTCCTTGTTTGCAGAGAGGATGAGGAGCAGCCTCTGCAGGGAGTCGACCGTCTCATGACCGAGCTCCTTCCCCTGAAGAAGCTTCACCAACCTGCTGTGAAACTTCTGCAGCTCGAGCTCATGGATCTCCCTGAGAACACAGACACAGACACAGACACACACACACACACACACAGACACACAGACACACAGACAGACAGACAGACAGACAGACAGTGTTATTACTGAGAGGCTTTGAGATCAGATCGGATTATTTTTCTTATTGACATGTACAAACAGTATGAGAAAACCCTTAAACCCAAAACAACCTTTGAAAACCTCTTTAAAAAGTGTAGAGTGTAAAACACGACATATATATAATGTTGAGCAACCCGATAAGACATTTTAAAATCACGTTGTGTAAATAAATATATGAAGACGTAAATCATTAATGATAAACATGTTTGGGATCTGAAAGCACTCAGGGAATGAGACCAAATAATGACATAAAAGAAACCGATTTTTTTTACTTCAGTAGAGTCGAGTATCATTTATTCTGTATAGTTTTTTTCTGGGAGACTTTGTAGATAAAGGGACAGTAAACTGGTTCAGTAAGGTGGACTAAGTCCTCGGTTTTCTTTTGTCTCTTACCTTGCTTGTTTTATTAAACTCTCGGAGCCGTGCGAATACATTTTAAGAGACAGTCTGTCATTCCTCCTCTTGTTCTGCCTGCAGCGGAAGGTAAACAGTGCGCACACGAATCAGGCCCGGACTGGAATCACATGAGCAACACATGAGTTCCGCCTTCAGAAAAGAAACAGCTGCCAATGCCATAAATATTAAACACACAGTGGATCACTGACCCTTATGTTTAGCAAATAGTGCAATCAATATTGTCTTGAAAATATATATATATATTTTGCTTTAAAGGCATTCACAAAGCCAAATAAATGGCTGTGCAGGATAATCATATAAATGATTATTTTTGTATTATGTCTTTCCAGTCCTTATTGACATGTATTAATGAGCCAACACTTTTAAAGTTTCTTTATCACTAAAGAAAGCTGCATTTTATAAAAATTAATAAATTCGGTTATCCTTTATACTGCTACACAGATGCATTCAGATAGAAATTAAGAGGATCTGAAAGTACAGACCAAGATGTAACTTCCTGTGTTGAACAATGGAGCTGATGCTGAAGTAACAAAAAAAAATGCAATTCCTAAAGTGTCCACTTGGGGCAGGTTGTACGGGCCCCAGAAAGCACATACACACCCATTCAAAAGTGCTATACTTGTTTTTGGGTTTTTTTGATAGCAGAAGTAAACGCGTAGACTGCCTAGTTCAAAAATAGAAATTGGTCTGAATAGCTTGTGTCTTTAATGGCACACACAAAGAGAGAGACTGGTGGACTGTTGGGCTAAAGACCTGCCTCAGCTCCAACTCTTTGTCTGTTGTTTCCCGAGAATAAAAATATATTGAGACAGCATTTCCCATATTGACCAATATGATCTAGGCTTTAAGCGCCAGTAACTAACTAAAGCTTCGTAAAAGTTTATTTACAATCCATGGTACAGACTCACATGGATGATATGAGGTGAAGCATGACCCACTAACCTGCCATCGCCCAAAGGAAGGAATAAATGATTTAACATCAAATAAAAACAATATTAAAGAGGTACAGAGTTGGGACATGAAAATCTTTTATTGTAAAATAATGTCAAGAAGGCAGCCTTCATGTAATTTCTTCGAGGAGAAAGGGAAAGAGTAAAAACATTTACTGGTGAACAGCGTAAGCCAGACTAGTGGTGTCGTGATGATTTGTGAACTACCACAATCTATTGGAAAACATAACATCTAAGCTCTGGTGGTTATAGCACTGACACATCACATTATGCTTGCACCAGGTTTGAAAGCTAGAAAGAGCCTAGTGTACCCATGTTGAGCTACAATGATTAGGTTGTCTCCCACTGGGTCCCACAACCAGATGTGGGGCTGGAATCCTGGATGAAGATTACCCTGTGGAGCGAGAGTTTTACCGGCTGTCTCCAAATAAAGCTCTGAAAGTACAGAGCTTTATTTGCCTTAAGAGTATGATCGTTCAGGGTTCAAATCAGGTTATGCCCTGAGAGTGCAAGAAAATTGTATAACATGTATTGATAATATAATAATAATAATCACACATGAGGTGTTTCAGCTTGCTCAATTTCACTCTCGAATGGTGCAGGAAGACACGTTAAGCCTTATTAATTGAAGTCACAGTAAAGGCGCTTAACAAGTGG
Source organism: Symphodus melops (assembly GCF_947650265.1). Classification (NCBI taxonomy): domain Eukaryota; kingdom Metazoa; phylum Chordata; class Actinopteri; order Labriformes; family Labridae; genus Symphodus; species Symphodus melops. Next base: position 5,092,016 of record NC_136707.1, read on the forward strand.
TGAAACTGATTTATGTCCAACTTTAGCCTGTTATTGTTTGACATGTACTGTAACAGTGGATCTCTTCTTTTACTCCTCTTTCATTAACTGCATTTGCAAGTGTCTTGTAAGCCAATGTTGGCACTTAAAAAAAAGAAATTTTTTTTGAATTCTTTTATCCTGATGGATTTATTTTGAAGAGTCACCATTATATTGGCTTTGGCTGTGGTAGTGGGGCCGTACACTGAAATCTATTTCAAGGGGCCCAGAAATTCTGGTGAAACCCCTGCTTGTGAATGTTGTTGAATCCTTTCATTAAAAATGCACGAAATGAATAGTTCCTTCCTTTCATGTGAAGCAGCGGATTGTGTGTGTGTGTGTGTGTGTGTGTTCACAGAGTGAGACAGGAGGTTAGACAGGTTTCCTCACCTCTCAACTTGTGATTTCCATCCGATCACTCGCCGCCCGCCTCCGCCTCTCTCTCTCTCTCTCTCTCTCTCTCTCTCTCTCTCTCTCTCTGTCACTCTCTCACTGTCGCATCCTATCTTCAGTCCGGTTAAAAGTCCTCTCTCTGTCGGAGATATGGAGACAACCTGAGGCTCTGAATCTTCATTTCAGTTTTTTTTTTTTTTTTACGACAACAAAAAAACAACCCTGCTACCACACCTTACAGCTTTCGAAGTGTGCCTGCAACTCTTTGGACTCAACTAATCCGTCACATCTCAGGTAGGAAAAAAAAACACAAACTCGACTGCACAAGTGTTGACTCTTTCAGATACATGGAAACAATCACACGAAGCAGGTTTGTAAACGTCCACCACTGTGAACGAAAACGTCATTAGGCTTTTTTACGTGATATGAGAGAAGCTGCAGCCCTCGTTTAGTTGCTCAGAGAACCCTCTGACTGAATCATGTCTGCACCTGTACCCTGTTTATCTCCACGAAATCAGAGTCTGCACCGGCGTTACACCTGCTCCGACATCTTCTTGGCTTCTGAATAAAGACATTTTCAGTGGTTGTCATCCCGAGAGCCAGATAATGGCTATATCCAAAAATGTTTGGGATTCCAGCAGGTGCAGAGAAAACGAGATGAGAAGCATGTGAGGGACATGCAGGGGTGAGAGGGCATGTAGAGTGATGACAGGACATGCTGAGACTGTTTGTTTGCTCTCAACTTTGTTATTTTTTGTTGCTATTCCTTCACATGTTCGTATTAAAATAAAAAAAAAAACGTTGTTGAAGGAGGAAGATTTCCTCTCTTCATCAGAGCCAAAGATAGAAAGGCAATAGTTTCTGTTACACAATAATGAATGCTGTCCTTTGTTGGTTTTTTATGAATTTAATATAATAAAAGCAGGGATGTAACAGTACGTTAATGCATAGATAGATAGATAGATAGATAGATAGATAGATAGATAGATAGATAGATAGATAGATAGATAGATAGATAGATAGATAGATACTTTATTGATCCCGAGGGAAATTCAAGATATGAAAAAGATCAACAACAGCACAGATGAATTTGTGTATGTGAACGTTAATTATATATCTACAAGCAAACAAATTCACAAGTTTTTGTTAAAGCTTTCCTCCTCTGCCTGGTGAAAACAAAGCATCTGTTTTTATTCATTTACAGTTTCCAGTAGTTGAATGCTACTTAATGCTTGATGGGCTGAGATACACTTTTATACTTTTTTATGTTTTAACTGAATTTGTTTTTTGCTCGTGATCCCCTTTTTTTTTTGCTCTGGCATGCAGTTACCCATAATTTTCAACGATAAACAAAAAAAGATCCATTATATTGTCCTGATTTAAAGTCTGTGGATTGAGTAAAATTAGAAATTGTAAGTCAATATAATATCACATTTTAAGATTTATTGCCCAGACAATGCTTTCTCCTGGATCTTAGTCCAGAAGTCCAAAGAATCAAAATACTTATTTTTTGTATGATCTTTAAAGGAAGCTGAGTGAATTATCTAACCATACAAACATGTGTGCACACATGCCGTCCACTGAAAGAAGTAGTTAATCTCTGCCCCTCTTTTCCGTCTTTAGTCCCATTCTGAGCCCACATGCAGATCAGGTTCCTATAAGCTTCAGCTCTTTTGCTTCACAATGGAGCCTCTATGATGGTTCGCACACCTGAACCAGTAATATCTGACCATCAGCGCAGAAGGCGGGCCAATCCCAGTCCAGTATACACCGACAGTCAGCCCCTATAGATCACTGAGCCTTAACACAGAAACCAAACTGTTATTTCTCTGTCACAGCAACAGACGAACTTTGGATTCAAATATTATCTGAATGTCTTTGTAACCTGGATCAGTGACCGTTGTATGTAAGTAAATCATAGAGTTACACTCCACACGCTGGACGCATCAATCCTGAATCGTTTATCTATGCAGACTGTAATTGTGATTGGCTGAGACTGAAATAAATCTGCTTGGAACTTCAAACCAAGTAAAATCAGAGATCATGACTAAATCATGGCTGAAATCAACTCGTCCATCAACTCGTCATAAACACTTGACGTTTCATGACATCTGTTTGATAATGTTGTATAGTGTATTGATGTTTTTAGTAGGGTAGTGTTGATATGTTGCTATGGAGATATTTGATATTGTGGTACTGCTGTTTTTGCAGTGTAGCTTTTTTTTTTTTAGGGTTTTAATGGATTAATGGTTGATGCCATTGTGGAGGAACTATGTGTCGTGATTATTCAGTATGTCGTTTTGTGTAGTGCTTTTAGCCTCTTCAAGTTTAAATATCATTTGTGAATCTGACTGTGGATGAATTTAAGACTGTTGTAATGTGGTTGTGTATTATTGTGCAGATTATTTCTGACGTTTATTTCTGACTCCTGTCCAGGGACTACAGATGTAAACTTATTGTCTGGGGTTATATAAACTTATATACTTATTAGGACTTTGTCTTTTTTGGTGCATTACATTAGAAATGAAAATAGAGTGAAAAACAGGAACAGGAGGCTATAAATGCTTGGTGTGTAAAGATGAATCGTAAAATTGTGATAAATCGATTCAAAGATGTCAAGATTCACATCGGCAAGATGAACAGTCAGCAGCTGTAGAGCAAGATTTAGACATTGAGGACACATCACTGTCTTTTAAGTCAGAGGTGTGGAAGCATTTTGGCTTCCCCCAAGACAGAAAATGAAAGAGGTGAGAAGATAAGGCAAGACAAAAACTGTGCAAATAATGCAAGGAGGCAGAGAAGTACACAAAGAGCACTTTTAAATAAACAAAAAATAAACAAACAACCAAAATGATGCAGCATTTAATCAACACCACGAAGAGAAGCTCCAATATCCTCTGCTTGTTGAGAGACAAAAAACATTATAAGCCCAAACCACACTGACAGGCAGGTTATAATCCCCTCAAGTATACTGAATCGATGCAACCCTAATAAATACAGAATAATTTGATTTAAAAATGTGCATTACATGTCTTTGGTTTATGTTATGAACATGAAAAGTTTGTACAGGATCAGCTCTAATGACAGACTTTGAGAAGACAAAGGGCTTTGATCTGATAGCAAGCAAACTCTCTCTACTTTTATAAAGAGACAAAGAACTGCAATGAGATCAGTTTAGGCTATGGGACATTCTGTTTGTGAAAGTGGATACTCTTTGAAGGCATCTTAAGCCTAGCATGGATAGCTAACTGCTAACAAGCGGAGAAATACGTTTCTTTTTCTTGATGTTGAAATTGTCTGTCGATCCTCATTATTTTGTTCTGTTTTCTTTCCTCTTGAGCACAAGGAGAATAGATGTCACTAACTAAATACACCTTGTTTAATCAAATTGAATATTCTCATATACAGTATGTGCATGATGTGAACATTCTCATGATTTCGACTTAGTTTCCCTGTTCAAAAATGTAAAAAAAAAAAGTCAAAGAAAAACAAACAGGAGGTAAAAGGGAAGATGCCACTTGGTGTGTCTGTCGTCTTCCCTTCATGTTCATCTTTGATTCAGAGCAGAATGCAAAAAAAAAAAAGAAGAAGTTGGCTGAACTTTTGCCTTTGGCAGAAAATTAAGCAGTTTGTGACATCCAATCACTGACCTCGAAGGTCAGAGAGCCTGAAATACCAGAAATGGTTTCAAACAACAGAAATCATAAAAACCAACGTGATCTCTCAGACTGATACACACTGTGTGAAAAGAATCCTTGATTTATTTTTCATGATTGACAGATATAATTATATTTCTAAATGTAGTTTTATTCTGAAGAGCAAAGCTTTGATTTACAGTGAATTAAAAGAAAAGTGCATTTTCTGACAAGGAATCAGTCCTGTTTTAATTTAATGATGTCACACATGACATGCTTGCATTGTATACATAAAGTGCAGTTTGTTTAATATAATGTTGGTGGTGGAAGGTCCTATTTTGAAGAAATCTGTGGTCAACAAAATTCAGAATAAAAACCGAACTGGAAACATGTGGTTTGACATTTCCAAGTGGAAACACGACAGTTTAGAGTGAAAATAACAGGATAACTGAATTTTGTCCACAGAGAGCTAACGCTTTTAAAAGTAACGTGTGAGAGACATGCAGGCAAAGCATGATTGTCCTATAAAGTTCAGATACCGAGCTGTGAGAAGTGTGTTTGTGTGTTGCGTTTAATTTAAAGGATACACACAGACACACACACACACACACACACACACACACACACACACACACACACACAATGCTCTAAAAAAACACAATTGGCTCCCCTGACCACATTACTACAAAGACAAGCATGCAACAGAGAGGGCTAAAAGAGAGCACAGGAAGAGAGCTACTACACATCTGGTCTGAAAAGGAGGAAGCAGGGACGAGCTTTCTCGGTAATAAGCTCCAAAATAAGAGAAGAGAGAACATGCATGTGGTTACTAAGGGGGGCTCTGTGCGTGCACTTGTAAAGTGTGTTTGTATTCTGTCAACGTGCACTTCTTGTGCATGAGCATGGGTGTGTGATAGTGCAAGCACTTGTGGTTTCTTCAACTTACTGAGACTGAAGACAAGAATAATTGGCTGAAGTGTTGAAGGTGTGATATTTCTGTCGCAGGCTGTATGTAAAAAAAATGCTTATCATTGATTTGGATCTCTGACTTCCTAAGATTAAAAATCTTGATGAAAAAAAAGTATAATGGCGGCACACTGACAGTAACCTTGAGTTGTCTGTTTGCTACCACTAACTTTGACACTTGTTCGCTGCAGGTGACAGTTAAATGCAAAACTTTGTTTGTGACACTGTGTGTGTGTGTGTGTGTGTGTGTGTGTGTGTGTGTGTGAGTGTGTGTGTGAGTGTGTGTGTGTGTGAGTGTGTGTGTGTGTGTGTGTGAGTGTGTGTGTGTGTGTGTGTGTGTGTGTGTGTGTGTGTGTGTGAGTGTGTGTGTGTGTGTGTGTGTGTGTGTGTGTGTGTGTGTGTGTGTGTGTGTGAGTGTGTGTGTGTGTGTGTGAGTGTGTGTGTGTGTGTGTGTGTGTGTGTGTGTGTGTTTACATGAGGAATAGGGTCTGATAGCACTGATTTGCCTAAGTGTAGGCTGCAAGTCACAAAGAAGGATTGTGGGATTACACCCACTGACCCCACAGCATGCAAATCAAGGAGATGCACGGACAGTGTGCATATTCTTGTGTGTGTAGGTGTGTGTGTGTGTGTATGTGTGTGTGTGTGTGTGTGTGTGTGTGTGTGTGTGTGTGTGTATGAGATGGAGAGAGAGAGAGAGAGAGAGAGAGAGAGACTGGAAAACATGTAGGAGTGAGAGGAACATAGAGATTGTATATATGATTGTCAAAAAGTAAAATAAAAACAAACTTAAGGTGAATGGAAAGATGTCGGTTGGTTGAAGTTTGTTGGTTTATCAGACTACGTGTTTGTCCTTCTCGCATCTCCTCTTATGCTTTTGTCATCATAAAACAGGAGTGGGGGGATGTATCAGTCAAAAATGTATTTATATTTTAGCATTGACATCAGACAAGTGATAAAGCATTCATAATCAGTGGCCATTGTGTTAATGTTTTTTACAGATCACATTTTGTGTTTTTCCCCTCCAAAAAAGGCTTTAGTTTCGCTTCTCACGAAGGTAGCTTTTTGTGTGAGTGGAGGCTATTTAAAGCCGGAATCTTCAGTGCAAAATCAAAATAGTGAAACAAAGCTGTTTATACTTTATTCCTAATTTTTCTGTTCGATGAACCATCATGTGAGACCGGTTTAAGTATTCTTAGGGTGGAGTCAGTTGGTTTTCCATCAAAAGATTTGAATTTCATCAATTCTCCCCGCTTTCATTTTAGAACATTATGTGATAGGTGTTTTTTTTACACACACGCCCCTCAAGCTTTATATTTTCTTAAAACGGATAGAAGGCTGGCATTACCCTACACCAATGATTCAATTTACAAGGAAAATGACCTCATTATAAACCTGCCATCATTTCTGTGGTTGAGAATACGTGATAATTCTTACTTACGCTTTTCTTGCTAAACCTCAAAGAAATGTATTTTAAACACTTAAGAAGATTAAATAAATGAGCTCATTTGTTTGTACTTTCCCTAAACATTGAAAGGAAATGCATCATTTTGTGCTCAGGTCTGAATATATTTTAGGAGAAATGCACCAGAACACAACCACATGCCATTTTTTCAATCAAGAGTGAACTATGATAGATGCTTTAGCTTAAAGCTGGCCTTCCTTACAGTTGGCCTCCTTTAATTCAGTTCTTCAAAAGTAAAATGACACAGATTTTATTTAACTGCTTTTCAGGCTGTCAGATGGAGAACGATGTGGAGGCCATGTGGGAGAAGGTGGAGTGCAAACGTTATGAACTGTGTCGTATCATCTCCCCAGCAAAACTCACCCCGTACCTCCGTCAGTGCAAAGTCCTGGACGAACAAGATGAAGACGAGATCCTCAACTCCATGCTGCTCCCCTCCAAAGCAAACCGCACAAGTAAGAAGAGATATATGATGATTGATTATTTCATCCACTTGTTATTATCTTTATTGCAATAGTGTGAGTCCATGCTATGCCTACATTTAAAGGCTTTGACTCTCTGTCAAGACTAATTCACCAACAAAGAGCTTCTCAGCCTCTTTGTCACACAACCTTTGGCAGATAGCCTCTTTATTCTCATCATACTAATCATTAATAGGTACATCGAAACATGCTATGAAATTCCTTTTATTTTTATAAATAATCTCAAAAATGTGTGTCACAATTTGGAAAAGGAACTTCAGTGTGTGACAGCGAAGTGAAAAGACTAATAAGAGGCCTTTACAAAGGAAGCTATTAAAAATGATACTGCAACATGAAATTTCCAAATATTTAAGATTTAAAACCAGACTTCCTCAAGAGGAACAACTCCCCTTAAAAAAAAACAGATGTAAGATTTCTATTTCAGTCCTGCAATCACATCAATAACAGGTTTGGGCTTCTTATGTGCAACAGATTTTCTCAAGTCTGTGATGCAGCTGTGAGACTGCCACTCTTACTTTATTTTCAATTTCCTGCTTTGATCTGTATTTTGTGTTGATTGTGTTGACTGCGGAGGAACCTCTCTGACACAGGTAGGATGTGGCAAAAGAAAAAAAAAGGCTCTCTTCATTACCCACTGTTTCACAGGTAAAGCTGAGCGAGAGATAGGACTTTGGTTTTGTAGTTGTGATGTCTGGTGTAGATTAATTTAGCTGGAAGTCCTCAACATTTTCCATGCTTTGCTGACAGTGCAAAAAGGATTGCATTTTGTTATTTAGCCTTGACCCCCCCCACCAATATCTCCATGTATATAACCCCAGACAGTTCATGCAACTAGTTTGAGAAGCACCATGGAGTTAGTTTAGGGCTTCATAAATGAACGTCTAAGTGAATGAGACTTGACTTAACTTTTCATCTTGTCCTTAACACAAATGCCATCAGTAGTTGCTTTTATGTGTCCTACTTTGTTATCCTCCCTCAGGCCGTCTACTTGACATCCTCCACACTAAAGGAGAGCGAGGATATGTGGCTTTTCTGGAGAGTCTGGAGTTTTACTACCCAGACCTGTACAAGCTGGTCACAGGGAAAGATCCCACCCGACGTTTCTCCACCATAGTGGGTGAGGATTTCACCAACATTCATACATACATGCAATTTTTTTGTTGTCTTTACTTTACACTGCGGCTAGTTTCATGGACAATACTCTTTATTTTTAATTTATTGAACAATCTTAGGATTTCAGTACAGTGTGAAGTGAGACCCGTGACACAATGTTTGTTTGTTTGTTTTTTTCACATCCTCTGTGTGCTTCCTCACTACAGTGGAGGAGGGTCATGAGGGTCTCACACAGTTCCTGATGAATGAAGTGATGAAGCTGCAGCAGCAGTCTAAAGTCAAGACCCTGCAGCAAGTCGAGCTTAGTCGGAAAAACTGCACTCTGGAGGACGAACAGAAGAAACTTCGGCTGGCCAATCAAGAGTTGCAGACCTTCCAACACAGTAAAAAAAAACCAACAACATTAGTTTGCATATTTGTAATCATAATAGACAGTAGGCTACAACCATACAGTCAGCAGCCATTCAGACCATGGTTAATGATCAAGCTTAAAGTGCTGCTTAGTGTCTCAAATGGCTGCAGAATAAAACCAAACAAAAAAGCTTGCCAACTTATAATGAAACTGCTACCCACCGCACAGGAGGGTTTTTAATGCTCGGTGCACCACAATTGGGTTAAGGCATTGTTGCCAACCAACACACTATTGTCCCCTTATGCGTACTAAAGCTAACAGGTGCTAGCTAACACTGCTAACATCAGAAAAGCTTTGGCGTATGACTATAAAAAGCTTTGTGAAGCAAAGAAAAAGCAAAAGAAATTTGGTTTGCCTGTCCAGAGGTGAAAGAGGTTTAGAGTTGCTGTGCACTGTTTCCATTTATAGAAGCAGGTTGGCTAATTAAAAACAAGTTTGATGTAGCTGTTGCTCTGTGTAGCTAACAGGAGCTAACTGGCTTCATTTGGTTGCAGCCTTTTAGCTTGAATAGCATAAGAAAGAAGACGACTTTATTGACTACAAATCAGCATTAATGCTAAATATAGATGTTTTTGTAAAGACAGAAAGAACAGTGTGATAAAAACACATTATCAGTTTCCTTTCATCAAAACGTAATTTCTTCAACTACCGTAAATTCCGTACTATTGAGCGCACCTGGATATAAGCCGCACCGGCTAAAAATAAGTAAATAAATGTATTTGTACATATATAAGCCGCACTTGATTATAAGCCGCAGGTGTCCACGCTATAACAAGAGCTATTTACACAGACCTAGGCTACCGGTAACATCCGCAAATACTGTAGCGTCCGTACGGACGTTAAAGGACGGCGAGAGCGTTCAAATAATAACTTTTAATAACCCGATCACTGTCGGCCGTGACCACGCCGTTTACAGCAGAGAGCAACACATAACTTGCCGTAACAATCCAACTCTCTCCCCCAGCGTTCTCTCATACAGCCACTCAACACGTTCTCGCTGGTGCATTCACTGACTCTCCACATAATCGGAATTATGAACACATTATCAACTACTGACTTTACAACATGAACCGTTACAATACGAAGCCTAGCCGACGGTGTCTGTAACACGGCTGATGAAAAAGATGACCGTAATATATTTCACAAGAAAAAGTCCATCCATTCACTGCCTCAGAATGACTTCATTACTCACTTCCTCAGTCTCTGTTGTCGCTGTCAGTGTCATCTTAACGTGCAGCAGCTCTGTTAGCTTATTTGACAGCCAGGTCGATCGCCTTTAACTTGAAAGCTGCATCATATGTATTTCTCCGTGTGTTTTCCATCATGAGGGTGCGTGCATGAAGCGCAAAATGACTGATATTAAGATCCGACGTGACGAAGTCAAATGTTTTTGCGGCAGAAGCTCATTGTCCCCCATAAAAAATCCATGCATTAGCCGCACCGGAGTAGAAGCCGCAGTCCTCGAAGTGTGAGAAAAAAGTAGCGGCTTATAGTCCGGAATTTACGGTATTTCTCAAATCTGTGAATTTGAATATTTCACAAAATTCATTCAATTATTTATTTTACAAAGTTATGAATATGTTACTCTGAACTATTTATAGTTCAGAGTAAGTTTTCATGAGTTGGTATTGGATACTTTTAAGTAAGCTTAGGAAGAAGATTTGCTTGCTCAAATGCCACAAAAAGCTTCCTCAGTCTGCTGTTTTGGCACAGCCCTGTACCTATGTGATTTGTGTATAATGACAAACTTTTAAGTTACCAATTTAATTCCCTTCTACTGTGCTGAACTGATGAAAATCGTCGCGTGTGTGATAAAGTATAATTGAACGTGATTCCAGGGTACAATAAATTGAGAGAAGAAAGAAATACCTACAGTGACGAGCTGCTGAGAGTAAAAGATGAAAACTACAAACTGGCCATGAGGTACGCCACACTGAGTGAAGAGAAGAACATGGCAGTGATGAGGAGCCGAGACCTGCAGCTTGAGGTACAAACGGATACAAATAATAAGAAAGAAATATGGGGTTTACAGTGTCAAAATGTCGCTCTTCATTCTCTTTTTCTGTGTTTTTAGATTGATCAGCTGAAGCACAGGCTGAATAAGGTGGAGGAAGAGTGTAAGATGGAGAGGAGGCAGAGTCTCAAGCTGAAGAATGACATGGAGAACCGGCCAAAGAGAGAGCAGATCTTTGAGCTGGAAAAAGAGAACAAAATGCTTAAGATTAAACTACAGGACCTGCAGTCCATCATACAAGTACGCTAAAACCCGCTCATTCAACACCTTTTAACACACCCCTAAAAAATGTCCCAAAAATTGGCTGGGGGAGGTGAGTGTGAATGCTAACATGCTAAGTTTTTCACCCCAAACTTTGTCTGGATTTTATTCTGCCAGCCCCCTGGTCACAGAAAAAGGTAAATTGCATGCAATAAACTAAAACAATGAATTGAAAAAAGGTGTAGAGCAAAAATAAAGCTGAGTGGAAACACAGCATTAGGGGATAATGCTTGTTGGCATTGTAACCAGCAAGATAATGGGATGGATTTTTTTACTTCACTTTCAGAGAAGCCCTTTGACTTTAAATGCAAATCATCCACTAAGTTGGAACACAAGACCCATACCCAATACTATGTGTGTTTCTTAATACACAGCCTGGCCCCCTACCTGCGTCAGACAAGGCCATTCTTGACATTTTGGAGCACGACAGACAGGAAGCGCTAGAAGACAGACAAGATCTTGTCAACCGCCTGTACAACCTCCAAGAAGAAGTCAGACAGGCAGAAGAACTTCGAGATAAGGTAAACACAAGCAAATACAAAAGAGTATGCCGAGGTCAAAGAGGTGGTCTGTTGGATTTTGTAAGCTTTGTTCATGTGTGACTGTTATGAAGTGGATTAATTCAAAGCATACTTAGGGTTGATCGACGTACGTATCTAGTTGCATTTAATCTGTCTTTTTAAGAATTCTTGCCAAAGATGAATTATTGTCTTGTATTAATAATTTTAGTAGTTTTGCTTTGAAACCTATTGGCTACACTGCCACAGACAGTGGCAGTGTATTTTCTAGTTTCCTTCGTGAAACACTTTCTTAAAAAGTTCTCTTTTTGTTCTTGACCAACAAAGGTTACAGAAACTCCCCAGAGAAACACAACACATGACCAGAGCTTCAAATACCCATGAGACAATCTGTGAAACACACCCTGTGTAAAAAACCCCATCACAAGCCTTTCTTTTTATGTAATCTGGTCTTTCTTCTTTCCACCTCTGTGTTTCTCTTCCTGTATCTGCCTTTGAATGAACTATGACAACCATCAATCATATTTGTGTGTGTGCGCATGTGTGTGTGTGTGTGTGTTTGTGTGTGTGTAGTATCTTGAAGAGAAGGAGGATTTGGAGCTGAAGTGCTCTACATTGCAAAAGGACTGTGAGATGTATCGTAATCGCATGGACACCATCACCATCCAGCTGGACGAAGTGGAGAAGGAGAGGGACCAGGTGAAAACACACGCAAACACAGACACGCAGGTTGTTGCACTTGTGTACTGTTACTTTTACACTTTTCCTTTGTTGGTGTGTTTATAAATGTATTTTTTTTGGGGGGGGGCTGCAGGCATTTCGAGCCCGAGACGAAGCCCAGCATCAATTCTCCCAGAGTCTTATTGACAAAGATAAGTATCGCAAACAGATCAGAGAGCTGGAGGAAAAGAGCGATGAACTTCAAATAGAGATTGTTCGAAAAGAAGCCAAGCTGGTCACATTAGAGTCCCGCCTGAGACGAATGTCCAAAGATATTGTTTTGGACCAACTTGGGGTAAATAAAGCCACTTGGTTAATAGGTATCATAAGTTTCATTTTAGTGTCCATAATGTTCAAAAAGGTGCCAATGTTTCCTGTTATTTTCTTCACCTGATCTTGCAGAGTCTACCAAGAGATTTATCTCTGGCCATCATCTCTAAGAGGGAAGAGCTAAAAACAGCCCCTGGCCAATCAGAATGGTCCAGTGATGAGTCACCAGAGGACAAGTTCCTACCGGAGGAGCCTCGCCTTAGACGTAGACCGAACCTCAAAGCTGTGGTAAGACATTGTCCAATACTCATACTTCTTTTATGTTTGCATACTGTTTATGCCATTGCGAAATATTTTACCAAACTGCCAAGAATGAAACTAGTTCTGAAGTAATACCTCAAATTTAATTAGCACTTGTTTAAGGTTGGTCCTTGAGGATACATTCTCAAGTCATCTTATTATAACAGGTACATCAGTTCAAAGACAAACTACTTTGCCATCAAATCAGCACATATTATTAAGCCCCATTATCTCAAGCTCCTCCCCCTTTTGGTGGACAACGTTCACATTTAGACACAAGGGCAACACTGAAAGCCTTTTAGCAACATACTATTCCTGACTTCTTGTGCTATACCCTACCAGAAAAAGAAAATATTTTTTAAACTTAACTTGATAGCTGTATGGGAGGCTGCCATAACCTTAAGACTGTTCTCTGTAACTGAAGCTTAGCCGAGCTTGGCTCAGATAGTTGACCATCATGATCATATATATGTATAGATATCTGAATTAGGAGTTTCTGTTTTCATTAGTCCACCAATGGAATCATGTAATCAATGTTAGCTAGTTTATACTATAACAAAGTATTGTGATTTATCTTGAAACATGGTCCAATGTGCATGGTCTCTCACTTTGCAAAGGCAATGGCAAAATGGCTGCTGTTGGATTAGCCTTTTAGCTACTTATTGAATGGACTTGAAAATATTCTTAATGTTTCACATTCTAGATCAGAGTGAAGTCTCCAGTGTGTGTACCCAAAGACCTTCAAATCGAGTCAGAGGCTTCTCAACCTGCAGGTAACATAGAGTCAAAGCTCATTTATTGCTTCCTCTTTAGTTACCATCACACTTCCTTTATTTACATTTCTGCACATTCGTCCCAAACTTTCAGTTCTGCCAGTCAATGGCGGAGATTGTCTTGAAATCCAGACAAGAAACTTCCACATCAACTGCAACTCCCTCCCTCCCTCCCCGAGCTTCATGATGTCCCCGACATATCCTACCTCCTCTGCTCCACCCCTTTCTTCCTCCTTCCCCTCAACCCCCTCTCCAATTCCCTTTTCTGCTGTGGAACCGTCCAACAGGCCAAATATGGTGAGCTCGACACTCAATCTAAAACAGAAAAACATGAATAATACTTACCAGTTAATTGCAGTATTGTCTGTGTGTATTGTATGTGTATTCTACTATGCATTTCATAATGTATTATTAAAAGTAGTAGGAGGACAATAAAAGTCCATAAATTGGGCGACAGATAGCCTAGCGGTTAAGACTCACTCCCGATGTACAGAGACTGTAGTCCTCGTCACCGCAGCCATGGTTTCAAACACATACCTTGGCTCTTTGCTGAATGTCATCCCCCACTCTCTCCTCCCAACGTTTACTGTCTCTCCTTGGTGCGCCTATCCAATAAGGGCAAAAATCCCCCCCCCCCTCCCAAAAAAAAAAAAAAAAAACCCACAACAATCTGTACCAATGTCTCCAGAACTGGGACCGGTAACAAACAGAACTGTATCTCATGTTGATGGGGGACTGTTTCCTTCAAAGCTCCAACACATTATTAAAGTATGTTTTTCTCAAGACAAACCATTCATGTATTGGAATGAATGGTTATAGGCATTGAAACACATTTTGTTTTTCTGAGTCTGTAACTTGTGTTTTTGTTCCATTTAAACTGTTCAGCTGCGCTACCGTAATCCCAGCATCCAATCCACACTCCCTGAGCCGCCAGATAAATCATCGCTTTACCGCAGAGAGAGGGAGAAGGAAAACGACTTTCATCTCCGCAGGTAGTTAAGACTCAGTACCAGAGTTGATTAATCTACACGTGTAGGAAAGTAGACATGCAAACTCAGTTTCCTCCTTTAAATCCTTTCATAATGCAAACTTACGAAAAGGCTTTTATGTGGATTTCCTTTAATGTCATCGACTTTGAAAATTTTAGTCCATGCCACTTTGTTTATTTCTGAATGTTTAAAATGTAGCTCTGATTGTTGAGGTTTTTTTTACCTCATCGGTGGCCATCATTTTTTGCCGTGTTTTTCTCATCCCTATTCCTATTGTTATCGTTGATGTATTTTTGATAGGTGAATATAATGATATAACTCATAATAAGTTATGAGACTAATATTTATTTCCTAACGTTTCCTAAACACTTTAACGTTTTGTCTCTTTCAGCCTCTCTGATTTTGATAGTGACAACATTGAGATGGAGTTTGGTAAAGTATACTTCTACACCCTCCAAAATATAACTATTTAAATAGTTAATCATCTCTTGATAACTTTTCTCTGTTCCCTTCCCTTAGAGGATGAAGTACAGCAGGGTCCACCTTCTCTCCATTCATCTTCCTCGTCCTATCAGTCAGAAAGTATGGACACCTACGACCTAGAGCAAGTCAACAGCATATTCAGGAAACTCTCTCTCGAGAGGTACAGTTTACACAGCTGAAAAAAATGGCAGTCATTTTTCTCTAATGTCACACTCAGGGTGAGATGAAATGCTCTTACGATTTCATACTGTTGTGACAACACATTTGATTGTTTCTCAATTAATGGGGAAAGTGAAAATCTGGGAGGATATAAGTCATTTTTCAAAAGAACATATTAGCTACCATTAGCCAATATCTTATGTTAGCATTCAGCAACTTCCTAATTAATATAATGATTGCTAGTCATAAACTTATCTTTTATTGTACTGGTAAATGATGATAGCCTATAAGCTTTTAGCAACATTTCTTAGAGTAATACAAGCTGGCTGATTTCTAAAGTTAGCTGTTGTCTGATAGCAGCTAATTGGTTTTCAAATGAAGCTTGATTACTATCAGATTTATGCTGATGTGTCTTTGCAGTTGTTGGAATCAGGGAGAGTCTAGGACTAATGATTGTTACGACACCTTTGATGTAACAGTTAACATCCTGGCACATAGCAGTGCATCATTAAACGGGCATTTTAGCTTATGAAGCTGAGCATGACGACAAAGGAAAATGGCCGCTGTGTGAAATGTGGGAGGAAAGCAAAAGCACAGGAATCATTGAGTCAAGTTCATTAAGAAGCATCTTCCATTGTTGACCATGTTGTGTGTGAATCTTGTGCATGTCTGCATGCAGGCCGTTTCGTCCGTCTCTGTCCTCCTTCTCGAGGATCAGCTCTTCCCTGAAGCCAGTACAGGAACTGTCGCTGCAAGGTGATAACTTGATGAAGGACATCACTCTAGTCGGAGGTAATGAGAGCGGGATATTCATCTCATCTGTCCAGTCAGGCTCTATTGCTGAGAAGGCTGGGCTACGAGAGGGCCACCACCTCCTGTTGGTACGTAGTTTACTCTCTGCCTTTGAAAAGTTTTAGGTTCACGCAAGCTGTGAGATGATTAACGGTTCACTATTTTACTCTAACATTAAACTCAACTAGTAAGAGCAAGGATCATTACCAGAAGAATATGTAAAATTTTAGAGGCATGAAATACTATTATTATTGTCATATAAAATATGAAAATGTTAACTTTTAGCCGTTTGTTCTGTGACTTGGCCGAGCAGCTCGAAGGATGCATACGTGGGGAGAACCAAAGCGTTTCATTGGACACCAGCACTCAGGAAGAGGCCCATTGGACACTGCAGCACTGCTCTGGACCGGTCACGCTGCATTATCGAGCCAACTTTGACTGTGGGTGTTCTTTTTCACTTGAGAAAATTCACGCAAGCGGGAGGCTGTTGTTCTGAATATCAGTGTCGGTGTGATGCAGTAATAGGCATGAGTCCCAGTTGTTCTTACATTCATTACAACAGCACAACGTGAGACAGCTTTAATACAACAGATCAGCCAGGTTGTCCATTTTTCCTCCTTATCTAAAAAAAAAGATGTAAATCTTTGCGAAGTGTGGGTCTGTTTAGATGGCTGTTGTTATTATAAGTACTGGTATTTCAATCACATGTAGTAGAGAGGTACATAATGTTTAAAGTCCCATACTGCTGTATATCATATCAGCACTCGTGGAATGCCTCATATCCAGTCAGATTTAATTCAAATAAGATTTCTTTAACAGTACATGTATTGCTTGTGTTTGCTCCAGCCTTCCGTCGTCTTCAGAGAGACTTAGCAGAGGAAACGTTGGCTTCTGGAGACTCTTTTTACATACGGGTCAACCTCAATATCTCCGGCCAATCTGACAGCTGCTCTCTGAGCGTGCGCTGTGATGAGGTGGTGCATGTGCTGGACACCTGGCACCAGGGCCGCTGTGAATGGTTGTGCGCACGTGTGGACCCGTACACTGGCTCTGACTTGGCCGACCGTGGAACCATACCCAGCAACTCACGGTAACCAGAAGACCTTTTACAACGACAGCTTGTTTTAGTTAAGAAGCATGCACATTGAGAGTGTTACAACTGCAGAGTGGTGTTTAAGACACCTTAAACAGCTGATGTAAATGATGTCTGTTCTGCTTCAGTGCTTCAGGATTCAGAGCATGATGTAAAAAAAATGTAACTGTTGAACCACCCTACGAATTTCACAGGGTTTTTGGCCCACCTGGCCTTAGCACACACAGTTTCACTAATCTGTTAAATGCATCAAGGTTAAAAAAGGGCCATCACAATCACACTTCATACCACTTTCACAGTTAAATCCCACAACCTGTTGATGTCACCAAGGAGCACAGCAAGATGCTTGTATATGAAACACTCTGAAAGGGTTTTGCTCTTGCATTTGTTTCAGTGTGTTAAAGTGTTTGGTTTGATTTGATGTGTGTGAATGCAGGGCCCGGCAGCTGCTGCTGGTGAAGATTCAAAGGCTAGTGTGTCGAGGGGGAAAAGAAGAGAATGAAATCCACCGCAACAGTAGGGTAAGAAACCTCAAACTAAAAAGCAAAATTGACAACAGTTGACTTATATGAAATATAAAGCAACACAGCAAGCAAAAACTACAAAGTGATTATTTTTTCTTGTATCAAGCTGATATTTTCACCCATAAGTTTTCTTTAGCTAATTTCTAATTTCTGACAACCTCAATCATTTGCCCTCTTGTCCCAATCCTCTTTATTTATTTTATCTCAACTAATCTTTAAATAGTTTCATTAAGTCTGCATAATTGTTATGTTGAAACTGTGTGTTACTTTCAGAAAAGTACTGTCCACATTTTTGCCTCTTTGATAAATTTAAAATGCTTGTATGTGTCTGTGAAGAACAATTTGCAGCCGGAAGAAGCCAGCCCCTCTCCTGATCCCAAGGCCAGCCCACGGATGTCCAGAGCCAGCGTTTTCCTCACTCAAATATTGCAGGTAAAAAAAGACTTAAGCCAAATTCACAATGTTGCTTTACCTCCACATGCCTTTTTGCAACTGCATAACAAACAACAAGCACTGCCGTTCATTTACTGGTCTGTGTGCCTTTGAATTGCCCCCCTTGGACAAATAAGGTTTTATTTTTTTTAATTTTGAATTTGAAACTGCAAACATCTATAAAATGTTCACAACTCAGACTTCACTTTTGTATTCTCATCCATGTGTATTTCAAACAGATTCATTCTGTTAAAACATAACCTAACCAAACCACTACCATGCCATAACATCCAATAACACTTCACTTTATCTGTTATGATTTGCAGTTTGTCAGCAGGGTGGATATCAAGTACAAACGAATGAACAGCAGCGAGCGCGTGAGGATTGTCAACTCAAGCAGCGGCACATTTCCACGACAAGGCTTTGAGACATTTTTGAAACCAGAGGGTGAGTACAAAGTGAGGCATAACGCAACCTGATTTCGAAGAAACATCTTCAAAATGCAACATTTCTGGTTAAAAAAAAAGAAAAAGGAAAATAAAATAAAATAAATTATTGAGACAGTTGAAGTGCTGAAAGGTGAAAATATGAAAACGGACCCATTTGCAGAAGCGAAATGACTTATTTCAACAAAAAAGCCAAAACTAAGCTTACTTCTTAAAAAGTCAAAACTGTAAACCTCCCACAAAAGGCACAAAAAACACAAGGAGGCATGAGGAATCAAAAGGAAGTAGATGATTGACACTGGGAAAAAAATCTGACTTTGAGTCGACAACAAGAAGGAAGGAACACAGACTGGATAATCAAACACAGGTGAGACTAACAAGACACAGGTGGAGACAAAGCTGGAGGGAAACACACAGGCAGAAAGAAACACTAGAGACATGATACACAGGAGATAAAAACTACATAAAATCAGATAAAACTAAAGACACAGAGAACCCAAGAATGTAACATTAACAATACACACTAGAACATAGAGAAACAGAAGGATAAGAAATGACGTAATAAAACAGGAAACACTAAAGACTAAACTAGGACACATGAACATACAACGGAAACAAGCAACACTGGGACACACAATTATCAAATAAGACAGAAAATGACAACTTAAGCAACACCAGGAAGAATTAGAAATTGAAACGAGGAAATTTAAACTCTGAAATACATAAAATACAAAACTAAACAAGATCAAAATAATAATAATAATAATAAATAATAATTTTATTTATAGAGCGCTTTTCAAAAACTCAAAGACGCTTTACATGTTGTAAAGTGGGAAAACTATTTGAGACTTTAGTAGATTTTTGAGTTTTAAATAGGAGTGCTGAAGGTTTCAGTTTAAATGTTGACTTTAACACAAGTCGGGGGAACAAATGGAGAACTACGAAGAAAAAGCGGAATAAACTCTGTAATTGAAATAGGGTCTTCAGACTGTGTCAGTACTCGAGACCTGAATAAAAATTGAGTTTACGTACCACAAAATCCAAATAACAGTCAAAAGATCAATATTAAATAAACTTGGAAGAGTAGATTGATGTTTAAGTCTTGAAAGAAAATGAAGTTTTAAACTGAAAGAAAATTGCAGCTGTACAAAACTAAATTGTTTAAGGAAGTTGCAAAAGCTTTTTTCTTGCTTGTTGAAACAGCAGTGTATAATCGAGTATGTTTATCATGGTCAACAAACCACAGCACCTTGTGCCCACAGATGCATGACTCTATGTTCCTCTTTTGTGTGTGTGTGCTGTAAACAGACGCTAGCGACCCAGACAGTGAGCTAAGCAGGAGTTTGAACCTGATTCCCTACAGTACCGTCACCCCTCAGCGGGCTCAGAGGAAAAGACCAGTCCTGTTCACTCCCACTGCTCTCGCCAATACTATTATCCAGAAAATACTCAACATGGGGGCAGCCATGGACTATAATATCTGTAAACCAGGTCTGTATATGACAGAAATAAGCAACCTCTCTACAAAGGAACATGTCCACTTTGTTAGCTTTTTTTCCAGGCAGAGTAATTAAGGAGGGCAGGGAGAATAAAGAAAGCTACTATTTGGATTCAGGTCAGGTATTGTATTGCACTGTGAAGTAAACGCTAAGGAGTGTAACCGGAGAGACAGCTGGGGCAAGATGGCCTAGTTGATAAGGTAGTGATGCCTGTTGATGCAATAACACAGAGGAACTTAAGTCTCCATTTAAAGACCACAACTACTGTAAATGACCTGACTTTGATACAATGTAAGAAAGTTTCAAGAGCTGTCAACACCACATTTCACGTGACACAGGCTGACCCATCAAACGCACTTTGAATGTTGCAGTGTGACGTATTTATGTTCACAATCAGAATCAGAATTGTTTTTTTTATTTTCATGTACATTTACACATCCAAGGAATTTGTCTTATTGATAGTCATACAACCACAGGAAAATCCCACAAATCATCTTATCACATACAGATCGATCAGCTTCAGAATAGACAGTGAAAGGAGAAACTCCAAAGGGACAATTGGACATAATTTACAACACTGTATTTGATTACAAGTTAGCTATCATCAGAAATTAGTCAATGTTAGCACCAAGCTACTTCTTAAGGAACATTGCCTCTTGCTAGGAAGTGGCTTAACACTGACATTATTTTGTGATTATATCCGATAGGAATGGTGTTGTTAGCGAGCGAAATCGATTAGATGCTAACTTTAGCATTTGTCTGATGGTAGCTTATTGGTTATTAAACATGTGGGGTAATATAAACAAAAGGCACGCTGTTGCGGAGGTTTTCAAAGTCCATTGTCTTTGTAGTTGCTAATCGATAAGAAAGCATTGGAATGACGATCATTTGTTAGATTTACTACATTTGTTTTATGATGAGGAAAACATCAGCAAAATGTTCTAACAGCATTTAAGCTTCCCATCCAGGGCGATAGTCCGTAATATTCAAGTGAGACACACAGAGTTGTTAACAGGTTTTACATTTTGTCTACATGTGGTTGACGTTCCCCAGAGCACATGTCAAATGTTTCAGTTCCTATTTTTTATCAAACGTGCTGTGTTGATTGTAAACTTTAACAAACTCTTTTTGTACAAATGTGTATTGCAATTATTACATAATATACATTCAGTCCATAGTTTTCTTTTGTATTTTACTGTTTGATCCTTTTTATACTTTAGACACTCTATCCAAAGAAGAGTTTCATCTAAAGCAGAACGTGGAGCCCTTCATTCACTACAAAGAGAAACATGCCACATTTGAATGCATCACCCGAGAAAACATAGAAGCTGTTGCTGCTAAGGTAGGCTAATGGGGGGTTGAAAACATTCAGCAGCATATGTACTGAGACACAGGTTTGTGTAGAGAAATCTTTTTTCTTCCATCCATCATCAGGGTAAACACTGCCTGCTGGAGGCCGAGCTGAGCTGTGTCAAAGACCTTCTGCGGAGAGAGATCCACCCGATAATCATCTACATCAAGATCTGTGAGAAGAATGTCAAGAAGTTACGGTGGGTCTATGAAATCTCACCCACTGTCATACATTTTACCCACAGCTGCAAACCTCAACCCTTTTTCCAAATGCAGGTACACATCAAGGCTTGTACAGCAACTTTCAATTTGACAGAAGATTCAAGTTGCAAAAGAACAGTTTCAGAGTTTATCTTTTTTTAAATTAAGCATTTGGCTAATATGATTACTGCTTGAGGAAACACGGAAGACTGCAGACAAAACATTTAACCATATTTGGAGTAACTAAGAAGAGCTTTTCTTTATATTATTTGGCGCCTTCTCGGAAATAGAAAATGTCTGATGTGTTGGTAATAATGAGTGGATTGTTACTGGTTATCACTTGTGAGTGAAACATTTGAGGGATGACTATATTTTTAGTACCTATAAACAGACAATACTGTACTTCTTTGAACCCATGACAATGAGTGGTATCTTTCTGAGAATAACAACAAAGCACATAAACCTCTGCTGCAAAGTGTCTACACGATCTCAACATGGTTACGAACAGTTACCACAATCACCTGCTTCCTTCCTGTTTCCTGTCCACGCAGAAAGCTGCCTCTGCGTGTGGAGTCGGAGGACGAGTTCGTGAGATCGTGTCGAGCAAAGGAGAAGGAGCTTGAGGTCATTCCCTGCCTCTACGCCAGCCTGGAGCCCGAGTCCTGGACGGGGCCAGATGACCTCATCAAGATCATCAAAGACAGAATACTTGAGGAGCAGAAGAAGACTGTGTGGGTGGAGCAGGACCTCCTGTAGACTCACAACAATTTGTACATGAAAAGTAAAGGTGTATCTGAGCCCCTATTAAATGCATATAAAAAATAGACGTGTGGCTTCCTTTTATTGAAAAGAATGTAACACATAAGAAATAAAAATAGAGCAACATTATGAGTTAAATGTTAAATGTTTACTCCTCCAAGCTATAGTTTCACTTTCATTCTGGACAGTGTTAATCTATATCATACTGTCATCTAGTGTTCAAACTGTAGACACTCATGTCCATCCAATTATTTTATTTTTTTATTTGACAATGATTTTTCCCTTAATGTATTATTCAATGGATCTAGGTAATGATAAAGTACAATTGAACCGAATATTTGATTGAGTTTTTGAAAACATAACTAGCGTCTATTTTAGTGAACAGGAAAGCTTTTCAAATTCACATTTTTTCTTTATTTTATGAACCTTATTAGTCCCCTAGGGGAAATTTAGTTTCACACGCTGTTATTAAATGACCTAACACTCACACACATACCCACAAATGCACACATACACAAATATGACTTACATTATGGACATTCATTAATGGAGAGATGTCAGAGCGGGGAGCGTGGCACACCTGAGCTTCTGCCGCCCAAAAGTTTCCTCATTATTCTTTGACAAAGTCAAACACAGAAATGATTGATGTAAACCAATTTACTCAAACTTTTGTTTAGTTGTTATGAAAAAGGGCCTTCTTGTGAGCCCTAATCGCCAGTTTAACTGGGTATCTTCTAGATCAGGGGTTTCTTTTCAGCTGATGTGGCAGCCCTGGTGTCTTGCTTGGTACTCTTGTTCTTTTGTGTTTTAGAGTTTTGGCTTCCCCTGGTGGTAGTATCCCGTCCACCTACCTGTGATTACAGATGTGCTTCACCTGAGTGGAAGAGCATATACTGTAAGCCGAGCTTCCACAGCTTAAACTTGAAAAAAATATACCTTAAAAGCAAGTTCACTCCCATGACTGTTATGGCCTAGACGAGCTGGTCATAACAAATGGGGTCTCGTCCAGGTTGACAAAAACTGGGGTGCCAGACGAAACCCACTGTCACTGGTGGGTTGAGCCACCTCTCCATCTACCATATATGGGACTTGGACCGGCAACCCTCTAGTTTTGTAACCCATTTACCTTCAAACTGAGCTACTGCCACCCCAACAATGAATAACGTCAGAGGAATATCCCAGATGTGTAAATAAAGTGGATGCAAATTCACACTTTTTAAACTTTTAAAGATAGCAGTTAGACGAACAAAATAAAATAAACAACCTTACATTTTCATGGCTTTTTAAGTACCGAGAGCAACAGTGCTGATTATCAGTCAACTGAAAAACTCAGCTGAGTTAAACTCCTTCAAGTCTGAGACACAGGCCTGTGTCTAGAGAAATGTTTTTTTCTAAATTTACTCTGCATATCTAAATCTGTAAACTCACATTGGGCTTTGGTCAATGTTGATTACAGCTTATAAATCTGTGTTAACGCAACCAGAAGGTTCAATTTGACAAATATGGGCAGGCCAGAGGGGGATTTAGACCTCTTTCATAAGGCTGCGAGATAATCTCTCCATCTGGGAGGAAAGACATGCACCAAGCAATATGCAATATTCCCAGAATAATCATGTCAGCCATATGCTAAATGAAAAATGTGTGTGCTTAAGAAAACACAGTGACAGCCAACTATAGTCATTAAACCTGCATTTGAGACACGATTGGTGTAATATAAAGGCAGAGAATTTCAATCTTCACAGCATACTAGAAAAAGAAATCATCAACTAAAACTGAAAATGAAGGCCTTTGGTAAGTACATAATAGGCCACGAGATATTTCCCTCAGGTAATTAATGGAAACCTCAAATACTCTCATTTGCACTTTATTTCCCTTCTCTTGTGGACTATTGTGTTTTTAGTACATTGTTAATACTCGTTGTGTTTTTAGTACATGTTTGAATGTGTTCACAGGATGTCTGCCGCCGGTGAATAAAGATTAAGGAAATTCATGAAAACACATTGCTAAGAATGAAATCCTGGGTCAGGGTGAAAAGTGTGAAGCTGATTGAAAGCAGATGCTGGTATGTGTGTGTGTCTGTCTCTCTCTCTCTCTGTGTGTGTGTGTGTGTGTGTGTGTGTGTGTGTGTGTGTATGTGGGGATGTGCTGCAAAGCGAATCAGCTGCTCTGTAGGGGCTCCTTGCTATGTTTGATGTCACAGGATGAAAAGAGTTTACAAATAACAGGATTTTGAGCACATCAGCCTGAGGCAACAGAAATAGACAGGTCCTCACGGACACAGTTCCTCACTGTGATTCTTTTTGATATTTGATGTTCTAGTGGAGGTGACATTTGTTTTTGCAGGTACAGCAGGTTATTTCCAGCACGCTGCTCCTATGGGGCAAAGGGGTGGGGGGGTGTTGGGAGTGGGAGGAAGCTGTCTACATAAATCATCCCGGAGTGGAGACATGTTATGCTGGAGCTGACCCAGAAAGTGAATTTTCCCTTCATGAGCTCACTCTGCAGAACCATCATCTGCGAACTCTCGCGGTGTTTTGCGTGGCTTACGCTCCATCGCCGAGAAAAAAAACAGGGGTCTCTCGCTCGCTCTCTCTCTCTCTCTCTCTCTCTCTCTCTCTCTCTCTCTCTCTCTCTCTCTCTCTCTCTCTCTCATCACAGGCTCAGCTGACGCGGCGCTGAGAGCTCGCGGGCTCCTAAAACGGTAAGGTTTATTGTTGTTTTTAGACTCGTATTCCATAATTATTATTATTTTCTACATTTTAACAACAACGTTGTTTTTTTTAACGCACCTTTGCGAAAATGCTGAACACTACTTTGACACCTTTACTCTGGCTGCATGCACAGTGACTGACAGCGTGTCTTGATAACCACAGGCTGAACGTGAAGCTTGTTGTTCTCTTTGCTTTGTTCATTGTCTCGCGCGAACATTTGACTCTTCGGCTCTACGCCGCGACACCTTGTTGAACCACAGCCACGGAGCAGAAAGCCTATCCGGGGGTGAGGAACAGCCCGTTCCCGCGGTGCTGCTCCCAGTCAAAGGCTACATTGTGTTTGTGTCCCCGCCGGGTCTACTGGCATCCGCTGGCGGCTGCAGCGGACAGGACGGTGTGATTTATCATTCATCCGGTGAGCTCGTGCTGCTCTCTTTTTTTATTCCAGCTTTGACCACTTTGATGGAGCAACTCACACATAATTCACAAGGCTCCTTCGCAGAATTTTACCGTATGACATACTTGACACTGTAGTGCAGAAGCCGACATAATGTCAAACAGGAAAGATGCTCGTATAAACAAAGCGTTGTATCTTCTGTATCCTCCTAAACGAATATATTGGTGAAACAGCTGTGCAGAGTGTTGGAGTGTGTTCGTCAGATAGTCTACTTTATTAGAGGTAGATAAGATAATGCAAAAGTGGAAAACATTTAATAGGCTATAATTTGTTTCAGAGTTTTTAGAAGAAGCCAAGATAATACCCTCTTAACATTGTGGTGCATTGAAGAAAATAGTTCTTTATTTTCTATAGTTTGCACTGCATGGTGAGATTAATGATTGGTCATTTGTGCTGATTGATACCTTATTTGAGTCATGCATTTTCCATTCTAGTAAAGACATTGTAAATAAATAAATAGAACATTTGGTCAGGAGTAATAAAAGAGAAAAGCTGGGTCTGGAAAAAAAAGAGGTGACATCTGCTGTGAGTATAGTACCGTAACCTGTGTGGACTTAGAGCACATGAACTCTACTGACAAGAGCAGCGGACAACAAATCTCTGCAAATCCCTAAAAGCAAATCATTCAGATATTGTAATACTGGGCGTGCTTTATGATTAAAAATGGAACTATAAGAGGATAAATTGAGCAATTCTGCATCTACATGGAATTTATCATAAACTATTTTAATAAGAGATTCAGTGTCGCAATTTTCTCGTGACAAACTGAGGTTCTGCAATTTTCAGTTTTTTTAATGGTTAGTATTTGAACATTTAAGACAAGTTCTGCTAAACAAGACACCACACAATGCTTATTTATGTGTTTCTGATCGTATTAATAGCTTATCAATGAGGTCAGCAGACGTATCAATGTAAGATAGATCTTGGTTGCAGCCCTAGTTATGTTTAATTGTCAACATGAATTTGTTAGAGGCATTGTCATAATGTTGTTGGTTGAGTAGGAGCCAAGAAATGCTTGCTTTATCTATTTTGTGTACTGCTCGACTGTGTTACTTTTAGGGTGTTAGTCATTATATGCATTGATTCTATATTTCATTTAGAGTTTCACATTTTATGCATTGATTCAGTTATTTTGTCTGAATCTTAATTTTTCAACCTCGTAAGAGATAAATAGAATAGTAAATTGCACAATATATCCTGATTTGTGGTGAACTCGATGTAGAGGATTTAAAATGTAAATATGCGCTTCTTAAAATAGAGCAATTATTATCATTCCATAATCCAGCCCTGACAGAAGCTGTTAGGGTAATCTGCCCCTGATGTCTGATATGGTGTACATTAAAGAGCAGCAGAAAGTCATTTGTGTGCTGAGAGGAAGAGGAGTGTAGTTGTCTGCGGCCTCTGGAGAGGGGAACGAGGATTTTCCATGTCAGTGGTCCCCCTCTAAGCTTCAGGAAAGAGGAAGTAATATGACGACTGTTGCATAAGAGCTCAAATGTAGAAGATTTTTTGTAAACGGAGAAGTGATGCAGTGTGACTTTAAATTAGCCCAGAAATGATACAACGGACGAGAGATGGAATGGAGTTCAAGACAAACTGTGATTTAGATAAGCCCACGAGCAGGCAGCACACACACTTCATGCTGTGTTTCTGCAGCTCTCCAGTAACGTTATGTGCTTTTTTGGTGCATTGCATGAGCACAGTGAGCTTCAGTGTGTTTCTCTACATGCAAAATGTGTCTTGGTTCGGTGTGTAGAATATTTGCTGCTGGGGCTCTTTCAAAGGTTGCTTACACAGGGGCTTCTATTACTTCAGAGGCACTCAGTATTTAAGTATGCTTGTACCATACTCCATAGGAAACCTAGTATTGGTACAGCGGGATACTTGTGCAATGAAAAAAGTTAGTATGGTATGCAGAGCCCTGTGGCATGCAGATATTTAACAAACACCTGTGATTTTACTGCTGAGAGTGGGAGTTGAGTCAACTGAGAGAGGGGAAGAACAAATTCAGTTCATGGCACTAAAGTTTCAGACTTGCCAGCTTTGCTCAAAATGTTCCGTTCTTTTTATAACCAGGACAGCAAAAAGACCTCGGCCATGCGCTCTGAAGAAAGAGTTTTACCTTGAGTGTTTTCGTTCGAATGGGAGCAATTTTAAGGAATTCAGCAGCACTTGGAAAGACTTCAGTGTTGGTCCACAGCTTTGGTTTTATATTGTATTTTAATTTTAGCCTTTTTATTATTATTCTTAGCTTTGTTTAGTGCTGAATCCCTCCTCCTGTCTTGTATTTGTTTAATCATATTAAACCTTGTTCCAAATAAAGAAATGATCTGGCTTTTTATGAAGTCATCTCTGTAGTTGTTGTTTTCAGCTTGACAACAAAAAGGCATGCACACAATGTGTTTTTAGAGCTGCAGGTGGTTGTTGAATATTAAACAGTTCTAACGGTGCTTTTCTATTTCTCTGTTATCTCTGTCTGCAGGACGCTGCAGGAATCAGCCAGAGGTGAGTCTTTCAATGGATGGTCAGTTTCACACCTGCAGTGCACCAGCATCATGAAAAGCCCCGTCCTAACACAGACTGTGCTATAGCTGCCATCTTTCCGTCACCATGGTGAGAGAAAGAGCTCCTGGACCTTGACTGTGTTGCCATGGTGACCCTGTCGACGCTGTAGAGACGCTCTGTGAAATCAGTTGCAATGGTTATCCTGTAGCAAACAACAGTTGCCATGGGGACATCAAGGATGTTCCGCATCTTTGTGGTCCTGGGCTCAGCCTTCATGATCCTCCTCATCATCATCTACTGGGACGATGTCGGAGTCTCACACCTGTATTTGCACACTCCCGTATCGCCGGGCCCCAAAATCCTGCACGCCCCTCCGCCGCAGCATCCTCAAACCTCCCGAACGCCGTCCTTTCTGTCTGACATTGATGCCTTCGTGAACCAGTTCTTAGAGCCAGGAACTGGTGAGCCCACAGACCCCGCCCCTCCGGACACAAGTAACCAATCAGAGAAAGCAGAAGAGCGGTATATACCGAGAAGAGAGTGGAAGATTCATCTGACTCCATTGGCAGCGGAGCTTCGTGAAAGACAGGTTCATGTTAGATATTATCATGATTACTTCTATTGCTGTTTATGAAAGTCAGAGTAGAACTGAGTGTGTGTTGAGCTTGTCTTATTGGATTATTGACTTGGACACTGAAGACATTTTGACGAGTGAAAAACAAATTCAAAACAGCTGTTATTTACTCAAAGCATTCCCAAGCTGCATGCTGACTCACTGGTTGAGCTTAAATAATGTGTATCGAGACCACAAATGTCATTACTACCATATTTGCCTTTTTTGTGTTTCAGTGGTAATAATGACGTGGACCCAGATTGGGTGACAGCTGTAGCAGCTCTACGTTTATTCAAGAGAGCAGATCCAGAATATGATTGGTTTTGATTTTGAGCTCTTCAACTCCGTATTAATGATAGATATATGAATTATCATTAAATGTATGTCGAAACAATATTGAGACTCGAAATGAGGAACTTTTCAAAAAATAATAAATAGTCTAAACTACAGTCTAAAACTTAAAAAAAAAAAAGTTACAGTTATCGCCACTTACTGTCTTTAATATGACTCCCCTCTCGTCTCCATGTGGATGTGTGAATTATGCGAGTTGGTAGTCTCACTGAGCCTCTTATTGATTTTGTTGGGCTTGTGTGACCAGGGGAATTTACCCCTGATTCATTATTATTGGTTTGTGCAGGTTGGTGACCTTTTTCCATTCCAGGGGAGTTCCTCCTGCTTCCATCATTAGCAGAGCTCTAATAATCAATGTCTATAAAAATGTCCCTGCCCATAAATATCCACTGCACTTTTCAAGGGCCTTAAAGTCAGGACCTATGGATTACTCTGTGTCTAAACTGTAGAGCAAAGACTTTTTAATTATAGAGTTGATCCAGTAAGCATTTCTCTGAATTCATTTGAAGCTGACAAAGTCTTTGTTTGCGATGTATCACAGGAGCAGCGGAGGAAGTTACTCCAGGAGATGTGTGCAAATGACAGCGTGGTGTTTCCTGGCAAAAACCGTTCATTTGATGACATCCCCAACAAGGAGCTGGATCATCTTATAGTGGACGATAGGCATGGTATTATCTACTGCTACGTTCCCAAGGTACGCAAACGCCTTCATCTTTTTGACTTCTTCTTGTTGAATTTTGTTTAATTATGGTCCAAGTCTGGCGTATTTTATTTTATATTTATGTAAAAGCTTCTAATAGGCTTCTTACTGTTTACAGTTCTTGTCCAAAGCATAAACACAAGCAGACAAGTTTACTTAGCAGTGGGTCATTTTGGGGTTGACATACTGTACCTCATAGAAAAGCTTCAATTCATATCCTGAAGACGCACCTTCAACGTCCTCTATTAAATGGTCTTTTCTCTTAGTTATGTCCCCAAATGTATGCTGAGACAAACACACACAGACACTCAGACATGAGTTTTTTATAACACCGTCAAGGACATACATTTAACAACAACAAAGGGCAGGCGAGCGCCTTTTCTATGAACGAAAGATTACATTTCTCTCTGGCCTCTCTCTTCCTCTATCCCATTATTTTTGTCAGACCTGTTTCGACAGATGACTGTTAGTCTGTTTCATCTCCAGCTTTCTGCCTGTTTTCAACAAGTGCTCGCTCATTGGCGATTAGATGTTGGGTCTCTGTTTGCCCTAGACCTGCTCTATATCACTATAATAACTGACTCTTCTATTCCCTCTCTTAGGTAGCGTGCAGTAACTGGAAGCGCATCATGATAGTCCTCAGTGAAAGCATGCTGCAGGACGGCGTTCCCCAGAGAGATCCGCTGGCGATCCCCAGGGATCTGGTCCACAACAGCAGCATGCACTTTACGTTCAACAAGTTCTGGAAACGTTACGGCAAGTTTGCAAAGCACCTAATGAAGGTCTGTTGAATAACACACTGTGTTCTACACCCTAAACACATCATGTGATAAATGCTTAATAAATGTGCTAGATGGTGCACGAGGAGACCTCAGGTGCAGAGCTTCAGAGCTGCACACATTCAGTGCTGTGGACCATGACACAGTTCTTTGTTTTTCACTTCTGTTACATAGATCGCTTAACGACACAATGACAGCTTAAATATCATCAACATTTTGGAGATTCACAGCTCCTTACTGAGCACAGCTTTGGTGGAGACTCATCCTCTGATAGTTTCACATCATGATATCAATGTCATATTATTCAATCTGCTTGCTTTTATTTACTCTTTGGTGATATTGTGCCTCCCACACAGTACAAAGAACCACATCAGTTGTATTCATTTATTTATTTTTTGTGGGAGGAACCGCTCCAGACTCCTCACAAAAAAAGTCTGAGTGCTGTGGAAGTCACTTCTTACACAACATGTTACAAGTTCTGTGTTTAAGATTGCTTATTTTCTTTGGACTTCTCAATTCATTGTCAATTATTTGTGTGCTAAAAATGTATTGTTGTTTTGATGCACTTTTTTTTAATTGTTTTTAAAGGTGAAGCTGAAGAAGTACACCAAGTTTCTTTTTGTGCGGGACCCCTTTGTGCGCCTCATCTCCGCCTACAGGAATAAATTTGAGTTACGCAACGAAGACTTCTATCGGCGCTTCGCACAGGTCATGCTGCGCCGCTACGCCAACCAGCCAACACCTCCTGCCTCGGTGGACGAGGCGTTCAACGTGGGTGTCCACCCCTCCTTCTCCAACTTCATCCAGTATCTCCTGGACCCTCAGACAGAAAAAGAGATGCCCTTTAATGAGCACTGGCGGCAGGTGTACCGACTCTGCCACCCATGCCAGATTCAGTACGACTTTGTGGGCCATCTGGAGACCGCAGAGGAGGACGCGGAGCACCTTCTGCGACAGCTTCGGGTGGACAATGTGGTTGAGTTCCCCACCTCCCATAGGAACCTCACAGCCAGCAGCTGGGAGGCTGATTGGTTCAGCACAGTGCCTGTCGAGGTGAGGAGAGAACTCTACAAGCTGTACGAGCCCGACTTCAGGCTCTTCGGTTACGACAGACCAGACTGGATCCTCAACGAGTGACTCGTGTTTCTACAAAGCTGATCACACAACTCAGACGCAGTGTTTTTTTTTATCCATGTCATGAATAACCCCACACTCAACAGCAACACCTCCATCTCTCCTCCTGTCACATCTGTTCTTCACTGAATGTGCACATTCAGGAAAGCTCTGAGGAAGCACACGTACGCCAGGTTGCAGCTTTTATTACTGATGTTGAATCACAAAGATTACACAAAGCACACAAGTTGAGGGGAAAACATGAGGAGGATTTTTCTGAGAGTATGCCTCTAAGATGATGTAGATTCTCTCTCTCTCCCCCCAAACTAACATTCTTCTATCCCTTCATGTCTTCGTCTAGCACTTATTGGTTAAAGTCCTGTAGCTCCAGGTATCCAACAAAAGCCCTCTATAGTTTGTTTCTAAACGCCTTAGAAACATTTTCATCAGCCGATGGGGAAGTAAACTTATTTGGGGTTGTTGGCGCACTGCTCGGGGGGGAAACCAAGAACTGTCTGATCTGAGGCCTTGCACTTCTATTTTTAGTCATCACGCCTCGCCTCTTATTTGTGTTGTCACAGTTGTGTTGTGACCCACAGTGAAACGCATGCTTGGTAAAAGCATTGGTGAAGTGATGTCAGATATCCATGCTCACACACATCACATCGTTTTGACTTGAGTTGTTCCAATACAGATACAACGCTGTCTGATACTGCCTGAAATAAGATATCAGTCAGCATAATGGTACCAATGTTTTGATCCAGTGCCATAAGAAATTACCCCCCCCCCCCGCCCCCAAGTATTTTATTTGCTTTTATTGCGCTAGAAGAGCACACACCAAACCAAATTTAGCAGATGGGAAATTCAGTCAAAACAAGGCGTACATGTTTTAGTTTAAAATGCACTAGATATTTTGGCTGTCTAACTTATTGCACGTTAAGTTACATGCAATGTTTGTTTGCATGAAAGGGATTTTTATGTTTCAGATATATTCATGATGACAGCTATTCATTTAAAAAAACAAAAAAAAGGTTGTATTTTTTCATACCTCATAAAGTTTATTCTTATATGTTACATATCACATAATGCACAACATTCACTGTGAGCTTTTTCACACCTGGCATGTCAGATGTAATGAACTGCATTGGATCACACGAATAGGAGCATTTCAGGCTACACTTTAACTGCTTGCATTATTTTAACATTTCACAGCCTGCGCCTCGTCATAGGGGGGAGCTACCAGCTCTGGCTCTGCATAGCTGAATTTGTCTCAGCTTGTGTTTGAGGTTTTCAACCGGAGCTTCGACATTCTTGTGTTTTTAACTCAGCTTGATGTACACAGGTTCGCCACTGTGTGCATTTAAAAGGCCAGCTTATCAAAGGGAACATGTCCTTTTATTACCTGTTGTTACCATGATGGTGTTTTGATGTATGTGTATTGACACACAGTTTTTTTTTTACTAACATTGAACTACATTTGGTTAATCCAGGAAGGAGACAGTGTTGTTCCTCTTGCTTACTAAAAACGCAGAACGCTTTTACAGGTTTTTATGGCACACAGTTATTCTGTAGCATGTAGCTGAACACATTTTACGAGGCCTACAAGGAGTGTTTTCAGTATGTGCGATGCAATGCGACAAGTTCAGCCAGTATTCTATATCGATGCAAAACAAGGCTGTGGTCAGCGATCTTGTCAGTTTTGAAGTTGAGGTTGGACGGTCAGGATTGATCACATCATGATCATAGAGCAGAAAAGATGAGATAGTGCCTTTGGGTGTAAAAGTTTACACAGCAAAAAAAAAAAAAAAAAAAGTATTTTTGTAGAAGGACTACATTTTTATTTGAAACACGAAGCAGTGAGAGCTGTGTGAGGCCACCTCGAGGTGCACTGGACACACCGAGCTTTGTTTATCATGTGTGGTTATAAAAAGGAGAGAAAAGGAAAAAAACAGACGTGTCAGCCGAATGATCAAACTGTCTTTATGACTCTGTGAGGACTCGCTTGTGTCTACTCATGGATTTGTTTGTCTGTCATCTAACACACAGGATAACTGTGGTTTGTACTGTATGTGATATGGACATGGTCTGTGCAACCTTATTCTACAAGTTACTAAAGATGTTCATGTTCGCACCATCAAGTGTCGTCTTACTGCCTTTGGGTTAATTCTTTTGTACAAAATATACAGGTTTTTGTTTTTTTAAATGTATATCAAACTTTTGATGTGACTTCATTTGGAGGCAGAGTGTGCTGCAGTGTTGACATCTCTACCCTTCTTTAAGGCGAAACATCAATAAAACATCCTTTAAGGACTTTACCTGCTGCACTTGATAATTAGGGTTTTAATGCCCTCTAGTGGTCATGTGAAGAACTAAGCCTACATTAATATATAATGTTGTACACATTATTAATAGGTAGCAGGTTCTGGCAAGCTTGTTCCCACAACAGTCAAGTGAGTTTAAAACAATGTAATTAATGCATTTTTATTTTTATTTTTTGCATTTTTAGTAACTTTCAGTTCAAACAAAACAAAAATTCAGTTAGCACCATTTTTAGCACAACATACAAAACTCCAATCGAGTTGACAGTACCAGTGATATTTTTGCCTGATTGAGTTTACTTTTTCTAACCATAACATAAATCATGACTTAGCTTTTACAAACAATCTTTTTCTTCATTAAAACTAAACGGACAACAAATGGTACAGTTGAGTTTGTGTCTTCTTTTGTTTTAACAAAACCATAGATTAAAAAGAAAATCCATCTAAGTAAAACCTCAGTTAACCTGAAAAGTGCCAATGGGCAGATTTGTTACCTTTGTGTGGAGTTTTCCAGGTTTTGTGCTAAGCTACGCTAACTAGCTGCAAGTTCAAGCTTGGACTTATTTTCAGAAGTGGTCATCTAACTCATGGGAAGATAACAAATAATCATGTTTGTAGCCACAGCTGCTTTGCAGTATCACAGTATGAACCTCCTTCTGCATTAGATACTTGAGCATTTTGACAACTTTACTCTGGACGATTGCAGACAGAGATCATCCTTCACATTTTTTCAAGAGATATTGCTTATTTTTCAGCTACCAAAGTGTGTCATGCTGAATTCCTTTACTATAAGGAAGGGGAGAACTTCTTTTTTGCACTGAATTGCATGGTGTGGCTCAGTCCAATCCTCAGCCTTCCCTCTCTTCTTCATTCTCCCTCAGCACTCCCTTTTATGAGGTATCCATTGAAGGTGATGTAGATGTCTACATCGTCGCTGTAAATTGCGTTCTCCCTCTCCCTCTTGTACAGACGGACCCACACTTCTTCACTCAGCTGCAGGTCCAGCATCAGGCTCTGACTCTGCATGATGGAGCGGTCGCTGGGCTGCGCGTACACGATGGCGCGCTCCGTCTCGTTCTGCATGATGTGCAGATATGTCTCTTTAAAGTTCCACGTGTGGATGTTGACATTGAAGAAGTAGACCCCCGGGATATGGCATATGAATTTACCCGTGAACATGTCGAAGTGGTCTCCCAGGTTGACGAAAACCGTGTCAAACAAAAGACCCTGGTAGGACTCCAGACTGTGGAGTGATTTGCGACGTCCGACTGAGAAGGCGGAGTTCTGGATCTTGCAGGGGTCTCCTGGAAGACCGGCCTGGCCCTTGGAGCCTTTTGAGCCTGTTTGACCTATGGGGCCTG
Organism: Symphodus melops; assembly: GCF_947650265.1. Lineage (NCBI taxonomy): Eukaryota > Metazoa > Chordata > Actinopteri > Labriformes > Labridae > Symphodus > Symphodus melops. Next base: position 5,126,991 of record NC_136707.1, read on the forward strand.
GAGGGCCTTCGGGTCCAAGTTTACCTGGTGTTCCCCTGTCACCACGATCTCCTTTGTCACCTGCACGAAGTAAAACTGGTCAGTCATCACATTTCTCAGGCTTTGATAAGGACTTTTTACCTAAAATGCAGCAGCATTTTTTTCAGTTAAAAGTTTTTTATTCCCTTCAAAGTTTGTCATGTAGCCTAAAGTGAAAAAGCTGCTTTAAATAAAGTGTTGTAAAGTCAAAATTAGCTGCTTAAATTGTACAGACAAAGAGACTTTGATGTCGAATAACATACCTTTAAGGATGGTCATGTTGATGTAGGTGCGTACTTCTGGCACATGGTTGAAGCCTCCTGTTGGAAGCTCAGCTCCGCTGCCCTCTTCTGGCTCCAGATGGTCACAGCAGCGCCTGCAGGGTGCAGGAGGAGCGCTGGGAGGGGGCACCAGGGCCACCATGGAGGTGAGGGACAGGAAGAGGAGGACTCCCAACATCACTGTGCCTGCAGTGACAAAAGAGAAAGCAATGCTATGATCTCTAAAGAATACAATGAGAAAAAAAACAAACCCTCTGGTTGTTTTAATACATTACAAACGCATCACAAATGCACACAAAATACAAAAAAAAGAAAAAAGGGGGACACAAAACTATATTAATATACAAAATAAAGAGAATAGCTCAATCTGCAGTGACTTGTTTTGGAAGGGGGGGGTCAGTTAAAGTCCTGGTTTAAGTAATGCAAGTGCATCTGTTGCTTATGGGCATACCATTAATACAGCAGGGATTGAGTCATTAACCAAAATATTGGACTGCTTTTAAGTTTTTCCTGATGTCTGTGCTTGATGAAAACTCACGATGGTTCACCATGTGGAGAACATAAATGAGTGTATTGGATTAAATTCAGTTCATGGTATGACTCCCACTGGACCACAAGTTCAACCTTGCGGTGATGCTAGCAGATAATTTGAGACATCACCAGCGCAGGTAGTGTGAAGCTAAAAATTGGAGACAGTATTGAAGCAGATGCCAGGGTACAAAGAGAAGATGAACTTCCGCCATGTTATGCTGTTGCTCTGATCTCTTGTTGTATTTAAACTGCTTAGAAACGATAGAGAAAGAGGGGAAACACCAGCAGCAAAGACCGTTTCCTTTGATTTGTGAAACATGTGTATTCAAAATACTGGTTGTTAAGCAGCTGCTTAGAGAGTCAGACCGTTATGTGTCCTTGATGTCACTCCCAGAGCAGCAGCGAAAGAGAAAGGAAAATTCAACTTTGAGCCAGAGAACCCCCCCCCCACCCCCCACCCCCTCCAACTGGAAACAGGAGCCAGGAAATGTGGGAACACAAATAATGGGAAGCCATCATTCAAAAACGAAATGCAATATAAAAACTGTGCTAATACTTTCACAATAGCTGACTATGAAAAGGTCAAACATTGCATCCAAGAATCACTAGAAGAGAATCTGGTAAAATAGTGGGAGAAGACCAGGGTACAGGGACAAAAATTACATGAAAATGACCCTGCAGGCAGCTCATAAATCACCGCTAATTATCCTAGGAAGCAATGAGTCATTTTAACGGTCTGTGCAAAACAAAGAAACCAACTCAGAGGATTTTTTTTCAAACAGAATGTCAAAATGTGAATTTCTCAATGGCTGTGTGCCACACACACACGCGCCCTTATTGGTCGTTCAGTCTCTGTGCACTGTAACTGGAACACTGTGTGCTGCTGTGTTTATACAACACAGCTGCATGCATCCACACTGATAGCTACATCCTTTTTACACAACTGGACTCAGCAGCCCAAAAAAGACTCCAAACAGACCTCAATCTTAAAACATTTCATACCAGCTGCTGCATGTTGTTCTACCATCAGAAGAATAAGTAAAGTCTGCATAACTTAAGGGAATTAAATAGATATACATAACTGTTTTAATTCTTGCTTAAACTCAAATCAAAGATATGCATACTGATTCAAAAGAGACAAAAAAAAAGGACACGCCAATGGCCGTTAGGTTGCACTCCATGTATAGAAGTTATAGTCCTCCAAGCGGACTGCCTGGGTTCAAATCAGACCTTTGGCTCCTGTCCTCCTATTCTCTCTCGTCTGCTATACTATTTCCACTGCCCTGTCAAATGGAATAAAAGCCCAATAATATAGCTTTCACACACAAACACAAAATGACTTAATCCACACATAAAACCTCAATGAATAGAAAAAAAGACTGGTGGTGGGAATGATAATATGCACACACAAAAACAACCACAAAGACATGCTATGTGATTCAAAATAGAGCCTGATCAACTACAACAAGACAGAATGCCAACACAGAAAAAATATACAGACGACAAAGGGAGAAATGACTGCAAAGAGACAAAAAATAAAACACAAAAGAGATGCTGAGCGAAACATGGAGAACATAAAACAACCCTTGAAGATGATAAGAGATTTCAAAGATTCACCACATTCTTCTAGAGACACAAATACTTTCTTTGGTCTGAGGGTCTTGCTTCAGTGTAGAAGATCAGGAGCCTTTTTTAATGTCAAATAACTTTACACAGGAAATCCAGCCTGGACCTCAGAGAGCCCTTCAGTGTGTTTGATTTGGCCCTAACACAACTGGGACATAACTACACCTGTAGTCAGCATTTTGCATGTCTTGCATGAAAATGGACGTTTTCTTTATGCAGTTTATCATGCATTAGCCCTCTGGTTGCGGCAATCATTCAACGAGTTTCATGCTTCATGATGTTAAAAGGATAAATAATTTCAGATTAAGCATCACATCCAGCGATCTTTCCACTGAAAACTGACACTTTGACCTGAATGAAACTCACCTCGTTCTTGTCTCTGTAGCAGCTTGATCCGCCGGAGACGGAGGAGAGAGAGAGAGACTCCTAAATCGGCAGGGCTCTCTCCCCCGGTCTGTCTGTGGGAGGGAGCTGAGCTGTTTCTTGACGATCCCAGCTTTAGTTTCATGCAGGCAGCAAGTGTATGCGCATTTTAATTTGGCAATAACACCTGAGAGATGGCAGTCAACGCCTCTTAGTGATCCCTTAAAGTCTCATGGATGTCACAACAATGCAATATGAGTAGTTTAAAATATTGAAGTTAAAACAAAAGTTGTGTTTGGTGCTGTAATACCGATGTGCACCTGAGGGTGGCAGTATACAGCCACTTATACAGCCCCCCCACCCTCCCCTAAAAAAGAAGCAGATGTGTTGGCTTATGTGACCCTGTTAACTGATAACAAAACATGTTTTCTTGTGCATGCGTCTTGCCTATTTTCTTTTCAACTAATGTAAAAATATTCTCCTCACAAATGTCTTCATTTAGCTCAAAAACTCAACAAAAACAGACAGCTAAATATTGTCGCTATGACAACCAGGAGATGCCTTTAGCTCTAAATGTCACAAGTTTAGGCCTAGAGCATATGTTCAATAAACTGAAACACCCTACTACAGCTTCAAAGAAGAAGCTAGAAAAGTTGTCTCTCCAGGATACTAAACAAGTTAAACTTTCTTGAGAAATAAATGCACCACTTTGTGCTAGCTGCAAACTTGGTACATTTTTACCAGATTGCAGAAAAACTTTAACCCCAAATTTTGTCTGAAATGGCGAGGCTACTTATCCAAGTAGGCTTATGCTAGCTAGCTAGCTAGCTCAAAATAACAGTTACAGATAACCCTACATTTGCTGTCCTCTTGACTGTAAGTCTCAGATGTTGTTTATTTTGCTGTGTGTCCATCTGTCTGTCTGTTTGTCTTTCTAAATCTTCTTTCTTTTGCAGAGGAACCTAAGGACTATTTACAGAGTCACTGAACTCCTTGGTTGTTCCTCCCAAGAGTCCTCATTTTCTCTGTGCTAAATTCCTCCATTCCTCATTTTCTGCAGCTGCAGGCAGGGAGGGAAAGAGACAGTATAATCTATATTTCCAGACCGTAATTAAGTGTGTCGCGTTCCAACACAGGTTTGATTTGGAGAGAGGCCGACGGCAGAGAAAAATTCCAGAAAGAGCAGTGTAATTTATGGACCGAGTACAGGATTGAGACAGAACAGAGTTTTTACTTTTTTTATGAGATAAAACTCACGAAAGATTGAAAGCCTCAATTTGTTGTTAGGAATATTGCTGTGTTCCTGATTGCAAGCCCTTTAAATGTAGTCAATCTGGCAAATAGTTGTCGTTTCACATCGTTCGGATTGATCAGTCACTGAAAAGATAGCTCATTACTGAACAGACATTGGGCCTATAAGAAACACATTTTCAAACTATTTAGCTAGCATCATCGAACAGTACGCTTAAATAGTATTACACCATATAAAAGGAAAAATGACTTAACGGTCCTTTGTTGATGATTGCAAAAGGAGTGGTAGATGAGATAAGTCGAAGTGTTTTATCTTTGACGTAGTGCTTTAAGAGAACAATAAGAGGTGAAGGAAGAACTTGTGTACACGTGTAAGATGAGCACAGCTGTTGAACATTAGCTGTTGATTCACTGAGGTTTAAGTTTTGTAGACCGTTAGGTAGTTTAATCAGAAGAAGATTCCTCGGGCTTTCCGGCTGATGTTAACTATTACACCTGACGTCGTTCCTGCCATCTGCCTTTAAACATTTACTACCTGTTGTTTCATGGGATCTTTAAGTGTAGGTCATAACTCTGCGAGGTGAGTGTGAGCTCAGTAATGCTCCTCTGGTGTTTTTTAAGGGTGAGTCTAGTTTCTCTCACGAATTATCTGAACTAGCATCATCTTACTATAGAATACCAACTGCCCCCTCCCATTGCAAACTTTGACCTGCGGTGAGCTATTATTTTTTGTAGGTGTGGGGACTGCTAGGTAGTACGTAAGCCTAAAGAAAAACACAGAGTGGAAGTGTGATTGGATTGGAATTAATTTGTACAGCAAGTCTGGGTCTGCTATAGGTTTCCACCCAGCAAACGAAAAAAGTGTCTTGCCACTGTTGCCAAGTGCTAATTGGTGGATTAATGTTGGGTTTTTTAAATAACATTTCAAAGAGTTGAGTTGAGAGCTGTTATTTCCTTAAAGTGTCATGGGAAAATATTGGTTTTGATTTGACGCTTCATTTATAAAGTTTATTGACCGACTGAGATGAAGGCAATCAGATATTTATGTAATCTGGAGCAGCAGAGCTAATACATGCTGAAGAGACTTTTTGGAACTGCAGCTGATTTTATTTTTCCTTCCTGCAACCTGATCCCTCTTTTTTTAGTGTCTGACATAATCATCAGGGAATGGCATTTATGGCTGTATTTAAGAGATAAATCAAACCTTCAGGCATTTTTGAGCATTTTTGTGGTTGAGCTCAGGAGGAAAAAAAAGATGCATGCTTCTTTGTAGCTTCTAGCTTTCCAGAAGACGGGACGGCTATGCTTACTAAACAATATGATGCTTACATCATGAGTGACCAGTATGGACATACAAAAATAAAACGCATCTCTCAATGAAATGCAGGATTTTGCACTTCCACATTTGATTAATTTTTCAGCACTGCAGGTTGCAGTTTCGATATTTTACTAGAATCTTATAAAAGTATGGCATGGTGACAACTGTTCGACTGATGACGTGTTGAGGTGCAGAAGGATGGATTTGTTATTGCTTCTGTATGGAGTTAGTCCCCCAGGCTTTGTGCTAAGCTAATATGTTCCTGGTGCTAGCTTAGCATTTAGCGTACAAATGTGAAAAACTGTTGTTGTTTTTTTCTATCTTCATCCGTGCAAGAAAGGAAATAAGCATGTTTCACCAAATGATGAAGGTAATGTAAACCAGCATATTGAAATGGAGCTGGACTCATTCCAGTAGAATGTACCAGGCTCTAGTGTTTGTTTATATTTTATTTATATACTGATCCTCCATCATCAGCATTCTGGCTGTCCTCACAGTGAAATCTCTTTCTTGTGTTCTCCCCCACCAGTATGTCTCCTCCTCCTGACAGCAGTCTGGCTCTCTGTTTTTTCTCCACATTATGAGGGTGAAACAGTCAGTCATGCCGACCTCACGTCCTCCTATTTCCCTCTGGCTCAGATCCAAAACAAGCTCTGTGGTTTTTCAACAGAACGTACAAGTTTGTGCCTCCTCTCCTTGATTTATGTCTCCCCCTCTCTGCCCTGCTAGACCAAGGCTTTCTCAGTGATTGGCAGAGCACACAGAGGAAATCTAAAAAAAGCTTAGACTGCAGATCCATCGAGCTGCCAGCATACTCAGAAGATACAAACTAATTTTACTAAAGCAGTCCAAAGGGAATGAATGTAAATTGGTTCGACATGCTGCTGACACAGGGGGGTCATGAATCCCTGGTTATGTAGCCCTGGGTTTATGATTAGTATTTTGATGACACCTAGTGGCAGGAGAGACATGGTGTAACAAAGACACTTCAAGGTTGGTCATTTCAAACTAATGCACACTCACACGTTCATCAAATTGAGCTGGCAATTCAATGACCTTCAGATGCCTACTGTTTTGTTTGGTATTTATTTTGACTTACTGCTAGCAATTAAAAATGTTGTGGAAATGAGGATTCTATATTTAAATAAAAGTAGTGTTTCACATGAAAAAAACAGTTTCAGCTATAAAATTGGACAAGGTTTTCTATCATGTACATTTATGGGTAAGACTTTAAGATGCAGAAGCTTAAGTAGTTATCTGGGAACAAATGTGGTACAATGACAAACTTGTAACAAGAGATCAAGTTTAAAATAAGGATGAAGTTTTAGCTGTGTTAAGGCTGTTTTGGATGTTTGTTTACTTGTCATGATTGATAGTTCATTGTCAATCATGTCTGGTTTTGTAAAATATTTACTGAAAAAGAATTTTCTGAAACGTGACACTGTTAAGGTGAAATTGAAGCTTTTGTTTTTATCATTGAGTCATCGCTTCCCACTTTACTGTTATTGATTATCTTTTGGTTTAATGTTAACTGTTAAGTTCACACAGTAATTTAGTGTTGTATTGATGTTATTTAACATAGGAGGTTTTATTACAGAAGGGTATGCAAGGACAAAGTACACAAACACATTTACAGTATCGTAGATTTAAATCATCAAGAGAAAATGTCCTTCTGCTGTTTTTAACCAGATGTGAATTGTTGTTCTCAAAATTGGAGCAACGTAGTAGGTCACCTGGAAAGTTTTTAAGCAGACATGTTTTCTGTTTTAAAAACATCTTTATTTTTTTCTGACTAAATCATCAAAGTGTTTTTACAATGTGTGTATGATGTAACAACAGCTCTTGAGAAATGGAAAGAAGACAAGAAACCCCATTATGTGGTTTCTTACTGACATGGCTTAATATTGTAAATCCTGAGAGTTGAACAGATGTTGCTGGTTGTGTCAGAGTTAAATGTCAAACCACACTCTAATGCACACGCTTATTCTCACGAACACACACACACACACACGCACACCACCAGGACCACCTGACAGGACATGTAAACACTCAGAACACACACACGCTCGCATGTATCACACACGTAGAGCTCAGGCTCTCACATGCTCTCTCACGTCCGCTCACATGCCCACCCATCAGCCCTTGTTCCAAAACGACAGGAAGTCAAAGGGTGACCCATTTCTACCAGAAGTTTTATTATATTCGGTCCCTGCACAGATGTCACTGTTTGCAACGGAAATACACTGAAAAACACAAAGTGAGAGGAAAATCAACACGTGTCACAAACCTCACTGAATAAAATGAATAAGTAATTCTTCCATTTTGTAGTTTGTGAAAAACTCAAAGTAAGTGATATATTTCACATTTAAGAGACAGCAAGTTGATATTTTGTTTACAGATCAGCAAAGATATAAAAGGTACCAATTTGTCCACAGTGGGCACCAAAATATAAATGAGATCTTTCCACTGTTTACATTATTTAGAGGACAGAAAAAAAAAGGTAATAAGTTAAAGAACTACCTTTTATTTGACTCAAGATAGCCATAGACTTGAATCAACAACTGTAATGCTCAAATGTTGCTGGAGAAAAAAACTTACTTACATACAAAAAAAATGTATTTGTTTTTGTTTAGGTATGAACACACTCATACTAATACCAGCCTCCTGTTTTGCTTTAACTCTCAAGAAATGCTTGCAAGAAAAAGAAAATGTGTTATTCTGCTTTAAGAATCAGTGTGATATTTACATTCAGAAGGTGTTATGTAGCACATGGATATGGTTCCGTATCTGTTAGTTATATCTATATAGTCAACTTTTTATATTGAACCTATTTGTTACAATAACTAAATGAGATGATAATTGTATAATACACTGCAGGCCTTCAGTTTCTCTCTCAAAACATTTGTCAATTTAGGATTAAAGCATCAAATTTTGGAATTTTCAATAAGTAATTTTTCAAACACGAAATTGTACAAAACCCTCCACATTGCAATGCTAAGGCTTCCACACATGATCAGACCATAATGTAAAATAGATACATGATAAGGAATTTTTTTTCAGATGGATTTATTGCTGAATGTTGTCTGCAGCTCTTTGAGGGTCAGATACCCTGTTTTACAGGTTTCCACTGGCATGGACGATGACCTGCACATGGCACCAGCCAAAGGCCAGGCTGTGTAGCTACCACCAGCAGCAGCTTCCACAGGTTCACCCACCTGTAAGCTATCATGAGACACCTGAACGGGACTCGGAGCGTTTGGAGGGGGTTGAGGAGACGAAGCGGGGCACATTGTGGCGGGCCGACAAAGAGGGAGAACGAGAAAAGGAGCGATTGGGTGATCACCTGACTCCTCCTTTGTTTTCACAAATGCTAATTTGTTGTCATCTATGTCTTCCTCATCTTCCTTCCCAATGCAAAAGCCAGAGTCTGGGCTCTGCGGCTCCCTCTTTAAGCTCTCATAAGCTGGAGAGATGTCAAATGAAGGGCAGAGGGAGAGGTGGAGAGCGTGGTTGTTTTGCAGATTGTGTAAGTCATCCCGATAGGTGAAGTAAGCAGGGTTGGGGTCTTTTTGAGCTGAGCCCCTGGAGGAGGTTGAGAAGTAACCCATGTTGAAGAAGCCGGACGAAGAAGCCGATGTTGTATTCTCACTGACCCCGCTGGTGTCTGACCCTGCAGAGCATTGGAAATGTAGCAGGGCACTGGTGGAGGTGGATGAGGGAGAGATGGAGGAGACAACATCCCAGTTTTCACACAACTCAACCGGGGAGATGTGTTCGCGGGGCAGGGCTGTGAAGAAGGACTCAGAGGCAGAGAGAGGGTTCATCCATTTCTAGGGGAAAAGACAGTGATTTCGTGAACAGCTAAACTATGACTTCATACTGTAAGTAATGTGTGTTCTTGAAACATATCATTACTATGCCATACATTTTTAAAAACAGTGAGTGCATGTTTGGTTGCTTGTTGTACCTATAACTATCATTAGATAACCTCAGTTATCCATGCCCTTCAGTCTACTTCTAATGGGAGAATTATTTAGAAGATTAAAGCCATGATGCATATATGAAGACTTTAAACTAGCAATTATTTAAATAATTCAAAAGAAAAATATTTACTTTGATGTTAACTGACTGAGATGTCTGGTCATTTTATAATTTGGTTCCAGGCAATTGGTCTTTTGCAACCAGTGCCATTGCCCCCTTCTGGTCATTACAAAGAATACAGATTCAGGGCTTTCCCATTGGTTTGATTTTGTAAAAATCATCCACTTCTTATCTAAGGTTTTGATTAAATATAAGCAAAAGGATAAACCTCAGCAAGGGGTATCTTAACTTTACTGTTTGTTTTTGTATGTGGGGCATGATATAACAACTCTATCCTTTTCCTATATTCAGTGGGGAGCAGGCACACACCGACACTCCCTCATTAGTCTGATAGAAAAGAGCAAAGTGAAAATGTGCAAGGATGTCAGTCAATGACTTAGAGCCCCTCACAGCAAAGATTATTCCTCCTTTACTTTTTAATATTGGTAATTTATTTAGTAGGCAAAATCCTGCTTGTTCGGCAAGCGAAGCTTGTAGAGAAATTATGGCCATTAGAGGACATTGACCGATAGAAACACAGAGGAAAGCCTTAAAATAAGGTAATTGAAGTTTCACAGACATTTGGACCCTTGTAATTTATGCCACTATAAAATCAGTATCATATTTTATTGTCACCTTCCTTTTTCTTAATGATACAAACTCTGTTACAACTTAGTTGTTAACGAGCTCAAGTCAGTCACCTTCATGACACCATTAAGACAGCTCCTGAAAGACTCCTGAAGATTACTACACTGACATTCAGCTGTAAAATACTGCATCAAGATGACAACAAAAAAACTGTATTTGTGCATGTAGACGATTTTTTTCCCAAAACATCAATATATATAAAATGTGAAAACATCTGCTCATAGAATTTGTTCCATAGAATATTGTCTACTGTTGTACATTTATCCAATAAGATGTGTGCAAACAAAGGGTACATTTAATCAAGCTTAGCTAGAAATCTTGGTGCAACGCCATGAAAATCAGCTGCAACACAGTCACACGTTGATGTCTATTACTAAAATGCACTGGCCACCCTCCCTCCCATACAAAGAAGAATGACATCACAGTTTTTGATGCAGCTGTTAGAAAACATTTTCTGTCTTCCAGAAAAAAAGCGAATTAAAATATGTCCTTAAAGGTAGTTTAAAGAAACTTTGACTATGTCCTACTTCCACAGAGCAACAACGTAACTTAAACATCCAACCTGAATGTTGTACTACCTGTATGTATAAATAGGTTTTTGTGGTAACGTCTACAGCCTCTGGAGTCAATGTACGTATTGAATGTGGTAGGATATGGTGTTAGGAAGGCTTAATGTTTTCTGAGAACTTTGTTTTTTACCTTCAGATTTCCTTGGTGGACGGAGTAGAGAGTGTGGAAGTATTTCGAAGGGTTTGGCACCAACTTCTCTTTCTGGAGCCTGCAACAGAGAGAGGAGAGTTAGCTTAGACGCACTGCACAGTGTACACACACACATTCAGATTTATATTACTAAAAGGGGACTATGACTCCAAGTATTTTTGGACAATACACAGGGGCATTATACTCACCCTCTTCTCAAGCAACATGGGAAAAGGACCAGCGTTACAACCAAGAAGAAAACCAAGCTGCCAACCACTCTCCACGTTACCTGATCTAAGACAGACAGTGCATAATGTCATTATACAAGTAAAATGTATAAAGTTTACTCTCCCTTTGATCTATTGCCTCGTTCATTTACATAGTCTCACCACTACAACTTCTTCAAACAAGAAAAAAGTGCTTATTAAAAACCTTAAATGAACTGCTCACCAGATTTTTTTCCCATTTGAGTTTTCATTATGAGGTATTAAAATGTGAAAGTAAATTTTGCTATGCTGAACTGATAGTATCTTGCAACACAGACATATAAAAGTACCAATGTCTCGTAGTTGTGGTATTACTAAAATATAAAAGTAAGCATATTTGCAACTCTAAATTGTATTTTTCGTCAAACGGTACATGCCGTACACTTTTTGCCTTAATTTTTATACAAAAAAAAAGTTTGTTCCTTCTTGTGAAGGAGCTCATGAAAACTCTGGGTTGATTAATTAGATTGAGTACCAGCTGTGTGTGACTCCTCAGCACGATTGCCTTTTTAGGCTTATTGAAGCAAGATGTACAAACGTTAGCTTGGGTATGTCGAACTTGGTTCAAAATACAAGCCTTTGTAAATATAACCTTGTTTTTACCTGACTCCTTGTTTTTACCTGACTCCTTGTCAGTCGCTTCTAGCCAGGACGTCGTTGGACTCCAGTTGCTCCAGTGGCCGTTATAGTCATAGGGTTTGACTCTCCCCCTGGCCTGGCAGTGCCCCTTTGGCAGCCCAGACCATATTCTTAGATTTTGGTATTCTGTGAAAAACCTCTTGGCCTCCTGATAATGTTGAGGGTGTATATTAACAGGAAACTCAAGTTATTTGACAAATTAATTTCAATAGAGAGCAACTTATGTTGAATTATATTCAGACTCATATTTACCATCATGCCAATGCAGCATGTTATGATAGTAAGTTTAGTAAATATGTTATGTATTTATAAAATGTTAATTAATAAATCTATGTGCTTAAAACACTCACCTTCCATGCCTCGTGTTTTTGTTTGATTTGAACTTCAAAGGTCATGACAGTTATGAAGATAGAGTGAGGAGTGCCAAGACTCCATGATATCAGGGTCTCATTGGCAGATCTGCTTACATTAAGATCACTGAGAGGATGCATTTGAACTGAATCCAACACACACACACAATCATACAGGGACACAACACACATATGGGGAGGGGGGGGGGGGGGGGGGGGGGAAGAGAAGTGTACAATTAAGTCATTTCTGATGCTTTAAAAATGTTCACCAATTTAAAATGAAAATTTCTTTGGAGCAGACAGAAGTCTAGAAAAATCGCTATTTAAGCTCAAGTCCATTTACCCTCATCTGACAGAGAGATGTGCTACAGATGTACTACATTTTGGCACACCTGAGTAATTCTGAATAGGTATAAAATCTACTCACCGTGATTGCATGCATCATAGTTTGTGAGTTTCTCCACCAATGCATCATCGCACTCCATTTGAATGTAAGGCATGGTTCTATAACAGTTAAATTCCTGCAGGGAGACAGTAGGCAGTTTAACAGTGCAGACAGATTTGTTTGTCTGGGCAAATTAGGTTAAAAATAAGATATGCTTATCTATATATATTGGTGACTTACTTCATTTTCAAAGACAAAACTGCAGCCTGGAGGAGAGTTCCCATGTTGTTTCATCTGGCATTTCTCCCTAAAAAAAAGAAAAGGACTGTTAATAACTAAATGCTGCAGATTAGACCACCAGACAGGACTGATGTCATCACATGTCAGATTTAAACCTCAAAACAAAACAACAGCTTCTTTAATTTGATGAATTCTTCAAGACGATGGAGAAAATATGATCATGTATGAGAACTTTACAAGCACGAGTGATGATCATATCTGTGCTATCTTACATCTTATCTTGGAGAACTCGATTAATCCAGACTTTCTTCACTCCAGAGATCCAGCATTCCACACCAGCAGCCAGGGAAGAGTCGTACCAGGTGCAGCTGACATTGTTGACCAAGTCGTTCACACAGGAGAGACCTTGAGCGAGACAGACACAACAGAAGAAAAAAACTTAATCAGTGTTATTGGACTTGTCCTTCATCTGGGACATTCAGATAGACTACTGATCAATGTGCATATATGAGATTTATCATAAAAATCCCCCTTTGAAGGATTTTAGTTTTCTGTTTAAATAATTTTCTATCCTTAGATCAACACATTATGACAGGTGCTGTATATGTATATGTATATATACATGTATAGAGAGGTTTGATTGACTCTGTCTTTATCCAACTATTTCAGCATCTCTCTTTCTTTAAGTACTTTCTCAGTTCATCCAGTCGTAGCAGATGGTTGTCCACCATTGATTCTGGTTCTGCTCAAAAATCCTGTCTGTTGGCCTTTACTGAACTGTACTAAGGATTGTGCATACTATTACATTCATAGGGGCTGTGAGCTTAAGTCCGGCAAAGTAAGCTTGTTATGAGGTTATTCCTCTCAGCCAGTCCATACGATCGTACCACAGCACTACAGGGTTTCTAGTTTTAAAAATGGTTAAAACAGGCGTTTGAATCGAAACTTGAAAACTTGGTCCATAAATCCTTAGGAGGCGATGATATCACTTACAGCAACACTTTGGTTGTGAGGAGAAAAGAGACCGTGCAGCTTCAGTTGAATGATTTTTTTCACAAAAGAACAAAACGAAAAAAAGCTGCATGAAAGGGTTAATAAAACTTTGAACATAATTAATCAAACCTTGAGTGAGGTTGACGTGAGAATGGGCTGCAGGAAAGAGGACCTCGAGAACCAAAGAGGACAAGAAGAGCTCCATCAAGGCCACGACCGCCATATTACTGTAAACGGAGAAGATCAGTACGGAACATCTGAATCCATGCTGTTAAATACAATAACATATTCAGAGTATGAGTGGACATTAGGAAAATAAAAGCTGTACAGTTTACATTCCTCCATGTTTAAAAACAGAATCTATGTGAATTTATAACGCAAATAGACTTTTTCACTCAAAGTTATTCTATTCTACTCAAAGTGGTGGTTTTCCCTCCATAGTAACTCGTTGCCAAAACAATGTTCTACCTCGGTATGAAACTCAAAACAATACCAGATCCACACGCAACCTGAGAAGCAGCTGCAAAAAGCAGTTATGAGTGAAACTGGACTGCAAACACCTGTACTAGTGCAGAACAGAGAATATACTGACTTCGTATTACATTTTCAGCTGACAAAGAAAGCTGAGGAAAGATGGCACATTTGTTCTTGGTTTCATCTAGATGTCTTGATGTTTAGTCTCTGTGAACATGCATTTCTGCTCTTAGAAAATAAAAACAGGCAAAAGTCGAAGCGTTCGGATTGATTGTTTGACCCAAAAATTCACTGTAAAGTCGCTAAATTTGTCACCAGTTTGAGTCACTGAGTCAGATTGAGTCAAAGGCTGATCGTTTTTCCGTTCATGCTTCAACTGTGTAGGACTTTAGATCAAATAGGGACGTGTCTGACGCATTGACACGCTGACGTGCAAACGAAGCCACTTGTTTTTAATATTAACTGTGCATAAAAAAACTATTGTTTCCTTTAAATCAAACTTTACAACAACAGGTTGTATGGAGAGACTCTAAAAAACATACTAGAACTAGGATACAGGTAAATTATATATTATATATAATTTATTATATATTATATTTGAAACAAATACATTACCTCACAGGTTTTAGTCACTTGGGGCAGCAGGAGGTCCCAGAGAGGACACAGTCAAAGTCATTATTAAAAGATTTCCTCGTCTTCTGTCTCTTTCTTTCTACTTGCTCATAACTTACTTGCTCTCTCTCTCTCTCTCTCTCTCTCTTTATGTCACTCGAGTTCATCCCTCTGTCTCCTCACTCCCCCCCCCTCTCTCTTCTTTTTAAGTGCCCAATGACATTTTCCACTTGCAACCACAGCCAGCCTGCGTCTGAGGCTAACAGGAAGCCTCATTAAGCTGTGAGCTGTAGTGACAGAGGACGAACCCCGTGCAGTGAGGAGGAGGAGGAGGAGGAGGGGGGGGGGGTGACTTCTCAGTTGTAGAGAAACAGCTACCTGGACCTCACCACCATCACAGCTTTAAAGATAATTGCAGAGAAAACAAGAAATACAAAACACACCACATCCGGTTTCAATCACAACGCAAAGTGGTTGTATAAAGGTAAACTGGGAGGTTTTTCGTATGAAGTGGTTACGTCAATGGAGTTCATTTTAAACTAAAGATTCAGAGTGAAAATTAGGCTAAAGATACCAGATATAGCACCATGGGGTTATTTAAGATGCAAAACACCTTGTGAAAGAGTTTTACAGAGATAAAACCGCTGCTGTTACTGCTGCAACCACTGCAGACACTTAAGTCCTACCTCAGTGATACTACAGAGAGATAGAGGAAATGAGGCAGTAAGTTAAACCTGCAGCCTGCTCGTCACTCAAAGGTCACACAGCCTCTCATTTCTGTAGCCACAGGCCTCAAGAGACTTCCTCTGAGTGTTAGTTGGCCATTACTATGAGCTGTTAGTACCCTTGGTTATGGAGACAGATACATTTTAAGACTATTCATGAGAAGACGAAAAGGAGGATTTTTTTTTTTTAATTTAAACTCTATAAAGGGTCTTTATGCTTCTATTGTGCAATTTCATATTTAAAAAATACACACAACTTACTGAAAAGAACTGAATAGTTTCATCAAAAAAGTTTTGGAAAAAAAAACATGCCCATATGCATTTCGATAACTTTCTAATTAAAGCAACATCTTTTTTTTGTTTTGTTGCTTAAATCAATCAATTTGTCTTTATGTAGCGCCAAATCAGGACAAATGTGATCTAAATTCACGTTAGATGCATTGTGGCGTTATTTAAGGAAAGGGTGCAAAAGTGTCTTTACTTTTTCTATATCACAACTATGTGTCCTCTTTGTTTTTGCTGAAAAAAAAAAGCTATTACATCGCTGAAGTTTTCTTTAAAAAGATGCTCATTTGTTGACATTATTTTTGAAAATAAAAATTTAACCACTATTCAGTTCAATTTGGGCCATGTATTTATAACGGTCCTCACAAACAAAGTCATAAATCAGGTCTAAGACGTAACACTTAGCAACAGTGGCAAGAAACAAACAAGATGAAGATGAAAAACCTGACTCATTCGCAAAAACAGAAAGCCATCGGTGGCGCTTCCTTTCACATTCAGAACTGGACTTCATAATGGAAACAAACCTGGAGAGAAATTGTTACAAACTTCTTTCAAACAGACAAAAACCTTGAGCAGACAGAGACTCAATGGTTGACAGCGACCTGCCTTGACACTTATACGATTTAAACTGGGTGTAGCAGGTCTCATCTTCCTGCGTACATGTGGCAGCGTTTGTGGCAAAAAGCTTAAGAGAGAAAATAAGAGTAACAGGTTTACTTTTTAAAGTTTCGTAATAAGAGTAAGAGCTGCCAGAAACTGCAGATAACACAGCTTCAACATACTAATATCTTTAGTTTGATATACGGGGCAATACACTACTTTCAAATACATTTAGCCATATTATGCTGGATGCTACTACTTGTGAAAATAAAACCAAATCCCAACATCACATTGTCTGCATTTTGGGGTTGCTTTTTTTTTTTTTTTTTTAGACCCGTAACATTTGATTATTTTGGCCAAGGTAAAAGGAGGGTCCAAAAACAAAGAAATTGTGTTGTGCAAGATTTTTTCCTTTGAACATGAATGCGTGCTTATGGAGAGTTTAAAAAGAAAATCCATGAAAATAAATGTGAATAATACTCAATATGAATAGTGATGCTGCTGCGGCTGTGGGGGAAAAAGGTTTATGAAAAATACATTTGTATTCTTTTTATTTTTTACTGACTTACTGTCAAACTTTTAGAATGAAATTACGATTGCAGCAGACAGAAGAGTTAAGATCTTTTCGAGGATTTTGCGAACATACTTTTATCTTGCTCATCTCAGTCTTAAAGGTCAATGAAGGGCCATTGTGCAACAGTCATCCACACTTCACAAAGCATTCACACATAAAAAAGACAACTGTTGCAACACAATGTGCATAAACTCAACAGTCAGCAGCTGTCTGGCTTGGGCCCCTGTGCGGGTTCAGATCTGCACAAGGCCATAGGTGATCAGTCTGGTTCACCCCCCCTCCCCCCAAACCCCCCTAAAGCAAGTTCCTGCAGTTACTTAGGTGTCAGCATCAGCAGCAATGAAAGGGGGGGACAACCGCTTACGAGTGCAGAGGATGTAGAGTAAGCAAGAGAGTGTGTTCTTTTTATTTGAAAGGTCAAAGTCCGCCTGAGGTGGGGAGGTGTTGTGGAGACCACAGAGGAGTTTGTGTGAGTAAACTGTCACCATCCTCAGTATGCAACAACGGGAAGGTGCTCAGTGGGGAGGAAGTGACAACAGTAACTAGTGAGGGCACACTCATACCGATAAAACCTGTGGCTCTTTAAATAAACCATATGTAGCCATATGTATATGTATGACAGGTTTAAGAAAGTTTACTAACTGACACTAGATATCTGCTTTCCATTTAATAGCTAATGACTCAGGTATAGTGGGAAACATAAACAGATATAGAAGTTAAATGCTGGTATCAAGGGCAAGAGTTAAAAAGCTGAACATCCTGTGGTAAAAAAGGGTGTATTAGAATGCCACAACATGTTTTATGCACACTTTTAATAATTACAAAAACTATATCTCAGAAAACGTTTCGTCTACAGCAATGCACGCTTTAGCAAGTCTTTGTGGGGCTATGACTTGTGTATTGTGGTGCTCTGAGCTAAAGCTAATGCTAGTAGGCTAAAATATTTGAAGTCTCGGCAATGCTAAATGTTCACGATGTTCACCATCCAAGTTTTTTCATTTAAGGATCTTAAACACTCAACCCAACATTTAATACTGGTGAGAAGATCAGTGTTGGTATCCAGATAGTCACAGACCTGCAGCCACATCGTTGTCTTATAATTAGAGCATTTTATGGATTGCTGTCGCTGGGTAAAAGGGAATTTCAAATCGTAAAAAACTGGTTGCACAGTGTGGCTTTAAGCTAAAAGGTAATGTCAACGTGTGAATTCAATGATAAAACTGGCATATTGCTGTTTAGCAGGCTTAATGTTAACCATAGCATACTTAGCTTGGAACACACATTTTGATATTAGGTTTAAACTAAGAAAAAGAAAATTTGTCAGATGATTTAAGTTGAATTTGCAAAAGGGAATTTCATTTTACAAAATGACACCAAATATAAATGTATACAATTCATATCCAGAGATCAAAAAGGTCATTATTGCCTTCAGCTTGCACAAACTGAGATCTGTTTGATACATTTTTTACACAGATTGTTCTGAAAATGTGAGACTGTTTAGGCTATGTTAAATAATGATATGGTCAACAATATCAAAAGCCTCCGAAAATTCAATTAAAAGGTTGCAATTTGTTCCTTAATGTTCCAAAAATGTTTTTTTGATATCAAAAGGTTTAAGGGGCTTGTGCACTTAAGAAACAGTAATTGGCTTAACACTTAATAGCTGAGCACAACTGACAGGATATTTTGTTCGCAGATGATTAACAGTATAAAACATGGACCCAGGGGCAATTAATTGCTTTCGTTGATATTTTGCAGGTTACATGTTGACCATGTTTACCTTTGTAGATAGCTTACTTAGCTCTCTGTAGTACAGTCTACACAGTCTATTTAGGTTATATACATGTGCACACAATATGGTTCTACTTCATCTCATCCTGTTTCCTTATAAGCAGCAACTTTAAAAAGTGTTTGGTTTCAGATCACACTTTATTTTTTTGTGTTTCATCTTTAGGACATAGTGTAAGTTTGTGCGTGTGTGTGTGTGTGTGGGGGGGGGGGGGGGGGCAGGGAGGGGTGTTGTGGTCTTGAGGTAGGAAGCAAGACCTCACTTTGCAATTTGTACTTACAATTTCTGTCAGCCTCTTGGTGAGCTTCTGGTTCATGAAGTTTCTCTCTGCCCACTGAGCTGCAGATGAGCCACAAAAACACATTTTATAAACCGTGAGAGATAACCTATAAAAACCACAAAAGAACAACAACAGAACAACAATGATAGGAGAGAGAGACAGGAACAAGAGGACAGAGGTTGATAACTGTTTCATCTGTCTTGTGCCCGTACCTGCCAATGAATGTTCCCAAGTTGCCTGGTCACATATGGACCTTCTGGTCTAATGAGGCAAGACATGCGTAAAAAGAGACAAGGACTGACCATTGATGGAGCAACAGCGCTTGATGCCCATTTTTGTCTTTAAATTAAAATTATTTGTAATTGGACTTATTCAAAGTCTTGTTCCTGGCACAATATATTACGTTAATTTTTTTAATTTAAATTTTTATTTCATTTTATATACTTTATTAATCCTCTGAGGGGAAATTCTGTTTCTCTATTATTGCAGAGACATGCTTTTCGCACACACAGGCCTAAATCACACAATTGCACAAGCAGGACCTGTGGACATGCATTAATGGAGAGACGTCAGGAGGACCAATAACTGCCTTTCATAAAGATATTGCTGCTGCCTTGAACTAGAACATCACTATTGGTTATTAGGAGCGGTTAAAGAAATACACAGTTTTCAGTTTATCTTTAAAGTTATTGAGTTATTACAGTTTTGAAGTCATTCCCCTCTATGGTCAGATCATAGGCTGTTAATACTGGAAAGGCCTCTTTCGCAGCCGTTACCTGGAGGGGACTCTCCTTGGGTCTCTCACACCCTAGTGGGTCCTAACCACTTTAAAGCGGAGTGTCCCTCCCCAGTCTATGCTTCCCTCTCTGGTATTGGAACAATGGGGACAAAAAGCTTCTTACCATAGTCTTCTATCCCTTTGGTCCGTCGTGGTCCAACAAGAAGAAAATATAAGATCTAAAAGGAAAAGGGTTTTTGTTGGAAAGTCCTTACAATGGAAGGTTTCCTTTTATTTTATAATAATACAATTGATTAAATACAGAGATTACAAAATAATACAAATCCTACAAAAGAGTGCTATTCTCCCAGTGAGTGACTAAAGCTAAATAAAAGAGAATATAAATCAGTTGATCACAGGTGCAGAACAAGTGTAGAGCAGAAGTCAAGTCCCAAAAAGGAAGACTGAACCCCCAGAGAAGCTTGTGCTTCCCTCCTATATACTATGGTTGACTCTACATTTACGTCATGAAAATTTAAATATTTATCTTGGGTTACGTCAAAAGGAATGTAGCAAAAACAAGACACATATGGTTATATGTGTGTTTCTCATGCAGCTGCAGGACACTCCTTTATCTCTTGCAGGGCACTTATACACACCCCACTATGTGAGCAGTCCAGTACCCCCAATAAGATTTACAGCCTGCACTTACACAAGCGGTTTTATGACCGCCAACTATTCTAAAACATAATAATATGACACTCCTTACAATGTTATAAGTACACATTATGCATGTAACACATATCAACTTTTTATGATAAGGTTTATAAAAGTAAAAAATTACTATTGTGATTAGCTAAATTAAGCCTGAACTCAGCTTGAGTGAAAATTCCCCTGTGAGGGGGTAAAAGTGTCAGCCGAGCTTTCAGCTGTTGACAATGAGCAGTCCCTTGCTTCAGTGTGGTGTAGTGAGGTGAATCATCTGGGATCTTTCAACAATATAGAATATAATAGAATATAATAGACTGTCTTTATTCTCATTATAAAATTGTACAACAAAATTAAAGCTTAACTTTTAAGTGCACACATACAGTCAAACAAAACAAGTATTATTAACAACAAACACTCTCATTAAGGATGAACAAAGTATGTGCAGAGTATTTACATGAGGTAGTATTAAAACCAGTGTCTGTCTAGATGTACAGATATTAAATAAATGCAAAAGTAGCAAAAATGCATTGCACATGGCAGGCAACAGCAGAGGGAAACAAATAATGTAAAAAAAATATCAATCATTTATGTGCAAAATAATTAAGAAATAGAAATTTATTTCACAGATGTTTATTAAAAGCTGGAAGGCAAACTTTTCTCTTGCTGATAATAATTCACTGAGAATAAATTTGATTTTTAAACTCTTCTGTTAAATTTTTGCCAAATCCCAAATTTTAATGAAATTATTCTTCAGGAAAATGTTGTTTATTCCTTACCAAGCGGTTTTTTTTTCTTTTTAAATTCATAGATGAAATAAACAACCAACAACAAATAGTAGGCTAAATTTATATGACAACATCTAAGCTAACTTAATGAGCAGGGTGGACAAATTGTGTCCGCAATTTTTTATTTTTTTTTGTATTTCCTTGATTTATTATCTGTTTGAACGTCAATGGATTAACAGAATGATATATCTAATACATACTGTAGTGTGTTGAATTTAAAAATGTCAATATCAAATTAGCAGATATTCTCCTAGCAGGAGAGGGTTAAACAATTAATGAGAGATCAGGTAATTATAGTATTTGCTAAAATAAATAATTATTCCCCTCCAGATTATGAAATATTTCTGGTTTAAAAAAAGAAAGTTTTTGCAAATGGTTGAGTTCCTCCAACAAATTCTAAAACCACATCTGGATTTCAATGTTTTTTTAAAGGAGCAGTTTTTCTCATCCATGAGTTGAATGGAAAAGAGACATTTTTGAAACTCTCCTGCTTATTATTAGACTTTAGTTTTTTTTCTTAAATATACTTATGTTCTATCTATTCAAAATAAATGATGTGAATTCATACATTGTAACATTTTTAATTGATAATTTATAATTGAGAGTGTACAAATTGGAGCCTGCTAATGCCAGCCTGATCCTAATGTTTTTGTTCCCTGCACCTGGCCGTTTAATAAAAAACAACACATGACATATAGTGTGTAACCAAGGAGGAGCTGCTGCAGAATCAAAGGAGTGTAGATAAACATTAATACACACCTGGAAAGACATTGACCCAAACTGTGATAGATCTGCAGGGCAGACCTGAACAGACTGACCCAAGATGCAGAGGCAGCGACAGGGGCAGCACCTGATGGGCTGTTACTGCACTCACTTCCAGCACAACATGTTCAGAAACACAAAACCACAATGCCACTACGTTAGCATGCACAAGCAAATAAACAGATACAAAAAAGGAAAAACATTTAATGTTACTAACCTGTGTCACTGCTGGCTCTGTGTGGTTTTGGCTAAAAGAGGTCATGTTGAGAAAAAAAAAAAAAAAAACTTTCCAAGACTAAAAAAAGTGTTACATTTTTGAAGAATGTCATGCAAAACATATGAAAACATAACACAGTACATGACATACAAAAGTAAAACTCAGTAAAGCCTATTGTGTAAAATACTCCTTACTCATACTATTAAGTTTCATGGATAAATATGTTATGATTGGTTTTAAACAAACAATCCAAAGATTATTTACAAGTTGTTGCACAGAAGTACAAAATATAAATCAAAACCCTCCAAAATAAGATACATTAAATAAACATGAGAATAACTCTTTGGTTGGTTGTTTTGGGGTTTTTTGTACTGCGATCAACTTTCTTGGATTGAATAAGCAAGAACCTCTCTTCTATTGTAGAGAAGAAGAAAGACGTTTTCTGTACCCATCAGGAATCCCTGATAAGGAACCTGAGAGAGCCATCATCTACTGGCTGAATTAGGAGCTTGTCATGTAAAAGAATTTTAAAAAAAATGGGGAATTGACTTGTACGTGGTCGGTTTTGGAAAGGACCATCAGGCAACGTAGTCACCATTACAACACAGTAAACCACTTACAGTTCAAGATTTACTTTAAGCATCTCGAATGAATCCAAGACACTTGTGTTTATAATGGCAACAGGATAACGAGTAAATTTGATGTAATTACCGTACAGCTAATAACTAAATTTGCTCCACTTTTCTGAAAACGTGTGCTCAAACAGGCTGTCTGAAAATGTTTACCTTTGTGACATCACAAAGGGCAGTAACCCCTCCCCCAGGTGGGTGACTCTCTCACAGCGCTGTGTTTTTTCGGTCCTCTGAGTCTCTTCTGAATGACACGCCAAGGAGATCGTTAAGCGGTGACTGACAGCGGTGTGAAAATGATTGTCTCGTATCATAACAACGGAATACCACTGCCTGCTGGCATGGACAGTTGTTTCCTTCCACGTATGTGCAGAATGTAAAAGGCGGATGGCCATCGGCTGTAGTCTGTGTTTTGGTCAAGTGCAACTTTTCGGCGAAGAACAAATGTGACAAGAGGCCACAGACTTTGACCCTACTTATTCTTTTTCGCCTGCTTGGTGTGTCAGGGCCTTTACTGTAAACAATTAGGTGTGGGGAGGAAAACCCGAGCCACCCAAGCCCTTCTAAAGGGGCGTGGTCAGACACCGCTCATTTGCATTTAAAGCTACAGACACAGAAACAGCCTGTTCTGAGCAGGGCTTAAATAGAGGGGGTTTTATCAGCATGATCAAAAACAGGGTCAGAATGGATTTTTTTAAAGAAACTTCAGGCATGTTCAGGGCAGCTCTGAGACGTTTTAAGTACAAAAAAGTTACACAAAACGGTGCCTCCTGACTGTGGCACAAGAACCTAAAAGAAAAATTAAAAAAAAGGAAATTGAGGAGGATTGTATGTGACCTTTAAGTTAAATTTTGTACAATGAATTAGGGTCAGGCAGTCTGAATTCAGTACCTTTACTAAAGGTTTTATTGTATGATTTGTCTTTGATTGTTCTGAATTTGTAACGTTTTAAATAAATATAAAGGACAATCTCATTTGAGTTACATCACATAAGCCTGCACTACAAACACTATAGAGGTTCATTTTGCTTCATGCTTATCCACGTGTATACAAAATTAAATAAAGTTAATGAAATTGCTAGATGCGAGAAATTTAAATTGTTTTCATGTCAGATTTGGGTTACTCATAATATATTCTTTGTACTCTTCCCCCTAAATATGAGCTAATGTGCTAGATTTACATCGAGAAGTTTTACCTTGTGTCTTCTCCTTCTACAACAGGAAGTTTAAGTCGTAACATTTTATTATGACTATGACAATAAGCTCACAACAAAACACATTTCTTATGTCCTTTTATTCAACTTTATTTCACAATTCAATGCCATTTAATGTTTTTTTTTTGTTATAATACCACACATAAATGTCAACTGGCTAAAACAATATAAAACATAACTTCCACAATTTGTCTTTATTTATATTATGTACATGCACTCATTTATTCAGAGGCAAAACAATGTCAAGCCTTTGCTTTACTTGTCAAGTGCACTTTTCGTCTGCCTCCATCTGCTGGTTGAGAGGCCATTCCAATAAAGATCCTTCAGCTTCTGCTCGCCCGGTTGTAACAGACGTTTCATTTTTTTCAAATCTATGTTTGACTTTTTAAAGTAATGTAGGAGAAATTATTGAAACAGATGGGTTTTTTTTTTTGTTTGTTTTTTAAATGATACTCATAATACAGAGCCGATAGAAAACACAGGAAAAATTTTTCCTCTAAACTACTCCTTCACTTTAAACTATGTGAAGCAGATGGTGATGATGCTGGTGTTTAATCTGCATTTCCCTCATCACTATAACGGATATATAGCTTGAATTCAGAGAAAAATCTTCAACTCCTCCCTACTCTGAGGAGATGGAGCTTCCAACCTCTATCTGTGATATTGCTCACGAGCCAATGTGGTCTTTCTAACGGGCTTCTCTGAACTCGTTTGAAGCTTTTCTGTAAACTCGTCAAACAAAGGTACCAAGGGAGCAACAATACAAGGATGTACTTCCATTTATTGTCTTACTGCTTTGTCCTGCAGACATGAAACACTGTCTATAATACTCGTGGGGGATTTGATGGATTGATGAAAACTAAATGAATTAAAAAGTGAAACTTCTACTTCTGCTAAAATGTACTGAACTTGAAAAAGAAAGCATTTAGGACATAAAACCTTATCCCTACAGCGCTGTTTCTACATTATCATAACTTAAAGTAGTAATATAGACATGGCCCATGATGAAAATACAGGAGATATGGACTACACAAGATTACTTAAAGCAATGGTCATGTGAACCACCATGTTGATCATCAAATGTGCACAAGAGTTCGTTGCAGACGTGTTAAATCATGAACGTTTCTTTGTTGCAAACAAAAAGAAAGAGAAGTAAAAAAACAGGCTGACTTTTCACCTGCGTGACTGTATAATGATGATAATAATACCTAAACTTGATTCTTATATTGGAGTGGTCCTTCGAGTGCACTGCCTCCTCATCGTCACCTCTATCATCAGTTCAGGCGGCCCAGGCGGGGTGAAGGCCCGCTCTCCTCTCTATGTCGGGGCAAACTTCTTGGCCTGTGCCCGTACGCGCTTTTCATAGTCCATCCTGTTCTGACTGTGATGTCAAAGAAGAAAAAAAAGGAAAAAAAACCCAGTTTTAACCACATCACACGTTTCTTTAGAAAAAAACTGCAGCGGCCCACTTAGAAATCTAAACTCCTTCTCAGAACCACTGAAATGTTGAAATACACAAACGGATTTAACACCTCAGACTAAATTACGCAGTCACTTTCCCCTATGTGTGTTTTATAAACCTGAAGTCCTACCTACAGTTCAGCAGTGCTGATCAATTATACATCAACATGTTTGTTACAAATGGCAAAAATGCCAACATTTCTATTGATTATATGAAAATGACCTTGTGTTGCCTGCAGTACTTTCATTTCCCACTAGGGGGACGAGGTAATCGTGACATTACATGAGGCAGAGTTTCTACACAAACATGGGTGATACATGGACAGGAGCGCTCAGGAGTATTTATGACCGCCCAAGTATATAACTGATCTGCTTTTATGTATTCGTAAAAATAACACACACGAGAGAGACGGCAAGAGAAGGTAATATTTTTTTGGGATTGGAAATTATCGACGTCCAGACCTCAGTGAGAGCAAGGATTCCCATTGGAAAGCCGTGTGCACAGTTTATAAAACAATGACCACAGTTTGTTGCATGAAGTTGCAAACTGTGGGTTCACTTTTGCAAACTGCCGACAACACCACTCCCATTTCAAAACAAAGCTTCACTTGCGACTCTGTTTTCACAACCGACGGGCGTCCTGTAGAGAGGCTCGCTAGCAAGACGCAGCAATAAGAGAGGGAAGAATCACATCAGCCTCACAAAGAGAGAGAGAGAGAGAGAGAGAGAGAGTCTCCGCTGCCTGTCTGTCCCTCTTGTAAACACGACGATGTGTCCAAACAGACGCTTTGATTCGGTGCTTTTCCTGCAGTCCTGCACTCGTATTGCAGGATGTCGTTATTATACGCGTCAGCATCAAAAAGCCTCCTTAAACACAGATCATCTGATGTGAGAACGAATTACAGAGAGATACTTAAAACGCGGGTCAACGTGGGGTACATTTGAAATAGTTCACTTGGTAATGTCTCTTTAACCTGTTTTAAAAACAGTCACTCTGTAAATAATGCAGACTGACTCACTCACCAGTAAATTGTGTACGCTTCTGCTTGTGCTGGATCTTGGATGTTGGGCTCATTCAGCAGCTCCTGGATTCCCAAAAGGATCTGAAAGCACAGACGGTTAAAGAGTCAATGTGAAGCCTGTGGGTGTTGTGATTCCTCAATGACTCTGTGGTGGACTCGTTAGACTGCTCATTCAAGGAACAGACATGATTAACTAAAGAAACGAGTGCATCTATCACCTCTGCGGCCGATTAAGACAGTGGGGATGAGCGAGTGTTCACACCTGCTTGATGGTGATGGCGGGCCTCCAGTCTTTGTCCTCCTCCAGGATGGACAGACACACGGTGCCGGATGGATAGACGTTTGGATGGAATATCGGGGGCTCAAACTTACCTTGAGGGAAAGATTTGTTAAAAAGGGTTAATTTGTACCGTTTACATGGACGCTAAATAAAACAATCAAATTATGATGTGCAAGCATTTAATCAGCATAAAAGCATTTTTTTTTAATACATCCACCTGAAATATCAGCAAAATTATCTGTTCCTTCCCATTGAACAAACATAAAAAAAAACGTGCTTAACATGTGAGAAATTGATCGAGATGATTGATGATTCCGTTTCCCGACTCTTTTGTTCCTCAGAGCTTTTCTTCTTTCTTTATAGGAGGTTTTGAATGATACTCACATTTGGGTGGTGAGGAAGGGTAATCATCTTTGAACAGCATTCTGAGTTTGTAGAGTCCTCCCTCCCATAAGGTCTAAAGAGTGAATAAAGAAAGAATAGAAGACAGAGGTTACCACACAAACAAAACACGAAACACTGTGTGGAAACATATGAGGGGGGGAGGGGGTCATTTTTGTACAATTATTAAACTGAAAACGAACTTTAATGAAACATGCCATGATAAAGTGCGAGCCAGTACGTCTTCCTTCTGAGTTTAAGGCCAACTTTGGAGGTAGTAACAGAGGTTGTAGGAGTATGTCAGTATGTTGATTGTGTGTTCTGTTTCACGGTTTGTTTACTGATTTGTTTAGTGTTTCCGGTCTTCTTGTGGTGTGTGTGTGTTCAACAGAAATTTCGTGGTGATGGTGGTTATTATGTCGGCCACACTCACCTGTTCAAGTGGTTTTGGCAAAGAGGGAGAGAGGAGGTGAGTGTGGGAGCAGAACATTCCTTTTGACTGTAACACTACACCACACTGCAACTGCACTTGTAGTTGCTTTTATTTTGTAGAATAAATGACAAAAGCGTCCCACTTTTTTTTTTTTTTTTTGTGACTTGCAAAGAACGATGTAGCCGCAGTCGAGATTTTACAGGGGCGAGATTGGCGAGCATGCAGGCGAGAGCAGCTCTGTGTGTATGCGGAGCCTCCACAGTGCCCGACTCTCTCGCACTTCTGCAGTGCTGTGAAGCAATAGGAATTCACAGACTGGGACACCAAGATTTCATTGTGGCAGAACGTTTTAAGGAGTAATGAAGGTGATGCTTTGATATGTTGAAGCTAAAGAAATGCACTATGAAGAGGCGTACAGTAGTATTAATGTGCACATGCAGAAACACTTGACTATTGGTCAGCTAAAGTTGTTTTAGATTTGGTGTAGAACTATTGTATCAACATTTCTGTAACATACAAACTGCCTGTAATCATCTGCATTCATTCTTAATGCCAAGTTAGTATGCTATAACAGATTATACAGTGTAACAATTAATTGAGATTTATGATAACTCAATAAATCAGTAGCTTTTGACATGTAATGTAAGAAGTTTGTTCGCTTTGGTGTCAATGCAAGAGAGTAACTCACTCCTTTCTTTCCTGGGATGGCACACTCCCAGTTCATCAGATTCATGGTGCCATCGGGGTTCTTCGTAGGAACGGCGACAAAACCCTGTATGGTTTATAGGTGACACAAAACAACAGAGGGGGATGAGACCTTATAGTAATACTACACATGCAAGTCTGGAGATGTGCCAGGACAAAATATTGATACTTTATAAATGGAGCTTACGAATGGGTGGTCTTTTCTCCAAGCTTTGCGCTCCTGGGACAGTCTGCTAAGAGCGATGCCAGACATTGCTGCTCATTCACGCCCCCCTGTGGTGGAAAAAAAACCCAAACACACATTAATTTTTTTAAATTCACAGTATCGATAGATGGATTTTTGAAGCCTGGTTTCTTTCAAATAAAATAGTAGCACATATTGGGACTTGACATTACATCACAGACATCACTTAGCTGTATCTGTAAATGTTATATAAAGAGTTATTGAAGCCAGTCAATCTCCTAAAAGAAGGAGAAACTCCATCACATTGACAAACAATACATGGTCTCATTTCCTTTGTACTTACGTCTTTATCTTTCAGCTAACTATCAGAAATAGTGGCGTGGGGTTTTGGGGGGTAACTGTGAGCTTGATATCGGCAACGCTGCTCCGAGAAAAAAAAAACACACACCCTCCGACGTTTAAAAAAAAACAACAACAAACTACCTGGTCAGTTAGGGAGCAGGTAACCACATCACCCAAACACTCCAATCGACACACACTGGTGTTGTTTTTTATGGGGATTTATCACAGTTGTGTTTAACAAAGTGACTCTCTTCGTGCCGTTTTCGACTAGCTAGCCTATTCGCAAGAAAAAAGGACCCCAATTTGTTTTTTTCGTCAGGACCTTCAGGCACATACGGGACAGCCGAGTGAACTTATGGCAAGGGTGGTCGGCCATCTTTGTTGTGGCATTCGCGCTGAGAAGTTCACGTTCCTGGAGTGAGTCATCTCTTTTGACCCACTCCCAGGCTAAAAACTATAACTTCAGAGTCTAACCCTAATGGGTGAAATTGAGAAAACATTAGTCTACATGAGCGAAGGATATGGTAAAGGAAACAGTCAGGAAGTTTCCATAATGCTTTAAGGAGAAAGCAGGGTCATTATTTTTTACTTTAAGACGTTAAATATAGACATCTCAGTGACGGTTTCTCTGAAGCCCAACGATGGCATCTCCAACTAGTTTTCTATCGTTCACACAAAGACGAAGAGGTGGATCTAATGCATTGCTAACCCTGCGTTCATGTAGTGTCAGACACGTTATAAAAAATCAGTTTCCAGGTTTTAAAATGCACATGAACATCTACTCAAATGGGAATAACAACTCAGAAGAAATTTAGTGCCAGACTTTCTTACTTTCCAACTCGCCTACTGTCAACTCAGCACTGCCACCATGTAATCATGCAAATGTATATATAACTGTTATATACCATTTATTAACATTGAAGAATCAATATATCAAGACCAGAAGCCTTTTTTAAACTAGGCTGTACATATATTTATTTCTGCATTTTAACACTTGTGGGGATAAATTTTTTGCAGCCAGCCACAGGTAGACACATATGTTTTGCTTAATTTCCCAAGATTGAAGGTTGAGGCTTAACTCAAATTTGGCAGTACTAATGTATTTAGTGATGTTATTATATGCCATGCATTTGATAAACATATTGATGCATGGATATCAGCTTACAGTGCCTACATATTGCTGCTGCTCCAAAAAGATCAGTGCTTGAATCAGGGCAATGGAATCCCAAATTCTTCCTTACAGCAGGTGCTGTGGTTATCTAAATATCTTCAATAATAGCAACATTATGTGAGGTACAATTATGTATCCTAAAGTGTACGCTTTGAACCATGATACTGTGAATAACAGTACCATCACCCACCTAAAGAATAAGAGAGACTAATGAAGCTTCTGCCACTCTGAGAATATGAGTTTTGGTTTCATACCTACCCCCTGCAGACACAAAGTCCACAGCTCCAGATCAATTGTTGAAAATGAGTCGTTCGAAGTGAAATAGTCGTTCCAGTTTGCCCACTGGAAGAGCTCGTTTGTTCTGCCCTCTACAGTTTTCTTTTTGCCTAAATTGAACATAGCAACAGCTGACATCATGAATAATTGTATAAAAAACTAATTCCTCCTGTGTTTAAAAATCCCAAAATAGAAAGGCCAAACTACCTATGTAAAAAGATTATGATGATACAGGTTGAATTAAGCATTTGTTTTGAATGCAACCTTAAAACATTTCAAAACAGGATTCTTTCACAGAAGTTGAAATTATTTTCCCCATTTATGTTTATTTTCTGGTACCACACCAGTTACATAATTCACATTTTAATGACGCACATGGTACTTCTGTGGCCAAAATATACAAACTTTTTTCTGTTTTGAAAATCGGGCATCTTGCCAGACACCTCAAATCGAGCACAGGAACCGGACTGAACTGGTTTTGATTTCCTCTGCGTCAGCATCCCTTTTTTTTTTTTTTTTTTTAAATATATATACGCTGTATCATTTCCCAGGAAAAACTTCACTCCCTTTGTGTGTACTTTAACTGCTACACTTTTCACAAACTTTTCTTAAATTTTATTCTGCACCAATTAAAACATATTTAGTCATCAGTACTAATACCTGAACTTTGTGATTTGCATCACAACCTTTATATTTCAGCTTATGTCTAGAAAACAGAGATTGAATTAGTTTTTAATAATTCCATGAACCGAGACGTTCAATTCTGTTGATTAATATTTCTTCCATCTACTGTATTCTGACCTTGTGTCCTTCATGTGTCCCACATAAAGCTAAATATTTACTGTTCTGGTTACTGAGTAAAGGACTTGAAGGCCATGAAATCTAAACATTCAAAAGGGAGAAACATATTTAAAACTATCTGTAGCCGACATGCCGAGAAAACTCTTTAAACTTAGCGCACATTTTTCTTTTTAAAGAATCAATGAGAAAAGTGCAGTTTAATCACAGCATATTAAACATTTATGCCAGTAGCTTCAAGTTGAAAGAGTTACATGTTAATGATTAGTTTAAAGGTAGCCAGATCTTTAAGCACAATAAGAACTTTCTCTTTCTGCTCCCAAACAGCTGTCAAATAACCCCCCCCCCCCCCCCCCACATAATTTCAATGAATAATATAAAGCAAATAAATGTTTGATATGTTTGTACATACACCACTCAGATTATTCAATTTAACCATATATATGCTGTTATTTTCAGAATTCCATCTTTTTAAAGTATGTGAAGTATAAAACCCTTAAACATTCACTTCACTAAATTGGTAGATTAATCAATTTATTTCTTATTTGCTGCAAGACCTAAATCAGCAAGAATCCTATATCTTTTAAACACTGAAATACACTGGAAAATTGACAGTATGTTTGTGATAAGAATAACTACCCCAGTTGTCTAACACAAAAATGACACACAGAAGAATAATATGTTTGATAAATAATTACTTAACTCTGTGTTATGGACACAACAGTATTTTAATGTTTATTATATCTTCTGAAACAAACACTTCTGCTGCTCCATGCAGACATGTTTTCATTACAAGTGACCTCTAAAACAAACTGCGAATCACACAGTTTACCGCTTTCCCTCTTAATGAATTAGCAAATACGTCTAGGTTTATTTTAACTTTTGCAATATGAGCTACGTCTTTTTACCTGCATTGTATTTATTTAGTGAAAAACAAGAAAAAAGGAAAGAAGAAGCAGGGTCTCAAACAGTAGTTGTCCCCCCCTTTAATTAAAGACACTGGCTTTAGAGCCCATCAACATATCTCGGGTGACTTCACAGTATACATACAAAGTGCACTATAAGGCTTTTAATCTTTCACAATCCTCTAGTTCAAATCATTTCCTCTCTCTTTCACACTTTCTTTCCCTCTCCCTCCGAGATAATCAGCTCTGCAGACGCCCTTTTGAACCATTCCGACCAGGAGCCATCGTAAACACACACGCCGGGATGCCCAAGCATGTGAGCAGCCAGGACAACATGGCACGCTGTGACACCGGACCCGCAAGTAGCCCAGAAAGATTTCTCCAGGTCCACCCCGGCCTCTCTGAACAGTCCAGACAGGCCGTCCAATCCAAGCGCTTTCCCAGAAGCATCCATGAACGTAGGAAACGGCATGTTGATAGCATTGGGGAAATGTCCAGGCAGCGTGTCTGTGGAAAAATAGATAAACAAATCAAGCTTCTTGATTTCTTCTGAAGATTTCAGCCATGTTTTATTGCTTTTTACACACTATTAGTAGCACCTTTTTATGCCTCAGCCAGGTTAGTAATGATATCGTTATCTATATAAAGATAAGATCAAGTTAGACCAACCAGACAGAAGCTGTAAACACAGTAGAGATGAGAAAAAAGAAAACTAAAGACAAGTAAATTCAAGTTAAAAATATATATTTTTAATATATTTTTAAAGCGACTCCCATTTGTCAGAGATATTCTCCCACTGTGAAGTGCATAATGAACAGCCAAGTCAGGAGAATTTAAGGAGATGTCCTCCTGAAATATATTTATGTACTGTAGATATTTTCAGGAGTGAAAGTTACTCTCTTTTTGGTGGTTCATGGTTGACTGAGTTTTCAGTACCTGAAAGTTTTTCACCTCTTTCAGCTATAGTCATGGTAGCTGCTTACATACCGAGCGCTGGTCTGCAGCAGGTTATGTTTGAGGTAAGAAAAACAAAACCCAGCATAGGTTGTTTGATGCTAAAATTAATGGCTTTCTACAAACTGTAAGGCCTAAATTGATCACACTGGCATCTGAGGGCGAATAATATCATTGTACATATTGCAGTAAGTAGCATATCCTGAAAGACAAAAAAAAAAAAAAACCCTCAAAAGGTGCACTATAAAGTTTTGGTAGTGGAATTTGAATGTTGGAAAAGTAACACAATTCAGTGCTATATTTTCAGATCTAAATAAACAAACTTTATTCAAAGGAAAATATGAGTCCCTAAACACTGTTTGGAAATAAAAAGCAACCAGGAGACTTACAGTGTCACTGTTGTGGACCCCCAACAATAACTACTCTTATGGCACCTTTAACCAGAACATTGTCATTATAGCTGGTTGTGACCAGAAATTTGATGTTTTTTCCTCATTTTAATACTCAAATAGCTAAATTTCAGTTTAGGGTTAACTAACTTTAAGTGAAGTAGGCTAACAGACATGTTTGTACATTTGAACCCTGCTCACCGTCTCTGGGTTCCGGCTCTGTCCCCCTGAACCTCCCTGCAGACCTGGCATCCACCACTTGGACCTGCTTGGTTTGGACGTTTTCTAATATTTCTTCATAACTTTTAACCCAGCACTGATTCATTGTCGCCTTGAACTCTCTTTGCTCCGGCTTGGAATAATCAGATGTCACGGGATGTCCATCCGCCAGCCAGTTTTTAAAGCCTCCGTCCAGAACCGACACCAGATTGTGTCCGAACAAGCGGAACATCCACCACACCCGCGGTGCGCTGTACGAGCCGAAGTCGCTGGTGTCATAAACGACCACATGTGTGTCGGTACCGATGCCCAGCTGTCCTACATACTGAGAGAAGTGGCTGGAAGTTGGCAGCATGTGGTCAAAGGCAGAGGTCTTATCGCTGCACTCGTCTATGTCAAAGAACGAGGTGCCCGGGATGTGCTTCTGCGCAAATTCAGCTTTTGGGTCCCGTTTTGTTTTCGGAAGGTACCAAGAAGTGTCGAGTATGCGGAGTTTTGGACCGACCAGGTTGTTTCTGACAGCATCTGCCAGCCACTGACCTGACACCAGAGCCCGTGTCTGAGCCGCCATGACGGGAGAATGAGAAGTACAAACTCCCAGCACTAGAGGGAATAATGATCCTGTGTGAGCTCTCTCTCTCTCTCTGTTCAACATTTGCCAACTATCCGCCCCACTATTTGAACTTTCAATGTTTAAATGTAAAAACCTTTTCTTTTCTTTTTTTTCTTCCAAACTACAAGTAAAACAACAATATCATGCATACATTGTTACACTTGCTTTTATTGAGAAACTAAACTAGACATTAAACAATAAAGACATTAGAAATATGTATTTGCAATATCTAAAGACATGTTTGCTTCCAAATACACTCAAGTGCAAATCAGAACTTTTAAAGTTTCAAGGCACCTTTTAATTTTTAATTTATTATTTTCTTTTCTTTTTTTTTTTTTTTTTTTTTTTTTACAAAAGTGCACATACACTAGAGCACCAGCAGGTGATGCCAAGAACATTTTGTTCAAAATCACAAGCAAGGGAGTTCAGAGAAGACAAAGTTCACACATGTCCCCCTTGTATTAGAGAGGGAAAACTCCTCGTACAGTTGATAATGTTTGCACAATCGTTTGAAGGCAAACTTGTGACATTTGATAAACAAATTAGTAAAGTCATCAAATCCAGTTTCTTCAACTCTGGTTCATAGATCAGGTCATCCCTGACATAAAGATTTAGAAAATGTCATCCATGCCTTGATATCCTCCTGACTCGAATTCTGCACCTCATTGTATCATGTTGATCAGGCCTCTGTACACATACAATCGTTCAAAATGCAGCGTCTGGCAGAATTCTTTGGCACAAGAGGGAGTCATATCACAATAACACCTCTATGGGCATCCTTGCTGGCTCTGAGTTTAGGAGAGAATACCTTACAAAATCCTCTTTTTTTTGTGTTCAAAGCCCAACATGGCATTGCTCCAATCTCCCCTCAGATCACCAGATCAATGACTCCTAACCATCCCACAATCAAATAGAAACATTTTTAGAGGCAGGGTCATCTCTGTATCCGAGACTGTGGAAAAACCTGTAGCTACACATGTGAACTGCTTAAAAAAATACCTCACACCTCATTTAAAATGTGTGCGTGTGTGTGTCTGTGTATGCATGTTTAATGCTGTTGCTGTATGCTTGAGATAGTTCTGTGCAGTTCTGTTTACCTTTATTGACACTTTGCTTTGGTATTTTATTTCTGTATGTGATTAATTTGTGTAAAGCACTTTGGTACGAACACTGTTTTGTAGTTAGAGTATGTTAAAGAGTATAAAGGTCAATCTAATGGCTGACATGAAACTTTGATGTCTTGTCCCATTACTTTTAGAAGTGTCATCTTCAGATCTACTTATGTACTTAAGTTCCCTACATTCATGCCTTGTTTATAAAGTGACCTTATGTGATAAATACAAATCATCAAACAAGCTCTCGTGAAACACTCCTGTTCCTACAGCAAAGATTTCTTGAATTTCCCTCGGGATCAATAAAGTGTCTGTCTGTCTGTCTGTCTGTCTGTCTGTCTGTCTGTCTGTCTGTCTGTCTGTCTGTCTGTCTGTCTGTCTGTCCTCAGGCTCAAATATCTCTGAATAAAACTTAAGTATGTGATTAACATTTTATATGGAGTGCTGATTGTGTCTTTATCCTCCTCTAATTTTGTTTTTTCCCTCAGAGACAACATGCTCTGGGGGGGCTTTGGTGAACCACTCATACCAGGATCCAACATACACGGACGCCCCAGGAAAGCCACACAGATGAGCAGCCAGCACCATGTGACAGGCGGTCACGCCGGAGCCACATGTTCCACATATCGGCTTATTAAGATCCACTCGTGACATCTCAAAGAGCTTTTTCAGCTCGTCTGTGGAGAGCATCATGCCGTCATCATTGAGGAAGTTGAAGAAAGGCATGCATTTAGAGCCAGGGATGTGACCTGGATCAACACCTGTGGGACGAGCACAATGTTCACAGACTCAGTACACATAAATGTGAAACAACCCCCAACAACAGTTTCATTTGATTCTGTATACGAAGATGTTACATATGCTGTAGTACAACATATGTAACGTTGTCAGGAGAGCATTGTTTCCAAAGTGTGCAGTTTGTGTTCAACTGTAGCATCAAGATAAAAAGGCAGTTTAACTGTGATTTTTACCGAAGTTTGAGTCCTGCTGGAAAACAAACTTCATGGTTCTTTGTGAAAAAATCCAAACCATGACAAATCTCTAACCTCACCATGGTTTGGTTTAAGGGCCGAAACATAAACCAAAAGTCACATTTGTGCAATAAATTTTCCTGAAACTAAAATAATATATCTACAAAAGTCACAGTAAAAGGTAGGCCTGAAGAAAAAGTTCTACATAGTGCCAAAAAATATTACAGCTAGGGTTATGTCTGTTAATTCTTTGACCGTTTGTTATTGGCGTTACATGTTGTTTTAATTTCAACGTGAGTGTCATTTGAAAAATGATTGCAGGAACATTTCACTTCCAGTAAACGTGTTCAAGTCAGCTGCTCTCATTTTCTTAGGACTCTCCAAAGAGATGAGACTGCCAATGTTATTACTTTTTTGTTTTTTTTGAACTGACAAATGATGTGACAGACAGTCAAAAGGTCATGCAGTCTAGAAATAGGCCTAAGTGCAGGAAGAAAAAAAAAAACAATTGAACGGCAGCCAGCAGAAATGTTGAAGCAATCTGTGGATACAGATTTGTGAAATTTGAGGGTTTCAGCATCGCCACTTAAATTCTCCAATCTACTGAAATTAATTGTTTTTTTAATAGAAGCCTACTTAGATTTAGCTGATAGGCCAGACTGGTGAAAATTTGGCACAATATGTCCTCTATAACGTTTTTGATAAATGTTTGACGTTTTTAATCTAATATGCTCAGCTCTGCCTGCAGCATGAAGAGCCACTCGGCCTCTGCCTCGATTTATTACGTCATCACGCTGTAGTTTAGCCTACCTATTTTTTTTATGTTTTAATACTATAGGCTACATGCGTTTGTTTTTTTTTTAAAGCCAGAAAAAAATACATGTAAAATATTCAAATAGCCTATCTGAGCCTAAAATATTGACTGACTTTATTCCCTTACCCTCTCTTGGTTCTGGCTCTTCTCCGCGGAATCTCGCCTCGGGCCTCGCGTCCACCACCTGAAACTGCTGGGACGCAACGTTTTCCGTCACGTCCTCAAATGACTTCACCCACGAGTGGTTCATGGTGGTTCTGAAGCGGACTGCGTCAGGCTTGGTATAAGTCCCTGATACCGGATGACCCTCTTTGACCCAGTTTCTAAAACCCCCGTTCAGCACCGACACCTTGGGGTGACCAAACAACCGAAACATCCACCAAACTCGGGTGCAGGAAAATGCCCCGAAGTCGCTTGCGTCGTACACAACCACATGACTGTCATTCCCGATGCCCAAGTTTCCAACATAGTCTGCAAATTGTTGCTCGGATGGCAGTGTGTGATCAAACTTAGAGGTCTTGTCCGAGCATTCGTCGATGTCAAAAAAAGACGCTCCTGGGATGTGAGATTGTGCAAATTCCTTCTTCCCGTCTCTGTTCATCATCGGTAGGTACCAGGACGTATCCAGGATCCGAAGACCCGGACCGACAAGATTTCGTTTGACCAAATTTGCAAGCCATGAAGCTGACACAAGAGCCTGAGCCTGCATGCCCATAGTTGCAGCAGGGGGAATGAGTGCTGCCGTCCTCAAACAACCTCTGCAGCAACCGCCTACATATTTGTCTGTGTAAACAAACAAGTTGATACAACTGTGTTTGTTTCCTCTTTTGATCAAGCAGATTATACGTAAATTTTTAAAAAAAAAAAACCCTGAATAACTGCCATCTAGCCTCCTGTAAAAGTACAATTGTGTCTAACATATTTAAAAAACAGTGCTTCACAAGAGCAGAAAAAACTCAGATTTTAATAAAATAGCCTAGAAACACATGCCAATAATAGGTGACCCAGTTAGGTCAATATCAGAATCAGCCATATTGGCCTTGTAGGCTATGCTTGCACAAGGAATGGGGCTTTGGTGAACTGTGCTCTCAATGTACAAAATTAAATGTAGGCCTAAAATATGCAAAGACAAATAGCCTATGCAAGGCTAATGTGATTAAACAATGAGATTATTTAGACGCACATAAAGGCCTATACATCTACTTAACAATCTCTCTACTTGTATTTGTTTTTCGTTCAGTTTGCTTTTGTTGTTTATCTCTGTTTCGGTGGATTTTCTGTGATCCTTCCCTTGTGTTTCTCACTCCTTGTGAGTACAGTTCCGATTACTGTTTTATTCTTGAGTTCTTGTTTGGTGTATGGTGTTTCCTGTTTTATTTTGTAGTTTTGTAGTTCCCTAATAGTTCTTGGGTGCATTCGGATTTTCCCTCCCATTTACTCATATTATCCACTTTACCTTAACTCTGTGAGCACTCAGAAGAAGACTCAGTGTTAAAAGCTGGTAACTTATATGAAATGCACATTGTGTCCCATTTGTTAGCTGCAACTGGGATGGGCCCTTGATAAGATCCTTTAAAAATCATGAGCACAACTTAATACAGAATTCAATCGAGAAATGTACCATGAGGACACTTGTGAGTCACATGACACATTTTTTTTTTGTATCGAGCATGGTTTATCACTTAGGCCTCAAAGACAAAAACTCTGACTAAAGTCTGCAGTATATGAAGCTGTTAATGGACACTTTCCCGAGTGGAACTCAACAATGCATAAGTACAAATAAAACTTCCCTCTAATACTTTGTGGCATACAAAACATTTCCTCTGATATGCCTATTTTTTTAAAAGCAAAGCCTTTGAAACCT
This sequence comes from Symphodus melops, assembly GCF_947650265.1. Lineage (NCBI taxonomy): Eukaryota > Metazoa > Chordata > Actinopteri > Labriformes > Labridae > Symphodus > Symphodus melops. The sequence continues at coordinate 5,165,947 of NC_136707.1, forward strand.
TTCCAACAACTTGCTCAGAAACCCATGAAAAAAACCAGGATGTTATCTTTTCCAAGATTATATGTTGTTGAGAGCACCAGTTGAGTATCACAGCTCACAGCAAAGCCTTAGCACTGAGTATGTGTGTGTGTGTGTGTGTGTGTGTGTGTGTGTGTGTGTGTGTGTGTGTGCCCAGGTTTAGATGATTTGTACAACATTGTTAAAATTAAACAAGAAATCAAACTAGAGCCTCAAATAGAGACATGTGCAGCTCCATATGCTGCCGGTAATTACAGTGAGGCCAGCATTTAAGTTGAAGATCCAGATCTTGACAAATTATCTCATTATCATGGTAAAACCAGTCATCCTGAGATAACGAGAAAAATAAGTTGAGATCTCCACAAAACAGACACGCACTTGTTTTCACAGGAAAAGGGTACAATAAAATGTATGGAAAAATAAGATGAGATCTCCACAAAACAACAGACATGTACTTGTTTTCACAGGAAAATGGATCTTTACACATCTCATTAAGATGATCAATGGAGGTTAAAAACAAAAAAAAAACACTACTCACTAGTGAATACGGCCTGAGTACGCTTCGGACTTCCTTAGTATTCTACCGTATTGGAGAATATACACTATTAATATAACATGAGAAATTGTTGCTACTGGTTAGATTTCCATTAATGGATTCAATAAAGTGCAGGTTGTCCTTGATATACAAACCCTTTATTTTAGGGGCAAAGATGGCATTACAAAGTCAAGAAAACAAGATAAGAAACAGAAAGCATAAAATACAAATCTGGTTTCTTGACATCATAGATTAGTCTAGGTGGGTCAATGTGGCATGATCCTGATAATGGTAAAGTCTTTTGAATATATGGAGTCTTTGGAAGTGTCTGGTAGTTATGTTTGAGCATGACACTGAACCACAAGTGTGATGTTGAATCATGTCTCCTGCAGTATTCATATGATGTATAAACTTTCATCAACGTGAGCCATCTGAGTCTCAGGAGTCTTATTGTGTGGAGTTAACTCTTGATAATTTCCTCGACAGTTAATATTTAGCTACTTTTAAAAAATATATACTTTAGCTAGTAAGTGGCTGGATGCTTATTTTACAGTTTGATAGTTTCACAGTAGTTTGCAAAGTCAGCACTGTAACTGTAATATTATCGTCCAGCCATTCCTGGCTTCCAAGACTTTTAGCTAGTTAGTGGCTGGATGCTTACGAGCCTACGTTTTGACAACAGTTGTCTCCTACAACTTGATTAAAGAGGTAGAAATAATAGCTGACAATAAAGTAGAGAGAAGGGAAAGTAGACATTTTTTTGATTGCTGAGGTAAAATGAGGGCAAATGTATTCAGACTGACCCCATATTGTTGTCTTAACATTCGGTTGTATTCCTGCATATGGTGATTTAGAGCTGTAAATGACATGCTATCGAAATCACAGAGGAAAAACCCCAAAATCCAGATAGAAAGGAGAAGCAGAGAGAGAGAGAGAGAGAGAGAGAGAGAGAGAGAGAGAGAGAGAGAGAGAGAGAGAGAGAGAGAGTTAGGGGAGGAAGGTAAGAAACTGAATTGCATAATTGAAGTCACTGCCTCTATATTAGAGAGAAACTCTTATTTTTTCCGTCAAACCAAATTTTCTTCCCATTCACTCTTCTCCAGTCCTACCAACTGGTCTGATCTGAGCGAAACTTCCAGGTTGAGGTAAGACAATGGAAAAAAAAAAAACTTGAATTATGTTATAAAGATATTCATAACAATGCATTTACAAGTTAAGTTTAATGATCACTGTGCATCTGTTAAATACCGTTCACAGCATGCGTCATAAATTCCTTCCAGCTTTAGATTCCTCTATACATGGTTGAGAGAATCATATTGCCTTTACTCTTTGAATGTCAAGCATCTATTTAGAACAATCTTTCATTACACTGCTGGTCGAGTCAGTCCATGTTGCTTCAGAGACATTACATGTGATATACATTTCTTCAAGAAGGGCCATAGCTACTCAGAATAGATTGTAGTCTGCTGACATCAAGATCATTTCTTCAGAGTGTACCCAAACTGAACAAATACAGAGAGATTCGTACTATCACATTTTATGAAGGAAAGAAATCAAGATTTAATTGAAAAAAAAAAAGTTTTCTTGAATGTAGTTGCAAGTTATTGGGGACTTGTCTCATAAATGTTCATAGATGTGGTTTTACAAAAAATCTTTAGGCAAGACTAATATGGTCAACTTTATCTTGTTTTGTACTGCAAAACCTAAACAGAAGAAAGAGAGGTTCTGTGTGGCTTGACACCGCAGTGCCAAAAGGAAAATACCATTTTGTTGTGATTTAAGTGTACCGACCCTTTGAATGAAGATAAGGCTCCAAATTTACATAATTGATGTGTCTTGTCAAAATTGTGTGAAACGATTCCACACCAAATATCCCAGTTTTTTTTTTTTTTTACAAGAAAAATATCTATGTTAAATCTAAGAGGCTAGGAGTAGTGCTGGTAGTATGGTGGCATCCAATAATTGAGCAATTAGAATCACAAGACCTGTTGGCTATCCTTGCTGATAGGAAACAGACAGCCAACATTGTTTGGATGAATTGAACTGATGAGAAGACATTAGAGAAATCTAATTTTCCAACAGCAAGGGATACATTTGCTTGAACAAAAAAATTACCAAGCTTAAGTTGTTTTTTTTTTGCTGAGGAAAAGGGGAGTAACAGGTTTCACGTGTAAGCAGATGAGCTGAGTTATTATCAGTCATTACAGGGTCTGTACACGCTGAATCCAGACGGTATTGTCCAACTGGGAAGCAAAAGGTGGATACATTCCATTGCTTCCCTAATTATAAGCTTCCACAAAGAGACTTGTGTTAGACTCAGCAGTCAGCAGTACCATTACCATAAATCAGATGATTGACTTATTGGTTTAACTAGTGAGACAAAGACATCATGTGAAGGAAACATACAGTAAATGATAATGAGAAGGGGAACATATTGTGTAGTACTTCATCTGTGTGTCTATGGGTGTGTGTATGTGTATGTGTGTGTGTGTGTGTGTGTGTGTGTGTGTGTGTGTGTGTGCATGTGCAGGTAAATGTGGGGTGGTTTACTCTCAGTTTATTCAGATAATAAACTTGCTGACATCATGGTGGCACAGGATGTGATCATTACAGATTTTAGGACTTATATTTCATTCTCTCTAATGTATTAGATAAACAGATTCACTGTGATGGAGCCATGCTAGCAGTATGAGTGCAGTAAAAAAATGAAGATAGTTTCATCGTGTCTCACTTTTGCCTCATAAAGTGTCTTTATACTACAAAGCAACTGCTACATAACATAAATGTCAAACAACATGTCATTTTGAAGATTTCTTTAGTTTAATGTGCTTTCTAAATATATTAAAATGTTATTGATATAGTTAGCCAGTTAGCATAGACCATGGACCACTATGTTATGTCACACTTTGTCAGTGTCTTCTTCTCGCATTGTACTAGAGTAAGCTCAAGGCTAATGTACATCTTTGGTTCAATTTTAACTGCAAAACGGCAAAAAGAGAAAACCTCAACAATAAACAATATTTCAGGTGCACAACTGCAAAAAGACTAAAGAAGAGACAAAGAAAAAGTCATCACACTAAATTCCCTTCAAAGTATGTGTATTATCTGGCTAGAGCAGCAGCATACAGATCATCAACAGTCGCGTTTTAGCACAAGGCCTTCTTCAGCATTGAGTCACAGTTGTGTAGTACATCATAAAAACCCACAAACACATCAAGGCTATATTATTCAAGTTAAAAGCAGAGCTACAATACTAGGGCTTACAAAGTTACAGGGTATCTTTCAGCAGATTTTTCAGTTTTTAAAGCTGCCGATAAAAATGCAGTTCTCAATGTCATCTGGTAGGGTGCTTAAATAACACCTGGAGAGAAAAAAAAGCGGACTGCCCAAAGGCAGTGTGATGGAAGTGTGCAAAGCAGTCTCTTGTTGAATACATTCTTGTAATTTTAATGCATTTCTTTTGCAGGTAATATATAACATCAGTGACTAGTAAACAACAAATGAATTACATGGTGTAACCCCCCCCCCCCCCCCCTCCCCTTTTTCAAATTTTCTTTCAAGCCTCCTCAAGCCTCAACAGGATGGCCCTTCTCGACTACCCTGTTCCGCAGTTGGATGTTACATTGCAAGAGGTTAGCCGTGTTCTGCAGCTCACTCTAAGCCCTGATATTTATCCTGAGTTCAAAAGTACACTTGAAGGCCAGAGGGAGCTCCTTCAAGAGGCCCAGGAAAAAATAATAACCATTGCAGCAGGCCAAGAGAATTGGGTGACGGAGCAATTTAAGAGAGGTCTGCTGTCCTGTGCTGACCCTCTACCCACCTCTACAGCTCTCCCTGTTGTCCTTCTTCCAACAAAGCTTAAGACATGTTCCCAGCTGGGGAGGGCAGCTGCTCTACTCTGGGCAGCAGCAAAGCTCTACAGTGAGCCATTGTTATTGGAGGGCAATGTGCCAATGGAGCGCACACAGCAGTCCGAGGTGTTCGCTGCCAGCCGGATTCCTGGCAGGAATCAAGATGAGATCAAGGTGAGATTAGTTTTAGCACACAACCACTGCTGTGTGTGTTCAGTAATCAAGTCAGACAGGTCTGCAAAATCACAGTTTTTTGGTCTAATTCCAAGTTAGCAATTGAACACAAAAATCTGACCTTCTTTGTTATTTAAATTCCAGGTTTACCCAGATAGCCTCCACGCCATTATCACCTGTGTTGGAGGAGTATTTCCTGTTGACATACTGTGGTGCCCCAGCACAGGTGGGCCAGTTTCTGCCAGACCTTTCATTGATATCTACAACCAGCTGGCTCAGGTGATAGATCAACCAAGTGCAGGGAAACAGAATGATCCCTCAATCATTTGCAGCCTCTCAAGTCTTGAGCGCAAAGTCTGGGCTGCGACACGAGAAGAGATCCTTGGGCAAGGAGGGGCAGCAGCAGCATCGTTGCTTCAAATGGAGAGTGCAGTGCTTACACTCTGTCTGGAAGACTCCAAGGCACCCTCTGAACTAGCTGATGTTCTCAATGCAGTGAGACTTGGAGGAGGAGGAGACAATCCATGTCTGAGACACTATGACAAGGTAGAAGAACAAATATGGATAAATATGGATTTTAAAAATACTCTGAACTCAGATTATTTAACTATTGCTTGCATTGACACATTCTCTCATTATACTAAGGATGAGACAGTATTTCAGTTTGGCAAAGTTGGATTTAATAGATTTACACTTGTACTTGAATCTTTATTTAAATTTTCAAATTGATCAATCAAAAGAGCAAAATCATTTAAATATCTGCAATCTTTGCACAGCATTTTTTTTTATATCAATATAAATTATCAGTATCTGTTACACCTCAGTAAAAACCATCTTTCTTTTCTTTTTTTTGGCAGGTGGTGAACCTGGTGGTTTTTCAGGACAGCACTGCTGGGATAGTGTTTGAGCATAGTGCTGTGGATGGGATGGTGGCTGGACTTGTGACAGAACAAGTATACAATCTGTCAGAAACTGTTGACTTGAACTTTTTGCATATTAACACATCTGTAAGTGTAAACAATGGTGATTCAAAAGGCCCTGCATCCCTCACATTTCCCTTGCAAGCAAAAAATACCCCCAAACCAAGTCCTAATTTACAAGCAACACACCCAGTTCTTACTTTTGATATGACCTCCTACCCAGATGTCTTTTCGACTCTCAGAGGTCAAAGAGGCCTGTATGATGCCTGGATCAACTTCTCTTTGCAACTTTCCCTGAGGCAGACTCTTGGAGAATCAGCTGCCAATCAGATACTTGTCACACCTACTCACATGCGACACTACAAACATGGTCGTTGTGATCCTACATACTCGCTCACCATGCATTCCCGCAAATTAGTGGGTGCCTTGGCATCTTGCATTGGCCCAAACAATACAATTCAATACACCACTGACCTTCTACAAATGTTCCACACTGCATTTTTGGAGCATAAGAGCCTCATCAAAAACAGCAAAAGTGGTCAAGGAGTTGGTCCCCATCTGGCTGCATTGCGTCGACTTTTGCCATCTGATAATCCACTCAAAAAGTTCCTGGACCCCTTTGGATGTCCATCTGTGTACCTGACAGGAACAGACATGATGGAGGGTGTGGAGTGTGGAGTAGGAAATGTTTATGCCAGAGATCAGCTTGCTGTAACCTACCTTGGAAAAAGAGACATGGTTCGCATTGTGCTAAATGGGAAAGGGAGCTTTGCTTTGACGCTTGAGAAACTTAAAGAAAACCTGAGGAAAAACCTCAAGTTAGTGATGCTTTTAGCAGTTAGATATGCCATTGCAAACCAAATGGGTGCCCTGGAATGTGTGCTCCAACAGACACAAACAGACAAAATGCATGGGGAGAGGAATCACTGCGCTGTGAGGCTAGACAATAGGAAATGCACTGCTGATTCTCCCCCTTGCCCAAACTCAGACTACACTCTGGTGATCCATGGCGGTGCAGGAGAAGAGATGATGTTGAACACTGAAGTGGTTGGGGTAATTGAGTTTGCTCTACAGACAGCTCTAACCCTTGGATCCCACTTGCTTGCACAGGGTGGAAGAAGTATTGATGGAGTCCAAAGGTCAGTGGCAGCTCTCGAGGACTGCTTCCTTTTCAATGCAGGTAAAGGCTCAGTATTCAACAAAGATGGAAAAAATGAAATGGAAGCCACCATCATAGATGGCAATTCAATGAGTTCTGGTTCTGTTGCTTGCGTGAAATCTGTGAAGAACCCGATAAAAGCAGCCAGATGTGTCTTGGAGAAAAGCGTACATTCACTCATTGTGGGGGATGGGGCTGAAGAGTTTCTACATGGCTTGGAGGTTAAAGATAAGCCTGTTGAGCCAGAGTACTTCTACACTGATATACGTCAGAAAGAGTTAGCTGCAAAGCTCAGTCGTGGGAATAACTCAAAAAACAATCACCCTCAGACAGTTGGCGCTGTGGCATTAGATCGCTGGCATGGGTTGGCTGCTGCCTCTTCTACAGGTGGGCTAGTAGGAAAGTTGAAAGGGCGAGTTGGGGATACAGCAGTTGTGGGGGCAGGAATCTATGCTGATGACAAAGTGGCTATTACCTGCTCCGGAGATGGAGATGCATTTTTGAGACACACAGTTGCACAGAAAATAGCCAGTCTCTACAATCACAAAGGGTACAGCATTAGAGAAGCATGTAGAGAAGTGATGACCAATAGTCTGAATGGGATTTGTGGAGGAATAATTGCTGTTGATGAGAAAGGTGATGCCACCATTGAAACAAATGCTGGTGTGATGTTTGTGGCATCAATGGTGAATGGCATTTCTAGGGTGGAGGTCCTGAGGCCCATGACGACCTTCTCTGATGTTATCTGGGAAACAGATGAGCTGGTTGCTTTCCTTAATCCAAACCCATGGATCTCTGGGTCAACCACTCTAACAAGAAAAACTCTTAGTGGGGCAAGGAGCATCTTCAAGTTGGCTATACCGGATTTTGTGGCAATGCTAAAAGCAGCAAAAGTTGTTTCAAGCTTGCTATGTGAGCAACTGGGAGTGCATAGATGTGCCTTGGTTTTCAATCCAACACCTGACAAGCCAGCACAGATAAGACTGCTTCCGCTCCATGGCCTTGAGCCAAAGTGGCAACCCCATCTTGCCTGTGAAGAGGAATTCCACAATAATGATCCTGGCTACTGCACCTCAAAAAGTGGCCCTAGGTGTGATGATGAAACACTGACCCACGTGCAAGCGAAGATTAGGAATGGATTGCCAACACCAAATGCACCCTCCTGCTTTGACTTTTTTGGAGATACTTCCAATGATAATATATTCAGTCGCATTGTACGTGGAGAGCAGCAACAGTGGAGAGTGTGGGAAGACAATGAACATGTTGCCTTCCTGACACCATACCCAAACACTCCTGGACTAACAGTTGTGGTTCCTCGTAAGCAACTGTCCAGTGACATCTTTAAACTGGAGGATGCTGACTACGAAGCCCTGATCTTATCCACCTACAAAGTTGCCCAACTAGTGGAGGAGGGGATGGGTGCTGAAGGTGTTGCACTCATTTTTGAAGGCTTTGAGATTGACTACGCTCATGCCAAGCTGATCCCTCTGGTACCTTCACCAGATGGCACTAAGTCTGCTGAGCTGCAACCTGAATTCTTCCAAAAATATCCTGGATATGTGTCATCACTGGATGGCCCCGCAGCTGATCCAGAAACCCTCAAAAAGATCCACACTAAAATAACCCAGTGCAGGCCTCCTCATTCATGGAAAGACCCTCAGTCTCACTCCACACTTGCCATCAAGAGCAACTGGTATCGTAACCTGTTTAAAGTTCAAAACACTCTTTTCCACAGCACAGTTGAATATTTCAACAATACTTGCCAGTTCTCCTATGCTCTTACTCCTCTCACCACAGACACCATCTCCTCACCAATGGGTCTTGGATCTGACTCTGAACCAGTTTCTGTTAACCTGCTTGGCCAGGAAATCTACCTTGCTGACTCAATGCAATTTGTGCTTGAATACTTCCTTCGCTTTCAGGAAAACCTGCCAGGGACATACTACATATCTCCCAGCTTTAGGGGAGAAGACCCTGATGCCACACACTTGAACCAATTTTACCATGTGGAGTGTGAACTGCTGGGTGACATGGACAATGCCATCTCCATAGCAGAGGGTTTCCTGGCTCATCTCACCAAGTCTATGTTGAACAAGCATTCTGATATAATCCTTAACACTGCTGGTACCCTTACACATGTCAAAGCCATGCTAAGTAAGTTAGATGGGAAAACTGTGCTACCAAGGGTCTCTCTAAACGAGGCCATACCCATGATGACCTCTGCAGACTGCTTGGAATGGGTTCAAGATGGCCAACCCCAGTTTGGTAGAAAGCTAACACGCAAAGGAGAGCGGGTCTTGATTGAGAAGTATGGTGGTGCTGTTTGGTTGACTGAAATGGACCATCTAGGGGTTCCCTTTTACCAGGCATATGTGGAGGGAACTGGACGGAGCAAAGCCAAAGCTGCTGACCTTCTTTTGGGGCTGGGTGAGACTGTAGGCCTTGGTGAACGTCATTCCACTTCTGAGATGGTACAGGATGCCCTCAGGCACCATGGAGTGCTCGAGCAGTCCTACAAATGGTACATTAGCATGCGTGAAGTGAAACCACTCCTTACCAGTGGATGGGGCATGGGGACAGAGCGTTACTTGTGTTGGCTGCTTCAGCATGATGATATCAGAGACATTCCCATCATTCCTCGGATGAAAGGAATGAAGTACATGCCTTGATCATGGATTGCCTTCTGGTTCGCAGGCAAATACGTATGATTCACTGGTAACAATCAAGCAAAAGCAGAATAGTCTGTGCATTTTAACCAAAAAAAATGCATCAATCATCCATACTTTGGCCCTCTTAAAGTCTTCACCAATGATTTCTAATTTTGTGTCTATGGATAGACCAAAACTTCTCCCTTTTGTCCTTCCTGACCTTCCTATTATTCTTAAAGATGATTGTTTTTGGAAAAATGTAATGTTTCAGCAGTGTAACTCAAACATGAGTCATCATCACATACATATATATTTTTTTAAAAGTTAACAATAAGATGGTTTTTAACTGTAGAGAATCTCATTTTCTTTTTCAGTTTGAAAGCTACATTATCAATTAAATTGCAAATTCAAAATCCACTCAGTCTGTAACTACATTTTTAAAAGTAGAAATGTCTTTACTCTTTAGTCTTGGGTAAGACCTGTCAGTATAAGTTGCAAGTGATTGGCCATGAAAATTGTGTAGTCTTTAATGCAAGCAAATATTTTGTATTTCTCTATCTTATGTCATCATTTACTTAGTTTAGTTTATTTAAATCAGGGACATTGTAAAAAAAGAAATATTAGTCTCAGAAGAGAAGAGATGCTTTGTACCAGATTTAGCAAACTAGCTCAGTTCCATCTGTTGTCCTTTCTGTCACATTTTGTTTTAATGAAACATATTTATGCGAAAAACAAATGCATCACGTGTCATTGCCTTTTTTTGGGGGGAAAAACATTAGGGACAGTCTAAATTGACGTCTTACCATGTCATTCAAAGCTCCACTGACAAAAGACGATCAGAGGCCTCTTACTATGTGTCTAAGGACAGCTCACAAAACAAAAAAAACGTCTGTGTGTATCTGTGTGTGTCAATGTGGCATTTAAGTTTGAATAATATAGCTGAGTATGAAATTGGTTTAAGAATTGTAAAATGTAATAAAAAAGTGTAAAAACACTTATCATGTCTTCTGGCTTTTAGATTTCAAAACAGCAAGCTTATTATGTTTATCAGATAGATAAGAATAATGGATGGCACTGTCTTCACATGATGCCAAGCCAGGTGGTTTGATTTTCAGATGATAAATCTCACTAAGGCCTACATTTTCTCTGAAATGTAAGTTTTGCTCGAGAATAAAAGGCAATATCTATATATCCAAAACAGAAAGCCCATCATACACATTCCTTGTGACACTTTAGAAAAATTCTTGCTTGTCAACTAATCAACCAATAAATCCTTACTTTTTTGGTACATTCAAAGTTATTGTGAGACTTTAAATACAGTGACTATTGTCTGTACATTAAAGGGTTTTTTTTTTTTAGCACTTTCTATCTCTATTTTTTTCCACTTCACACATCTATAAGGTTTATTACTAAAACATTACTCCAACATTTATACAAAGTGCATGATAGGCAAACAAGTATGACTAGAATATTTTTTATTATTAGTAATATTATGTGTGCAACTCATCAAGTCTGTCAATGTTTAAGTATTTCTTTTTTAAATAAACATTTGTTTGAATATCATGGATAGGTGTCGTTATGTCTAACTGCTAATTACCCGGATGCAGTTTCTAACAGTTTCCGGCTTGTTGGGATCTGACCCCCCGGCTAAAGCAGAGCCCAGCCTCTCCTCTCCTGAAGGATAAAACTAATATTTATTTAATTTCTGAAAAGTAGGTTTGCCACGATTTGTTTTGCTGTATTTCCTTGTGCTTCTTCTCATACTATATCATTCGTATTTTTTTGTGGGTTTATTGGTTGATGAGTGTGTTTTGTCAATAAAGCTGGCTAAAGGTAAGGTCAGCATGTGAAGCTAACAAGCTAACCAAGACATAATGTGTGACTTTCCGTTCAGCGAGCCATTGTTTCTTTCGACAGACGAACCTTGGATGGTTTTATTGTGAATATTTTGGATCCGGAGGATGCTGTGGTGAAGATATAGCACATGTGCAATGTGTGGGATGAGTCACGCGTTGTAGTTAAGGTGGTCTTGTTAGCGTTAGCTTAAGCTAGTTAATAAGTGACTGCCTGACTTAAGAAATAAATCATGTTATTGTGAACTGTTTATTTCACACAAGAGACCAAAATAATGATACGGGAGAGAAGCAGGATCCTGACATCACGACGATGTATTATTATATGTAAATGTGGACCATAACCTTTCATTTCTGTCGTCCATGCTCAGCCTTATCTGGTGAAATGTTTGCAGCATGACGTTAGCTTTTTGCGTCTTTAAAAATGTCTCCTATTATTTATTATAAGTGATTTATAAATAAAGTGACACGTGTAGCTTTCCTGACGGGTTTTGGATGTTTTTTTTTTTTTTTTTTTTACATAAATGAAGGCTGTTCTCTCCTTGTCTTAGATTTAACTTTGCATTGTTCTTCTTTTTTTAATATAAGTTGTGTTTTTGTAACGTCACCAGTAAGCCAATAAGCTGTTCATGGTCTTCTTCATATTAAATATTTCTTCCTCCATCTCCCCTATTCCCAGGTGTCAGGGTGTCCCTCCCCTCTCCAGGTGTGGTCCCTCATGGGCGGCTGGTCTCGCAGTGCCGTCCTGGAGCTCTACCGGGCGCTCCTCCGAGCCGGGCGTCAACTTCAATACACCGACCGTAACTACTATCGCCGCGCCGTGGCTCGCGAGTTTCGCCGCTGCCAGGCCTTGACGGTACCTGAAGATAAGGAGGACGCACTGAAGAGGGGCCAGTTCTTCCTCAACAGCAGATTGGGTGGGCTTATGTAGGGGCAAAGGGGCGTCTGCTGGAGGTGGGTTAAAGAGGGTCAACTGGAGGTGTATCTCCCAGGTGGGTTCATAAAATACTCAGAGATCTGAGACATTTTTATGAGAGATAACTGACTGATGGGTTTTTAGGCTAGTGCAAGTTCAGCTGCTGGGTGTGATTGTTTTTAAACAGATTCTTTGAGAGGTCCATTTTTAATATTTATACACGTAGGGTCTTGTAAACTCAGAGCAAAGAATCCTAGCTAAGTAATATCCTTTTCCTCACACTTCTCACTGCCTTTCTTCATATTGTGCGTTTTCAGTGGCAGGATGGCAGGAGTGAATGGAGACCGTAAAGGGAAGAAAGATGACAATGGGATCGGCACGGCGATTGACTTCATGCTTTCCAATGCCAAGCTTGTGCTGGGTGTGGGTGGCGCAGCCATGCTTGGTATTGCAACGTTAGCTGTCAAAAGAGTGAGAGACAATATGACTTTAAATTTGATAAAGATTTAAAAAAAAAAAACACAATCTGATCGCACCTGAATAATGTGAACACATTTCCTTGTTATGCAGATGTATGACCGTGCCATAAGTGCTCCCACCAGCCCCACCAAGATGGATCATACGGGAAAGAGAAGCTGGGAGGAGCCTGCCTGGATGGGTTCGTCTCCACGGGTACTGAACCAAAACATGAAGTCCACAGTTAGCAGGTCCATGCACTCTCTGCCCACGTCCTCCCATGCTTTTGAACCAGGTGAGAACAACAACGTGTCATTGACCAGATAAATTTGGTTTTCATCAGTGTTTCAAATGTGTTTCTTTTTCATGCTATTTTTGTGATCTAGACCTTCAGCCAGTTGTCATTCTATCTGTTGACAGTCAGCCTGTGTGGAGGAATCTTGCGCTTCCTTTACCGTGGGTTTTTACTGTCAGTGGTGTTGTAGTTAGTCAGCCAAGTGTTTGATAGACTTACTTAAAATATTACAGTTTCTCACATTGTAGTATTTTTGTTTTCAAAGTTGCATATTTTGAAAATGCTTTTTGTCTCTTTTTTTTTTTTTTTTTTTTTTTTTTTTCATCTTCAAAGTAGTCACTTGAAATGTTGAAACAGGAAACATTTCCTTTGTCTATGAAGCAGAAGACTTTGAACCGTTTTTTTTCTTTTCCACAGACTGCCTACGCAGGGCTATGGGTCGAGCCGCTGTGGGAGGAAGTGGCGCCACTCAGTCGGACCTGCTGCGAGCCCGGATGCGTCTCTCCCTGCAGGAACACCTGTGGGGCTTCTACGAAACTCATGTCAACATCCCAACTGAGGAGCAGGCGACGGCCAGGAGGGCAGCACTGGACATCTGTGCCGAACTCAGAGTGTTCCTTCATGCCAAACTACCCGACATGCCGCTCAGAGATATGTATCTGAGTGGCAGTCTGTATGACGACCTGCAGGTGAGGGGGGTCACACACACACACACACACACACACACACACACACAGTTCTGCTTGAAGGCATACGTGTAGAAAATAGAGATAACAGCTTATTTCCACAATCTCTTAGGTGGTGACGGCGGACCACGCTCAGCTCATGGTTCCTCTTATCCTGGAGAAGAACCTTTGGTCGTCCATCCCGGGTGAGGACACCATCATGAATGTCCCAGGTTTCTGGCTCGTCCGCAGAGAGAATTTGGAGTATTTTCCTCGGAACAGCAGCTACTGGGACCGCTGCATGGTTGGCGGTTATCTCTCACCTAAATCTGTCCTAGAAGTCTTTGACAAACTTGTCGCTGGCTCCATAAACTGGCCGGCTATAGGGAGCGTCCTGGACTACATCATTCGTCCCGTGGTCCCCTCGGAAACACTCACCCTGGAGGTGCAGTACGAGAAGGACCGGAAGCTGTATGTGGACTTCTTACCGTTACTGGTGATGGACGATGGGACCTCGCTGATCGCGAAACCACATCGACTTGCGGCAGAGCGCCACGAGAACCTGTGGCGCCAGAGCTTCCGAGTGGCCGAGACGGCGCGACTCAGGGCGCTGGACCAGGAGGACGGAGGATGCCGATGCGCCTGCCTAAAGGTGGCGAAGGCGGTGTGCAAGCTTAACCCCGCCCTCAACACGCTCAATGCAAGCCAGCTCACCAACGCCATCTTGTTGCTGTGCGAAAAAGAAGGCGACTGGACACAGGAAGCGCTGGCAGACCGCTTCCTTCAACTGCTACGCTCACTAGTGGGACACCTTGAGGCTGGGAGGCTGCCATGCGTCCTCAGCCCTAAAGTGAACTTATTCTGTGAGCTGACCGAACAGGAAGTGGACGAGCTCGGGTACACGCTCTATTGCGCCCTCTCAGATCCTGAGGGGCTGCTGAGAACTGCTGCTGAGGAACCACCACAGCCCTAACGACCTCAAACAGAAACATGGCTTCAGAACAACGCAGCACTGAAATATCAATCAGTTACGTGAGCACAGGGACCCATCATGAGGTTCCTGGAAGAAAAAAAACCAACTGCATGGAATCATATCTCCTTCATACTAAAATGTGTCTCCACAAAAAAGAACGGGGGGAAAATAAACACGGTAGCAGTTATGTAATGTTGAGACCTAATATGAAAGCCATTGTGGCGTGATTATAATACTATTTTAAACAGCTGATAACTGAAGCCGATGTATTAATGAGGTTAAAAGCAGAATGGCTGTTTGGGTGTTGCACATTTGATATCGTAATTGAATCTTTGCATTATATTTTTTAATCTGGGTTTTAGAAGACCGAGATGTCTGATGCAGGTAAATGTTCTTCACTCTGTTGTTTTTTTTTCATCCGTGTCTGTGCCACTGTCTGAAGGGTTCGAATGTAATGCGGATTGTGTGTATGCCAACCAAATAAATTGTTAATCAGTCTGAATGACTCGGCATTCTCTGTAGCGGAGCTGCAGTTTGACGGAGATCAGCGTAAAATCAAGGTTCAATGAGATACCTTCATTAATACAGCGGCTGCAGTTTTAAATGTACACGCCACATATACAGAGGGATGTGTGGAAACAAATACAAGGCTATGATGTGACTGTTTGCAGAGTGCATGTGTTACCTAATCTAAAATTCTGTTTATAATGTTTCCAACTCACGCTATTCAGTTAATCTGATACAATGTTGGATAAACATCCAGGGATGAGTTATACAATCATTTATGAATGTGCCATTTGAGTCATGATATCTGAACAAAACGGCATCATTTGATCGGTTTTTTTGGGGGGGGGGGTCAACAAAATGTTTCTGTATGACTTTCTAAAACAGAGCTCCTCTTTGTTAGGAACAAAAGGCTTCTGTCAGTGTCTCTTTCGTTGCTTTAATTTTGTTCATGTCTATCTCTTACCTCCATCTTGGGTTACTTTGCGCTGTCAAAATGTTACATGTGCTTAATGAACTTTGTCAAAATGCTTTAATTCAGATTCCCTTTTCCTCAAGTGTTTTGCAAAAATCTTCAGTTTGCAGGACGCTTTGTCTGAGTCTGAATCTTTGGAAAAGGATTTGTGCACCTGGAGGATCGTTCTCAAGACGACTTTTTTTTTTACCTCTGTAGTTAGATGCGTCTTTGTGGACACACTAAGTCCACATTTAACCCTGATTACCTTTTTAGGTGCCAACCTGGCTCAGCCTGTCTAGAGTAGGTTGCCAGACACATATTAGTGCAGTACACTGGCACGTGATTGGTCAGTTATCGCACATCACCTGACCGGGATTTAAATCCAAACAGTCTGAAACTGCCTCTCAGTTTGTGCGTGTTCTAATAGATTACAGGTGCTAATCTCTTTCAGATGTGATAGGATCAGGATGGATCAATGCACATATCCTGAGGAAAATACAGCAGCTTTGTTAGTCGAGGTGTTTGATTATAAACACGCCTGTGGAAGATGACAGATCACTGTCATAGCTGTGCAGGGGGAAGGAGCTGTCAGACTTTAAAGGGGAATATAACTACCCAAAACATGCTGTCCAAAATAATCACATTGTTGTGTTTTGTTCACTTTTAGCCTTAGAACAAATGGAAAAAAAAAATGCAGTGATAAGGAGCAGGCGTGTCCTCGATTCCAAACCTACCGTTTGTATTATGTACAAAATGGAGGGATTTGGGTTGTCTATAGTTCTTTGTGCTTTAAGTTGATAATCTTAAAAAAACAGGTAAATATTTTTGTATTTATTGTACATTTGTAACTGAAAAGAGCCAAATATTTATTTGCAAGGAATCAATTCCACATGTAAAGTAACACTTATTGTGCTTCATTGTTTAATTCTGGAAGTATTGATACCAGATGAATCCACAATAATTCTGAGTGCTTATTGTCTTCATTCGCTACAAATGGCTACTGTGCTAAAAGACGGGGACTCAATGTCAGACTTTTGTAATGTTATTTGTCGAACAAACCCAAAGTAGATCACTACCTCTACCTTGTGGAGGGTGTACTGGCCATATGCTGTGTTGCATGCTCTGTGTATTATCCCGGCTTTTTCTTTTCATTAGTTCAGCTCTGGAGTTGAATGATGCAGCACTTTGTATACTTCAATAAATGTTAAAAATGGTATACTGAGAGTTAAGCTCCTTTGTTTTTCCATTGAAATACTTGATTTATACCGATCTTACTTATAAATGTAACTTCTTAGAAGAAATGAAGGGAATGATTTTTGTTAAATTGGGACATTACAATCTGAAGATAAGCGCATGAATATCATCCAAACAAAATTAAATCAAGTTTATTAGCATTCAATTGGTCCTCGGCTAACAGTTTCCTTTACTTGTATTACAAAATACAAGTCAATCGCTAATTGCAATATTGACTTGGAAGTGGTAGAATATGCTAGCTGCTAATCTAAAGCTGACATTAGCATTAAATGGTTTTCTAGCTAACATCCCTTACTTGTATAACACAATATGAAATGGAATTTGCTAATTTGCTAACTCCTAGCCAAAATGGGTTAGCTATGAAACAGTTCAATTTTAATGTTAAATGAAAAGCAACTATTGGCGTTCAACATTTAAGCTAACAATGTTAAATTGCATGACACATAATATAGCCAACGCCATGTCTGAGCCGAAGGTCACGTTAATCTCAATCCATCTATCCAAAAATCAACAATTGAAGACATTTTTAAGTTTTACTGTGTTTTATTTGGTTTTAAAATTCACAGCTTTTTTAAAAAGAAACATCCTGAGATACGAGTGAACAGCCCAATAATACTGTCGTACTACACTCACAACAAAATCTTATTTATATCAAAGAAAAAAAATGCTGTATGCGACACACTGAAAGTATATAAATTAGCAAGAACAGCTGAAGTAAAAATAAAAATGCATAGTTGCAATTTAATATTGCTGTGATAATGACGTGAAAGAAACCAAGAGAATCAGTCCCTTTGTTCAGAAGCAGCAACACAATGCGTCACTCCTTGTTATGTAGCATCCACACCTGCTTATTAGAAACCAGTCTCTCTCAGAAAATGTTTTTATGGCAAGCCCAGCTCTACAGTGCAACAACCATTAGACCAAACACTTTTAATTGATGCAAATCAAAGAAATGCAAAATAGATGATGAAATGTACAAATCTACTAGAGAAGACAACTTTTCAGTAAACTACTTGGCTGCGGCAAACCCCACGCGATCAGCATTCCTGTCAAACACAGTGTAGTACTTTCCGATGAATACGTCTCCAAGAATCCACAGGGGTCCAGCTGGCGGTGGGATATCCATCGCCATGAAGCCTGACAGACAGATCGTCGATCCCATCTGAGATTCCTGCAGCAAAAGGAGAGAAGTAAAATTGTAAACAATGTTTTTTACAACACATCTCCATGTGCACACAACTAGTAGATGCTTTATAAAAAAGGACTTTTGTTTCTCGGTTTTATGAACAAGCCAAATCTGAAAAATCCTAAGTATTTAATATTACCTGATAATGAAAATGCAAATACAACAAAGAGTTCTCAGGGCATACTTTAAATACTTGAGTCTGAGGGGCCAGTTACACTTAATGGTCTGCTATCCCCAAGTCAGTTGTTACTGTGAGGGAACTCTTTCTAAAATGGGTGTACCTTCATGATATAATCATCTCCAGACAGGTTGAACTGCTTCCCTCCGATGTTGAAGGAGATTACAGGGAGTGATGGGATCTTCTTACATTCAATCAGGTACTTTAGAGAGGGGAAGAAGAAGAAAAGAACATGCTTTAGAGTTAAACGTTTCATCTGGGTATGGCTAGGTGAGAAAACCATCTCTATTGAAGAGCGTCATAAAAATGTATGATATCAGGATGATTCACTTTGGACGTTTTCCAGATAAAACAAACAGCCTATCAAAGAAGAATAAATCAGACACCAGTCTAGTTTTTAGCTTGCACACCTAACACTTTCTTCTTGTTCAGGTTGCATCAATGTAACTTTTTCAGTCCTGGTTTCTGTAACTGAACCGGATCAAGGGTTTTAGTTGTTGGATGTCTGGTTCCGCCGAGCCCTACACGTCTTCCAGTAATTCATTTTCATCTTTTATGTTCAGCTGTACCTCTCCCATCAGCAGGGGCAGCGCTCCAATGGCTTTGTGCAGCGCTCGGATTTCCTCCACAGGTCCGACCATCAGGGAGGTTCCCGTATCCACAATCGCCTGGCAACCTGCTTTGCAGAGAGTCAGCTGGTTGCCAACTTCAACTCTGCAGGGGGACGGTAAGAGAGGAAGCAGCATGTACACAGAGACAAGTTCATGTCAGTCATGTTGTTAATGCAGCCGATCAGCCCAAGAAAACAGTCTTTGAAGATCATCGTTTACGAGTTCAAACCGAAAAAGGGAAACTTGTGTCCATAAGAAACATAAACCGAAATTTGTCAACCAAAAACTACAGCGTTTCCCACTTCCTGTTACTACAGGACCACAAAAAGCATCATTCTCACGCGTTCATCTTGATCTGCCAGTAGGCTTTTCTTGTGACGTTGACATAGTGTATGTCTCCAGTGTAGTACTGGGGGTCTGTCCCGCCCAGCACCAGCTCTCCTCCGACTGCTGCTTTCGTGTCTCTGACAGATACAGAAGGAGAATTAACTGTGGGAGGACATAAAGACACCAACATGTGCCAACTTCTTTCACAACCTACAAAACCCCCCCTCAATTCATGATGCAACTACTGAAAGAAACAGCAAGAAACCAATTAAAGCAGAAACCCACTGATTTAGCCTTCTTTTTTCCCTCACTTATTGAAGCAGAAACCAACCTGCTTATGTAAAAAGAGAAAATGTTCTGGGGAAGCAGCTTGGCAGCCATGGCTGTATCAAAAACAGGGGTCACATTGGCCACTGATATCGATGGGTAGCCCATGCCCAAGACCCCATCAAACCGTGCCACAGCAAATGTGATTCCAGGCTGCTTCACGGCTTCACCAAACTGCTGTTTAGGAATTGGCAGACCTGCAATCTGAAGGAAAGAGAAGAAGGAGAGAAAGACGTCAATACAGAACACAGCTTTTTTTTTTTTTTTTTTAATTAAATAATAGGAATGGTGTGACCACCCAAATTTGAGGAATGCAGTTGGACAAAAAAAGGGCTGTGTGAGGGAGCGAGCGAATGTTTCTGGGTCTTACAGAGACAGTGTCCTCACTGATGAAGCCAGACAAGCTGCCTCTGCCGTACCGAATAGAGAATAATGTGCCGTTCTTGACGTAAGTGCTCGATTTCTTTGAGTTGTAGCGATGATGGAGCCCTAGTGGGAGAATGGAGTCGACAAAACAACAAATTACAGATTCCATAGACTTCCATAACGACTGCAAACACGAAGTCGGCAAGGCGATTAATAAACAATGGTCATGCATTTTTACAGACAGTTGTTGTCCGTCAGTCTAAAGCCTTGCACACATTTAGCCAAAACGGAGTATTCCTCTGACACCGGTGCTGTAAACTTCATAGAAATTGTTGGAAAACACACATTTCGGGCTTTGCTGTGCTAGCACCTCACAGTTTTGTTTGCTTTCGTCACATGCAAGTCTATGTTCAAACTGTTGTTTCGCACACATTACAGAGTTGGATCTGTGCATTGACTGGGACTCCACAGACACCAGGCGCCCTTTAAAAGGCAATATCTGAGACTCCAATGGATTACTCTATTCCTATCATCTGTATACCATTAACTTTAGTAAACTGTCAATACTTGTGAAGTCAATGGCTGAGCTATTCAGAGTTACATCTGGCAGTTTTTAAGTTATTTAATTTGTATCCAGAATATTTAAAAGTTGTCCTGGGTCTCATTTAAAAAGCAGAATAACTGATATACTCTAAATAACAGTTTACTGTTCCCAAGAATGAGGGCTTTAAATGTGGATCTTAACATATTATTTTCCCAAATCTAAATCTATTTTCTAAAACCCCTTATCCCCTGAACAATCTGATTGGAGGTTTGGAAGAAGTGAAGGGACAGTAAAACATTTTAAATCTACCATGTGACATCTTGACCTGCTTTCTGTAAAGTGTCTCAAGATGACGTCTGTTATGAATTGGCACTATACAAATAAAGATCGGCTGTATTGTCTTTCACGTTCTAAGGATTGGTTCAGCCACAATTAAGGTCAAGGTTTCTCGTCCTACTTAAAATATAATGTAATTAAATTGACTTTCATAGTTAAAGTGTTATTGTGAGGCATGACTGAACAGTTACTGGAAATGACAGCAAGCACATTTCAACAACCATACAACACTGTCAAATGTATGCAGGAAAGATTTAGGTAAATGGCAAACTTTTGAAGAAATAACGAGAAATGTGATTTTTTTTTTTTCTTCATAAATGAGAGACACACTCAAAGTAACTCACAGCAGGCCACGTCAAGAAAAGAGCAGTGAATGGAGGGGACCCAGAGGTTGGAGGAGCCGGTGTCAAAGAGCACAGTGAAGTCCTGAGGAGGGGTCCCGATGCTGATCACCCCGTAGTACTGGGCCTGAGAGGACAGAAGAGATCGACTGTGAAACCATTCCTTCATTAAAAAGGATCAAATACAGCACCAAAGGAAGAACTGATTTTCTGATTCAATTTGATCATCACCGACACCTTTCATCAACCAATCATTCACAGATAGAGGAATTTCTTTTTTTTTTTTTTTACTTTTTCTTTTTTTTTCCTCAAAACATAAAAAAGCACTTGAGACAAGGCCAGAGATGAAAAAGATAAAGAAAAAAATGATTAAGGAATTTCTTATACGATATCTGTAGGAGATTGGCCAAGTATGTATCCACATACGAGGAATGTGACTAACATTTCCGCTGAGCGCAGGCATAGCTAATAAAATGAAGGAAATCCTGCATATGAGGCTTCTTGTAAAGGTGCACTACAATAACATTGTCAACTTTATTAATCTAAATAGATCAGTCATTTTGAATACGGTTGTTCATAGTAACAGGATATAAAGGGAAATGAAAAGGTCAACTTTTGATGTCCGTTCTGTTTCAGTTTTACATTCTTCCTCCTCCCCTTTATCTCACTTGCACTGCTGCTCAAATATTGCACTTTTTTCTGTATCCCACAATGCCTTTGGTCAACACATCTGGGATCACGTGTGAAAGTGTTGTGGACGTGTCACACTGTAAACGCTTTTCAGGCTTCCACAAAATAGACTCCCCCAATAAAAAGAAACAACCGTCAACTTTAGTCATTTTCTACTAAAATCCCAGATAACGTAATGTTGACTGAGATCTGCGTTTCTTTAATGAAAGTATATACACATACATCCATGAAGTTGGTCAGCCTCTCTATAGGCACTTGTGGGGAGGACAGGCTGCTTGGTGCTCTGGTGCCTTTTGCTAACGCCTTTAGTTCCTCCAGAGTCTTCCCATTGTCACTCATCAGGCGACGCATGCTTCTGGTTTTATGAAGGGGGACTCTGAAAAAAAAAATTAAATAAATAAATATTGGATTAAGTGTCACAAAAAACAGACACTATGCAAGACATATGTAGAAGTCTCCTGAAGGAATATGTTTATTGTGCATCATTTTCTACTGCAATTAAAAAGTCAAGTAAACTAACTTTCAAATAATAAATATTTAATAAGCAATTTATCCATACTTTAATATTCTGCTCCTCAGAGGTCAAAACCATTCACTTACTGAACACTTGTTTGTTTTTTAAAAGCACATTTTATTCAGATACAACTTCAATGCAAACGTTGTATAAAATGTTCATTTAATAAGTGTCATAGTCAGACTGAAAGGTGAAAAGGCAGCACCTCTCTTATTACACATATGCAACTTTCCCAACTACCTTAAAACCTTAGAGGTAGGAAAAATGTTGTTGAAAAGGCAAAAACAAACAAACGCACACTTTGGTTATCTGAATGCTTGTTATTGCGCTTTTCTTCTCTTTGGTTCAACGTGACTTGTTCCCTTTAGCACCTGTCTTGTTTCTCAAGAACAGTTTGTTCTGCAATTCTACAACTGAAACACTTTATGACACTGACAGAACCAATGTTTGATTTTTGGACTCAAATGAGTAGTGACATCACTCGCTATTGCCTTCCTAGGTACATGATACATTTCTGATAACTATGATTCCTTTGTTTGTAAACTCCTGCTGTTAAATGTAGATGTGAAAGAGACCAGTAAGGCCATCTGCGCAAAGAAACTTCCTGCTTTGGACTTTTTTTGAAACAGTGCAAACTCAACAAAGTTGCGAAGTCCATATGTTATATGTGATGGGTTGTATATTTGTTATTTACAAACCAATAAACTCAACTCATTCTGTCGCCTAAATCCTGAGCTCACATTAATTGTCAACATGTGTGGTTTATTATTATGACCAGAGAACACGGAAGTCCCATCACAGACTCAAGTGCGCATACAATCACCTGATAAGAAGTCCACTTATGGGTTATAAAAACGATCACTGGGATGTTACAATAAAATGTTGGCTCGTGTTAGGTGCAGAAATGTAAACTGACTAAACAGTTTTACCTGATTATGGCGCCTGTTTGTGTTACCAACAACACAGCGAGGAGACAAAATACTTCCCGTGGGGTCATTTTCGTCCTCGTGGGGAAAAAAGCCCAACTCCACTTAATATGATATCAGATAATACCTCGACACTAAACACCACAGTCAACCCAAGCAGACAGCGGAGTTAGAATCAGCGCTCTGATGAATTTCGGGTTTACTTCCTCGCTATGAAGCTCAGCGATTGGAGGAAAATAATCAGGAACGTGTTCTGATTGGTGGAAAAGGATGACCATCATCTCGTATTACAAACCGGTGCACACAGTCTGTGAACGGTCACGAGGTGGGTGTGATGCGAGTGTGAAATGAATGATAAAGCACGCACTAACTCATTTACTCAGTGTGGGTTTGTTCCAAAGACCATGGCTGAACAAACTACATGGTTGGTTATTCCCCCACGGAATGAGCCTCACAATACAGGCTTTAAAAGCTCCCACATAGGCCACATAAACATTGGCCATTCAAATGTTTGCATGCTTATTTTCTATGTAGGCTGATCTATGAATCATCAAATCCTTCATCAAACAGCATTCATGTCACGAATATCAGTATGATGTTCTAAATTTCTGCTGCTTGTTTCTGCTATCAACATATTGGTTCATTATTATAATTATAAGTCTCATTGCATGCAACAGAAAACATAAACATACATGAGGCTACTTATAGCTATAAGAGTAAAAGTGTCTTATCACTTTAAAGTCCATTGTTGTACAATGTGCGTTGTAGTTTGTTGCACCTAATCAGATCTGTTTTGTATTTCTTTATGTATTAAAACGAGGTTTAGAGCAGAGGGTGTCAGTGGTGATAATATGATGCAAGCATGCCAACATGGTAGATGTACTGTAAAGGACAATTTAGAGAATTAAGAAGTAAATAATTAAAAGTTAGCTTTAGTTGGAAAGGAGCTTTTAGCCAGTGAGGGATGTGTAAAGTGTTGTTTCCAATTGAAACATAATCGTGAACTAGATTTAGAGCAACCAGCAGGAGTAAGCTTGACATGAAGCCAGCTGGAAAAATATCAGAGACTTGCCCTCCAAAAACATAAACATGGCGTGGCTCACCTAATCAGCACACCCATTTATTTTGATGTGCAACTAGCTTGTTGGTTGAGGCATGTGGAGCATGCACAATCAGTGTAGAGGCAGAGTGTGCAAATAAATCATTCATTTTATAAATACAAACAAATGCATGAAAACGTACAGAGTTTGTGATAGTAAGATATTTTTTGTGCTGTTGAACAGAGCAGCTAACTCCTTAACCCTGAATTTACTTAGAAACATAATTAGAAGTAGCACACAAATATGAATAATTAAAAAGCATAACGTTCAAATCACAGTCCTCGACTAGAGTTCCCTTTTAAACTCAGACACATGACTAAGCATAAAAGCAGTTACAGAACACATCACAAAAAACACACACTCACTTAGCCTGTTGGACGAGTACAAAAAAACAAACACCCTAACATAAAGACTGACGTTCATACATGAAATTCTTTCTACACACCCTTCAATAACAATCAAACCTGCACTGTTGACAACAGGAATATCTGATCGACAAAAGGTAAACGATTCAACTTTAAAGTGAAGACTTGATTTTTGGTAAGGATAGTGGAGTTCAGGTTGATGTGTTTGGCATGGGTGGTTATGATGAAGTCTCAAGGATATTAATATCAATCAAAGCAGTGACTTCCTCTCACATTGTTGTGGGTTTATGGATGTTTGAGTGACAGTTCTGACAGCCTCCTGTCCTCCTGTTCAGGTGTTGAAATTTGGCAGACGTAAGGTCACACCCAGACTTTTTTTATTTGAATGCAGGGATATCCCACCTTCAGGCTTCGTTAGTCTGGATGACAGTGAAAGAGAAGCAGGCAGCTATGGCTTCTACGGTCTGACAAAGCTTCAAACATTGAGCAATTTCCTAAACTGGATCCATAATCAAAGGACTAGCTTTTTAACAGGAACATGACGGTAAGAATCAGTTCTTTCTGTTGCCTGTAAATTATTAAATATATATGTTTGTAATGTTATGATAATTAATATGAGATTGTAAGTGTTTAATTAGAGAAAGGTAGTTTCTTTCTTTAAAATCAGGTTCACCTTCTTCTCGTCAATCTAAACAAGCGCTTGGGGTTCCTTACAGGGGGTTTTCAAGTAACAGCAACTCTCTTTATAGTTGATATAAAAGTGGATGTTTTATCATCAATGGTTTACATCATAATGCATTATTATAAAGTAGAGTATAGCATTTTAACCCAAACATTAAAAAACAACAAGCTGTAAGACTATGTGGCAATTCAAAACACAAACAGTGTTAGACAGAAGCCATAATGTGGTGAAAGTATTTGACTTTAATCCCACTGCTCAAGCAACAATAAGTTCAAAGACTGTATAAATAATGTATTACTCATTGTCAATATTTAGAAAATGTGTGTGTGTGTGTGTGTGTGTGTGTGTGTGTGTGTGTGTGTGTGTGTGTGTGTGTGTGTGTGTGTGTGTTTATATATATATATATATATATATACATGCTGCTTTTATGAGTCAAAAAGATGCATCAATATGAATTTGGGTTTGTTTGATAAAACATTTAAAAACTTCTCACAGAAGCTTTAAACTGAAAGATTGCCCAATTTAAGCCAGATTTAAATTGGTATTGAAAAAATAAAATTGGTAAGTTATAGAAAAATGAAGCATCCTTCCATTTGTCACGTCTTGAAATATCAGCCACCAGGATCAAAACTGAACTGAATTTTCTCGCTTTTGAAACCTGATCCAAGAGGCCACTTGAGGACCTGCAATTTTGGCACCTAAGCTTTACATACTTTCTGAGCACTTGAAGTTGCTTCTTGGTTAACAATGCTTTGACAGAGTAATGGGGGAAAATCCAGGAAAGAATTTATATGAATGCTATAAGCATATGAGCAAGAAATACAGCAGTCTTTCAGGTAGACTTTCCTTTGTTGCATGTGCAGTTCATGCACATCTACTGAAATTGTTCCTGTCTGGAATGCTAATGCATAAGCTTTGTTACTCATTTTATCTATGCTTTTATTAAATCTTTATATCATTTATTGTTGTTGATCAATCATTGCCAAGGAGCAACTCTCAACGACCACCATCAGTGGTTGGATATTTCCAGTGGTTTGGTTGGGTCTAGTCAGAAATTATTTTGGGAGGCCTTACAACCAGCGTTAATCTGTCCAAACACTTACTCCTCTTCCTCTTTTTTCCTGGTTCTTTTTTCTGTCCTCTAGACATATAATTCCTCTTCATTTGTCTTTTGTTTACTTTCTTTGACAAACTTTGGTTTTTACTGCAAAAATGCAGTTGGGCCCCTTAGGGACTTTTCCAACTGTCATAGCAAAATTTGGGCCACTGCTTTGGTTTAAGTTTGCGAGTCCTCAGGATCCCCCTACCAGTCTGGGGCCCAAAGCAGTTGCCTGCCATGCCTGTTGACAAGCAGCACTTCTGGATATTTCTATACAGTCAGTTAAACAAGAAGTTTCATGCTGCAGATTAACAGCAACAGCCTTCTTTCCTCGTAGCTCAATTGTCACATATTTTGGGGTCATTTTCTGTCACTATAAACTCCCATAGCTGCCCAAACCTCCAAGCAAGCACTCCCAGATGGCCACTGTCACCTTCTTCTATGATGGCCCATAGGTGACCCATGAAAACCAGGAGGAATTAAAGGTAAATACAAATTAATTTTACAGGTGCAGTTAAAAGTTCATTTGAAGGCAAAAATTACTTTAAAAAATGGTGTTCTTGCATGCGTTTTATCATCAGGCTCAATCTTAAGAGCGATTGGAAACTTCTAAGTTGGTGTACTTATTAGAAATCCAAAGACTTGTTCTCTTGTTTTTTAGGTACATTTTATTATAGTTCATGTTTCCCAAAAAACAACAACTTTGCAGTTGTGTTTATTTAACTTAGATGATCGCTTTTTAGATGATAGCTACAGTTCCAATTATAGGCCATTCATTTTTACTTACATACAGTACCTGTTATTGATGCTTTTTGCCAGCCTGAAGTTATGGATGAAGACCTTTCTGAAGTCGTGGATAAAGGCCAGTCTGAAGTCATGGATAAAGGCCAGTCTGAAGTCATGGATAAAGGCCAGTCTAAAGTCATGGATGAAGACCTTTCTGAAGTCATAGATAAAGGCCAGTCTGAAGTCATGGATGAAGGCCAGTCTAAAGTCATGGATGAAGACCTTTCTGAAGTCATAGATAAAGGCCAGTCTGAAGTCATGGATAAAGGCCAGTCTAAAGTCATGGATGAAGGCCAGTCTGAAGTCATGGATGAAGGCCAGTCTAAAGTTATGGATGAAGGCCAGTCTAAAGTCATGGATGAAGGCCAGTCTAAAGTCATAGATAAAGGCCAGTCTGAAGTCATAGATAAAGGCCAGTCTAAAGTCATGGATGAAGGCCAGTCTAAAGTTATGGATGAAGGCCAGTCTAAAGTTATGGATGAAGGCCAGTCTAAAGTCATGGATGAAGGCCAGTCTAAAGTTATGGATGAAGGCCAGTCTAAAGTTATGGATGAAGGCCAGTCTAAAGTCATGGATGAAGGCCAGTCTGAAGTCAAAGTCAAACCTGTTCCTCGTCCCAGGTCTAAAATACAACCAAAAGACCAGAGACCAGACACTAACAACTCTGCTGATTCTGTAGACTCAACCAGCAGTACAACCAATGGAAAGGTCAGTTAACGAGATTTTGAGCCTTTGTGATCCTTACTTAACAATGCTGACAGATGAGTGCCTAGTGACACATTAAAATGGGTGACGGCTACATTTATTTCTATGTCCATCTTTCTCCAGAGTTCCCCTCTCAGTGAAAAACCTGCAGTCCATAAGAAGCTTGGTCCTGCTCGTCCCAGACCTCCAAGCATATGTTTGACTTCAATTGTTACCTCAACCAACACCAAGAAGGAGAATATTTATACCAATGCAACATTTGAAACAACTGTGGAGGTGACTTATTTGAAACCAAGAGATTAGAGACTCAAACTGATATTTTTATTTGACATTCTTTTTTTTCTTTTTTTGTTGTTGTTTACAATTAGGAAACTTGATCTTTGTTAATTGAACATCTTAAGAGACGATTCAGAATCTTGGCACATTGTTTTGTAATTATTTTTTATCATTTATGCTAAGCTAAATTGACATTGCTTCTGGCTATTGCCTCAGATTTAATTGCTTAAAAGAAAGAGAAACTGGCATTGTAACCCTATAACCCCTAACCCTAGGATAGGTGTATTTGCAAATTTGATTTGATGCAAATTTCAATATATTTTTGTTTTAAATAATGTCTTTCAGATCTGAACATTTTACAAAGAGGTTTGGATAATTACACAACTAGAGACAACTGCTTATTTCTTTCTATGTTTCTCTGCCAGCCTCCAGCTGAGGGTAAAGAGAAAACCAAATCTTCTTCTCTACCAAAGCCTGAACGCCCACCTCTTCCTACTGTCTACTATGCGAGACTAGCTTCTTCAATGAAGCTTAAATCTTGGGTAAGTACTAACTTGTTTAAAAACTGGATGTAGATGCTTGCATTTACTTTTTCTTTTTTGGCCACGGTTGAATAATGCTAAATGACAAAAAACTATTGTTTTAACATCCAGGCTAAATATTCCATTGTGATATTCTTATGATGATCCGAAGGGAAGATTTCTTTCATGAAGTAATGACTGGTAATGGTTTTAGCCATAGTTACACATAATCTACTTTTTTTCGTCACCGACAGATTTTTTTTTTCCAGTTTAAAACTTAAAATTTAAATATGCCAAATATTTAACGGTCTTCTGTCTTGTTAATTGTTCCATCTTGGCTAGAATAACACTGACAAAGAACAGAAACCAAGACGTCAGACCATCAGCTCTATGCAGCAAACTCCGGTCTCCTCAGCTCTCTTGGAAGAAAAGGTAGACCAGTGCAAGACTTACAATGATACGTGGGTAACTGGCAGAGTTAAAGTCATGTACTGCGGAAAAAGATTCTGTGACTTTTGATAATAATGACATTACTATAGTTTTAATCAGATCATAGGTTGTTATTGTCATCAAATATCCACCCAACAGTCTGCATTAACTCTCTGGATAAAGGAATGTTGGAAAAAATTCTGTGTTTTCATTTTGTGTTATGCAACCACATTGCTTTGATTTTAAGGTCACAGAAAGACCTGCAGTCCCGCCTCGGCTGTGGCATGCCACCCTCCCCAGCTCGACCTCAGAGTGTGAAAACTCGACTCAACAGGTAAGAGAACCTTTGTACAGGGCTGGCATTTACATTTGAGGAAAGATGCCAAAACAGCAACAAAAGGTGAGGTAACTTAATGGCAACCTGTGGGGCTGAGTTATGTAACATATTCACCAAAAACTGTAATTTCTTGGGTTGCCACTTGAGGCTCGCTTGGTCCCCTTTAGGTCCCATATAAAAAGATTTGTGTTAAAAGTTTGGTCCAACAAACTTTTTTGGAATCTATAGCCATTTTTCCTATTTATGACAACGGAATGGAATTAATATTATACCTGTACAAAAAAGTGCAAACATGGTAAAAATACAAGATCTTTTTATGAAAGAGGTTTTTTTTTAAATGACCTAATTAATGTTCTGTGAAAAGAAAACTTTGTTTAAAGTAACATTTCTTTCTGTTTATTGCAGATCAGACCACCACCACCGTCCTTCACCCCACCACCCCCACCTTCAGCAGAGACACCTTCAGAAACAATTTATAGTGAGATAGATAGTCGACAATACCTGGACGTTCTGCCAGAGGATGAACTTAGTTTGGTGAGTCTCACACACAATCCCACATACACGCACACATACACACAGAGGTTTGAACAAATCTATCTGTTTAACACTATCAGACGTCTTTCATCTTGGGAGGGAGGTCAACAGTTGGTTCTGCACAAAACTACCCGCTTGGCTTCTACTCGTCTTACCAACAAAGCATGGACGACACAGAGGTAAAGCTTTTCTTCACTCTCTCTCCCCCTTTAACTCAACACACATTTGGAATGATCAACTTTTTATTTTTTAAGTTAAAATAAAAGTTAATATATCACAATATATATCATTAGAAATATTTTTTGATTTAAAAAAAAACTTTTTTTCACAGGACATCAAGGGGATGTTGAGATGGTTGAAAAGAGAGTCCAGTAAGTGAAATCACACGTTTTCTATTTTGGTTTGAATTTAAATTTGTGTGGATATTTTTTGGACTGCTCATAATGTCTATCAAATATACATTACTTAAGGCTCCTGTGCTGTCAGGTTTTTGTCAGATTTACATCATGTCGCAGAAATAACCTTTACTGTTGTGTTTTGCACTGCAAAGAGTAGCCATGAGTGATACATTTGATTTGTAAAGAAAGCAGCACCGAAAACTCTCTTAACATACGTCCAGGGCAAAATTAACAAAAAGATAAAATGTTCAATTTTGACCCGAAATAGTGTGTGTGCAGTGTTTCATCTTTGTCTGTGCTGTCATTCTCACAGAATCTGACTCGCTGTCCGTATATGGCCTTAGTATAGAAGAGGAAATCAGGTAAACTAATGCTTGAAATGTTCCTTTTTACCTGTCAAAAGTATGTGGTGCCAATTGTTTCTAGGTACATATTTAGATATTAAGTGATGTGGAAGTAATAATGGAACTCTCTTGGTCACCTTCTCCATGCAGATCATTTAAACAGAGAGCCATGAATGTGAGAAAAGCCCTGCGTCTCTACAACCTCCTCATGATTAAACGCAATGAAACTCTGCGGGACATTATCGCAGACTTCAACGCCATCTGCGAAAGCCTGGACAAGATGCACAAGAAGAACAAAACTATGGGCATTGCGGGAGGCACCACTGGCGCTGTGGGAGGGGTGACTGCAGTGTTGGGGATCGCCTTGGCGCCTGTGACCTTTGGTACCTCGCTGATTGCTACAGCTGTCGGTGCTGGTATTGTGGCATCTGCGGGAGGAATAAATGCACACAAAAATAAGGTCAACAAGAAGGTTCTTAATAAGATGACAGTTGAGAAACTGATTTATAATTATAATTCAAATGTTGTTGACCTGGAACATTGTCTGGATTTTATCCTCTCTGGGATGAACGAGCTGCGAAGGCACGACATCGCCAGGCTACAGAGGGCGGGAGCACCATCCGATGCAGTCAAGATGGCGCATCTGTCACAGTCTGTGTTTCGGATGGAAGATGGCAAGAAGGCATCTCACACAGGTGGGATGTCGTCTGAGAGACTACTTCAGGATTTTGCCTTGGAAATTGATCAGTATTTCAAAGAAAAGGATGATCAAAAGCTGAAGAGGTCAAACAGGAGCAAGTTTTGCGGAAGGGTTTGCATGCTCGCAAAAAATCTGCAGGATGAACTAGATCACCTGAATCGTATGTGGGAAATGTTCAGCTGAATAAAAGAGCTCTGTGTGTCCATTTATGTGTCTGAATGAGAGAGTGTGTTGAATGCTATAATTATTTATCATATATATTTAAATAAACAAAGTTTTATAGAATATCTCTTCGTGTTTGTTAAGATTTGTGTGTTGGTATGAGGGAATGTGTTTCTTCTAAGCCTGAGTGACGTCAGTGTTATGGCAGCAATCTGAAATGTGGAAAAAAATAAATAAAACATTTCAGGCTTATTTCAATTTGAGATTGAAAATAAATGACTTGTTACCATAGTCTCAGTTTAGTTCAGATTGGTAATGATAGATAGATAGATAGATAGATAGATAGATAGATAGATAGATAGATAGATAGATAGATAGATAGATAGATAGATAGATAGATAGATAGATAGATAGATAGATAGATACTTTATTGATCCTGAGGGAAATTCAAGCATAATTCACCACCTTACAATGTCATTAACTGAGATATCAGGACATTGTGACCTACATTTTCAAAATAAGAGCTATCTGAAATGTGTAAAAACAGGTATATCCCAGGTTTATTTCAATCTGACATTTGAAACCAATGACCCGTATACCAGACTCGTTTTAGTTCAGATTGGTAGTTTACTCTTATGGTTACTCATAATGTGATAACACTGAATATTAGGACAATGTTTTGTAGAATTTGTTATGCAATTTATGAATTATTAGGGAATACAATTCTCACGCTGTTTTTTTGTGGGCAAAACGTGTTTTGAATAGTCACATTTTTATTCGTCGCATTCATTTTAATTCAATCAAATAATTATTTATCAATGGTGATTAATTTAAGATGCAGACTCATTTAAAGTTACTCGCATTTCATTAAATGTTCTTGTTCTTTGTCTAGGGTCTACTTTCTAGAATGACGGTAAACTGTGCTTTGAAAAGAACCAAAACAAACAGTGGCGGAGTGATACATAAGACACTGCGGAAGGATATCCTGTCTCCTTCGCTTCACCTTTATATTAGCACCTCGCCTCCTCGTGCGCCATTTTCCCTTCAGAGCAACAACATCAGAAGTGACACCATCGTTGAACATCGCTCTTTTGGCCGAAATGGCAGTGTAAACGTGTGCAGCGACCGAGCAGCCAACCAAACAGTGCATCCAGCCAGTGCACTGAGTCACTCTTAATTCAGCAAAAATGTCGTAAGTATATATTTTCTTATTTAGTCGATAACAGACGTGGCGCGGCCTACAGTGGTCACGAGCCTAAACATCCAGACGTTAGGTTAAATGCAATTAAATTTTACTTTACCGTAATAGTTAGTTTTTACATCGACTAATTGGATGACAATGACTGTTATATGTCGTTAAATAGAGGATTTAAGTGTATTTATGATCAAGGATATTAAAGGATTATCTACTGAGATGATGCAATACTACACGTTGACTTGAAATGTGACATTTTTTTATTCGTGTCGAAACAAATTTGTAAATTTAATCTATACATTTTTTTAGAACTGTCACATAAATAAACTTGTGTTGCGAAGAGGTACCAATGCAACGTGGCAGTCAGAAAATGGTTCGTTCAATGCTTTCTGTCAAAATGGCGTGTAGGGCGTGAATAAAAGCGTGGCTTTTTATAATGAGGAAAGGTGACGTCAGAGTCATAGGACTGGAAAGCTGGGCGGAGTCAGGTGACGTCATGCGTAGCAGGTGTATTGCAGACGTGGGGGCAGTGTTGTACGAAAATGTGTTAATTTTCAAATTCTATATTATGGTAGTGCAAAAAGAGTAAACGTGTACAATCATGTTTTTTATTTATTTAAAATAACTATTTCTGACTCTAAACTTTTTCTCTTGACAACAATGATGTTTACATTTTTTTCTCCCTGATCTCAGGTCCTACGTGGAAACCCTCACCACTGCTGCTTTCGACAGCATAAAAGAGTTTGAGACTTGCCTCCTGTCGCGTTCTCCGTTCGTGACCAACAACAGCCACTATGACCATGATGATGACAAACTCACAGTTTGGCCTGGAAGACATGGAGGACCTTCTCTGGGGACCTTCCTCTCCCATGGCTGACCACATGGACCACCTTTGTTTTCGCCCTGACCAAGAAGAAAAACAGAAAGGAGGAGGAGGAACGTCGCTGGAGGGGGACACTTCACCGGTGTCCCCCCTTGCCTCCTCATCACAGTCTTCTTCCTCATCCCCTCCTCCCTTCTACTCTCCTCCACCCTCGCCACCTGCAGTCCTCCTCCAAGGGGACAAAGCTGGGACTGAGCCGGACCTTCTCTCCCTCCCATGGTTGGGTGACCCCAGTCAGCTGAGACGGACAATCTCAGATGACAGAAAAGGTAAGAAAAGAAGAAGAAAGAGGGGGGAAAAAAAGTGGACTTATAATCTTGAATACATTTTAAACAATAAAAGAATGAGGGGGGGAGGCAGCTTGTGTCCTAACACTGTGTTTGTCTCCACAGAGGATATGTTTGTTGACCTGGACTGGATGGCCGAGAGGGTGGATCTGAGTGAGTTCGACCTAGACTCTTTGATCGGCTCTTGCAGCCCGACTGAAGAGTCCCCCAGCTCTCCAGAAGACCTCTTAGCCTGCCTGGATTGCCCCATGGAGCTTGAATCCATACCAGTGCCCACTCCTGAGCCTCTCCCTGCTCCTCCAATACTACCTCCTCCTCCAACTCTCTTTTCAGAGCCTTCGCCCATCATCGTGGACGAAACCGAATCCTGCATTGATGACCAAGATGTTCCCTCCCCTGGCCTGGTTGTCCCCGAGCCGCAAGAGGAGCTGGAAATCAAATCTGAGCCGGCTTCTCCGGACCCAGCTCCCTCCTCACCTACGTACACCCTGGACCTGGGCAGTGAAGTGGACGTCTCGGAGACCGAGGTGAAGCCTTTGGCAACTCCTGTCATCCCTCAGGTCCAGAGGATCGTACTCTCCCTTTCCCCAACTCGCATCGTCTTCGTGCTCGCACCCAAA
The DNA here is from genome assembly GCF_947650265.1 of Symphodus melops. Taxonomy (NCBI): domain Eukaryota; kingdom Metazoa; phylum Chordata; class Actinopteri; order Labriformes; family Labridae; genus Symphodus; species Symphodus melops. The sequence continues at coordinate 5,200,394 of NC_136707.1, forward strand.
CAGGAGGTCCCCGTCACCACTGTAGCCATAACATCCTCCCCTCCACCAAAATCTCCCAGAAGCAGACCCTACCCTGAGCCCGCATTTGAAGCTTGTCCACCTTCTTCCAGTGCCACCAGTGTCAAAATAAAGGGTGCAAGTGGAGACGGAAGGACACTTTTGAAGGCGCCAAAGGCCAAGAAACTAAAGAAGATGGAGCAGAATAAGACGGCCGCCACACGCTACCGGCAGAAGAAAAGAGCCGAGCATGATGCACTCGGCGACGAGCACACACTGCTGGAGAGGAAGAACATGGAGTTGAAGGAGAGGGCCGAGTCCATGGCCAGGGAGATTGAGTACCTGAAGGAGCTGATGGAGGAGGTCCGCACGGCCAGGGTCCAAAAAGGTCTCGGCGCTGACACCTAGTGGTCAAACTGAAAAAGGACAGATTTAGAGTGTGTGTGTGTGTGGGATAAAGAAAGCGACCATTGAAGTGGGCTCACCAGATTTGAAGTCTTTGAGGCTAACGAGTATCAGTAAAAATGTGTTCTTTCCACACAGCATGTCTTTAACCTGATATATCCAGCACAGGTATTACATCTAAATAACTTTACTTATGCTTAGAGTAGATCTCTTCAAAGTATTTTCAACTCAGTATAAAAGCTTGTATGCAGTTTATAGTAATGTATGTACATTATTCCTGTCTCTGGACCTCAGCTACTTGCCAGTATGCTGTCTTTTAACATTTTTAAACTAGTGGATTATACTAAAACCGGACCATGTGTTATGAATCTCTTAATAAAGAGTCGTACTCCTAATTGTGGTCATGTGGTATGTTTTCCCTCTCGAGTGTCTTCTCCATAAAGGAGAGTGATTCAAACTTATTTTACTCTCCTCTCCTCATAATCGCTTCAAATCTTTACATCAATAACTTACACAAGCAAGAGCATAAAAAGCCTTTACAGCGATGTACCCTCCTGCGATGAATGCATTTGTTGGTTAACAAGGAGCGTACATGTGATTTGTATTGGCCTGATAAGAAAACACATTTACATCTAACAGTTATAATTACCCAAAACATTAAACTGGAAACCTAATTTGATGTGCGTCAGTTATCAGTCCTGAACTTGAAAGCCCACAGAAACTACACCTAACATGCCTACAGTTTTCTGTCAGAGAACTTTTTACAAAGGCTGTGAGGACAACACCTGTTTCACTGCAACATCACTGTAACACTTACCTGAAAAAAACAGACATTTGATGAAAGTGGTCTTTATAGACTTTCTGTTTGACACTCTCTCTGCCTCTCATGAAGGGCTGCTGCAGGTTTTATAATCCCACGTGACTGTTTGCTTAACGTGAAGCCCCAAACTTCCAATCTGTTTTGTTCAAATTGAGTTAAGGCTCTAAAGAACGCTTCATTCATAAAGCCTCACCCGCCCGTCACTCCCACAAGCCATTAGGGTTGTGGAGGGCTGAAGCTGATCCCAGCTGTCATGGAGCACGAGGCAGGGATACTCTCTGGACTGTTCGCCACTCAATCAAAGGGTTAAAAATGAATACGTAGAGCCTCATTTTAAGAGATGGTTTATTTTCATTTAGGTTTTCTAAATAATTCCAACTACAGCAGACGATTTTTACCTCAATAATTCATTGCAATGGTACGAAACACTTGTGCTGATATTTGATGCAGCAGCACTTATTCTCTAAATGTGTTTTATTGCTGGAAGTAATATATTATGCACACTTCACAAGCACAGCACTTTAAAAACCTACCAGCACATACCATAGTATTAGTGTTCAACAAAATATGTAATATAAGATCTAATGTAAATATTTTTGCCATCAAAATATTTCATTTGAATCCATCACTTTTTTGAATATGATGTTGAAGGAAACATGATTTTTGGTTATCAGAAATCTGTGTCTCTGACTTTGGGGCATTCTCAAGAACTTTACCAATTTTTAACTAATTTTTCAGATTAGCCTGCTTTCATCTTAATTTAGGCTTTGATTGTTCATTACAACAAACTCGTGGATATTAATCAGAGTTGAGTCTCTTTTTAAACAAACCGGTAGGAGGATAATGGAGTCCGCCTGACTGCTGCAGCCACATGGTAACTCATCAACTGACAGTCAGGTGAATTTAATCAAGCCCAAAGTATGTTCAATCATCCTTCTGCAGATGACTAAATAACACACTTCTTAAGGTATAACACCAAATGATTGCCATAGTATGTGGGAGAATCTGCGAGCATGGAAGAGACGAGTTAAATAAAAGTGCTGACTGGTGCTGACCTATGCACAGCTTGAAAAAATATTACCTAACTTAAATGTGTGTATTCATCAAACTACGAGCGGCCTGAGGTGTGCGCACTGTAATTGGTCCAGGCCTTCATCCAGATAGCTTAGGGACAATCTATATTTGGAAAAACTCCAAAGTCAGGATGGTGCAGAGCTACTTACAATAGGAGAAACAAAAACTTGGCTTCAAGTGTGTGGAGGCCACCTCTACAAATTCCTCCATATGTCCTGAACATTTGTAAGATTATTGCTTTCTGAACAACACATTTATCAAAGATAAATATACAGCATGAATATACAGTGCATCATCTTTACCACATAGAACTGCCCAGACTTATTAAACTGTTCTTATCACGTCCCTGTTTTGGCAGGTAAAGTGAATTTCTTCACATCTTTTGTTTGACTGACCTTGAGAAACTTTGTGCTGTCTGAGCTTTTTAACTACAAGGCACCTGCAGACACCTATCTAAAAGCTCTAGAGCCCTCTTATTATATATGTATTTATTCATATTTAGTCCAAGTATTTCACTCTAATATGAGAGGCTCTTTAAACATAGTCCTAAAAAATAGTCTTATTGTCCACACGAGGTTTACTTTCCATAGTGCCACCTAGTGACCAAATCTTTACACTACTAAATCCACCACACTTGAAGTACTAGTACGGTATTCATAAAGCCTCCTCGTACAAAGAGTTGCTCCTACTCACGAAATCCAAAGAACATTTTTTGATGATGATGTTTTCTATTAAATAAAGTTAAGACTTTACCATAAACATTTTCAGCACAAAGCCCTCTGCAGTAACAGATGGGTGACGTCATTAATGTTTACAGTCTGGTGGTAAATGTGATGTGGGAAAGAAGTCGCAGGTTGGACTTGAACCCAACTACCCATCTGGAGGTCCACAGCCTCTGCCCACTGGGCTCTCTGAGAGAACCCTAAGAACATATATGAATATGGGCCCTGTTTAAGAATAATAACATGAAGACCAGGAATACACAACAATATTAATCTCTTTTATTTTAGTCTTAGGATGAGCAAAACAACTGATGATGCAATCACGGTCTAAGGGAACACAGAACGTGACGTCACTTTGGCTACTGTAAAGTGGTAGAACTTACACAGTGCAAAAACGCTTTTCTATAAGCGTACAATGCGACATTTTTTTCACTGTAAATATACATAGCTTATACAATATATTCACAGGTGAAGAGGAAATCTAAGACTCCAACTAAATGTTTGAAACATTTTTATATCAAAGTCATGCTTTTCACATTAAGTGCTGCAGTAGGCCTAGCCTAAATCACTAGATGAAGCACAGAGTCAGTAAAGCTTAAGGGAAGCATGGGGGGCTTCTTTTATAGCTATTTGTAGAAAATAACATTTACAGCATGGCAGTGGTATCGGTCATATACGGTATATGCTTTCATTTGTACCTTTCAAGTGTAAATTTTCTTTCCCCCACTTTCTATTTTATGTCTTTGCAGTTGTATTCACAATATTCACAAAGTTGCCATTTTCACAGAAGTCATGCTCAGGGTGGGGAGCGCCAAGTTGTTACATTTTACAATTTTTCACAATTGTAGACATATAAACGTTGGGATCTGTAAATCATTTTGACGCTTCTCCGTTGACCATCAACAGAAATACAATGTTTTGTGAACTATAAGACCTTAGCTAATGCCGTTTAATCTTTTGTTATGGATAAATGCTATGTTAGCTGTCAAATGCTAGCTAGACAACACTTTGTAACTCAGGAAGTTAGTACCTACGTTAAGTTACGTTAGCTAGGAAAAGTGGATCATTAAAAATGTTTAATATGAGCTTTCAGCCACTTTCTAATGTTTTTCATTTTAATTAGCTGTGTACAATTTTAGCTGTGGTCTGTCCGTAGATAAGAATGTTAAATATGTTGCATTAACTTAAAATATGGCTTTTTATCCCTCCAGATTTTGCGAAAATGTCTTTTCAGTTGCTATTATAACAATTTGTCAAATACCATAATTCTCAACCTGAACCTGACGTCAGAGTAAAATGGCCACCATGTGCATATGGTCAATAAAGGTTGTGATGGTGTACCAGAAATCCCCAAAGGACCTGCTCAAGCAAGAGTTAGAGGAATTAGAAGTGAGGTTGCCTTCAACTCTATAGGCACTCGTTTATCTGCATGCGGTGTCTTAACATGCCTCTGAGAGCTGAATATATATTCATATTTTTTTGAAAACATCTTCATTGATGTGAGAAAGAGGAGTCACAATGATGTAGAAAAGGTAGGAAAAGCCCTATGTGAGCTCCAATGTTTCATGAGGTTATGTTGTTTCAGTAGCATGCGAAAGCCTGATGTAACCTATAGAATACCGCCCTGCTGCAGGGCTGTACTCCCACTCACACGCTTTGATGCTGAGGCACGTTGCTGAATCTACCTTGTCGATAAATGAACTGGATGCATGAACGCTAACAGCCAGCCCAAGCTGCTCCGCAGGGATCTGAGACTGCACACAGTTTCGGTTCAGCCTGACTGTTTTTTATAGCTACTCATGTGCATGAATGCTACAGCAGAGGGCTACCAAGAAATAAGTATCTGTTGCTTTGAATGGATTGCATTTATCTTCTTTGCACAAGGGAGCCAACTGAGTTAACCAAAGTGCAAACAATAATTCCCTTTTACTTCCAGAAACCAAAAAAAAAAAAGACAAAATTAATCAATACTTGACTTTCATCTGCATTCTACCAACAGCATTAACCAGCGTTTCTGTAAATGTTCCAGATTTTTTCCCCTTGAGGAAACATTTCAACCCTGACTCCCTGAGCAGAAACCAACCAAATGTTAATGAAAACATTACACAACCACTCATGAAACTTCAGAACTATTGGATGCTTCATGTCCAAAGGTGCACAGTTACAACTTTAAATTCTACTCACTTTTTAAACTCATGTGCAAAACTTTTCAAACACAATATTTTTCATTGCTTATATTTTCACGATTTTTTTTAAACAATTTCTTAAGATAAATCAGACCAATGTCTTTGATTCAAACTAATTTAAACTGAATGACAGAAATGGCACTTGATGCAGAATAGTACAACAATATTTGAAAATCTAATCAAAATTCGTTGAGCAAGTCATATATAGAGACATTGCTCTCAGTCTTTTACTAACCAATATAGACTTACTGCTCAGGTATATACCTTTTGCTTTTCATATGGTGCTTCCAACTTGTAGCAGTGCAGTCTGAATGTAGAGTAACAATGAGGAGTAGCTCTTCTTTTGCAGTGTTGAAAAAGGGTCTATAGCCGCAGTCGATGCCAGTGTACATGCTCATGAACAGAGACAGAGCTTCAGTCCCCTGAAGCTGCAGTAGAATATTTTCTTCTCTTAGATTTGACAAATGTTTTGAACATTTTGTCAGAGATGTCTTTTTTTTAAGTCCAGGTCCAAATTTCCTCAGTGAATTCTATCTTTAGATAGGAAAATCGTGATCAGGTTTAAGGTACAAGAGGTGACGTCTGGGCCTTTTGAAGACTCAGAGCATAGATGAAGAGCCGCACCTCTTTCCTTTTAGTGTTTTTATCGTATCACTGGAGCTGGCATCCTCGACAGTCATCCTCAGGCTCGGTGTTGTCAGAGGAGTAGGAGCTCTCCTCACTCACTGTCGAAAGAAACAAGGTTATATTAGACAGATGTATGAAATGAGATTTATAAACTTCACGGGCCCTATCTAAAACTCAGCGCTAAGTGGCGCATAGCCCAGTGCAAGTGTCATTGCTACTTCCTGCTGACACAGTTGTAATTTTAATGGCCAGTGCTCATCGTGTTTAACAGAAAAACTACTTGTGCCCATCTATGTGCCCAGGGGGTGTTAGACTTACAAAAAGGTGTGGTCAGGCATATTGGTGGCACACTGCTGTCTTAACGTATAGCAGAAAGCGTTTGGCCCCCCCAAAAATGGGCTTGAGTTAATGAAGTTTTTTTTTTTTTTTTACTTTTTAGGTGTATAACAAGAAATAAAGTTCTACTCTGATTGTCCCACATGAGCTACATCAAACATCGGCTCATTTTCTGACAAACTTTCAAATGGAGTAGTTGATGGGTTGTCGGAGGACTCAGGGATGGTGAGGCTTTAATTTTCCTCAATCTCCTGACATAACTTTTTAATGCTAATAACATTAAGCAGTTCGCTGCAGAATTTTAACCTGCACATCATCTATTTCCACGCGGTCACCTGTGTCGTCCTCATATGCAGGTGCGCAGTGGAAAAATAAATGTTGATGAGATTACGTCCTATCCAAGCCCGGTTTAAAAAAAGAAGATGAAGAAGGTCAAATCTGCCCGTAATAAGCAATACGCTTGCCTGCAGATGCAGCTGGCTGTTAAAGAACGTGGAAGATGACATACAATGGTTTATTTCTTGTTACACCCAAAGCACAAAGATAGATGAAACGTATTGATACAGCTACTTTGCCCCTTAAACTTTATTTTGCCCCTTAATTATTTTATGATTCTGAATGGTGAATATTGAAATGACAAACTAAATGCAAGGGACCAACTAAGGACACGATTTGAAATTAGCAAAAGCTATAAATTGTCTTCGTACAAGTTTAGTGTGATGTATTTGGAGTTATATTATATTGAAGCATGACTATCACAATAAATAAAGCATTCTTATTCAAATAAGATCCCATATCAACCTTTAGATTGCAACTCAGGTCCAAAATATGAAAAGAACAAATGAAGAGAAAATCAATTTTGTGACTTACACCATTCTGTTTGAATTGGGAGAAAAGCCTTGTCTCCGTTTTCTCTGATCATCTCCTCTATCTTATCCAGGAGCACGGACACACTTCTGTCCTTGCCTGGAGTCTTACTGTCCAGGACGTGGTAATAGTTTCCACAGAATTCCAATAGTCTTTGTAGCTCTCGACCACCTCTAAGAATGTGCTCCTCAATTGGCGTGCGTCCTAGCCAGTCACCACAGCTGAAGAGCACCATGGTGTGGAGGCAAGCGCTGTCACCAAACAGAGTCTCTATGTGAGCCAGGAGTGTCCTCCTCTTCCTGGCAGTAAGGGACGAGACAACGGGGAGGACGAGCAGCAGGGTGTGGGGTCCAGGGCGCAGGAGGGCGGCTCCACGCTGGGACTCCTGGCGAATGCGCTTTGGGGTTCGTCTAACTGAGAACCAATCCCAGCCAGGAGTGTCAACGATGGTGACTCGTCGACCTGATACAAGTGCCTGTCTCCGGAGGCACAGCTCTGTCTCTTGACCTGACTCAAAGAACCGCCGGCCCAGGATGGAGTTTCCCACAGAGCTCTTTCCAACGCCCTTCCAGCCCAATAAGAGCAATCTCAACTCTTTAAACACAGAAATATACAAAGAGAGAGAGACAGAGAGAGGGAGACAGAGAGAGAGAGAGAGAGAGAGAGAGAGAGAGAGAGAGAGAGGGAGACAGAGAGAGAGAAAGTAAGAAATTAGGAGTAAGAGGTCTCACATAGGTTGGGATCAAAAGCTGTAAGCATGTTCTCCTAATGTATCTCACAATCATTATGTGAACCCTTGCAAATCAATAGTCAACTAAACTGATCATTGATAGAGAAAATCTCAGGATCATGGCCTATATTATAAAATGAACATAATCAATAGGCCCTAACCTATAATTGTTAGACAACAGCTTCAGTAAGCAATCCATATTCCAACATTGCATCAGCTAGGAAGTGAATTCAAAGCTCATGCTACGTTAGCAAGGGTTGTGCCTGATTGTGTCTATGTGTTTTGATGCATTTCTTGGCTAATTGAAGCTAGGAAGTTACTGAGAGCTAACATTTTTGTCATACGGTACTAAAAGGAAACCTGATTGGCCATTAATCCGTATGTCATGTAAGACAACTGCTAATGTTAGCATTCAACAATAAACAATATGTCAGCAATTAAGCACATTTCTGGCTAATGTTATGCTAGCTGTTGGTTGTTGTGGCCTTTCCAACTGTGCAGTATAGCACTTCTTGGCTTTGGCGTAAAGGGTTTTTGCTAATGTGAGATCTGTTGGTGGACTTAGATTTCATTGTCCCCAAAGGCATATGTTTTTCTTCACAGCACTGGTTGGTTAACAATCACAAACAAAAGAAGAATAACAAGGTTAAACAGTAATTAGCAATGGTAGGTAATGGGTAATAAAGAAAACAGAAATGTCAGCACACTCATTGTCCTTTAAAGTATGTCATTTCTGGGTAGAGGAGCAGCGTACAGAGCAACAACGGATGTGGTTCTCTGGAAAGCCCTTATCAGCATTGATGAGTAGGCTGACTTCTCTGTTTCCTTTGTAGTTTCTTTTAGGTCAGGCACTTGAAAAGTATGTTTCTTTTCCTGCTTTAAGAATTAAATGTGTTTTTTAAAGCTGAATAATGGGAACATATCTTTTTTTTCATTGTTCATTAAGTTGTATTTTACTCAAAAAGCAAGAGATAATAAAATCTGTATGACAGATATGTATACAACTTAAACAGAAGCAGTAAAACAACTCTATTTCAGTTTCTCATCCGAAGCATATCAGAGCGAAATTGCAGCTGTGTAAATGTGGTAAACGGGAAACTGTTGGAAGTTACTGCAAAGAATGTGAAAATCAGCATTATTGATTGAGGATGAGTAAGCTATTTCCAAGAACAGCAATTCTGGAATTTCCCAAGAACAACTTGACTGCAATACCAACATATGAGCACTGACACACACAGATGCTGCTCCCTCATACCTCTGGGAGGTCCTCCGATCATCTGATCCCTCTGTCTAGTGTGCTCTTCCATCCTCATCCTCTCCTCCTCCAGAGCTCTCCTGGCTTGCTCCTCTTCCAGCAAAATCAACTCATTTACCTCAAAGTACCAGCCTGCATGAAGATAAATTATGCATTGTTTTTATTCAAATCCAAAATAAAGTGACTTTGTTGATGAAAAATTCAAGCATTATAATATAAAAATTGCAGAGGCGATGCTCTAAATAAAGCAGTAGGTTATGCAAAAAAAAAAACCTTGGTTGTCAGTGATCAACTCTTCCACTTTCTCCATCAGCTCAGGCACCTGTGTGTTGTCTTCTGTTTCTTTCCGAGTGTTGTCAAAGGCATGGTACCTGCAGGTGCAAAAAGCACATAAGCAATTAAAATTCATTTAACCTTTATTAAGACAGATATTAAAAGTTAATGTAACCCATCATGAAGAGTCAGGCTGTGAAAACAGTTACATAATGTCTTATGTGTCTCTGATGGGAGCTTACCAACATAAGAACACGTAACCTGAAGGTGTCCAAGTTATGTCATCTTCAAAAGCTTAGACTTATGCAATTTTTGCATGTTGTGTTTAATATGATGTAAATGCAGGCACTTTTAGAGCTTTAATCGTAATTTTGACATAGTGGTGTCTTTATCTGACATCACATTTTTAACAACAATTACTTTTGGCAGACACTTATGACCAAAGGGATGTACTGTACATTTGAACAAGGACCTTGGAAGGAGGAAACGTGGCAAAAAAACGACTTTAAGTTATGTGCTAGCAGGCAGTGCATGTATAGAGGCAATGTACAGGATGTATAGAATACACAGTTTTCCTGTTTTGTTATTATTCTCATCAACATCAACAGTTTCAGCATCAATATCATCAGCAGCATTGATATCATGAAGTGCGTGAGTGTAAATCAAAGAGTTTGGTCTTTAGCTTTTTCTTAAAGATTGCAAGGAACTCTGCAGGTCTAATGGAGTTTGGTAACTCGACTCATCACCGGGGACAACAGAAGTTTAAGTGAGCACACAAACCTGTCAGTAAAGAGTTCCAGTGGTCACTGCTTTATATAACAAGTGCCTGGGATAACAGTCTTTGATAAATTGATGGTGAAGGGGATGTTCTTTCATCTATTTAGAGATATCAGCAAGGCATGATTAAATTCCTGTCAGGACTATTAGTGTCATCTAACAGGAATGACAGGAAGAGCTGAGTTGAGCTGGATTTGGAAGACTGCATCAAGTGAAGTAAGGGATCTAATGGGCTATTATGGTGCTTTCACTTCACACAAAAAAAAATATCCCCCTTTCAATTCAGCTATTCTTTCAATCAGAAGGTTTTAAGATAATAACACTTTTTCAGACTACCCCCTCGTATATGACTTTCAACTTGGAATACAGCAGGTAACAGCACTAAGTCTCACCCTCAGCTTGACTGCAAAGGAAAAAGGAACAAAGTGAATAAAAGTGCTGCTGCATTGTGTAATCGTTTGCAGTTGTTTTGTGTTGAACTGTCAAACGCTTGACTTCAACATGTCTCTTTGTTTGATGAAAGGTTGTTTTTTTTTTTAACATAAAGATGCAGAAAGAAAAAGGAAAACACAGTCGGTGTACCTGCTTCCACAACGCTCCACCAGCCACTGCAGAGACTCCCCAGTGTTCGCGATGTGCTCCTCAATGAAAACACCTTTGGGTAGTTTGTCCACCCCAGTAAAAACCACCATGGAGTACCTCCAGGTCCCTCCACCCAGGGCCCCTAGCTGCTCCTCCGCGGCTCTCCTCTGCGTTTCAGCAAAGGGCTGGGTGACTGACACCACCAGCAGGATGGCGTGGGGTCCAGGAGGGCAGAGAATGGCGCCCATGCATGGACCCTCACTGTCCAGACTTGGCGGGGGCTGTGGCGGTGTGTCTGACTCAGCTCCTGCATTGTCGTTGTTGTTGTCAGCTTCAGCATTGTCCTCTGTGTCCCTCGGGATGGCCCAAGGCGGCGTGTCAACCACAGTTACCCGTCGGCCGTAGATCTCTGTCTGGCCCACGTTGCTGTGAGTGGTCTCTGATCCTATGTCGAAGACCTCGTCCCCCAGGATGGTATTAGCGGTGGAGGTCTTACCGGACTGTGGCCCTCCCAGAAGTAGAAGTCTACGCTCAGGAGGGTGTCGACCCCTAGGGTCCCCTAATGAAACACAGCAAGATAAGTATGTACGTTCCACAGGATTGTACAGGTAAAGGGCTTTTTGGATAATCTTTCAACCTCATACAGTCTTATTTTCATTCCCTCTTTTTCCATTAATTATGGTTCTGACCTCACTCTTCATTTCATTTATATCAGAGATCCTTTATACCTTATACCTCCTATCCTCAATAACAGTGTTCTCTTTAATTAATTCCTTGTCCTCTTCTCCTCCCAACATGCCTCCCTTTTGTTTTCCTCTGTCCTTAAGCTTTGGCGAGAAAAAAAAAAACAGGTTGGATAGGAGAAATCTGGACTCCCTCCAGAGAGAAGGGCATGTGGTCAGAATATGATTTACTCTCAGTAAAAGTTACACAACCAGGATAAATGTTATGATAAACGGCACAGCTGAGGAAGATACATATTCAGCAGACAGAAGTAGAATGATGCCTGTTCTGCGCTAACAACCATATATTAGTACAGAAAGAGAGGAGAAGGAAGTTTTATGATTTATCTCTGTTACTTATTTACTTCTTACACTTTCCATGTGAGCTGCTAAACACAGGAAGTAGACTTAAGCAACAGTTTCCCCAGTATTGTTGATGTTTGACACAGCCAGCCAGTACAGACCTTACCCCGCATGCTGTGACTGAGCATAAAGGGGACGTAGGATAAACCCGATGTGAGGTGTGCAGCAAAGGATGGGGAAAAAAACCCCACTTACCAGTGTCAAAGGCAGAGGACACAGCAGCCATCTTGTGTGTAGAACCTCTGGCTTCCTCCTCCTCAGCCCCCCTCCTCCTTCTCCGTCTCGCCTCCACCGTGGATTTCTCTTTTTGCCTCCTTCAGAAAGCGATGGGTCCTGGGTGGCGTTCAAAAAGCTGGTGGCTCGAATGCTTCTTGGCTCTGTCTTTCACTCTAACCCTCATTCTACTGCAGCGTAACTCGCTCTGTCTTCTATTCCCTGTGTCGACCCCCTGCCTCACTTTCTCTCTTCATACCTCCCCTGCCATTCAACTTCAGCCCCTTTTTAATCTATTATCCTCCACACACCCCTAACCTCACTATTGGTGTTCTGCGTCCTTCTGCTTCCCTCTCCCTCTCCCCAACGCTTTCAAGACTCCCTCTTCTTGTCTAATTTATCAGAGAGGAACGATTGTGCAATGCAGGAGCCTGGAAGCCAAATCCACCCCTGCTGCAGCAGCAGCTCTGGGAAGATGTCTTGTCATTTTTTAAAGGCAAAACAGAGGAAGCTGTTCCTCCCACTTGCTCCTATCACACAGCAGCAGCGGCAGCAGTAGTAGCAGCAGTGTGGCACTATATGCAGACTGCAGTCAGGACGACAGATAGAAAGATGGATAGACAGAGAGGGAGTGGAAGAAAACGAGGGGGAGAGAGAGGGGGCACTCTTGCTCTCTGTTTACAGCTGGATGTATTCCCCAGATGCTGCATCACGCTCAAACACAACTACTTATATGATGCCTGTAGACACAGAGGCATTGTGAGCCACAGAGGAGATGTATACTGCATGAATAAATTCAATTATTCAGATAAGGCATGCACCCACTGATTACATAATACATAAACGCTCCTATAAATAGCAAGTGACGGTATCTCAATTGTGAAAAATTCAAAGCATTGTCACCTTAGCCTGAATATTTTCTGCAGGATGCATCGAAATCATGTAATATTGGCTGGACAAATGAATTACTTCATCCTGAATGTCTGAGCTCATCCTTGGCTCCTTCACAGGTTAATTATGTACGCTGTGTGACCAGATACATTCACGGACCCAAAGGAAATTACGCGGTTAAAAACATCATCAGAATGTAAAGAAAAAAGGGCAACAAAGCGGGTCTGTAAAGTTTCGTTTACGTAATTTCACATACTTGAATATTTTGGATTTTTTTTTTTACTTTTTCATGACACAGCTGTTAAAACAAAACAACTGGAGAGAATTTTAGGTCGATTACACATCGGCGCCACTCTGCCGCAAACCGTTACACCTGTCATCATACGCGGACCTCACGCTGTACGTCGACTGCCAATGTCGTAAAACGTCGCTCCTTCGTCCATGTGATGCTACAAGCAGGGAGCGTGGCTAGTTTGGGAAGCTAGTGTGTGTTGGTGCAAGTGCAGGTCAGACTCTATCTTTTTGTGTGTGTGTTTCTTTGCGTACACCACTTCGTCTTACAAACATGGAGGGAGCAGACGAGTTCATGAAGTACCGATCCCCGCTGGTGTCGAGGTATGCCAGCAAAGAGATGGCCTACAACTTCAGCGACAGGAAGAAATTCACCACCTGGAGGAAGCTGTGGATCTACCTGGCTAAAGCTGAGAAGGTTCGACACTTTAGAAGGAGACACATACTTGCAAACACCGGTGGAGACTGTCTGTAATTGTGTTTAAAAATACAACCTTTCCTTCTCTGTGAGTCCTCCTGAAATAAAGTTTGCGACCTTCAGAGAGCCCTATCAAGTTCCTTACTCTAAAAATAGTTTGAAGACCAAGACAGTGAACTTTCTGCACGGTTGTCTTGACCTTTTGAACATGATGCACAACTCAAAAGCATGCAAAAAAAAGTTGTGCATGAAAATTTGAATTCTCATATTATAGAACTTTTTGTTTTTTATTGTTTTTTAAAGATTTGAAATGTATCCAAAACTACATACATTGTTTGTAATAATTACAATATAGTGTCATTGTACCCCATACATTTGTAAATATTTTATTATTTATACTACCTGAAGTTTCTTATTGAGTTAACTAAAAACCTCTGTTACAAGGTAGAACTGGCAAAAACAGAAGCATGAAATAGTTTATATTAGAGTTGCCTAATAATTTCAGAGAGTGCCTCTGAAATATGTGAACATCACAATAGTTCACATATTCCAGAGGCACCTAAACACCTAATAATTTAACCAAGCATGTTTTTTTTTAATTGAATGATATCTGACTCTGTTGGTAATTCAGCTGCTAAAATGTTAATTCCTCTGAGTGGTTCCTGTCTGTCATTTAAAAATGACAGAGGGGGGCTAACTGATGACAGACCTTCTCTCACATGCAGGCCTTCACATGATCTGACACACACACACACACACACACACACACACACCAATCAACACTGATCAGAGTCCATGTCTGACCAATATTCTGTACTTTGAGAGGATGCACACAGAGGGTCAGTGTTGGCCTGTGCAAAGTGAAGTCAGGCCTGTGTGGATTGTGTGTGAAAATAGCATGCAGAGAATGTCAGTAAGAGGAGACCGCCCCCCTGAGACGCTGCCCCCTTTAACAGCTTAAACCGAGTCCAACATAAGTTCTGAAGCCTTCGTGCTTCTTAAAAGAAACATTTTCGAGACATTTTAGTTGTTGTGTCGCTATTTCCATCGTATCAGCAGGCCTACAATCACATTTACATGTACATGTCTGCAGCGTGTCGCAGAGCATCACACTATGATTGGTTGTATTCTAATGTTTTCTGTACTTGTGTGTTTTAGAAAGCATCCTTTGAATAACATTTACACAGTCAAACATGTCGAAACTGTCAAGCTTTATTCCATCTAATGTTCTTATCAATACTGTATCAACAAATAAAACATCACATGGGTTATAGAAAACAGGTTTTTCCCCTTGTTAAATGACTTCATGGGGGGGAATAAGATGTTTCAAACAGGTAATGTGTACAACATGCTCAACAGTAGAAATATATAAGAGATAGTGAATATGCAGAATTAAATAAACTATCAAATTCGCCAGTGGAATCATCACTGTTGTTGTTTTCACCCTGTCTCACCGTCTCCATTCTCCTCCTGCTCAGGCTTTGGGTCTGCCCATCACTGACGCTCAGATTCAGGAGATGGAGAGCCACGAAAAGGACGTCGACTTCGCCATGGCGGCCGAGGAGGAGCGCAAGCTCAGGCACGATGTCATGGCCCACGTCCACACCTTCGCACACTGCTGCCCCACTGCCGCTCCCATCATTCACCTCGGTGCCACCTCCTGCTACGTGGGAGATAACACTGTAATTATGATTTGAATGCACCGACTCACAACGATGTGATCACATGATCTATGATGTTTTATCTAAAAAAAACAACAATAATGCACATGTGGAACATCAAACTCTGGATTGGGTTTAAGCTGTTCTCCTCTCAGAGCTGTTTGTTTTTCTGCCTCAGGATCTGATTATGCTGCGTGATGGATTCGACATCGTCTTGCCTAAGGTGAGGCTCAGCTGTTTGCCAGAAAACACGCACACCCACCCAGTTGTGCAACTATAAAATGGATGGAAATCAGGCTGAAGTAGCTCTTTTTTTTCTTTTTTTTCTTTCCTCTGAAGCCTCAGCTGTTCAATAACAAGTCAACAATGTAGAAATAATGAATCTGCGTTTCTTTCTCTCGTTGCACAATGAATACAAACAGAAATCAGGTCATTAACATGTGGGCTTAGTTTGTGTTGTAAAAGTCTATTCAATGATTGCGTGCTAATACCGTTTGCTCCTTTTTTAACCCCACAGCTGGCCAGAGTCATTGACAGACTGGCAAACTTTGCAGAGAAATATGCTGACCTCCCTACACTTGGCTTCACACACTACCAGTGAGTCTGAGTGCACAGCTGATGATGGTGATGAGCAATGAGTGCAAAAACAAAAAGACATTAAATGATCACTCGACATTAAGCAAAATCTGACCAATCAGATTCGACGATGTAAATCCGGAGTCAGTTACATCCATACTTCTTTCATATTTTTTCCTCTTTAATTTCCCTCGCAGGCCTGCCCAGTTGACCACGGTGGGAAAGCGAGCATGTCTGTGGCTGCAGGATCTCGCCATGGACATGCGCAATCTGCAGCGAGCCCGTGACGACCTGCGTTTCCGAGGGGTCAAGGGGACCACGGGTACCCAGGCTAGCTTCCTGCAGCTGTTTCAGGGGGAACACGACAAGGTAAAAACCAGCAACAAACAGATGTGCGGTGAAAGATATATAAATGCATAAATCCTGATTTTAGGTCTAATCGTTTCACCAGGTGGAAGAGCTCGACAGGATGGTGACAGAGATGGCCGGCTTCAAAAAGTAAGTCCTGTACTGAAATGGAGGAGAGTTACAATTCCTTCCCTCTAACATTCACTAGAATTTCCATTTTTCTTTAAGTTAAACAAAAGAAATCTGTGTGAAAGGTTCAAACCTGAGTGATATATCTGCATGTGTATATCGGCCTCTCACGGTTATATATTAATGATAATAATAATAAACTTTATTTATATATCGCCTTTCTAAAACAGGGTTATATATATATATATATATATATATATATATATATATATATATATATATATATATCAGCTCAACTCGGGTTGAGCTCATGTGAGAACACAGCAGGAAATATTCATGACATTTTACCGCACAAGAGGGGGTTGGTGATATTTATATCCTGTTATCGTCCCACGATCACATGCTGTGTGCACATGAAGAAGCTGCGACATTATGCTTTCTGCTCACACGTTCTTCTCCACTGTTGATATTCTGAACATGTCGAACTAAAGGCAGAGTACTCACGATGGTGTTTGGACTCTGTTGCTTTGTCTCCCACTTCCAAGTTGTTCTTTTCACGTCTTGCCTCCTGCGATCCCCCCCCTTATATACGACAGCGACACTCTCCCACTGTCCGGTAAATGTCTGAACAATCAACTCCGGATACATTTAGAGTTTTCTAGAAATTTCCAGAGTGCAAA
The DNA here is from genome assembly GCF_947650265.1 of Symphodus melops. Taxonomy (NCBI): domain Eukaryota; kingdom Metazoa; phylum Chordata; class Actinopteri; order Labriformes; family Labridae; genus Symphodus; species Symphodus melops. The sequence goes on from NC_136707.1 coordinate 5,217,337, forward strand.
TGTGGAAACAGTTTGGGGCATTTCTGTCCTCAATTGAATCATTATCAGTCTCTGAAATATTAAATCTGTCCGAGAAGAGCAGAGCTGGTGATAAAGTGAAGTTTCAAATTGTTGTCATTTAACTCTGGATTTGTTTTTCACTCGAGGATTTTGTTCCTTTTTTACCCAGAGCCTACTTGGTGACTGGGCAGACATACAGTCGTAAGGTGGACGTTGACTGTCTGTCCAGCCTGGCCAGTTTGGGAGCAACTGTTCATAAGGTGAGTAACCCGAGCTGGAAACGTGTAGAGAAATGCTGCCACCTAGAGGGGTTAATTTGAACTCTAAACTCTTTCAGCTTGGTTTCCCTTTCTCTAGCTGAACCTTTATTTCTGTCTCTGCTGCAGATTTGCACAGACATCCGCCTGCTCGCCAACCTGAAAGAGATCGAGGAGCCTTTTGAGAAGGAGCAGATTGGTACATTTACTCACCAAATAGTTGATCACATTTTTGAAACTCGATAAGATGCCATCTAACAATGCGGAAAACAAATCCCACATTGGCCAGTGTTAAATTGTCCCTTTCCTGCAGGTTCCAGTGCGATGCCCTACAAGAGGAACCCCATGCGTGCAGAGCGTTGCTGTAGCCTGGCCCGTCATCTGATTGCACTGATGGCCGACCCCCTGCAGACCGCCTCGGTCCAGTGGCTGGAGAGGACACTGGATGACAGCGCTAACAGGTTCGCTCCAAATGATGCTCACTGAAGTTATCTGTGGCTTTTTTCCTGCCATTTATATTTATGTATATATGTATATGAGGTGTTCAGGTATGATTCAACACGTGCCGTTACTTAATCGTACAGTTTGTAGCAGAGAGAACTCCCATGATTCCCCACTAGCCTCTACGTCATCTTTTGTTACTGTAGTGTTGATTGAGAGCCCCCCCCTGGTGGCAGAATCGTTTCTTGTATCTTTAGGTCTGAAGGAAGAAGTTGTTTGATTTCGACTTTCTCTTCTCTACATATTTTCTCATTTCACTTCCGTCACTCGTGTGCAGGAGGATCTCCCTGCCTGAGTCCTTCCTCACAGCGGACATAATCCTCAGCACTCTGCAGAACATCACAGAGGGACTGGTGGTTTACCCCAAAGTCATCGAGCGACACATCCGCCACGAGCTGCCGTTCATGGCCACAGAGAACATCATCATGGCCATGGTGAAGGCCGGAGGGAACAGACAGGTACGCTTGTTATTCACGTTTGTAGCATAACAATAGCTCAGTGTGCTCTGTATCATTACTACAATATCACTTCATTTTCCTCTTGCATCACAGCAGCTGTATTTGCAATAAAAAAAAAGGCAACAATGACAGATTAGAAGGGGAACGCTCATTATTACTGCAACAGGTAGCTACTTTCATCTGTTGAGTGTCTCCAAAGGCAGCCTTGAGAGAATACTTGTCCTTTGAAAATAAACATGTTGCCTCGTTCGTAGCCTTCATTAGACCTTTGGAAAACATCATAATAGAAAAAACCCCAGAGAAAGTGAGGGAGCTGTCCTCACATGGGCAATCCAGAGAGAAGGAGCAGTTGTCTCTGGTCCGAAGTGACAACTTGATATAATAAAGACCTGCATTTACAGTTGCATTCAAGTTTTCTTCACATGTGATCTGATGGCTGCCAAGTTCAAATGACTCTTTTTCAGTATTTCAAAGATCTGTCGTGCATTAAAGTGTTCATATAGAGATACTAACATGTTCACTGGTCATGGACAACAGAAGGGCTTCTGTTGCAGAGAGTAACTTTTCTTTCTGCTCCTGAAGGACTGCCATGAGAAGATCCGTGTTCTGTCCCAGGAGGCTGCAGCTGTGGTCAAGCAGGAGGGCGGTGATAACGACCTGCTGGCCAGAGTCCAGAAAGACGCCTACTTTGCTCCCATTCTGGGGCAGCTGGACACCATACTAGACCCCAAAACATTTATTGGTCGTGCTCCCCAGCAGGTAAAAAATGAACTGATTTCTTTTTAATAGTGTATTCGCAGCACCTTGCTTCTGTTGTGACATTGTTTTTCTTATGAATAAATAAGCAGTCGTCTTATTGCTTTGCTGATCTTGTCTTCTGACAAAAACAATCTCCTCCTGCGCTCTTTAAACTGTAAATGTATCACTGCGTATTAGTTACCTCGTGGCATTTTAATTCTTACAATAAAAAGATGCACACAGCTTCCAGAAGCCTCTGTGAAATGTTAATCTTCTGGTGTGAAAGATATCAAATCCTTTCCTCTTCTTTTTCTCTTCTGTCTTCTTATCCAGGTGGCCAGGTTTCTGTCTGAAGAAGTGCGCCCCCTGCTGGAGCCATACAAGGCAAAGATGGACGTAAAGATTGAGCTCGAGCTCTAACACACACACACAAACACACCAAGACAGCGAGACTTCAACATGGTGGGTGTCCTCAATAAAGAACAGTCATTGAATACATGCATCTCTTTCACAGTGTTTTCATTTCTGTGGTAGATGTTCTTACTCGGTTAAACATTTATTGGTCTTCTTGGAGTCCATTTTTTAGTGAAATATTGTTTGCTTCTTTCAGGTTAGAGAGGTGCATCAAAAGTAATTTCATTTTTTTTTCATTACAAATAAAAACGTTTAGAGATTTAAACCTTAACACGTAAAAAAACAACTATTTAACTTGGATTTGCTTCAGCTCAAAGAATGAGAGAGAAGCTGAGTGAATTCAGTCTGAGCTTGTACAATTTATCTTGGACAGAACTGCAATACTTATATACCACCACATGGTGGCACCATTTAGCTGTCATTCACAAAATCATAGTGAGTCAACTTCTATCCATTAATGATCCATTCAATTAAATACAGCTGTATTTCAATATTTTTTCCCAGTTCAATCGCCTGTATGTTGTCATCTTTTTTGGTGTATACAAAAACATTGTCTATAGAGATTACAGTAGAAAGCTGACAGATGGTGCATAAACAGATACTAATCGAGTGCAGAAATCTAAATGTACAGTGAGGTAAGGTAGATCTTACTCAGTCTGATGTTCCACTGAGCAAGGTTCACTGCTCTGTAACATTGCCTCGATCTATAGGATGTGACCTGTTGAGTTCATTGACAGTGAATGCAAGGGAAAACCTGCTCTGTTTCTCCCTCTCTCGCCACCTGTCAGCTTGCAATACATTGGAGGAAGAGTAACAGAAAAGGAGGATGGAGGTATGAAGGAAAGAAGGAAAACCTTTGTTAGCAAGAGAAACCATTCCCATGACATAATGAAACTGTTGCCAACCACTTTTTGTGATGAAAAGATTGATATTAAGTCCTGAAACTATTTTTCTACAAAACTCAAGTTCCTTTCTTTTTTATTAAAATCTTGCATCCTGAATTAATGATGCTCCTTATCTTTCCTAAGCTTTTATAAAAACATCTCTTGAATTTAAAACTGCCCTTTGCTCTCTTGAAAAACTGATCAGAAGGGGCGCTGTGGAGCGATAATTGTTGATTATCTTTAATCTGATGGGAAAATTCAGCTCAGGCTTCATGCCAGCGAGTTTTTTTGGAAGATGCCTTCAGTTTAAACTGAGGTCCTACATTCAGCACAATTTGTCAGGGCTATTTGAGATGAGCAAAACAATGGAGCTTTTAAATCCATGTTGACAAGGAGACAAGCTTGGCTCCAGCTCTAAACTATATTTCTCCCATCAAGGTCACTGTTTTCTCCAAACATAATCGTGTCAGGGTCACTTGGCACTGTCTTAAGTTGGGCATTAAGATGAACTCCTTAATTTTGTTTATGCCTTTTATTTGATGTCATTAAAAAGAAGCTACTAGGGAGGTTGAAATGGGAATACTGGGCCCCCAGTGTCTTGACGGCATTCTTTCACATACTTCAAGCTGTGTGATCACCAGAGGGGGGCTTTGAGGAGTGGGCACAGGGATCAGACGGACAGCGTGGAGTTCTATGGGAAATTCTTTTAGTGCTTTTAGTAACCAGTTTCCACTGCAGGTTTTCTACTCTCACTTTGTTAAACTGGACTGTATTTACACTGCTACAATCATTTTGTCAATCAGACTTGTAATACAATATATCCAGAAGTAACTGCGAACAAACTTTTTTGTTTGAAATTCATCTTAGAAGTTTCTGAAAGTGTGACACAGTATATACTGTATATAATCAGGTCTGTTGAAGGGACAAAATGCCCTTGTTTTAACTCAGCTCTTACTGAGGAATTCAGAGGGAAAACGTTGGCGCCAAAACACCCTTAACCCTGCTGTTTTCATTAGTGAGTATAAAAGGCTTCTGATTGAGTAAAAAAAAACCTCATTAAATCACCTGTAGCGATGTGCAAAGCATGAGAGACCCTTAATGTAAATGTCAGAAAAACGTTCAAGTCCTTTAGGAGAGAATGGTGCGTGTGACGCCTGCTTTGTTGCTTTTGACTTTCATTCAAGAGGGAGGTAATAGACATGCTTTCTAGGCCCGTGTTGTAATCTCCCTTAACACCTGCTTATGCTCTTGCTCTCTTATCCCTTCAACAGCTCTTGAGCAGGAACAATGGCAATGCTTGCCTATCATGCAGCGGAGCGGTCACCTCCAAGACCGCTATCAGATATCGGTGTGGTAGCCCTCGGTGCGGCCTGTCGGCTCTTATCGTCGAAGAACCACATCCTGCGCATGCCATTGCAAAAGGCCAGTCAGTCCTCAAATCAGCAGAATTCAAAACTTGGAAGGCTTTGGGAGAGCCCAGGGATTTAAGTATTGAGGAGATGAAGTCACAGAGGGATAGAAATCAAGCTAACCATATTCACAGCCACCAATTGTCATTTGACGTCATGTTGCAAGCTCAAATTCAGTCCACAATGTTCCAGTTTATGTCTTATTGACAAAAGAAATGCAACAGATGATTTAGCATTTTATAATTGATCATGCTAAAGATAACACATATAGAACGTTTTAGGGTAAACTGTCCATTTGCCAAGTCAAAACATTTTATAGCCTACTCCAGCAGACGACAGCTAACGTTAGCATTCACACAGTGACTATCTACGTTAGCTAGAAAGGTGGTGAAATCATTACTTTCATCAAGATATATTGAACAATAGGAGAGGCACCAATCCGCAGCTAAAAATGTTTGCTAAAATTTTTCTGACTTGGTTTATTAATATAATGCATCCCTTTGTATTTAAATGTTAGCTAGCATCATTATTTTTTTGCTTTCGTATTGTAAATTAACATTTATCAATCTACTAACGTAATGCATCTAGAATATTCCTTCTTTGCTATTTTAAGCTAGCAGTTCTCTTCCTTTCCTATGGAAAGAGAGCTGAACCAATTATATATATTTGAATTTAAAATCCAATCTGATATTCCTCAGACTTAATATAATGTGTTTGAGCTTTCCACCCTGAGCGTGACATCACAGAAAATGGCGGCCATGTGACAATGGTTAAATTCAAACACAGAAGAGGGAAGGGACTGTCCAAGGCTGCAAACGATAGATCCATCGACAGATTACAGAGACCTAGAGAGACAGGCAAAAGGATCTTAGAAAGATGGAGGGATTGATAGAGAGAAAAAAGAAGAGTGGGCACCAGCAGCCGTGATTTCACCCTCTTCTCCTCTCTGTTGGCAGACGCTTCCAGAAAGCTGCCCTTTCGCAGAAAAATGCCAAGCGCACCACATTCCACCGGCCACACAAAGACCCTCCCTCGTCTCAGCTGCACAGGGACAATCAGACAAGGGATAATTATATAATTAGGCTTGGCTGGCTGGTGCAGACCCTCTGATGGTGTGTTGGTGTGTCATATTTACGTGATCAGACAATGGAGAGAGTCTTGCCTTATCGAAGTGTGTGGGGGTCTCCAGATGTGGCACATAGGAACAGATTGTCGTGATATAGGAGAATAACAGGGTTGATGGAGTGACCTTCAGCACTGTGGCCCGGCTGAGATCAGAGCTTGTATTGTGGCAAAGCACAAGTGTGTATATCTTTGTGTGTTAGGATCCTGTGATATGTGAAGAGGTGGGGACGTTTGGGGCTTCAGATGATGTTAAATGTCAGGAAGTGAGACACAAGAAAGACTTGTAATTTTGAAGACAAAATGGCTCATTTATATTTGTATAGAGGAAGGAAACATGCCCATGTAACTAAGCTTTTTGATGTGCCCCCATCATCAACCAAATAGCCCACAACGTCACACTAATAAAGTGGAATTTATTTTGTATACATTGCTTTCAATTAATGCATAACTTTGTTGAATATTTTATGTTGTCATTTACAGCAATCTACACACCTGTTATTCTTCAAACACCAGGAGTGTGGACCAAATTAGAGGAAGCATGGGCATGATTGGAAAATTTAAATAAGTTAAAGTTTGTAACCTTTGTGATTATTTATATGCATAAACACTGAGATTAAATGCAAACGAGTAAAACTGGAGGTGTTTTTTTTTTCATATTTAATGGGGCATCTTCTTTCTCGGCAACGTGTGATGGCAATGGCATGATATGATGTGACCTCACAGACTCATGCACTCATGCATGACTCACCTGACGTACAGTGCTTAGGCTGTAGGGTGGCGATTGGGCGAAACCAAACTTTCAGTCAGTCTATTAACAAAGAGATGGAGCTGAGGCAGGCCGTAAGCCCCCTGCTAAAAACTCAAATTGAACATGCCCTTAAATATTTAAATTCAGGCAATACTCTTAGCCTTAATATAACCAAAACAGATGGTTCTTTAAAAAAAGTATCCCCCTCAGAGTTTTTACCATTACGAAATTAGCTGATTTGACTTCTCTCCAGTCTTTCCATGTACCTCTGGACACTGCTTGGGAAACCACTGCAGTGAGTGACAAAAACAATTTGCAGCCAAACAGATAACAACACTTCTCCTCTCTTGTCGTAGAAGGATTCACGATCCCAGACGAGAATCAAACCAGTGTCCCGCTCACTTGGCCTCAACCCAACAATCTCCCCTCACACCGTGGCCTTGGCTTCGGGTGTGGCTCAGCTCGCACGGGACAGCACAGAATAGACTATTGTTGATCGCACAAGACAGAGAGCCAGGGGAAGAAGGAGGGGTGGCGTTGCGGGGGGAGGGGGGGGGGGGGGACTGGTGATGGCAAGGGGGAGAAATGAGTTTTTCAGGAGCCAGTGAAAAGCACATGGACAATGAGGCATGGATCCCTTCCCAATGGCATGCATGTGCACTGGTGCAGGACCACCTGAAACGAGACACTGACACACCTTTTGGTTTTGCTTAATTGATTGTGTCCAGTTGCTTCTAGAATATTTTTACTCAACACTGGCATACACTTCCCAGAGTTTAATAAGATCCTGTAAAGCTTTATATAATCTACAAAAATACAACCAATAAGACAATTTGAGTTTTGACAATTCATGGGAAAAAAATACCTTTGACTAAACATTCAACAGTATAAGTAAAAGCTTCACCCAATTGCCCATTGCCTGTTCAGTATGTTTAACACAAACACTGGATTAACAGAGAAAAGATGGCCTCTAATTAACAACTGTATCCTGTGAATGGCATCCATTTTTTAATATCCCAACTTTCCACATCCTACAAGAGATCAAGTTGTGCCTGTGTAGCAAAAACTGCCCATTCAGCTTTGTCACAATCCTACTTTTTTTTTTAACTAAGTTTAACTTACATTGAAAGGACTGTCAAAAGGTATCACATACCTCAATTAATTTAACATATTATGAAGTGCCTTTGATTGGTTATCAATTAAATGTGCGTCATAATGAGTTACAAAAGCAAAACAGACCATCCGAAAGATCTGGTATTCTCTGGAATACTTTGAACACCTGTAACAAATGTAGTCTTTGGCAGATTTAAATCACTGATGGGATGTAGACTAAATGGCTTTTAAACTTCTGTTTACACAATTTGTAGGTAGCTAATAAGAAAAAAGTAGTCAGATTGTTTTCTTCTTATATACACAACAGGATCAGCGAAGAGAAAGCATACTCTTGTCCTCAGGGCTGGCAAAAATTGACAAAACATGTTCCTCGTTTCTTTATCTTTAGACCCGCTAACATTATGCACATTTGTTTTTTAAAGCATATCAAAGATGTGTATAATCAATTGTTAGCTTCTAGGCATCCTTCCATTTTTGTATTGATAGAAAAGCTATTTGAAATTCATGGTCTGCTTCTGAAAAGTAATGCAAACCATTGCGGTTATTGAGCTAAAACATGCTTAGCCTGTTTGTATTTCTCTACATTTCAATTACTCCACATATACATTACTCTCTGTCCTTTGTAAGTGCATGATCATGACACACACTCGCATCAAAGCTTTGAGAAGTAAAGGGCTCAGACTAAGAAGAATTTCTCTGTCTCTTAAATACAGGCAACTGTTTGCCTCCAACTTCAGCAAACAGTCATTAGCACTAAGGAGGCTCCGAGTGTCTGTCTCTCTGTTTTGATTACGGCTCCTGAATGCATTTTTTCCTTAAATATTCAGATCGCTCTTTGAAAAGATGTTCACATGTAACCCTTTGCTGCAGAACTATATTTGGGCTTAAGGCATTTTTGAGATGGTGAGAAACTAGAATCTGAGTAGTAATGGCTGCTCCGATCATGGTTTTCTGTTTTTAATCATGCTGTTTTTGGATGTCTGCAACATTTTCTTAAGCTTTGTTTGTCCCCAGAGGTTTGTGTCGCTTTGGAGTTTGTTAAATATTTTCCGGGGGAAAAACGTGATTGGGCAGAGGTCAGGATTACTGGTATGAGACACTGAATTAAGAATAAAAGAAATCTCTCTTTTCATGGAATTTAGTGTTAATGTAAATGGTGACATACTGGTACAGTACACAATGACCAAGTGACTTATGAATCATGATGACAGTGATTTGAGCCATCCTCTGAGGTTGTGGGCAAATGCTTGAAATGTCAAGCAGCCCACCAGCCTGTGTTCATATAGAGACAGAGTTAGGCTTAAGTACCCAAGAAGAATGTAAGAAAGACAATTGATTATCACAGAAGTGTATGAATAAAACTAAGATGTAATTGCTGCCAGTTCATAGTACATCATATGTTGAATGCACATTTAAACACGGGATCCGTTGCAGATGTTTATGTTCACAGGTTTATTTTCTTTTAGACGGTGTGGATGATTCTATCTTTGTAAAAACAATGGTGGCAAGGTGTGTGTGCATTATGAACCACTCACATTTAAGTTTTCTTTGTTCTCTGTAGCAGGCCAGGCTTGGTCTCGATGGAGAAGAGGAAATGACAGGCCTGAAAGCTGGCTTTTCAAATGCTAGGGGTTCAGTTTAAAACAGATGTGGCATCGTCTGGTAAGGTGATGCAGGTTGGGTGGAGACTTGTAATTTAACTATTCACTCAAGAGAAGAAAATCTGCTCTGTTTTTCCTGAATTAACAAGATAATAATTATCTCGGAATTTTGAGTTAAGTTTGGATGAAAAAAATGAAAATTCTGAAAAGTTTTTTTATTATTATTATTTTTTTTTTATTAACGAGATACCAATACCTCAAATTCCCAACAGGAGATCTAATTTAGCGCACTGAAACAAGCATATGTTCCAAGACTGTGTAATTTATCCCAGTTTAATTTGGTTTGCGTTTGAAACATGGGGAGATACTCATGTCTTTAAGTTACGTAGATGATACTTTTCCCAGACCTAGATCTGTGCATATCAGTTGCAAACTCTACTCTAATCGTTCTGAATAAGACATGCTTGAGTCATATAACATGATGCATCTGAAATGCGTTCAGGCTGGCTACACTACGAGAGTCATGACAATCGGACAATTGCTGAAAATACTGGATGTCCAAGGAGCTTAATTGAGGCTCAACTCTGGGATAATCATCTCATTTATTCAGGATAACAGCAGATTTTTATTTGCTCATGGGAATGGACTACACATTCTTCATCTTTTTACACAGTAAGGCATATTGCCAGATCCATTTTCTTCTCTCTGATGTCTTGACCTTTTTGTCCTGTTGGAAGACTTCAGAGATATGAGAGGGCATATAGCTGGTGTGCCACGACAGAGCGATTATGTAAGGGCTGTGACATTTTGAAGAAGGCTGTGACCCACTCTCTGCTTCTTTAGCATTTTAAGGAACAAGCAGACATTTGCTCATAAAGGACCTCGAGGTTGGCGCCTCTGTGGGCTGAATTGATGTCTCAATGCAGCATCAGTGGAATTACAGAATAGAGAGGGTAGTCATGTTGTCATTTTGTCTAATGGAGGACAACAAAGCCATCATTATTTACCAATGGGACATGATACCTTACATTGAAAATAAGCCTTTAACATGTTGATTTGAATTGTAAAAATATGAAAAAAAAGTACCGTAAATTCCGGACTATAAGCCGCTACTTTTTTCTCACACTTCGAGCACTGCGGCTTCTACTCCGGTGCGGCTAATGCATGGATTTTTTATGGGGGACAATGAGCTTCAGCCGCAAAAACATTTGACTTCGTCACGTCGGATCTTAATATCAGTCATTTTGCGCTTCATGCACGCACCCTCATGATGGAAAACACACGGAGAAATACATATGATGCAGCTTTCATGTTAAAGGCGATCGACCTGGCTGTCAAAGAAGCTAACAGAGCTGCTGCACGTTAAGATGACACTGACAGCGACAACAGAGACTGAGGAAGTGAGTAATGAAGTCATTCTGAGGCAGTGAATGGATGGACTTTTTCTTGTGAAATATATTACGGTCATCTTTTTCATCAGACGTGTTACAGACACCGTCGGCTAGGCTTCGTATTGTAACGGTTCATGTTGTAAAATCAGTAGTTGATAATGTGTTCATAATTCCGATTATGTGGAGAGTCAGTGAATGCACCAGCGAGAACGTGTTGAGTGGCTGTATGAGAGAACGCTGGGGGAGAGAGTTGGATTGTTACGGCAAGTTATGGTTTTGCTCTCTGCTGTAAACGGCGTGGTCACGGCCGACAGTGATCGGGTTATTAAAAGTTATTATTTGAACGCTCTCGTCGTCCTTTAACGTCCGTACGGACGCTACAGTATTTGCGGATGTTACCGGTAGCCTACGTCTGTGTAAATAGCTCTTGTTATAGCGTGGACACCTGCGGCTTATAATCAAGTGCGGCTTATATATGTACAAATACATTTATTTACTTATTTTTAGCCGGTGCGGCTTATATCCAGGTGCGCTCAATAGTACGGAATTTACGGTATATGCTAGAACTAAATATGTGTACTTTTTGATGTAAGAAACTAGGTTACAATAAACTACGCTGATCTTAAATGGAGGTTGACATCTCCAGCACTGAACACAATGAATGTACACTGAATTTCCGGCACAGTTAATTAGCATTCAACAGTTCTAGAGCTAGTATTGTGTTAGATAGCAGTTTATCTTTTTATATACCTTTCTGAAACATCAGCTGATAAGATCTCATCTTGAGAAAGTGTGTCTAATTTATTTTTCTTTGATGAATGCAGTGTGTTTCCCTAGGTATCTTATTAGCGGTAGCGTGGATAAAACTCAGCCTGTTTTTTGCTGTAAGCTACATAGAACTTTTCTCCTGCTTACACCAAGCCTGCTGATATGTAATTGGTCAATACAGCTTGGACTACAAATGCACTACAAATGGAAACCAGAACACTTTCCATGCTGAAAATCCAGACAATTCGTGTTATATTTAGAATGTGAAAATAGAGATGTTCCCCTGTCTGATACATGCTAGTATAAGTGGCTCAAAGATAATTTTAGCTCTTGTCTGACGTTAGCTACAGGATTATTAAATTACAAGGTATCTGGTGAATATTCACTGTCTGTTTAGTTGCTTATCAATCAAGTAGTGGAAATATATGTTTTGTTTGCTAATCTAACTTTATTCGACTATCAACGATGAATGCCACATTATGACATTGTAAATATAGGATATAAACTTTCCACCGTAAGAATAAAACCATTGAAACACGACCGCTGTGTGTATATATCAGCCGTGCACTAGATCTATGACAGTCTGTCAGCTCATTGCAGGTTTTAATCAAACATTTGTGAACTTCTTCCATGCAGGAAATCACATATAGCACTTCCAAAATATTTGGTCTGGTAGTACTATAACACTGTAATCATGATAGGAATTATCAGTCAGTAATGTGAATACAAGCAGCTGTTCATTAAATTGGCACCTGACCAGTTCTCTCCAAGGCTGGGCCAGGCCATGGGAAACTTGACGTCAAAGAAGTTCTCCCTCCAAAATAAGTAACCTTCTTTCCCCTCTCCTCTCTGCTCAGTACTGGATTTTCAAATTTCACTGGTATTTCCGGATGGCTCCCACATTTGCAAAATAAAGGCCATCAGAGTAATCACTATAATGTTGAACAATAATAACTAGGGGAACTGAATGAAAGCTTGGAGAGGCTTGTTGACCTTTCTGAGCTAAACTGGTCCTGGCTTCTGTCTGTGCACTGCTGAGCCCATTGTGTTCCCAGACCTTATCATTGTGTTGCAGTTTCCTCTCCCTGCTGCATGTGCGCACATGTGCATGTGTTAGAGTGAGCGAGTGAGTTGATGCGTGTGCGTGGGGTCCATTCCTTGTGTATATAAACGGTGTGTGTGTGTGTGAGAGAGAGACAGTGTGAGTGTGTGTGTGTGTTTGAGAGACCTAGGCCGCCTTACAACAAAGCTACAGAGGTTTGAAGGCTGATAAACACTGTTTCACACTTACACACTGCTTACAAAAACACACATGCAGGCACATCGATGTTGATATCACCACTTGGTAAAAAAAAAAAAAAAGTAAATGCTTATATGTTTACTCATTGCTTAATTAACATTTTCCTGTATGGAAGCACACACGATGACATACTGGGGGAAGAGTATTTCACACGAAAACAGATGCAACAATGTAAAATGTAACACTTTGGGATGTGTCTATTTAAATCTAATTTTTACTATCCCTCACAGCCACCAGCCATAAATTAGGCAGAGTAGAAACATTAGTTATCAACTGTTGTGAGATAAAAAGGATTTGTCTGAAACCTTAGATCATCTGACAATCTGACATCCAGGAAATGACATAACAGCATTTTTCACACCCAAGGTGAACAAAAGTCCTCTTTGTGCAGGTTTTAATCAAACATTACATCAAGCTGTACGCCTGTATCCTTGTTTTTTTTTTTTCACTTTAGGACATCTAGCTGGAAAAAATGAAAGAAAGTTCCATCACCTGTTGCCTCCTCCTCCTCCCTCCTTCACTGACGGGTGTAGGAGAGAGCTGTCCTATGATGTCACGGTCGCCTCTGTTCTCCCAGACAATACACCCACACCGCCGGGGCTTCCCCTGCCGTGGCAACAGGGGGAGCTGTTGTGTCCTGGTGGTATGTGTGCTATGACTCATCGCCTCCTTTCTCCCACGCAGGACACACACGCAGCAGGGTTCACACACATACTAACACAGCCACTCACAGCTGCTGTGGGACCGGGCTCCATAGTGATACACAGACACACATGTACACAAACACACGGGGCACCAGAGGGTACACAGCGAAGAATTAACAAAAAGGACAGGGGTTTGCATTTAAAAACTAGGGGTGGATTGATGGAGATGCTGCCAGGATTTAAAACCTATTTTCCAGATTGTAGGTCCTGTAGGACCCAGACATTGATCATTAATGCACTTTAACACAAAGTAATGGAGTAAAAATCTGGAGGGATGTAGCGACATATTTCACTTTACAACTATTTGAAAACCTTTAGACGCGATGCTAACATCCATCAAATCCTCAAAAACCCTCGTATTTGACATAAGCTAATAAAGTGTGAGCTCGTAGGAACATGTTTGTTCCAAGCTTTTAAACTATGCCAGTAAAGTAAGCGTTTTCTACAGCATCATTTACCAATGGTAAGATTAGCTTGCAGCCCTTAACGAGCTAACAGTAATCTTCTCTAGCAAGTGGTTGGATGCTAACCCTATACCCTATATTTATCTGCTAATGTTAGCCTCAGCTGGCAAGTAGCTGCCATCTAGCAGAAGTTATGTAGTGCTGTTGCCATAGTAGTGTTACCCAAATCTGCTTAATCCTTTAACAGTTAACTCGACAAGAGCTGCAGCAAATTTACTAACAGAGGAAGTAGTTTGAACATTTAATGAGGCTTTTTTTTGTTGACAATAATTTGGATTGTGTTTGTTATTGCATGCATTTTATATGCCTTGAATGATCAATTCAAGACTAATGAAGGGAATCAATTTCTCTTACGTTGAGTTTGGAGCATTTCAATTATCTTTCAAAGATTCATGACTTTTTTTTTTCTGTAATATGTGTATCTGTGAGCACCTGTTACAGAGAATGGACTATAAAGAATTAAACTGGGCCTAAATGATTGGTCAACTTCGTAGAAGAAACCTTGTTCATAAAAGAAATAGATAGCATTAATATCACTTGGAGCTCAGAGAACAACACTTAGTAACAAGTCATTGTTATATACTGTCTGTTATTACAATTTCAGGTCATCCATACATCCTTACATCCGGACACTGGTTGAGGATAAAGCTGTTCCTTACAGTCGGATGCTGCCAGGATCCATAACTGATGTGGTGATGTTTGGGCTGATAAGGGAGTATCTACAACAAACTACCTCTGACCATCAAAGCTGTCCCACTATTGTTCCCCCACGCACAGGAAGCAAGGATTGTGGTGTTATTGTTGGATGAGGCAGGAATAAGGCAGTGTGTTTGGTGTGTGTGCAGGAATCAGGTTTTTTTTTATGCGTGTGTGTGTATGTATCTACTGGGGGGGGGGGGGGGGGGGGGGGATGAGGGGGGGATGAGGGGCTTTGTCTGACTTTAAATATATGAACTGTGGTTCACGTGTGTATATCGATTGGTGTGCTGTGTGTATTGCGGCAAGGAGGAAGCCATCAGTAAACTGTACCTGAGTCAGAACGGAAGAGGAGCTTAAGCGGAACACAGAGCAGTGCAGGAAAACACCTGGGAGCTGAGGGAGAACAAACAAACCCAGAGGAGGGAAGAGGAAGAAGAGGGAGAGGAGAGGCAGGATGAGGAGGGGAAATTAAACAGTGAGAGAGAGAGAGAGAGAGAGAGAGAGAGAGAGAGAGAGAGAGAGAGTAGGCATGCAAGACAGCTGCTGTCGAAGCCATGTGAGTCCAGAAAAAAAACGTAGGAAGAGAAATATCCGGTTATGTTTCATTGTCACATTATTGAGAGAGAGCTTTTAAGCCTATCTGAATGTTCCTGCTTTCTAACTCTACAAGTTTCTGCTGCATTCTAATTGTATAAGCTTTCCATTTGTGTCAATGACAAGAGTGTGATTAAATGTTAAAGGTTGTACAGAAACCATCTGCACATTTCAGAAAATACTCAATACCTGAGGAACCCAGTCATGCTTAATATTTATTTTGTATATTATTTTTGAGGTCGTAGACCATAAGGCATTGCATTCTAATGGTGCAGTATTAGAATAGAGGTTAGATAGAGGTTTATCAATTCTCCTAAGAGACTCTTATAGCTCTAAAGCATGCTGATGATGAGGTTAAGATTTCTGAGACTCAAAACTTCAAAACGCTTGTCCACAAACCGATGGGTGATCTTAAGATGACTACATGGACTTTTTTCATACTCTATGGAAAATAGGATTATTTGGTTACTTGGAAGAGTAAAAAAGACAGAGGCCAGTAAAAGTTGGTGCATTTTAGTGATATATTTTTACAGGAAAATTTAATCTATGGTTTGCTATGCAATGTATTGTGCCAACAGCTCAACATTTTACATTATTAGAAAAAAAAAAATCAGACAGAAAAACACAGTATAATGCAGACAAACACCATAGAGATCCCCTTCCCCTTCCAGAGGCCTGGTACAACTGCTCTGTTGTAGTCGTCCAGACATCACATCCTCGACTCAGGCTGCCGTGCAGCTGAACTGGGGCACTCCACCGTTTCTCCCACTCTGTCTCCGCAGATGGCATTGTTTCCAGACACAATTTTCATTGTATCTTGAGTAGGAGGGGATGGAAATCAGGGCTGAGGCAGACGCCAAGTGATTCTGGACTCAACGACCCTCATCAGTTGGCAGTGGAGAGCCGGTCGCAGGTCTTCTCGCCTGCCTATACCCCCAACCTCCCACCACTCCCTCCTCCCCTCCCTTCTGGGAGGTAAAGCCTGGATTTCCCCGTTTCCACTCTCCCTAGCTCTTTAACAACTAACACACCGCTCTCACCCTCTCATTTAGCACCCCTCCTCTCATTTCCTCTCCTCCCGTGAAACCATTTTGGCCTTTTATTCTCCTCCCTATTTCGTATATACCTGCCTACTCTAATCACTAATCCTGTCACCATGGCAGTACTTATGTTTGGAAAGTAATTATTTTCTTCTTATTTCGTTCGACCAATTATAAACTTAGCATAAGTGCATTGTATTTAAACCCATGTGTCTATATCAACCCTGATAAAGAGCAGATCTTATTGCCCTCCTGCCATCCCCAATCCATCTGATGAGTCATTTCCTCTGTAATGTAATTAGCAGGTTATGGCAGAGATTTTTTAAAGCATTTTCAGATGCAGTTTGGTATTTGCTGAGTTTTCCCTCTGCGTCAGTTGTGTGCTGTCTGGGCCTGCCTGATTGTTCGCTTTGATTACAGGCTCAACCAAACTTTTAGAACTTCCTCCTGAGTGTGTGCGAGATACAGTACAGATGGTGTGTGTTTGCTGTCGTGTGTGTGATGCTTGATGTATTTGCAGGCCTGTCAGTGGGTTTGCAGGAAACGGTTGTGCGCGTGCACACATGCATGTTTGTGCAGAACATGAACCGTGTGGCTCCGGTTGCAGGTGTGTACACTTTCTCTCCATATTATAGCCTTCCAAGAATCTGAGCGCAGGACTTGACGTCTGTGTAATTTATTGCGCTATGAGGATTTTTAACTTTCCAGCAGCTGCATGGCAAAGCAACAAAGGGAAGCACTTCCAAATTACAAAGGTGTCAAGCCAGGGTGTGTCACCTTAATTACCTACCGCTACCTGACCTTGTATTTTATGTCTTTTTCAGTGGATCTTTAGGGTTTTTATTTCCACCTTAAACAGACCTAACACAGATTTATATGGCACTTTGAAGAAATAAAACCAATAGGCATGTGAGAAAACTTTTAGAGCAGGCGCTTAAATTATGGAAAAAAGCTCCAAAATGCCCAATGTTTAATTTTTGTGTTCTCTAAGTTCAGTGTCATTGATAAACCAAAGCACTCAACAAGTAAACTAATACTTTTATCGCAAGAATGAAAACAGAATATCAAACTATGGTTTTCCAAATGGTAATGCATAGCAGAGTTGTATTGAATAATGTGAATGACATATCTGCCCACCTATGATAGGTGTAAATCTGAATATATTTGACTGAGTTATAGAAATGTGAAGTGGTACTAAATGAAGGTCTGTTCAACAAGTGAAAGAGTCAGCTGTTGACCTGAGCATTTTATCTCATCATCAAAAAAGCCTCTTTAAGGCATTGAGGCCAGAGGACTACAGATGAAAACTAGCACGTTGGCTAATTCTGGCATTTTGACTCATGTTTTATCATGTGTTTTATTAATATGCACTGTCCCCTTCCTAAATAAACTGAATTGAATTGAAAGCTAAAAAGATCCATCCTTCCTATCACTTGTTGGTTGGTCTGACGTTTGGATGCTACACATGCTTGTGTCGTGTCAAGTTGACCTTCTTATGCTGCTATGATGTCGGGTTATGAGTTACAGTAACAGGAAATCTGGCAAATCACACATTTAAAGACATCTTGTCACTACATGTGCATCATGTTGCTAATGCAAGTGATTCGTCTCATTATTTAAAAATCATTCTGTTTTTTTCTCGTATTAAAATGGAGACATTAGAATTTTTATCATTGGCTACTACGATCAGTTTATGATGAAGAGATAAACAATTTCAAATGAGTCATTTCAAAAAGAACAATGTCATATCCTCTGCTGCAGGATGTGGACATTTGTAACCTGCAGGCAGGACAGATGAGGTCCACAGGTTTAAGATATTACCCAAAGGATTGTTGATGGAATCCTAATCAGATATATGTGTGTTTGTTCAGGAGTTCTGTCCATAGAATGAATAAATTAGGACAGGGTCATTTAATAAGGCTACATGCCAACTCACACGCAGTACGCACACAGGGGTCCTACAGTAGTTTCTGAGAGGAATACCAGATGACGGACGATGACACACTCAGCACAGCGTCATCAGGAAGTAACCTTGTAAACAGGAACGACTGGGAGGAGGCTCAGACACTTCACTGAAAAAGAGAGAGAGAGAGAGAGAGAGAGAGAGAGAGAGAAAAGAAAACGAAGCGAGACAAAGTTCACGGAGGCATTTTTAGAGTGACCGATACAAATACACCTGCAATCCTGCTCAACTCCGCCCGCTCTAATTCTGTTTCCCTTTTCTATTTCTGTCGGTTATGTGATGAATCTCCGCAGACTTCTGTCTATATCTGTCTGACACATCGACCCCTTTCACCTCCTCACAAGCAAAACTAAGCCATGGCCCTCTGCATTCCACGTGACTATACGACCCAGGGACACCAAGCCATTTCTAATAAGCGCTGCAGTTATCTGTAATAGAATTGCTTTTGAAACTGATTGTCCTGTTTATGGTTACTTTAAAGCATTAAACTAAATATCACGTTGCATTTTTCCCCCCTTCAGAAGTTTTCTTCTCGTGGAGAATTATTTTCAAATCAAGTAGATTTTAAATAAATTTCATTTGTAATGTCTTTCTGTCAACAAACTCCTCTCATGTTTAACATCCTACCTTATGAGTCAGAGTTAATGGAATTCGCTTGAAATGTCTAATCTATAGATTTCTAGTGCTTGTACTGAAGTGCTTGTTTGAAGATAAAAATGGCTTTCAGATTGAAACTGATTAAAAAGTTAACTCCAGCTTTACAGGAGAGAGATAAAAATCCCAATTGTTAATATTTAAGCTGTTTGCAGTAAATGAGGCCTGTGTGGAATTCATTGGAGAATAGTCTGAGTACAGTAAGGAGCAGGGAAGTCCCCTGTGAGGGGACAGGGAGGGGAGGCTGGCAGAGGAATGCTGCTCCTCTTGGAGCTGAACAAAACCAGGCATTCCTCATGGAGGTGTTTATTTTCTGCAGCGCAGTGTGGACCACCTTCACTCGATCTGTTGGTGTTCTTCATATCGTCATCGTCAGCAGATCCCACATCCAACAGATGATGGGAAATAAAATGCTGACAGTGTGAACAGCTTGGTTTGGCCCTTCTCAGAAAACAGAACATACAGAACATTTTTGGAAAACGCTGAGAGAAAAGACAAAGACAATCAATGGCAAAGTGTATTTGGATAAAGAATCTCTGTTTCCCTTCAAGCTGTTTTGGAGAGAAAAATTAGACAATATACCCACCCAACACTTCTACTGGTTATGCCAACAACAACAATAGCATAACAATGGGACAGGCCTTAATAGGAGAGTCAGGTTCTTTTTCCACAATATACCAGGGCACTTACATTTTAGGTGTGCTTCAATGTAACGTCACCTGATCAATCCAGCCAGAAAATAAGTCCACACATATGCTAATATTTTGGCTTATTAATGACTGTTACAGATAACAAGCTGCCACTTTTCCAATAAGAACAACATTGCATTGACTGAAGGGTCTAATGCATGATTTAGTTCCTGGTCACATTTTAAGATCCCCTTTGTCAATCACTAAATGTTAAACACAAGGACTGTGACCTCAAAGAGCATAAGCTGGAGTAAGCTATATAGGATGCCATCTGAATGAATCAGCCGTGAGAGTTACATGCCTTTTAATTAGCCTCACTTGCTACATCAGAGGGTCCTGCTGCTGGCTCCTGTCCAGAGTGAGCTTGACTCTGTGCTTGCCAAAAGACAAGTCTAAGCTCCTTCTCCCTACATTGGCTTTTTATTAGCCTTTTGTTGGGCTTGGATGTGTCCTGCCACTAAACATGTCTCACTGTCGCTCATATATCGGTCTGTCTTTCCTTTCCTATACGTTTTTTCCGTCTCTCTTCCCAGCTTCGTTTCAATAGAGTGCATTCCAATAATTCTTTGCTGTCAATCTCTCTCCCTCTCATTCAGACTCGTTCGTTAGCTGCCGTTGACAGATCCTTGCTGAGACATGAAGAGTTTGAGCTGCTTTAACTCTGTCATAATGAACACAGCCCGAACTCTGCTCCGTCCTGCCAAAATATGAATGTACAAGAGAAAAGAAATGCACTTAAAAACACAATACATTTTCAGAAAGATTTAAAGGTCATTTGTTGTGGCCTCTTGTTTGTCATATGTCAACTTTGCTTTTACAAGTCTGCTGTTTGCTGATCTTAATCTAATTAATAATTACAAGAAATATATGATTTAGATCTAGTCTAAATGTGCATATACAGTTTTCATCAACACAAAAAAAGGCTCTTAAAATGTCACTATATGTCCGAGCAGTATTGTGATTGTTAATGTGCTTGATCTGTTTGTATAAATGGAGTATGGATGGATGAAGTATTTTTGATCGAATACATACTTATGTTTCTGGTTTTATGTACCTGAGTCCATCCATGCTTCACTGTTTGATCTGTTCTGGCCACATTCCTCCTCCTGCGGTTTGGAAACCTGAGATCCGGGGCCAGTGGTCATACTTGAGGCTCGAGGGGCCGACTAATGACTTCCCATTAGTCCATTTGGTCTACATGATCCTCTATTATCTCCCAGACACGCGCTGCAGAGAGTCTATCCCCACGACTAATCGAGGGGTCAATGCCCCCCCCCACAAACTCTGAATCGTGTGGCAGCAGCAAAATAAGTGCACATCCTTGTCCACGTACACAAACCCAAAGAACTTCACAAATACAGTAGATGGAGGTTTTTTATCTGAGACAGCCGACCGGGAGATGAGGACACAACTATGCAATTACTGCGTCAAATTAACCACCGAAGCTTTTCAGCCAGAGACAGAAAGTGCATGAAATCAAATGGCATCATTGTTCGATAGGAGATTAGTTGAGGGTGCTCTGACCTTCTCCGGATCCTCTGAAAAGCTCTTAAATATTTGAGCGAGTGCTGTCATTTCTCACTCGATTGTTACACAAAGAGGGCCCTCTGTACTCCGTTCATGGTGAAATTTGGTTATGAGCTTAGGACAGAGTGTGTGTGTGTGTTTGTGTGTGTGCCAGTGTTTGAGGGGGTGTGATTTCCTTTCCACAACATTTCTTCCACATGTGCAAGACTGTGTGCAGTTATTTCTACATTGGCAGATTGTACCTACCTGCTATGATACATGTGTCTGTATGTATGACTCAAACACTCATAAGCTAGTTACTGATGCATGCCCAGTACTTTCTTTTATATATGCTTTTTTATTAGGTTGTCGCCTAATAATAAGTTGTAGAAATGATGGATGGCTGTCGATGGTGAGATGTTACAGCTGCAGGTGTGAGTGTGTGCCTCAACAAGAAAATCCACATCATGTGAACTGAAAGCAGGTCCCAGTGGGAAAATCCCCACCTCTAGTCAGAAACTGTTCTCTTCTCCTCATCCTCCTCTTCCTTTTCCTTCATCTCTTTTCGTTCTCCTCAAACACTCTTAGCACTCTTGTCTTGACACTTAATGTAGAGCAGACTTTACCAAATAGAGAAGCTAATATAGGAGAAATATCATTTCATATAGTTGTTGTAAATACACATGCTGCAGTATTTTGGCCAAGCTGTCTTTGGATCATTAGAGTTGTCTGATAATTAGAAACTGTAATTATCTGGACAGGAAGTAACAAATGCCTAGTTTTTTTTTTTTTTTGCGTCTACTTGAGCTGTCTTGAAAATTTTTACATGTGGGAATTGAAGGAAACGCCCTGATCAAATTGACCTTCCAGAATTCAGTGGAACCTATTGGAGATAATGTGTGTCTGCTAAGTTTGGCCCAATCAATCAATCAATCAATCATTTGTATTGTCCCAAGTCATAGCAAACTTCACAAAAAGAGCTAGACAGAACTCTATTAAATTATCTACAGAAATCCAACATCAATCCACTGTGATCACAACACTAAGCGCTAAGTGTTTCCTGACAATGAAGTCTTATTTAACTCCAGAAAAATATATGACCTCCAATATATGAACTCCATGACCAGCTTAGAGCACATTTAATGTGTACAAACAGAGATCCTCCTGATTATATATATAATCAAGGTCACTTTAGAATAAAAGGAACAGTTAGCTTTTACCTCTACTAAAACAGTAAGATTTAGCATTTCTGTTTGTTGTTCATGATCATATGATTTGACCCTTTGATCATATGATCATTACTGTTGCAAAGCATTAATATTCACAGTCCCAATTGTTAGTTCACTTTACCAGGGGCCTTGGCCAAACGTGCAAATATGAAACGGTGTGTAAATATAGCTTCATAGCTCATGCTGTTTCCTCCATTGACTCTTGTTAGAAAAACAATGGCATCCTATTATTCACTGGGCCATGATTGAACTGGAAGAAAAGACTTAACTGACTCTGGGGACAATATTCATGTAGCTACAGTATGGAATAGTTTGAGTCAGGATATGTCTCCAGTGCTTTCAGTCAGAAAAAAAGGTATGAATATATTGAGCAGTTTTAAAAGTTTATATTTTGTTGATTAAAAACTCTTTCCTTTTTCTACCTGCCACGTATTATTATTATAAGTTCGTTTGTCTGTCTGGCTAGCAGACTATATTTGGTGCTGGGTCGTCTGAGTTTGAACACGCAGAAGTCACCGCCAGGCATTGTTCACAAATGTTCTCTAAACATGAGCGACCGTCAAAGGTCAGCACTCTGAGAATAACTTGGGTGATATTTAGAAACACCTTTTGAGTCCTGATAGCCTGGCTAGCAGTGATGCTGAGGTAACAAGAGGAGTCAGTTGGCATGGCAACTATCCCTGTGACCTCTCCAGCAATAGTACCATGAATAAAAGTCTGTTATGCAATGCACTGACTTTAGGATCATGGGTTATTCATATAAGTTCACCTAGCTTAAGTGATCTTGTATTTAACATACTGTAATCATTTTTGAAATAAAAAGGTATGTATGTTTATAAACTCAGTTGGGGTGTGTATTATGATTTAATATTACTGTATTCTTTGGGTAAAACAATGAAAGATAGTGTATTTATAAAAATGACAGAAGATATTGTATGTATTCACATTCTTTGTTTCAAAAGGAAAGCGCTTTATTGAAACTTAAAGGTCACATATTATGTAAAATACATGATTCAATATCATTATTTTCTTTTGATTGTCGTTTGTTTGTCTATGCAAACTCCTCAATTATGAGAAAAGTCCATCCTCTCTGTCTTTTGCCAGCCCCACATTTCAGAAAAGTGTGCTCAGACAGGCCTTTTGGAGAATTTACCGTTGTGACATCACAAAGGGCAGTAACCCCTCCCCCAGGGGATGACTCTCCCACAGCTAGGTGTTTGTTTTACCCTTTTGAGTCTGCCTTTTAACTGTAAACAACTGGGCATTAAGTGTGAAAGCCTGAACCATGCAAGGCCTTCCAGAGAGGGGCGCGGTCAGACAAAGCTCAGTTAAATTTAAAGTTAAAGACACAGAAACAGCTTGTTCTGAGCAGGGCCGAAATAGAGAAGTTTATAGGCAAATACAGGATCAGAGTGGATTTTGAGAAAGTTACTTCATAGACTTGTTTTGGTGAGCTCTGAGACTTATTTAAACTCGTTGAAAGGGAGGATTATATGTGACATTTAAAATGCTGCATTTAATGAAATCCTAAAAGTCCATTAATAAATGTACTTTAGGTGTTAAATGTCAGGTCTCCCAAAGTATTTGGAATGCAGAAAATGATCATGTGTGCAATACATTTCTCAGAAGTAAAATTATGCTCTATCTATATACTGTGTTTAAAATTACACAGTGTGAGTAGCATTTGACTATTGCATTTTATTTGAGTTAATTTACTCAATATTCTTAAATTAATAAAATAGTTACCTGTTCAATTGCTTTGGTGTAAGATCTTGATCTGAAAAATAACTTAAGAAAGTTATCATTCTGTATCATAATATTAACTTACTCTGAAATGCAGGTTACTGTATGACCATTGCTCTTTTACTTTGACATTATAAGATTAGAACTGATAATACCTTCAGACCATGTGGTCAGAAAATACAATTCAGGTCTACTGTCAGACAAACCCCCATGTTGGCCAAGCCTTCAGAAATATCTGCATAAATGGTTCACAACAGAGGAAATATTGCGCAGAGCTGGTGTGAGGCGTTTGTGGACCATTTTGTATGCAGATTATCATTACCATTCTTCAGGCAGGGGGCGGGAGAGAGATACTGTGGAACAGACCGACAGGAGAGCACTCTTGGAAATCCGCTCTCACCCTCACCACCACCACCACCAACATCATCATCAACATCGGCACTGCGTAATCAGGCAGGTCCAGGGCTGAGGCGCACCGAGCCACACAGAGCGTTGCTTATTGATAAGACTCCTTGGAAGAAGAGGAAGGCAAACTACAGAGCTGAACATATATTTCAGACTTTTGGAGACACCACGTTAAAAGAGGCCATTCATAACTGGAAAAAAAGAGAACTCAAGTGGATTTGAAATTGATTATCGCAAAAGAAAGAGGACAGAATCGGAACAATTCAAAGTTTTCCTCCTTTGTAAGAGTACTGGAGAGTTTCATCTTGTCAAGTATGGACCGCTGATGTTTGGAAATGAATTATCCTTGATAATTCTTTCAAAGGGAGAAACACGAGACTGAACATAACGTTGAAGAAACGCTGGATTTTTGATCATTTTACTGGAGATAAACACATTTAACTTTGTGGCCGCTTTCCAAGCACGAGCGTTTTCTCCTTCTTCTCTTCAAATTTTCTTTTTTCTTTTTTTTTTTTTTACGGATATCTCTTCTGCTGGAGAGAGAACACAACGAGAGAGAGAGACAAACCGTCCACGCGCGCGCAGTTTTAAAGGACGAGCCGCTGTCCCCACGCGCGCAGTGCTGAGGAGTGAGGCACTCTCGCGCTTCCATAAATGCCCGGTCCGTCGAAGAGGCTCGAGGCTGGGCAGCAAGATGAGCTCGTGGGTCCAGCTGCTGCTCGCGCTGCTGGTGGCGTGTCTGCGGTTTGGCGTCGCCGAGGTGAGTTTACATCAATCACAGGAACAACGTCATAACTTTTAGAGATGTTTCACCCTGAGTCAAATATTAAACTCTTAAATGAAACATGTAAAAATCTCAAGTTTTCCTGAACACTTTACCCCAGCACTGACAGAGTATAACTTTTTTTTAAAATTATTATTATTTTTTTTTATTGTATTATTTATCAAGAGGATGTGTGCCATTCTTTCCAAACCCAATACATGATCTAATCCAGGTGATTTTTTTATACATTGGCATAGAGTGCACCTGCTTCAGTGGGCCATTTTAACAAAATCATCTAATTCCGTTTTACTGCTACTGAAATTGTTGGTATCCTCGCAATAGATAACTGTTATTCCTCTCATTAGCTGGCTTTATGAATGGATGCCCTGGGGCAGAAACATGCAGAGGACTTGCTTTGTGTCTGACGATGAGGAGGCAGGCAGAGGCTGCCATGATAGGCTCTTTCACAGCTGGCTGCTCCACGTGGTGAAGTGATGTTTATGGATGCTGTTCCAGATGTTGAACAAGGCTGTAATTAATGTCAGTGCTCACCATAATTAAACTTTAATTTCATGGTTTAGAGTTCAAAGTTGCAGTGACAGTATTCTTTTAACTTTAGTACAATATTTCCATACCTAATTTTTGTCTGTGAATTTTTGCTTTTGAAGTTTGTGACTGGAATATTGAATTGTACTTTATGATTAGTAATAGATCAAATATAAGTATTAGCTATTCTGTGTAATATCCCACACAATATACTATTCCTACTGTCTAATATTCAGATTTGGGTAGCACCGAGTTCGCCAGTCAATGGACTCATCCAATACTGTAACTAATGTTGGCATATTTCCCCCCCAGAAACTTGACATGATTCTTATCCTCCAAAACTGAAGCCAACAGTAATGCTACCTTTTAGGCTGAATGCCTAAATGGAAAACTCGTAGAGATTGGCGCATTAGCCAAAGCAAGCTCATTGTCACCAACACGTTAACAATCATATGTTTTTAATCTGTAAAATTAAGATAATGAAATATATAAAGACAAAAAATAATGTATTTTCATCTTAAAACAACAGTTGACGTCAGAGGGGCAGTTTGGCAAGCTACTGTGCTAAGCTACTGATCTTAGCTTACCGTTAGCTAATTTATATAGCTCTGCGAGACCAAACAATTTACCATTACAGCTTAGTTACATACAGCTGTTTAAAAAGAATGATAAAATATATATTTTTTATAACACTAGTATCAGAGAAGATCTCTGTATTGGCCAATATTCAAGTTTAGGTAGGCAATCTGATTTAGTATGGGGAAATGGAAAAATTAAATCCAAATCTTCCATATTTGGATTTTCAATTCTTGCCAAAAAAAAATACAGGAAGTAAGCATGTCGGATAGATGGGCAAAATCTGACCGCCTGCTGAGGTCAAAAAGCAAAACATTAGGCCTAACTAAACAAAGGGTCTGTTGTGGATTGACAGCAATGCAATGTTGTTTATAGAAAAAGTGGTCCCTTCTGTTTAAATATACAGCATATATAGGTTCTGATGCCCATTGATCTGGATGTGATCTGCCTTCTATGCATTTTTCATCTGTTGTTCTAACTCTGGGTATTCTGGGTATTGCTGGTGTTGATTAGAATAAAATAAGGTTAAAGACAATGTAAGCATGTCAGTCAAAGGAAATAGACATTTGCACAGTGAGCACAAGCCTTGAGTTTGCCGTAGTAGTTTCCCTCCAGTCATATGGAGCTGTTTGGTTATCTTCCAGAGCTGAAAAACCCAATGCATATGTTTGAAATCATCAGATGTCATAAATACATAAAACGTCTTCATGATATACTATATGACCTCCCAGAATATGCTGAATAACGGGCGTCACAAGTGGTTTCATTCCTCTTTAATTCAATGTACAAAGACTTTTAGGTATCTGCATAATCTACTTCACATAAAGGCCAAAAGAGTTAAACACACTTATGATGGATGACTTTAAATTCCTATCATCAGCCTGTCTT
The DNA here is from genome assembly GCF_947650265.1 of Symphodus melops. NCBI lineage: Eukaryota > Metazoa > Chordata > Actinopteri > Labriformes > Labridae > Symphodus > Symphodus melops. Next base: position 5,244,507 of record NC_136707.1, read on the forward strand.
TTCATTTTATGGCTTCTGTAGACAACACATGTTAAAGAAAATGCAAAGTTTGTCAGGCAGTGTTTTACAAAGACTTTGAGGTATACAACTAGGAATTCCCCCAAGTTACATTTCTGTGTGTAAAAAGATCCCTTTAAAAAATACACAAGTTGAAGTCTATAATATACATCCAGTTTTGGGATTCAGCCTTCATGTAATAGCATGCTAACAAAAAAGTGCAACATAATTAGTATATACATTTAATTATGGACCACCAAAGAAGAATTTGTTTACCTTTAAGCTAAGTTTCTTTTTTCAAATATGTGATAAAATATGGCAAATAAATTCATTCAAGTCCCATTAATTCTGCAGCATTGTGCACGTGGAGGCAGTTTTCAATGCTACATGTGAAACCTCACACGTGCTGCTGGCGCGCCGACAGCAAACTCAAGCCCCTTAATTATGTCCGATTAGATGTTCCTGCCCCTCCTCCTGCTCCCCTGCAGCCTCTGCCTGTACCTGGCATTCCTCAAGAAGCCCAACAGACCTCCAGGAGATGGGTTGCATGCTTCAGATGCTCGATTGTTTCAAAATTAGTTTTTTTTTTTTTACATTATGATGATTTGAACTCCCTTAATTAGAAAGAGGAAAGCCACTGCAGCTCAAAAACAAGTCCATAGATTATATGTAAATAGAGTTTTATGGACACTGCAAAGGAAAGTACTACCATGAATGTGGTCTTGGGTAATAATGCACTGTGCTGATTTAATTAGGCCCAAAATGTATCTGGTTTCAGGAAATGTATGGTACGTCAACCAACAACTACAATGTGATGTGAGCAGAGAGTGTAACGTTAATCAAAGCTACAGTGAGCGTCCATAATTTCCACCTATATTAAGAACATTTTTTGCAAACTGGTGTTAATATCGGCCAATGTTTAAACGCTATCAGAATCAGTATTTGGAATTCTAAATGGTGGAAAAGCAGGGCTAAACGTATTACCATATTTGGCTGTGAGTTAAATATAATATCCATGGGGATTTACACGTTCCGTCTTCAACTATTGAATTTGTTTACATTTGTTTTGTTTATCCGACTCCAAGTGTTTATTTAGTGTTTCCTGCTCAGACACAAATCACCATGACGGCAGGCACCACTGCGAACAAAGGCACACATCCTACAATTAACATCAGTCACAATTAGCCACGCTGGGCAGATTTGCTCCAGTTGGCGAAGGGGAAGAAATCGTCATGATGACTCCTGGGGGGCACGGGCAGCTCTGAAACAGAGATGTTAGTGTAATACAGCAGGCATTTCCCCGCTGTACAGTTTGACTCTCTGAATAACTGAACAACAATGGAGGAAAGTCAATGGCATGTCGTACCGGCAGGATGAGAATACATGTTCATGCATGGATGGCTGCTTCCTTTGGCTCCATCCAGCTTCCCCGTAGGGATTCATTAAACTCTCCACAACCTGAATGAATTCACATATGGACAAAAAAAAATGAAGGTGTGCAAAACTGTATGTTCCCAAATGCTCGTCACACTGAACATTCTTAAAGGAAAAATCCACTTTTACAGTGTTTTTGAACATTTATTTGGGTAACCTGAGTGTCTATGGACCCATAAAATTTAAAATAAATCCATCCAGTCCTTTGTTTGTGATCTGCTTAAGTCTGACCACACAGAGAAAAACGGCTCCATTTCAAATTTTCTCAGTTTGTGACATCACTAGTTGGAAGAAAATACCCTCCCCTCCCCTGGTATCTCCAACCATGGACTCCACCTCCAGCCTAGAGCTAAACTTTTGCACAGGTCAGCCTGAACAACATGGCTGAACAACATTTAGCTCTTTTATCGTAATGACACTGTAGACACGTCGTCAAAGTCTTGTTTTATCGCCATTATGCGTACTACTTCCCTCTGGATTGAGGTCTTGGGTCTTCCTCTTGGGTCACCGTTTCGATGATCGGGCTGCTCAATGAACGACAACTCCGTCGTTACTGCGGTGAAAGCATCGACAGAAACCACATTGCAAAAGTTTGAATTAATGCCAATCAATGGAGAAAAAATGGTTTTGATTACTACCTTCTCATGTGTTAACTGTATCCACTGGCTGGAGGCCTGAGTATTCTGACCATGCTTCGAGATGGAGTCACATGAAGCTTAAGCACTAGCTAAAAGCAACCAGCAAATGAAATGGAGCCAATAAAGTGGTGGAGAAAACATATTTTTGAGATTGATTGAAGATAAACAGTTGACTGAAAAAACGAGCGAGCTAAAGCTAATAGGCACTCTTTAATATTTCGTTCATACATCAGACTTCATATCGTTACAGCAACATTGAAAGATGTTTCTTTTTTTAGAAACGTTGTGCAGGCTTTCTAGTAGTCTTCTTATTCTTCTTAAACGGATTAATTTCAAAACAATGACACAGCAGTACATCACAAACACATGCAGTGTCACAGCAGCAACAATGTGTCAGTCAAGTTGAAACAAGGACAGAAAATCTGTGGTGAAAGAGCAGCGAGCAGCTTATAGGAAGTGGCTCGACCCACGTCTGATCCTCGTCCGTTTTAAACTCGTCTTTTATTCATCCATTATCCTTTTTTTTACCAGATACCTCCCTCCTCTCCTTCTCCTTGTATCACTCCTTCCCCCACTTCCTGACTCCTTCCTGACTCCTCTGACCCCTAAATGTTAGCAGATGAGAAGACACAACGCCAATAGTCATTCACCCTGCTCTTAGTGACCATTGTGTGTCTGCTTTGGTTAATACTCCCCCCCCCCTCCACTCCTTCCCCCTCTCTTTCTCCCCTCTCTCTGGCTGTCTTACCCATTAATGACAAGGGGGGGTGGGAGGGGGTTAAACCCACACTCAGTCCATAGAATCACAAAGTAGAGATGCTGCCGTGGGTTGGTCTGCTGCTATGAATACATGTGGTCAAATCTTAGGTTGTGTTGAAGTCAAATCCCAGAAGAAAAACAAAGCTGGTTCTAAACAAGTATTTCCTTTTGCAACAAGTGTTTCCTTTGGATCCACATCCTGATTGTTGATGCCTTTACACAACTGCTTCTTCTTTTTCTATTTTTATAGAATTTAAACACACGGTTGTATTTACCTGATGAAAAGACTCCGCAATAGTATTGCAAACACAGATGTTGTTACTGCACTATGACTTCTAAGTCTTACTATTAGAAGTCCTGTCCATTTGAGAGCGAAAACAAGTTCAAGTTTCCGATCTTTACACACTTAAACACGTGTGAAATGGTTGTTGCAGACTTTCTGCAGTCATATTCCATTTCCTCAGAGGAACTGTTTGGAAACGTTTCATTTTAAAAGCAGGAGGAACACATGGTGGGAACCGCTCTCGTAGACGTGAGAAGAACTGTCCGAAAGATGACGAGACTTTTCCCGGTTCCCTATAATCATGTACTAAGATGTGGCTGAGTATTGCATGTTATATTAATGTTCATATGTGTGTATGTGTGTGTGTTTCAGGGGGAGCCTCTGCCTGCAGCCCTGGTGGAGCTGGTTAGAAACAGCCCCATCTCCTCCATAGAGGACCTCCAGCTGCTGCTGCTCTCTGACTCCGTAGGTAAAGACCAGCACATTCTGCTATTACTTATGATGAAGCCAGACTCAGTAATGGGGGCGTTATCATGGATACGAACGCAGTATCAGCATCCCAACTTTCCTCAATCTGGAGCTTATTCATGACGTATAAAGTCGTTTAGAATTACATTTTTTATTCCTTTAGTTTGAACAAGGATAGATTTGTGTGGATGAAGAAAGCTTTTGAAACATTTGGACATATGATGTTGAAATAATTATGAATGAATCTACCTGAGTGGGACATGTTTGAAGTTTTTCAAAGCTTTTAGTCACTTTAGAAACGAAGAAGTCTTTCAGATTGGAGGCTTAAAGAACTTGACCCCAGTCCAGTTATGTACCCTTACCATGACTTGTAAACATCACCAGTAATAAAAAACACACTCAAACCAGCTGGTGGAAACACACAAACCAAAACGACCAAAATGATCCGAATTAGAGGAGCACAAACTTTTACCAAAAAAAATCTCTCTATCTCTCTCTCTCTCTCTCTCTCTCTCTCTCTCTCTCTCTCTCTCTCTCTCTCTCTCTGTTCCCATCTTTTTCGTGCATTCTCACATCTACACGCCCACATACAGAGGAGGCTGGAAGGTTTTTTTTCAGTAAGGGAATCATTATGTGGAATATCTTAGCTGTGGCTCTCAAACTTGAGCCTGACTTCTTGAAACATTTTAAGGCTTATTAAAATGTCATGTTTACAGGATGTTTATTGTGTCTCTACAGTTTAAACAAAATGTCACAGCTTATTATCATAGATCGTGCTTCTGTAATCAGTACTTTTACTTTGGTTTTTCTAAAAAAAAGAAGCCAATATCAGAATATCAAACTGATTTTTTTTTTTACAGTGCTCTTAGTCATGCATGATCTTTTGCTTTCTGTTCTTGTTTGGTTATTGTGGGGTTTTTTGTTATTATTTAGGTAAGTTAGTTTTGGATGTGACTTCTGCATTGCATGGAATCAGTGCGCATGCATACAAACTTCTCCCTATACACAAAGAACACAACATTCGATGCAGAAGTAAACCAGCTGCCACGTTCTCACGGGTCAGACGCTTAATTTGTTTCTTGTTTTGTCTCAGACGAGGAGGACGAGATTTCTGCAACCAATGGAGGTCATAGACTTCCAAGGAGCCTTGGTAAGCGACCCCCCCCCTTTCCTTCCTCTTGTTATACCTCCAGAGTTTGGTTTGTAATTGTGTATCATGAACTTCAAACACACAACTACTGTTACTCCAGTGTTGTTGTTTTTTTCAACTTGAAAAGAATGACCTTCACAATGCGCGAGGAGGAAAAAAAAAAGACTCAGACTTATAACCGGGTTAACAGAGCGTTGTTGTGACTGTGCGGAGGATTCCTGATTCACCTCCTGATTGTAACAGTTCTCGATCCTCATTAGTGAAGGACCGTGGCCGAGTTGATTGATGTGACAAGTATGGCTTTAGTGACACGCTCAAATCCTTCCCATTAACCTTTTTTTTTTTTCTCGCTCTCATGATGAAGCAGATGTCTGAATTACTACACATCACTCTGCAGCCGTGTGGCAGACTTTGCTGGATTCCATCTTGCATGAGAAGATGCTAATGATCCCACATTAATCCTCGTGTGAACTGTGCCCAGTATCCTATACGTGTCATTGTACCGTTCAGGCAGAGCAGTCTACCTCAATATTTTGGAGTTCAGGCGATATAAAAAAGAACACCGTCTGATCGAAAGACGTCAAACGATATGGACTCCTGCTGTCATACGAGATCAGGATAGTTACATGTGAGCAAGTTTTACACTAAGTGTTGAATCCGTCATTCACCAATACTCATGATGAAAACTAGCTAGATGAGTCTCTGTGGATAAACAAGGGAACTTAATGGCATTACGTGCAACAAGGTATCTCAGCTTTGCCATAAATACATCTTTAAGCAGCATTGAAGGGTTAAGACTCACATGTACGATTTGATTTAGGTCCTTTTTTATTGGATAAAAAAAAAGGGAATTCTTAATTCACAGATTGGTTGTCAAAATGTAAAATGTAATAAAAGATCTTCCGAGGAAACTATTAGTTTTTAATACTTGTGCTCATACGAACACATGTACACCCACTCATACTCACATATGAAGATTGATTACTGAACAGGCCAATTGGGCGCAGGCCCAGGGGCCGAGGAGGTCAGCGGGGTCCCCTGGGCCTGACCTGCAGAATGTCAGCAAGAAGCAAAATGACTTGAGATGTAAAGAACAACAAGAAATGCAAAAGGACCACAGACATAGTGAATTGAACCAAAAGCACATACTTTGATAACATCAACATCAAAATGACTAGAGATTTGAATTAAAGTAAAAAAGAAATAAATAAAAGAAATAAAGTGGCCACTAACATACAAAGCTACATGAAATGCGAAAATAAGTTTAAGCAATACAAGGAAACTAGAAGGAGACACAAATGGGCCAGAGATGAACAAAAAGACTTTGTGTGGTTTAATACGTTTAAAAAAAGTTTAACTTCTTCAAATACATGAAACAAGAAGTCAAATGGTTGCTGCAAAAAGTAAAAGTAAAAAATTGCAAAAATAATCATATGGACAGAGAGAAACAAAAAGACGAGAGATGTAAGTAAAGATGCTTAAGAAGTATAAAGTGATTGGAAAAGATGTCAACTTGAGAAACAAACTAAACTACCTCAACACCTGAGTGCTTAGTGGTCCATTGTGCCAAAATCCCTCGGTGCTCACAGAGTCATGTCTCCTCCCTCAGACGCTCAGCCGGCTCAGCAGGCTCTCTGTAAAGTGCGCACTGAGGTGGTCGAGGTCACACGGGCGATGTTGGACCGCAGCAACGCTAACTTCCTGTTATGGCCACCGTGCGTCGAGGTGCAGCGCTGCTCCGGCTGCTGCAACACCAAGAGCCTGCGATGTGTCCCTGTATTCACACACACCAGATACTTGCAGGTAATCTGACACACACACACACACACACACACACACAGTAAACAAATGTATGTACCAATGCATTTCCAAGATCTTGTAAAGTCTGTGTCTACATGGGTGCTTCCCTCAGAGTTGTGCATCTTCCAAACTCTCTCTCTCTCTCTCTCCAGGTCATGAAGGTAGAGTACATCAACAAGAGACCCACCTACGCCAAAGCAGTCGTGTCGGTAGTCGATCATGTGGAGTGCCAATGCCAGCCCGCTCCACGCCCCCCTGTGCCAAAGAGAAAATCATCTCGCAGACAGCACAGCCACCAGTATCGAAACCAGACGCTCAGTCAAGGACACGCACAGGTACAGGAGGAACTCACTTCTGCATGTCATTGGTTGAATCTTTAAGCCAACCTAAGCAGTCTCATGTGTGTATATGTTCTGAACATTACGTTTATGCGTGCAAAATAGTAGCCAGTAGTTCACGTTAGTTAGTGATTTTCTTTAAAACCTACACTTGTTCCTTTGTAAAAAAAAAAACTTTATCTAGTGTTGATAAACTAATTTAAATAACTTGCTTAGAATGAGCTCTGTGTTAAACGTGGCTTTCAATACAAATCTCAGAAACAACGAATGATAGGGAAATGCTCGATTAAAACATCGTTGGCTCACTTGGCTGCTCAGCTTGCAGCCCCCTGACCTGCTAGCGTTTTATTCTCTGCAATGGGCTGCTGTTGTTTCCTTTTAGAATGTACGTTTAACAGGAAATGCTCTAAACAGGAAGTCACTTCTTGCATGCATTAAACATAGACTAAAGGATTCTTAATGATGAATTTCAGAACTCTTATTCAGATGTCTGTATCACTGGAGGTATATTATCTATCCTCTAATAGATCAGGTTTAACATTTTGATTGACGTCAATGGAATAAGCTGAATTAAAATGTGTTGAACTTTAACTGTCAAAGGTCAAGGTGCACTCCAAGGATGAGCTCCATCAATGGGATGAGCTGAAGCAGAACCAGAGGGCCCACCTGGAGGATCTCCTGGAGCAGAGCTGGAGCCCCAGAGGAGACTCCTTCAGTCATCCCAGACATGGGTACAGTGTGACTGCAGAGGAAACACATCGCTCTGGAGAGGCTGTTCTTCTGGCTCCACACTGGGCCCAAAATTCAACCAGACTCGCTGGGACTAAAGAGAATCTGGAGAATACGGAGAAGAGGATTGGCCATATCTCAAACGGCACCACCACTGTTCCCTCAGTGGATAACGTCGGTGCTGGACTAAAGAACAAGTTGGTTGAAGACACAGGCAGGTTGTTGCTCAACAATACTGAAGGTAAGGATACTGAAGGGAGCAGGGACACGCAAAGCCAGAGTCCATTCATGTCTCAAGACAAGCACAGAATTTCAAAGGGTGGTTTCACCAGCGCTGTTACCCAAAGTCTTCAGTCCAAATTCAGACCAACTGAGTCACCTGGCCTTGAGAGAATCGGGACCCAATTCCGACCTACTAAAGAGCCAAATCCAGAGCCTCGAGAACTCGGTAGGAGAGGCAATGAGACTCCCGAGGAGGCGAGGACATTACTGCTTGAGGAGGAAAGACTGGAGCAGGAGAGAAAAGAGCTTCTACTTCTCCATAAGAGGCTGGACAGAGAGAAGGAAATACTGAGACAGCAGCAAATGATACGAGAGGAGGAGGAAAGGCAGAAAGAAAAAGAATCAAACAATCAACATCACCAGCATGGTAAACATCACCATCATCTGCATACAGTAACAACGCAGAAACCAGGTGAGGGCCATTTTTAATCCCTATAGGGTCTGTTGTTTTCTCTCTTTGCTGTTAACATTCGTACATTTTGATCTCAGCAGTATTTTCACAGTAAAACCAGAGAAAAAGCAAGTGTTTTTTTCTCTAATTTGTAAATCCTATTGTGACAGCAACAACATCTACCACGACCACGCGGCAGCCTTCGGCGCCTGCAGGCCCCGTACCCCCAGCACGTCCAAAGAAAAGGATGAGGAAGAATCGTAGACGGATCAGCAAAGCAGCCATGAGGGCGATGTTAATGTAACGACGGTGAGCTGAGATGAATATGTGTATATCTACTTCAAATATTATTTTGAAATTTATTTTAATTTAATTTAATGCTGCTGTGACGGTGCTTTGCTCTGTGACTGATTATTATAGCTTGTGTACAAAAATACAAAATATCGCTTTCTTTTAATTTTTTCTGATTCACAATAAAATGAAAAGAAAGAAGTGATTAAATGAGATGAAGTATCAAGAACAGTATATTTATATTTACGTATTTACCTGTTTTATTGACTTTGACAGTTTGAATACAAATGAAGGTCTGTCTTCCTGTGTTTCCCCTTCAGGGCCACAAATTGAACTCATTGATCCAGATGTGTAGCAGAGTGCCTCCCTTCCTATAAGTATGTATTCACTAGTTGGTAACCTGCCCGCCCTGTGAGAGATCTCCTCCGTAACACTACTAATGACTGTCTGGTGAACCTATAACCATGCCTTGGTGGAGTAAGAGGAAAATGGATATGACTAAAAGGCGGACCTTGTAAAGAGAAAACCTGCCTCTACAATGACGCAGACAAAAGTTGAACAAAAGAGCTGACGAATGAAACTACATCGCTGTAGAACTGTGGAACACAGTGCAATCTATTAACTCTTCTTGAAACATGGTTTTCATGTCAACAGAGAGAAGCTGCACAAGAACACGGAACAATTCTTGACGAGGTTTTATAAACGAGTCTGTAGCTGAAAGACTTTCTGACTGGACTTCAAAGAGCTTTTTTTTGACAGAAGAATGGACACAGAAATGGATGTAACTCTCGTGACATTGAAGAATCTCATATTGTGTTTGGATAATCTTTGAGACAATCATCAACTGGCTGCATCAACTCAAAATGGGGACGGAATTCCAAGTGAACTAACACACAGAGGGCTCAGTATTGGGAAGAGAACGTGCTGTCCCATTGAGGTCTGATATCATTTTTACTAGCTCCCTAAAACAGCGGTAGTGTTTTTTAAAAAAAACCAACAACAACATATTTAATATTATTTAAGTCACTGCGAACACTGGAATCACTTACACGATTAGAGAACAAACTGATGAAAATGTTGCATTGAAGAGATTTGACCTCTTATTAGAGATGTGAAGAAAGAGGTGCTATCTAAAAACAAAGTGATACACCTATTGCCTGATGTTTCTTATTTATTCATCTCTGTCTTTCTTGTGGATTTTTTTTTATTATTATTTTTAATTTTTTACCAATCCTGCAAACAGCAGGATTGAGATACATAACACTCAATCGTAATGGCCGGCTGGTCCTAACAGAAAACCCCCCCCAAAAAAAACACAGAATACATTTTAAAAGAGGAACAAAACTAGTTTGACCTCCCAGGATCATCCAGTTACTTATATGTCCAAAAAACGTGTGCATGTGTGTTTGTTTTGTACACCCTAAGAGCTAGAGAATACTGTCTGTACAGGCTCGTGACACACCAACATTTCAGTCCTGAATCTCAGCGTTCATTAAGAGCAATCTCTCTGGCTCTGTGCGTCTCTCTGCCTTTTCACAGGAACAACCACCAATCCTTTTAAACTCTGTGACAAGGGGATCAAACTTTTACCTTCGACATATTTGTTCTAACTGCTCCACTCTTTCTGTTATTTTAATCTTCAAAATGTGTTTTTTTTACATGTATATACAGAAACACAAAAGGGACTAAAATAAGTCAATCAGTCACAAGAAAGGTCATCAAAAAGCCAAACTTTTCTCATGTAGATATTGTTTTCATGTCCTTTATGTTTCCAATAGTAACAACATGTAGATACACTGGTGTTGCTCTCTGTGTCCAATAATTCATAATCAGCCCAAACATCTTAAGTTATTGAACAATGTGTTTCTTTATGCAAACTGACAACTGTTATTGATTTTGTCTGTTTTTTTTTAAACTACAGGATTTGTTGAAAAAACTGAATGTTTGTGATAACCTTGACACCTAATGCTATTTTCACAAAGATATAAGAAGCTAATGGGCTTAAAACTTATTTGTTTGTTTGTTTTTTTTTATAATTCTCTTCTTCAGTTTTTACTTATAAATGTATTTACATGTGTGTGCATTTCTATCGGGTTTAGCTTATTGGAGGCTAAAATCTCGAGTCTGAAATATGCTAAATGCAATCAAGAGATACTGTTGCTGGTCTAAATTGTGTCTCAAGATGAGAAAATTAATGGGAAACGTTTATCTGAAACTAAAGAGAAGAGAATACGATTCTCTCTGTAGTTGACTATCTTTTTGGCTAAGTGGTTTCATAAACATGCTAACACGCCTACAAAGACGAAGCGAGAACACTAATGCTATGGGGCTCTGGAGGCTCATCGGCAGCAGTCGCTGGATATCCTGTCTCAGCCTACCTTTTAAACCTCCTGTCAGTCAATCAAAACAGATGTGTTGTAATGAAAAACATCTCGCCCCATACAGTGTGTGCCTATGACAACTATAACTAATCAGACCTATATCGCTCTTTATACCAGGCTGTAAACATGTTCATGTCTGCTGTAAATGGAGGATTTTTTGAATGGGGTGTGTATGGGACTTCCGTGGCTGTTGGAACCTGCCTCCAGTGGACACTTGAGGAACTGCAGTTTGTTTGCACTTCTGCATCAGCTTCATTTTCCAACACTTGATGTTGCCGCTTGTGTTTAACATCTAGATTCATCCTTCCAGCATGGTAACATTTGCAAATTAGTAATAAACAGAAGTACCGCAGGGGCTTAAGGGAAATTAATGTCTTTTGCCAGAATTTGGTCTCAAGTTCAGGAAGTAGGGAAACACGATTTGATCTTGATGATAGGTACTTTCTAACCGCTGAATAAAAGCTAAGGGATTACCGAAGCCCTTACAATTATTACTAGAGGAGAGATAAAATATCTGCCTTCATTTTCAATGGCAATTCCTCCAATGATGTTTAAAATATTGTAGTAACTGGGGCACTAGATGAAAAGTTGTTCACCAAAGTCATTAGCATTTATCCTATTAGCATCGTAAATGACTGACATAGAAAAAAATCCAATCTCAATTTAGGCCTATATTGTCTTATTACGTTGGAATTCATAGATCTGTTGAACTCTCTGACTCTTCTTTCCACCCCATGAACCTGGGGAGGGATTTATTTACCTAGCCTGTGTGTCGTTGTGTTGTGTCTACACGGAGTGCATCTGCTTTCCAGAGACTTCGTAATGACTCCTTAAATTCACATGAGTTCAACGCTGCGCGATGAGGTTTGTTCAATGTGACAAAAGAAAGACAGAGAAAAGAAAAAAGTGAACTCTGGCTCGCACTCTCTGTGTGGTTTGTTTTTCACATTTACCCACTTAACTCTTGGCTGCTACGACCAGCTGACTCAGCGTTCAACTGCACAGCTACGTCTGTTAACTATTGAGTCAAGGAGTCATCTGCTCCCCTGTTTAAATGAAATCATACGAAGAATGAGGTACAATCATTTCTAATGTCTTCTCTATGCCACCCTTAAAGGAAAGGGAGCTTACTAAGTGGTTGTAATTGTAACCGTGACCCGTTTTGGGATTCAAATGCCACACAGTTGTCTTCAGTCATGATAGTTTGCAAAAATTAGCAGTTTTGATGTCTGCACAAAATGAGACTTTAAACTGTCTAGCATCTGGAGCTTGCTATTTCCCCCCCTGTGTGACTTTTTTAAATTCAACGTGTATTCCAGTATTCAGGCATTACTTCGCGTTGTCAGTACTGTCAATTTCACACAGATGTTCTACTTCTAAACAGCAGACCATCTCCAAATTCAGCATCCAGGTGGCATCCCTGGTTTTCTGCTTGAGTCCAAGCAACTCCCAACCCCCCATGGACTTCAAAAAAGAACGGGGAAGTGTGTGTGTGTGTGTGTGTGTGTGTGTGTGTGTGTGTGTGTGTGTGTGTGTGTGTGTGTGTGTGTGTGTGTGTGTGTGTGTGTGTGTGTGTGTGTGTGTGTGTGTGTGTGTGTGTGTGTGTGTGTGTGGAGGCCTGTTGACTGTGACAAACACTGGCATGCTCACGCTCATTCAAACACACACACACAGAGGGGTCAAACACCATGACAGTGTGGGAGGGTCTCTGAGGAACCAGAAAGTGTGACTAAAGACATGAAATGGTTCATAGCTGACTGCTTGACCTTAAAGGACGATAAGGCTTGTTAGGTCTCAAAACACTGTTACCTAACCGGCAAACAACCACTGGAACAAAATAATGGGCCATCCTGACCAGCTTGATGAACCATTTTACAAAGACCTGGGATTAAACTTTTAACAGACCCCCACCTGTTTGCATGCAAAAACAATTAGATGATGTGAATTGGAATCAAATTGCTCTTTAACTTAAAAGCGACCAGTTTTGTCTGTTCTGGGTTTGCCATGCATCTTTTGCATTGCATTCTGGTAAAATCTCCTGCCTGAGAAAGTTGGATTCTGTTCTTTCATTTCGTATAGCTTGTAAACACATATTGTCACAAGTAAGTTGGTATGATGACGATGTGATGTCTACTGTAACTGTGTCAAACACGAAAAGCCATTTTAGGCTCGAATAGTGGTGGCACACACTTTCTCTTTCCAGGAAGACATTAAACTTAGTGTTGCACTCTGTTGCACAAATGTCCACAAATAGTTGTCAAAAGTGCAACACATATACCTAGTTGCTGTGTGAAGTGGGTTTGCTCATTCACTTGCCAATGCCAGAAATTTACGCTTGGATAAATACAAAGTTGGATCATCATGGGGACAAATGAAAACAGTCACATTCTCTGGTTTCACATCAACTGTAGGCACAGAAACTGTTCAAAATAGTGACAACCTTGTTTAAATGTTGCAAATGTAGAATTCAAGATTACAAGGAAGCCAGATGAATGTGTAATTATCATCTCTCCAGAAATACTGAAAGAAATGTCCTCGTAATTGGAGAAACACGTTTGTGTGTGTGAAATCACGCTTTGAAACATGTGGCAGGCCTCTGGGAATGTGCATCCATGCAGAACAGGAGCAGCTTCAATGTTACCTAACTCAAAAGGCCAATTAGGTTCTATTCTTTTCTCACCTCGTCTTGCCAAACACTTTTTTTTTTACTGTCATGGTTTTTTTCCTCATTACAATGGAAAGAGTTACTGCAATTCAAAGAACACTCATCCAATGTTTTTAGGTCTTGTCCATCAGCAGGGGCGTGTACAGTGGGGTGGCCCTGATTGGCCACCCCAGGTGCCACCCAAAAAATATTTGCCTTTTCAGCGGTGGATCTTGAGTGAAAAACAACAGCTTTAGCTTTTCTGCAAAAGTCTGCTTGAAGTTGTTTTTTAATATTATAAATTGTAAATAAGTACTTGGGACATCTATGTCATAAGACAGGTGCATTGTGAGGGCCAGCAGGTGCATTGACCAATGTCAGTGTTTCCATTATTTTGTGTTATAAAGCAGAAATAATTTTTGAAGTTAGAAAGGGTAAATAATTGATATTAATTTATGTGTGTGTGTGTGTGTGTGTGTGTGTGTGTGTTTGTGTTTGTGTGTGTTCATCACTCTTCAGGCCAACCCTGCATAAGTCAGTGCCCCAGTTTGTCCACCTCAGTCAAAAGTTTGGACACGCCCCTGTAACTCAGCCTGTCATGCCTTTAGGAACGCGTGTGTGATTAACTTACAGTGATATCAAAAGCATGCTTCGAAGTATAAGGAATGTTGTCAGACTTCAAAAATAATATCAAAAAGATTCTTCTCTACCTGATAGGTAACAAAAACATTCTGGGAATAAAATACATCATGGAGCCTTGAAATAGCCTCTTATTGTCCAGACTGCCTTAGAAGACATAAAACTGGAATAACTGTCTGTGTTTCAGTTTGGCCTGGATCCCCTGATGCACAGTAGTGAGGAAACAGGAGGCCTTTGAACAGGAGGTTACACAAGCATCCGTGCGGCGCCGCACACTCCCTACACCTTCCAGCGCTTTTATTTTCCTGTTTTTATGTACGACAAAGGACAGGGACACACTGTACACAGGCAACAACACAACTCATCAAGTGCTACACACACTTTTCCTCAACACACTTAAGTCATTTATCTTCTTTCTTTCCACAGACGAAGATTATTAGGAGTCTATCGCTTCTTCACTCAGTCAAAGCACCTTCCTCTTCCAGGGAACAATTACGTGAGGGTGACTGTAAACATTGTCTGTTTTCTGTGGCTGAACTTCTGAAAAAGGACAAATACTCTGAAAACACATCAGATAACCTTCTCCTCACTCCTGCGACCGCAGTGTAGTAAAACAAAGTTAAACATCTTTGCTGGCATTTTGACGTTTGTCCGTGTGTGCCAGAGTGCTCCTCCAAACCATCAGACAGGACGCTGTACCTAGCGATGGCTGGAAACAAAGGAAGTTGATATCAGCATGCCTGGAATTCCATCATTGTGTTCTTTCTACTGAGACAAAAAAGACCCCCAGATGCCAGATTCACAATGTTGTATAAATGTGTCACTTCAAGTATTGAAATATCACAGCTACATGAGTGAAGGCCACAGACACTCACACTTGCTTCCAGACACTGACAGACCATTAATACTCAGCAAAACCCTGCCAGGTAAACAGATGTGCCGAAAAACAGAGCAATAAATTAGATAACACTGTGTTTGTGTGTGTGCATTTGTGGGAGTGAGAGAGTGGAGCAATAACAACAGAATGTAGTTTTCTAGTGGATAAGTTGAAGACTTTTGAAAACTGAGAGGTAGCTCAATCACAGAGGCTAAGGTCCTCGTTTTGACCCATATAGGAGGCGATGATCCTTGCAGTGGTTGCAGGTTTGTCCCCTGGTCCTTTTGACTCCAGATAATTTCAGTATACATCTTGAAACACATATATAGGCTACTAACTAATAAGACTTATTACATTCTTCATAAATAATATTTAAACATATTTCAAATGTATTTGTAGGCATTAACCCTTTGCTGAACTTAGCATGCAATGCTTACACATCGTAAAAGTATCAAGCATTCAACATGTAGATAATATATTTATACATTCAGCAATACATGCACTATAACATTGACAACAAGGTCCAAACTCACACACCTATGTGCAAACACGCATACATGGTTTCTGCAAACATGGCATTTAGCCAAGTAACAGACTTCCTTAAAAAAATGCTTTTGACATAATATGAACCATGCCTCTGTTGAGTGAGACACAAGACTTAGAAGGTTACACATATATATATAATGAGGTACAATATATATATATATATATAAATATGTGTGTGTGTGTGTGTGTGTGTGTGTGTATATATACAAGTGAAAAGATTGTAAAAAAAATATATATAACTGATAGATTAACTATTGCATTTTCTGAGAATCTCTTATAAATCCATTCGACGCTCCAGGTTACTCTGCTGGTCTTATGTGAGCTGTTGGGATGGTGGGATGTGGCAGTACCCAGAGGCTTGTATGGCGCCCCCCTGAGGCCAGGAGACTGAGGTCACTGAGACGTAAGGTGGTGGTTGGAGGGTCTTGGTGGGCTGGCTGAGGGCTGGCTGATCATCTGTCTGGTCCGGCCATGAAGAGGCATCTGGACACTGTTGGTCTTGCTCTGAACTGTCAAGAATGTATCTGTTTGAGACCACATCATCACTTCGAGAGACAAGATCCTGTGTTGAGCCTGAGACGTTTTGGCCAGACAGACCAACATAACCCTCCCCAATAAAGGTGAAATTCATAGGTTTAGGAGATACAGAGTCTGAAGAGGTTTGTTTTGCTTCTTTTTTCTCTTCACACTTCTTCCCATCCTCTGAAGTCTTGTTTAGCTTTGATGACTGTTTGATAAAAAAAACAAAAACAAATAATTTAATAATTATGAAGTAATAACAGTACTTTAATAACCATTTTACTCTTTTTTTCCACTTGTAAACTGCTGAATGGTTATGCTAATGACATTTGAATTGTTTTTGCTTCCATTAAAAAGTATTTCATGGTTATTTCATGGCATGTCTGTATGGTAAATATAAAGCTGCTGTTATCAAATGCAGTGCAATATTTTGATAAAATAACCTGTGTTTTTACCAAGATTTAAATGAAACAGTTGATATCAAGTTTAGACAACTTAAACTTGATTTAGCATGAAGACTGGAAACAGCAAGTCTGCATTTTCTTATTATTCTAGCATTTTATTTTATCTTATCGTAATGTGATAATTAACAGCCATATATTTTGGTATGGCTATCACAAATATTAACGACGAAAGATACCAATTCCATGTACTGTATGTCTGTAGAAAATTAAACTACAGCTAGCAGCTGGTTAGCTTAGTTTAGCGTAGAGACTGGAAGCAAAGGGAAACAACAAGGCCTACATGTTTCTTCCTGTGACTTTAAACTCTCTTTCTCATCCATTGTTATTTGTTTTAAACTGAGAATTTTGTATGTTTGGCATTTACAAGCTAAACTACTTGTTGTCCATGAACATGACAATTAACAACTGGGCCTTGTCCTAAAATGTCAGCTCTAACTGACTAAATTATTGAGGTAAATGTGCTTTGGGACATTATGGCAAATGCAACTTAATGTGGCTGTGACTAACTGACCTGACAGAAGATGTATGGCCCACTGAAGCTCAATGAGGATGAGTCAGAGCCTTTAACCTTCTCAGCAGAGATGGGCAGGTTTTCGTGGCTCCAGCAGCCCTCATCCTGTTCCAAAAGCTTCCCTTCAGTGTCCTTGGTTGGCCACAGAGAAGAAACAGAGGAGCTGCAGGGGGAAGAATTGGAATCTGTTACTGGTGTATAGCAGAGGATCGTCAGCAAATGATCAGAGTCAGTGCCATATTACCATGTAGATATGCTCTCCGAATGCTGCACTTTGCAAAAGGATGTATTCTCACTTTGCATGAGGCTCCAGCTGGGGGAAGACTGGACACAAAAAAATGTATTAAAAACTATATAAAAATATCATATAATATAATATTAATTCTTACCTTGATCTCTGACAGGATTTTACTTTTGCTTGGAGACGGAACTGAATCCACCCACAGGATGACCCTCCTATTGGTTCAAAATGTAAAAAGAGCAAAATATACAAATAAAATAGAAGGAAAGCATGTCAGGTGCTCTAGATTATTGTTTTCATGCTTTCCTTTTTTTAAACATGTTTTAAAAAGTTTCACCTCTGACAAGCTGGAATGGTGAAGTAGAGTGTGAGGAACACTATGACTACAACCACAACAATTGAACAATAGATCAGGATGTCGGGGGACCAGCTGGCTAAAGGCGAACAGAAAACAGAAAAGGTGCTAATTTTAATAATTCATGAAATAATACAGTAATAAGAAAATACTGTGTTTTGATGCTGTCTGTTTTTGTGCGCATGCTGAAGTACCTTCATGAGAAGTCCAGTCCACAGGATGGGTCCATTCAGACGGGATTCCCTCATATATTGAGTCTTGACCTGGGTCAACCAGGGACCTGACCATGACCCTGTAGCGCTGGAATGAGACCAGAGATGACTCCAGGATGGAAAGGGACATGGAGCCCCCTGAAACATTCAGAGTGACAGAACATCCCTGAAAGACAAATAAATGAAACATTTGGTTTTACTGCGTGAGCTGAACTCAATCATGAATGTGATGCTAGTTTCAATTCTCTTACCTTTTCCTCTATCCTGTAATAGCAGACCTGATAATTCAGTTTTAGTTTGGAGGCTGTGCTTGGAGCAGTCCAATCCACCTTCCAATTTTTGCCGTTTTCCCTCACCTTTACCTGCTGTGGAGGGTTGGGGCGAACTGCAAAACACAGTAAGTCATGGCTGAACAGCTGATTGTAAATTTGGTAAATGTAGCTGAAATGTCATTTTTCTCTCAGCGAAAATATCTTTACGCTTCTGTCTGAAAGTGTGATGTATGTCAGATTGAACACAGGATAAACCCATCTCATCTTGTCAATGAGCCTGGTTATACACTGATAGTGTTGCAGTAGCTACTTTCAAACACTAGGTGGGGCCACTCAATCACAGTCACAGTGCTGTGTTGTGTGCCTACGGAGCTTTTATCACCTTATTGTGTGTTTTTAATTTGGCAGTGGATGCTATCAAGCTCCCAACCCTCCCTCTTCCTCCTTAATCTTTCTGATAGTATTGTGCCCTCTGTCTTGTGTCTACTGACTGTGCTTGTAGGATTTAAAAAGCTCGGCATTGCGTGTCGGTTGAAGCTCCAGCAGCAGATGCTCAGGGTCTGTGACAGTCAGCCTGCAGCTGAACTCCAGCAACATCCGATTGTGGTCATCAGTCACTGTTTGGTTTTCACAACACCTTCCAAACCTGAAAAACAAAAGGGTGTGGGGGGAACACATGAGTGTATAAATACAAGAGGACCAGCTGATATTTAATAGGATCAAACTGGACTCACTGTGCTGTTTGCTTGTCTCGCCAGGCCAGATGATAGGAAACCGTGAGGGCCACCTCTCTGCTCACTTTCCAACTACACATCACCTCCTTCTCTCCTTCCAGGACACAATGCAAACTGGGGGAGTGCTCTGCATGTAGAGCAAGAGAGAGGGAGTGAGAAAGGGAGGGAGGGAAAGAGAGACAGAGCTAATAACAACATTCCCAAGGCTCTGAAATTCCCCAAAGGGTCTGTATCAGAACAAAATACCCTTCTGGTTTAAAAATGATCAAATAAATTTAAACACAATTTTTTTTTTTCTGAAATGTTAAAGTAACTTTATGCTAAAAAAGGCATTTTGATGTTGTGGGCCAATCAGGTTTAAAATGATCATAAATGCTTTCTTTCACTCACCGTCTTCAGTCTTCCAAGTCACCACAGGACTCCAGTCACTCCACTGACCCACGTTGGCCCGGGCCCTTACCCTTGCTTTGTACCTGTGACCAGCCAACAGCATCTGCCTTGGTAATATGACGCTGGTGTTTGTGACATCCAGTGTCTTTAGAGAGAATGAAAAGAAACGTATGTGACTTGTAGCAAAGAAAAACATTCTGGTAGTAGTGGTTTAAAAAAAAAAAAAAAAAGGACTTATCTTTTTCTATGATTTTTGCAGAAAAAAATTGAACAAATCACATGTATATACACGTGAAGCTGGTTGTGATTCTCATTTTAAATTTCGCTTTTTGCATGTTTAAATACAAAGAAATAATGGGGAACTGCTGATTTCATGTTCTTTATTTAATTATTTTGTGTCCTTTATTGTGAAGTGAGGCATTATACTATCCTGGGTGGACAGGAGCACTAAAAAAAAAAAACACTATAAAGGTTGAATGAAGAATTATAAACACCCACTAATATGCCATACTGTATGATGTTGTCATTGTCCCTTTGTGTGTGAATGAATGAACATATTTAATGTTCAATATGTTATGGCTATTTGTAGACTTCAATGTATCATCACCAGATCTCAGACTTGACTTAGTCCTCGGGGCCCTGAGCCTGCACCACTTTTCCTGTCAGAGGAAGTTTAAATATGTCCAAATGTGAGTCATAGACAGCCACCAACTGCCTTTGCTTTCATTACTAAAAACAAAACAGTCAAGGGTGAAAAGGTTAGGTCTAAAAACTAAACATGCATATTGACATAAAGTGCTTCTATTTATTTGTCTGTTAAGTAATTGTTCAAATCATTGTTTGTTTTTTTTGCTTACCGTCCAGTTGTCCTGTGTGTCAGTCGTGTAGCTGAGCTGATATGTGATGTGTTTATTCAGTGAGGAGGACGAGGGGTAGGGGCTGGACCAGCTCAGCCGCCAGCTTCCATCATCTTCATCATGTGTGGACAGATTCTCAGGTGTGCGTGCTCTCACTGTTTAACAGAAACATAACCAGCAGTTAAAGGGACGACTCAACTGAAATGTCTTTTAAAGTCATCACCACTGTCAAATCATCTTTGATGGATAGCTGTGATCTACTCACAGTGCTGAGAAAGATCCAGAGTCCTGGACGGGACGGACGTGTAGAGGTCCTTTTTGTCCAGGAAGAAGACGGTGTGTTTGATGCCGATGGAAAAAGCACGAGTTTTGAATCTGCACTGGACCATCATGTGCTCACTTGCATCTTCTGCAGCTTTGTACGGCTCACACTGCACACTGCGGGGAAACGGACACGTCTTAAAGGACAGAAAACTCAGGTGCCAAAATGACATCATCAAACAAGCTGATATTGTAAAAATACAGGTGTGTGTTCTTACTCTTTTTTTTCTGTCTTGAACCAGAGCTGCAGTTCTCTCCTCCTGGGTTCATCCCACTCACAGTTGACATACGTCTCGTAGTCGTTATAGCAGCGTAAGGATTTCAGCAACGGAGATTCTGGGTGAGGAAGAAGACACGTTTTCAAAACCTGCTAAGCTTATAAACTAAACAACCCAAATTTGGAATTTTTGTCCTAAAAATATGCAACACTTGCATTTCTGTAACAATGCTTTGATCATTGTTGCACAGCGTGTTTCCCTTTTTTATTATTCCTAAAATATTTGATTTTAATTTAATTTAATTTGATGCTGATAACACGGAAATGTTTCCCATTGTCAAATCTATAAAGTTTTATGTTTTTTTAATTTTGATATTTTAAGTTTTTCAGTGACTGTTTATAAATATGAGTACAACATACGCTTCAAGCAGTCTAAAACAAGCAAGTTTGATATCATGAAACAAATGCACATCATTAGCTTTTTTCAAATCTAATCTTCACAAACCTTCATCTTAAGAAGTGCTTATTCTGCCCTAAAATGTCTACATAGTTTACAAAGCTCTTAATGGCCAGGCACCATCTTATCTTAAAGAGCTTAGGGCTGTATTAGCCTTCGAGAACATTACGCTTCCAGTGCAGGCCTGCTTGTGGTGCCTACAGTCTGTGTGCTATGGGAGGTAGAACGTTTGGTTATCAGGCCCCTGTCCTTTAGAACCATTTATCAATCAGGGTCCAGGAAGCAGAAACACTCTGCACCTTTAAGAATAAACTTAAACGTTCATTTTTGATAAAGCTTAGTTAGTATTGGCACCTTGCGCTCCTATCTCTCCCTCTCTGTGCATTCACATCATGTTACTGCATGTTGCTATCTTAGTTACTAACCACATATTTTCCTGTAGGTTCCTCTGGATTGTTGGCGAGGACAGCCTGCTGCTATGGATTTATCTACAACACTACACGGATACTACATGTTGATACGGCAGTGACTTACCGTGCTGAAAGTTGATGCCGTCTCGGATACCACAACTGTCTTGACCAGAGAGCACGACCACATGAGGGAGAACTGACCAAAGTGCAACCAACAGGAGAGGCATCGTTACTTGGGTAAGATGAGGCTCGGAGCACACCTCTCAGGAAACTGCTTTTTTTAAATGAGAGAAGACTTGTGGTGTGCAAAGAGAGAGAGAGAGAGAGACAGAGAGAGAGAGAGAGAGAGAGAGAGAGAGAGAGAGAGAGAGAGAGAGAGAGACAGAGAGAGAGAGAGAGAGAGAGAGAGAGAGAGACAGAAAAAGAAAAAGGAAAAAGGGACAGATATTAGTTGTTTTAAAAGAAAATAAGAAATTTGTCACGACCGCACTCGGTTCCTCTTTGAGTGTGCACTTGTTGTGGGTTGTCATCCACATCCGCCTGCCTCTTATCTCTCTGTCTCACATATGTGTGATAGGAAAAAAATGCAGTCTTCAGACACACATACGGTAACATAATGAAGGGAAAAAAAACTGTTACTATACAGAAGAGTAGTTTCTCCACACTGTTAAACTTTATAGGCTGGCACTCATCACCAGTATCTGAAAGAAGACTTACACATCCAGAAGTGCAGAATTTCTCAGAAAGGGCATCAAGTAATATTTAGACACGGGGAGAGACAAAAGGAAGCAAAGGGAATCCCCCTCCACAAATTTTAACAGCTCTGACATAATATTTGAATACAATCTTCTGTCTGAGATAGATTTTGTAGTATATAATAATAATAATGTTTCCTTTTAGTTATGAATTTGAAAATTTGAACTGAAATGAGTTTATTAATACCCAATGGTATAAGTTTGAATAAAACCCTTTAAACACAAAACATGTAATGCCATCTTAAATAATTATAGAAAAAAAAAGTCAAAAGTATTTGTAGGCCTACATTTGTTGACATAATGTGGTTTATAATATTATCATATAGGTATGTAATAATTAACGTGATGACGTTCATGTGATGTGAATGATAATGACCATTAAGCTTGCTGCATGTTGTAGCCTACTTGTGATTGCAAGTCAACTTTTCTTTTCCCAGTAGCCTAGTTACAACAACTGACGAATTAGGGGTTAAATACAATACATTTGAGTTAAAAAAGATGCTTGTAGTAGAGCAGCTTTTCTTATCTACATGAAAAGAAAGAGCATAAAGGAAAAGCATAAAGTAAGTAAGCCTACTGAGTTAAAAGTATGCCCGTTTGTTTTATGTTCTGTGTCTCAGAACAATATTTAGCAACGGGCTACTAGCTAGCCTGACTTTTTGAAAGTGCCATTTCCATAGTAATGTTCGATGACTCAGTTTTCTGGGGCAAGTTGTCTGGTCATTTTTGCGCACAGCTGAAAAGTTTTGCAAATCCAAAGTTAGTTAACTTGCCATTTGGACCGTGATTGTTGCTGGTTGCTATTTTCTGTGGTTAAATATACCACAGAAGTAAACCTGCGGTCCATACATTAGAAAGGCTACCTCCAATCCAAGATAAAAACTATATAACCATTTAACAAATAACTGTAATGTTAGGCCAATGTGCCTCTTCCTTTTGCTCTAAACTTGCAGCATAGACTCTCTATTGTCTTCTCCAGGTGCAACACCTCAAGGACACTTTCTTTATCAGAAACTAACACACAAACCTCTCTGCTAAAACTTCTGCTGACACAGCACACCAACATTTTAGAGGAGGCACCGTACTACTGTATATAAGCCTGTGATTTCTTACATTCCTTGTGGTTTTGGTAGCTGACATGCGAATCAGCGAGGTAGACTGAGACAACGCCCTCAGTATCTGCATTGTATTTCCTTGCTTCATTAAACTTTCTGGTTTGTTCAATTTGAACCTGAGTCTCTTCTCTCCCTTCTCTAAGAAAACCAACACGCACAAGGTGACTTCAAAAACCTTGAACAAAAGAATAGTTGTTTTTGTACTAATATTTGTTAATTTTCTCTTGGTTCAAACCATAGACTGTAAAAAGAAACTTTTATAATCACCAGTTTATCCAGATGCCCATAGCTGCCCATTTACTGAATTCAGTAAATGGGCAGCTATGGCAGCTTTAAAATTATTTTAAACAGTAAAGGAATGGGAAAATATTCATATTATCATATTTTCCCATTCCTTTACTGTTTAAAATAATATCAAATAGTAATGTAAAAAAATGGCCTTGCTGTATTTTATTTGTTAATTTCATTTGGCAAAGGAATAGTATTTAAAGTTGAAAATGATCTTATAGCATTTGTGCATTTCCTTAGTGAGTGCAGAAACTTTTTCACAGGAACTTCAAGTACGGAGGAAATATGACGCCAAAGAAAGGAGAAGTTGGGGTGTGACAAATTAGTAAATAAATAGAGGGGGGTTTCAGGGTCTCTCAGGCATAACAGACTCCATTTGTGCCTTTTGTAGCTGCTGTTTACAGAAGCAGGTTTGGGAAACACCCATGAGCAGCATGTTGGAAGCCAGCACTGACTTAAAAAAATCCTGAAACCAAACAAAAACAATTCAAAGGGAGAGGAACTTTAATATGTAGACCGACGTTAAAAACAAAAAATAGTTGCAAATGCAGGTAAAATTTCTCAGCAGGCCTGACAAAAGCAAGTTCTTAAAAGATTGAATTGTTGTCTTACCTGTCTTGGTTGTCTTTAGACAATTCAAAGAGCTTTAGCATAACAAGTTTTATTATTTCCTGATTTCATTCAGTATGTTTTATCTGAGCCACTCTCACAAGTGTCCCATAGTGTTTCTCTACCATTTTGGGAGTGGCGCCCCCCCTTGTTCACTCGCACTGTGCATTTCATAGATGGTGTAAGCAAACACAGACTCCTACTTGAGTTTTAAAAAAACAACAACATACACTCTGAGTAAAACCAAGATGTTTTCACATCTTAATATTATAAACTTAACAATCAGTCCCCGTTGTTTAGAGCTATAACAAAACCTGCAATACCAAGACGTTGAATTGTAGATATCATCAGTAATGTGAAGGCTGAAACTGTTTCTTTATGCGTGACATTAACGCTCACTGGACTTTACATTTATTTTCTCTCATTTTGTGTTTTTATTATTCATATTTGACATTTTTAAATTATATTGGTAATTGCTTCTCATATTTTATTTAAGTTCTTAGTTATTTTAGCCTTGTTTTTTCTTTCGCACCAATACACCAAGACAAATTCCTTGTATATATAAATGTAGCCTATTTGGCAATAAAGACCCGATAAGAACATGTACGTCTGAAGTGGTTAGACTATCTCAAGCTAGTCTGCTGTGAATCAAGGATGGAAATTAAAAAGAAGTTTTTTCCATCCTTGATTCACAGCATGTTGCCTCTGAATCTATACGATGGACAGGACAAAGGAACAATTATTTTTATTGTTCCTTTTAATCTGTCAGGAACCGAACCAGCGCTTACAGATAAACCTATAGGGGGAAACCGTGCACAATATTGTGTAACTCTTGTGTCATTTAGAAAAATTCTCTGTAAATCTACCTCACAGGATGTCTTCACACAGCCAGCTGTTTCGTCATAAAATCTGTGATTAAAAGGACGACCAACACGCCCTCCTTTAAGATATTTCTCATTAACCTCATACAAAACTGACCATGAATACAGATTTATTTAACATATTCGAAAACATTCAGGCTGTGAGGTGACAATGTTTTGACAGTGCATTCATCAAATCCAGTCTCTTACCTTACATATTGAACACTTAGCTTTCTTCTTCATCCGTCTGTCACCTTCTCTTCCTTCTTGTCTGCACGCTCCTCACGAACACACTGGAGAGCTCAGTGGGAGTTTCCTCTCAAATGACTTTAGTTTCCTCTTTTGGCCCACGATGACACTTCATGACATTTCTTCAACATCAGCGTAATTCTTTTGTTTTTTGTGGAAACATTTATTATTCAGGAAGTCGTTGCTTTTTGTGTCTTCATTCAGACAAAAATAAAAGTAAATGATCATCCTGTTTTGGCAATGTTTAGCACTTAAACCTTTCATTGAAAGGTGTTAAAGTTAATACAAATATAATCAATAAGGCTGCTTAACACAGTTTACTGTTACACAGGAAGTGAAATGTAATTTTTTTCCCTTACATTAACGATAAATCAAAGCTTGAGCATAAGCAGGCCGGACTTGGTTGAAGATCTTGAAGACGTTTCACCTCTCCTCCGAAAGGCTTCTTTTGTTCGAGCTGGAAATAAAAGCATGTGGCTTTTATTTCTAGTCTGTGGCTTTTCTTTCTAGCTTCCTGTCTTCAACATCATCACAGACGCATCACGACCAAGCTCCAATTTATCGTGACCTGGATGACTGAAAACCTGCACAGACATATTTAGTTTGATACTTCACTACAGTCAAGATTTTCCAGATAAATAAAAGTTTCAGGGTTTGATCGACCGCATGCTTTGAGATGACAGCATAGTTAGCTGAGCCACATGCAGCTCAAACGTGTGTCTGTACCTTTAATTCATTTGTTCACCATTGTAGTTTATGAAAGGTATTTTTTTAGGTAAAATCATCCCATTTACAGTAAATCAGAGGTGGGTGTAGTAAATGTTTCACTCTGTGAGCTTTAAGGTCATACAGCGCTGCACTCTTTTGAGTGGGCCCAGTTTCACAACTTCATTTTATTCAAATGAACACATTTGTTTCTAATTTCAGAATTTACTTTCACTGGCAATACAAGTGACTAAACACAATCAGGTCATGGGTTAGATTAAGGTTACAGGCAAATGTTTTAAAAAAGTTATCCAATTTAGTGAAATCATATTTTATGTGTCAAAAAAGGACAGCGAAGTGGGAAGCACCCACATTTGTCTGAAGACCATGCAGTTTAAAACATTAAAGGAAGTGTTTTTATTTTTGCTTTTGCTGGACAGAACAGCTAAAAGTAGACAGGAAACGTTGGGATGAGAGAGGGGGCCATGGTCGGATTTGAACCCACAACCACCGCGAGGAGGTCTAAAGCTGCTGTACATGGGGTGTGTGTGTCATGGCCGCTAAACTAGGCGCATCCCAAATAAAGTAGCTAAATCTAAACTCCCACACGAAGCCCTCTTTGCAGCTGATTATTCGCTGATTCAGAATGTTTTTTTGTTTTTTTTAATCAAACCAAACAAAATCAGAAAGAATAATTCTAGATGAGAGAATATGTTAGAAAAGGAAATGTATTCAAAGAATGAATACAGGCTGTCGCTGAGTGATCTTAGTCCCTGTTTAACTTTCACTTTGACTATTAATTCCTGAAAACCGGACAGTGCTGCACTTTCAGTATGTCTCAATACGCACTCTTTAGATCATCTTTAGAAGAAACACTGTTCAGACTGAGCTCGTTTCCTAAAGCTTACTGTAGCGTGTCTTACTCTGGTGAAGCACTTTGTTATAAATCAGACTTTCTTTGCATTACATTTTAGCTTCAGTAACACCTGGGATTTCAGTGTGAAGCCTTGATGTTGTGTGACAGACTCACAGTCTGATGGCAGGCTCGAGTCATGAGGAAGACAAACCAAGAACAGTCAATGGCACAAAGAGAGAAGTGGTCGGGACATTTTAAGGCCATGGTATGAGAACATGGATGCGCATCTGATTTTGAAAGATTAAAATAACAAACACACAGCTTACAGACGTCTGATTTCTTCAAAGTTTGTTTAAGATCAGAGAGGCAGCTCATGTCAAGTCAACTTCATTGTTTGCACCCATTATTATTGTTGAAAAGCTCAGCTGAGTTGTTCCTTTTTTCTTTCTTCTTTGCCCTCTGACTTCCTCCTGACAAACGCTTTGAACGCCTCAGTCAAGCAAAGTTGATGATGAGTGACCACAGACTGTGACCAATACCTCATTTTAGCTGCGGAAAGCTGCTGTGACTTATCTTAGTTGCTGACTTAAAGCTCTGTGTTGCTATGAAGAGAGTTTAAACAGCTCTTCATAGCAATACAAATAAAATGTCTTAGGTTTGAAAAAAGTGTGTGTATATATATATATATATATATATATATATATATATATTGCACTCTGTAGACAATGACCAGAGAAGTTTGGAAGGCCCCTCTCTTTTTTTATCTCTTGATAAACTCCCACACGAAGCCCTCTTTGCAGTTGATTATTCCAAACAAACCAAACAAAATCAGAAAGAATAATTCTAGATAAGAGAATATGTTAGAAAAGGAAATGTATTCAAAGAACGAATACAGGCTGTCGCTGAGTGATCTTAGTCCCTGTTTATCTCTTGATAAAAAGAGAGAGAGGAACAAAAAACATAAAAACATCTTCCTCTAGTTGTCAGAAAAGAAGAGGAACTTATAAGTGTCAAGAACTTAAATATGCAAAAAAAGTGTTTGGTGTTTTGTCAAAGCACGGTAAGCTTTTTGTGTTTTCTCACAGAACATGATGCAAACATGAACTAAGGACCAAAACAAATGTGACAAGACCAAAAAGAGTTCTCTAGAAAGATCTGGAGACCAGGACAGATTTCAAGCACCAAAACTACAGATGCTTTTAATTTCATTTTTTTTGTAACCCACCTGTGCTCTTAAATTGGTTCTTTTAGAAGTATTTTTATTTCTTTTCACAAATAATGAACTAAAAAAAGAAGGCTAACAGGGAGCAGTGGGACAATACTGGCCATAAGTGGTTTGATTTTAACTTCCCTTCTCAGGGCCGGTCTGATGGAAACATGGGTCAATTAAAGTCATCTCATTTTATCTTTAAAGAGGTCTGCAGTCAATGCACACAGCTTGTCTTTATATATTTGAATTGTTCTCTTCTGACTACTTTTCCATTTCTCTCCATATTGATCTGATATTGCAACAATCAGACTATTCATCACAACTATGACACAACTATTTCAACCTCAATCCTGCCACCTGGTGACTGAATGGATACATGATAACAAGGAAGAAAAAGACAATTATTCAAATGAGTTTGATTCCGTTTTGTTACAAAGAAAAATAAACCTGATTTTTTTTGGGGGGGGGACTTGGCAGCAGAAACTTCCGTCAGAGCAGAGGTTTAGATCACATCTGGCTTTATAAATCATTTACTTTGGGAAGGGTTTTATCTCTCTGTTGCACACGTTCATAGAGAGCATCATTTTGTGTGAAGAGTGTCAAATGAAATGTTAACAGCCTCGAAATGTTTCCACTTTAATTTAACAAACAATCAGTTTATTAACGACACACAGAAACCTGCAAGTCCACTTCTATCATTTATTTAATCTCATAACTTTTCATGATTTTTTTCATGAAACTTATTTTCATTTGCACTCTGGACTCGAATTGTTTTGAAAGAAATTGTTGATTTTCTTTGGTAAATTTATGACACCTTTCATCTCTTGCCAGGTTATGACAATAAAGGGTGGTTGTTAAATTAATTATTTTGTCTAATAAATGTTAATAATTATATAAAGAAAATATCTTGTAAAAATTGCACATAAATAAAATATTATCCTACTTCACCTCTGATACTACAACTCTAGCCTAGGGGAAACACTGTGTACATTATGATATGATATATAATATACAATATGGTACGATGAGATATGACACCAAACGATACAACACTAAATGCAACAACATGATACAATACGACACAACTTGATATGATACGATAAGAAACAAAACAATTTTTCATAATACTGTATGATACAATATGAGAGCAGAAGATTCAAGATACAAAAAGCTTTATTGTCTATCTCATAATGACAGAAAATAACCTTTTGTTGAGGCTCAGTAAAATAAAAACACACAAACCACACACATTAAAGGCAGTTTCAGAGAGAACTCCCATGATTCCCCACTAGCCTCAACATCATCTTTTGTTATTGCTTTGATTGAGAGCCCCCTGGTGGCAGATTTAGCATATCAACATGGTTTAGATATGAGTCAAAACCAACAGGGAGCTTATTTTCTCCACAAACAGCTGCAACTCAGTTCTGTTCAGCCCGGTTAATAGACAAAACAAAAGGTTCAAAAGTCATATTTGAGCTGCAAGTTTACAATCAGTGCATGATGCTTTAACAATTGCTGTTCCATTTTGTGATTTATAAACTGACAAGACAAGTGTGATGTTGTAAATCCTGCCTTATGTAGCTTTGACAGTGAACAGGAGAAGAAATTTACAGTTTCATTACAGGTCCAATGTTGGTTCAAAGAAATATCTCTCCTTATGGCATTGTTTTACTCAAAGTTATTGTCCTTTAAACGATTTATATTGATTTATGACTCATTGT
Source organism: Symphodus melops (assembly GCF_947650265.1). Lineage (NCBI taxonomy): Eukaryota > Metazoa > Chordata > Actinopteri > Labriformes > Labridae > Symphodus > Symphodus melops. The sequence goes on from NC_136707.1 coordinate 5,274,482, forward strand.
GTAAACTGTAAAATGCTGTTTTTGGGTAGAATTATATTTCAGCTTAGGGTTAGAAATGCATTTACGACTTAAATTTAATTAAGACCTTCTTGCAGCATATACAAGCACTTTAAATGAAACATGTGGTGAAACCCCAAAGATGGTTAAATTAAAGGAATATTTTAAGTAACTTTGACTAAAATTAATTTAAAATTTAACAAACTGACAAATTAGTGCTAATAACAATGATTGGTCCAGTCGTTTTCTATTTTGTCAACCTATAGCGCTGCTTTAAAAAAAAAAAACACTGCCATCATCCTGCTGGTGTTAAATTAAATACTCTTTGAGGCTAATGAGAAAGTAATGCAAATTAATAAGATCAATAGTGAGTGTGTGAGGGAAAAAGAGTGGAGGAAGCCGAGCAGGAGAAAAAGAGGCAGGGAGTCAATTATTGGACTCTTTATTAGGAAAGGCACACTTGTCCAATAAGAATACATTATAGTAATTATAAAGTAGTTGTAGTTTAATCTGAGCAGAGTGCTCGGGGCTGATAAACAGCTGGAGGAGGCACAACTTGTTCTCGTTTCTCCTGTCTCATTAATTTTGTGGCACAAGAACACACAGACACACACACACACACACACACACACACACACACACACAGAAACCACAGAGCACTGTCACAGCACAGTAGCATTTCGACATTGTCTGTTTCCCAACATCGTTTAAAAACAATGAAAGTGAAAGCAAGACGAGTTATCACATTAAAGTGTACGCTTGTGTCAGCAAGTGTGCATGCAGCCATTGAAATGACACGAGCACTCAAAGGCATTCAGCTAACAATCCATGTAACAACCTCTTCGCCTACTTTTCTCAGTATGTCGTCCAAATAGCATTAAGAAAAGTTTCAAATCCAGTATGATCTCAATAAATGATTTCTGATGTTTTACTTCAGAGAGGGAAAAGTGCACTCACTTTCTGCTCGATTGCCCGTGGTGCTTGTGAAGTTTACTGGCAGCCACGCTCTGATCTGCAGCTCTGGAGCTGACAGAAATGTAACAGCTTGTAAGGCAAAAATCCCTCAAAGCTGGAACCCCGCCCAAACGTCTCACCCTCTCTAAGGCCATCTATCTTACTTGTTGTCCATCCATTTCACCAACACAAATCCATGCACACTGTTGGAGGATAACAAGACATGCAATGGGTTATTTGCCTGAGAGTCTCACATGGGTGAATCTCATTGTGCAGCCCATTAGTGTGAAGAAAACACATTACAGGAAATCTTTGGGGCATTTTAGATGAAAAAAAAAACCCAACCAACTCTTTATCGTCTGTTTTAGTGTAAGTTTATAAAAGATGACTGCCTCTGTTTATTTTTCTAAACAGCTAAGTAAAGGCATTTCTTTGGAAAAGGAGACAGGATTAAGCTTTGTGTTGGCAAGCGTCCACTCTATTGAAGTGTCCTTGAGATAATGAATCCTCCCCTCATCGGCTCCAGAGAACCCGAGCTGACCCAGACCTGAAACACTGAGGACAAAAGAGATTTTCAAATGCATCTCATCTGTATTATCACAGGTCCTTTTTTGGCCCCCAGGGTCCTAATATGATGAATAAGACTTGACCCTTAATTTGAAATCCGAAACCTTATTCCAAAACCATGTCCGGAAGGTATTTTAGCATGCTGCTCCTAATCAGTGCACTCAGCGAGGGATTCATTCGCCTGCAAAGGTAAAACAGTCACAGACATGGCAGCATGCGTGCACAAAATAGAAAACACAAAGGCTTAAAAATGACAACGCCTCTGGTAGAAGTGACTGTAAAAATGAACATCTTGCATTAAATCCAATCAAATGTTTACCAAGGCATGGAGAGAAAAAAAAAACATGCCTACAGAGATGCAAGGAGAGATGGAAGTCAACTACAAAAGCAAAGTTGTACAAAATGCCCATGAAAGAAGTTATAAAAAAAATAATCCAAACACACAATTCATGGAAAAAAAACGTTATCACTACAGAACGAAAAACGACTCAAAATCAATCAATTAATCAAAATCTAGACCAAATTATTACAAAAGGCAACAAAAAACAACAAGAAAGAACATTTAATGAATAAAAGAGACAACAAAGAAATACTGAAAAACAAATGACTTCAAAAGACACAAAATGTTGACATTAACAGAAGATCCACTGAAAACAAAGGGACACAAATAACGACAGAAAGATAAAGCAGTGTTAACAACAGCTCTAAAAAAATAAACAAAAGACTCAAACTCAAAGAGAGCTGAAATGACCTTCAAGAGTTGCAAAATGACCACAAAACAAACAAAGATAAAAAGAAATGTGCAAAACGACCGTAAAGAACACGAAGAGCACAAAAACAACTACAAAGAAAACAAACAGAAGAACTTAAAAAGCTCAAATACAGCCACAGATAGAGACACTAACTTTAAAAAAGCAAACAAAAAAGGTCAACAAGATGAAAGGAGGACATAAAATACGAAAACTTCAAAGACACACGAAAAAAACAAATAACGAGAAACGGTGCAAAAAGATTACACACAAACTCCGTGATAAAAATCACCAAAGAGTCATAATTAGAAGCTTGTAACAGTAGACAACTTCAAAGAGACAGAAATGACGAGACGTAGTTGCAATTTGTCCGCAAAGAGAAGCAAGCAGCTGCAGAAAGATGCAAAATAACAACAATAATGGAAGATGCCATTTTTGCTTCCTTTTATTCGTTGTGTTTTGCTCCTACGCAGTGAGGTGGGCTGTTTCTAGTCTCTGCCCAGAGGGCAAGTTGTTTTATAATCCGTCTATGACTTGAATGTATTTTTGTGGGGGGGCTGCAAACAGACATATTGTTGCACCTTACATTTATGTTCATTTAGGTCATATCTCATACCAGGGTTTTTTTTACAAGATCGTCATACTCCATTCAAACTTATTTTGTCTTCCCTCTCTTACTGTCCATCTTTCTTCCACAACAACTGAGTGCATTCAACCAGAGAGCATCCACTCCTCCTCAGCTTTCTACACACATATCCTGTGTGACAAGATCTGTCATTAAAACTTCAGGTACTCTTCCCTCCTCTTCACTTGCATCTCGTGCTTCATCTTTTGCATCCCCTCATCTGATGGTAAATTATTGCTCCAAAGTTAATTGCAGTATCTCTACTGTAACAGAGCAGAACAGGAATGGATTACAGCCTGATTTAATGGATGGAAGGATATTCTCTCCACTCTGAAATTGATTGTGTCCAGCATGCGACGGCTTGACATGAGTTCTGATTGTGTTTTTTGGAGTCTGTAAAATGTTACAGTTGTACAAGGTTGTAAAATCTGATTGTTTTTACAAACCCCCCCCCCAAAAAAAATAAATAAATCAAAGCTGCCTGTATCCCTTCACCCTTTGTCCTTCTTTTAATCATTTAGCTTCTCCTCCTTTCTTCTTCTCTTTCTTCTCCACCTCTGCAGTCTCACCCTTCCTTCCCCCTCCCCTCTACAACTTTCCTCTCCCTCTATGTCCTGCAATCCCTCCTCTGCTTCTCCTCCCCTTTAACATCACACAATCCCCTCCTATCCCAATCCTGTGCACCCTCACTCTCTCCCTCCCTCTTCCTTAATCTCACCCTCCCTCTCTCTTTCTCCCCTTCATCTCACCTCCAGCCAGCGAGAGAACCCTCCTCCTCCTCCTCCTCTTCGAATCAGCCCGCCTGCTCTGCCACTTTCTCTCTCTCTCTCTCTCTCTCTCCCTCTCTTATCTATACCTCTCACTCTCTCTGCTGTCTTGTCTTTTATCTCTCTTTCTCTCTCTTTCAGTCTCTTTCCCTCTTTCCTGTCCTCCACTTTTCTCCGGCAGCCAGAAGCTTGCAAGCATCGGCGCAGTTCCCTCGACCACTGAGGATCCAGAAGCACTCGGGACGAAGACTGTCACTGGAGGTGAGTGTCCACAGTGTGATGGAGTGTGTGTGTTTTAAAAGCAGATAAGACGACTGGCGAAAAGAAAAGAATAATGGAAGAGAAGAAAAGATGTGGCAGAGAAGAAACAGCTGTTCTGCAGTATTTGAAGAGTGACGTGACTGGAGAGTAAAAAGATGTGAAAGAGGCAAACAGTACTGGATGAGGATAAGGATGCTATGAACAATCGTGGTATGTCAGCGGAAAGTTAAAAGAAAAGAAAAAAGAAAGAAAGAGATGAAGCAGTCACAATCCTCTGCAGTATCCAAAAAGAGTCAGAGAGTTCAGGGAGATGAAAAGGAAAGCTGAAATGGAAATAAGTACTTGAGAGTAAACAATCCAGAACATTAAAAATGAATCAGAACAGCCAGAGGAAAGAGAGAGAGAAATATTTAAAACAGGAAAAGGATTGTGATGTTTCACTGGTGTGGCAGTTTGCATGCTTACAAATGCAGCGGTGCCTTCCTTCTCTGCCTCCTCCTCCTCCTCCTCTCCCGTAAAAAATCCCATTCACAAACAGGACCTGAAAACAGGAGATGGTGATTGGCTCCCCGAGCACTGTGTGCGTGCTAGTACTTTGTGTGTGAAAGAAAGAAAAAGATAGAATGATGGAGCGAAAGGGGGGAGGGAGGGAGAGAGGGAGAAAAGCCATTATATTCCTGTGCAGGTGATGCTGAGGCGTGAATGAAACTGCAAGGTACCCGTCTGTACATTATCTGTAATACCTGGTCTGTACTCTACAGGAATCTAAAGAAGGTAGGTGATGAAAAGTGGTGTTGCATTTTAATTTGCAAATCCATTTTGTCATTGAAATGACCCATGGTATGACAGACAGATGTGCGTACGCCGCACCAAACTCAAACTCTTTTTTTCCCCCCTTTAACTCTTTCTCCTTCATTGCGTCATTCTCAATGCTCATTCCAGACTGCCACTGTCACAATCCCGCTGCCACCGCCGAGATTAACAGCTGTCCAAAACTGTGATGCTCCCCTGACTCGCCGTGCTGTCCAATTAGAAAAGGACATTTGTTTGGGGTGGGGGTGGGGGAGGGGGGGTAGTTAGGGCTTTGGAATCGGAAGGAAGGGAGGGGTAGAGGTATGAAAGGGAGGAAGAGAGATGGAGAAATGGTTCGATTTTATTTTTCCTCAGGTTCAAATGTAGAGACAAACAAAGCGGTGAGTAAATGATGCCAGGATTTGACTTTGAGGAAGCAGATTTTGAGCTATTATCAGCTATTTCCTGAAAGAGAAACTGCTGATGGTGCAGGAGGAACATTTAAAAAAAAAAAAAAGGTTGGACATGAAACCTTGTGCAAAATAGAACTCAAAACGTTTCTTTTAGCTTTTTAGATATTTTATTCTATCTGTAAATTGTGGCTCAAATTGTCAATATTTCTAACCCCTAGAACAATGCGTCTTATGTAGAAAACCCTTAGAAGTGAATTGAATGACTGATGAAATAAATTAAAAACTTTTAAATCATTCTGGAGATGTAACACCAAACATGACAGAACAAAGCCAGATTAAAGAGATGTGCTCTTAGCTGTTGTTTTGAATAATAAAATAAAAGAAATGAATTCCACATCTTCAGCGCCATCATAAAAAAGAATAAAAAGATCAATCCATGATCACCTTTTATTTTTAAATGTGTTTGGAAAGACCAAGACAAGCTTTTACCGCCGACCAAACTTTGTACAATTGTATAAATGAGTTTTGTTGGTCAAGGTCAGAGCACCTTTTTTTATTAATTAAGGGGGCTGAAAGTAAATAATATAAGTTTGTACTACTGTATAATCAGTTACTGAATGCACATTTAAAAAGATCAATGGTTGAATGATTTTAGGTTTAACAGAAGATGCAAATAGTTACACATAAAGGTTTTTTTCTGAACTGATCCAGTAAGGACTTAATGTCTCAAGTCTTTAAAGGCAGAGTGGGTCGTTAAGTAGCCTGAACATTGGATGTTGAACCCCTCGGCCCCGCCAGTCTTCAAGTTTAAGTGTTCTTAGGTAAGAAAACTGACCCCCGAAAGACTCTTGAGCGCATCACTGCCTGTAAGAGAGTGCAAATGAGATTAGATCTGAATGGGAAAGTTGGCACATTTCATATCAGCCTGTTAACTCTGTGCAGGAATTTTGTGTTTGAATGGTTGAATATATCATGTATTGTAAGGCAGTTTTTGAAAGGCACTGTACAGAAGTCCATTTCCCTTTTTTGAATCAGGGTGGCCCCACATGTCGGGGGAATAACTGGACAACAGCTTGTCAGGCAACGTGAGGAAAATAAAATTATATCATTCTTGTCCTCATTGAGCTGGAGAATTTACACGACATGATCCAACACTAAAAATCAGCAGTTCTCAAAGGCTAAGTTAAACAAAGGATATAATTGTATATTATCTGCATTTACAATGAAACAGAAAAGATGACCTAGCCCTGAGCAGCATTTTAATGCAGAAAATTGTAAGGGAGAAAAGTGTAAATTCTCCTGAAAGCAATACATCCAGGCAGAGAACGAGTAGAAATGAGGCAAGAATTTAAAATCTTCTCAAAACTCACGTGTTAAAATGTTAGATGAGTATTGTTTGGCACTGAGAGGCATAATTCTAAGCTGTTAGGGACCGTGAGGTAAATAATCCTCAAGGCTAGAAACTCTGTCGGAAACAGTGTGGTTAAAAGAAAGATACAGTTGTATATCGTCTGCATACACATGAAACATTATCATGTAAGTAGCACAAAAATCGAGGAAAGAGTAGGGTCTGAGGAATCGATCTGAAAAGATAACTCTGAAAAAGAGGCTTAAGCACCTTTAAAGACTGAAGAAGGAGAAGGAGAGAGAGAGAGAGAGAGAGAGAGAGAGAGAGAGAGAGAGAGAGAAGAAGCATTTTAGTCAGTCTCATTCAAAAGAAGAGCGCTGATATAATGGTTCAAATAAACCTATAGTACTACGGATTTTGTAAAACCATCTACTCACCTCATTGGACATTTCCTGCTGCCCCTTGCACTCTCTCTCACCCCTCCAACTCCTATATAATCCACTCCCATAAACGTTATCACCACTTTCCCATTACATATAAAAGTCAGCCGTGATGCATGGTAGCATATCTTTACCTGATTTCATGGGAATTTGAGATTTAATGAGCAAGGATGTCTGTGAAGTGTGAAATACCCAAGTGTGATAGGCTGCTCCTCGAGGACAAGACCTCACAGTGAGGGTAAGGCACGCTTATGCGTGTGAAAAGGTTTTATGTTTCTTTGTATTAAGTTGTTGGATTGGAAGACAGGAAAAAAGGACATACAGGAGGAGATGCGGACGAGTGAACGTGAGAAGGACGAAGGCAGAGAGGGAAGAAATGAATGCGTGTGTGTGGAGCTTTGCAGTGATGATGCTGATGTGTTTAGAGGAGCTCTGGACATCTGTACATGAGAAATCCAGACATGTATCCAAATCATTTGGACGCCAAAATGTGGACAAGGAAAATATTTTAAAGCACCAAAACAAAAGGACCCAAAACTACTTTGTTTTGGCCTTTCATGGTTTAGGGTGTCCTAGTAAGCACAAGCATATTGCAGGAGAAATGCCAAGTATCTCTAAACGCTGGATTGTCTCTTGTGGCCTTTGATTTGTTATGTGTGTATCTCTACATGTTCAACACTGTCATCACAATTCATGAGCAAAAACACACTCCTTTCCACATTGGCACATGATCCGCTTTGTTTACCCAAGATGCTTCTGTGTAGAGGCAGACGACCAACATTACTGCCAACACATCTGCTGGACTTAATTGATATCTTCTTCTTCTTCTTTTTTCTTCTCTTTTAAAATGTATCTTCTGGAAAATGTTGGCACTTAGGGTTTTTTAAGATGAGATGCAGAGATTCACATGAAGAACAGTAAATGGGATAGAGCAGGAATCATATTTCATGTTTTTATACTCAGTGACGGTCTGTCTACTTTAATGGGCCTTTTCAATAATGTTTTCTTCTTCTCTAAAATGTAGGGATAATACATAATCTTTTCTGTTTATCACTTCTTTATGAAGTGAAAGATCTAGAGTAGGCTTGCATCATTGTTTTATCTGAAAGACAGCAAAATAGTCCACTTAATGACTTAATGATTAGCGTTAATGGGGCATGCTGCCTTAATGATACTTTCAATTAAGAATTAATTTCAAATGTTATAATCAATTAATATTTAATTAGGTTTACTGTAGGTCATTTCAATTTTCAAATATCAACTTCATTTTTTATTTTATTTTTTTGTCTAATAGCTTCAGTGTAAGAATGTCAAGCTATGCCAGCATCCTCATGAAGCTAAATGCTGCTTTTAGCTAACTCCTAACATACTAAAATAAATGACCGGGCTAGTCCGTTAATTTTTTAGGAAGCAGATTTTTTTTACCATGTCCATCATATTTGTTTGTCATGTTAAATCACGTTTTCTAATGCGCGGTAAAACACAAGGGTTTAAAGCTGGGTCTTAAATTAGCTATGTCAAGTATTAATGGAAATCCAATGTTATTGACAGTAAATATTTTTTAAAAAGAGAACATTTTACACTTAAAATAATTGATGGTAATTTATCCAATATTTGTTGTGACTGTCCACACCAAAATTATGCCCATATGGGTCAGCTTTGTAACAGGTTATTACAACTCAAATTAAAGTTTTTGTGTTTACATTGTGACCTCTTGTGGCCATTGTGATCATGACAAATAGAAAAAGCAGGGTGTTTAATGAGCAAAAATAGCACTGTGTGAAAACCAAAAGTTGGTGCTGACTTCTTTTATGTGTCGTTAATTCATCTGTCACTTATTTTGGCTACATTGTGCATTCCTGGATTTGTTGTGTTTTCTTCTACAGTGTTGAGGAATCTGTTCCTTGTCCCGTATGGACAGTTGCCCTTCTGATCATTGTTGAGTGGAGATGTTGTTTTTTTTGTTGGAGTGGAGACATTATTGTTGATGTGAGTAGGATGGAAGTATGCCAGTGGGTGGACTGGAATATGGACATGTCATTTTACTGGTATAGATGAAGGCCGAAAGTTTTGCGTGGGCTGGTTTTCGTAGTTGTGAGGAAGAGGTCAGTAAATTGTAAGTCGTGAGAGTGAAGCACACTCCTTGTGTGAACAAACATCAAAGGAAAGTCGGACCTTTTGAAAGTGAAATCACGTTTTCTTCTTGACCCTCATCTTTTCAATATTTAACATCAACATCATCCTTTTTTCCCTCCTTTTGACTCTCGATTCCCTTCATTGTCCAAATCTGCTGTCAGCGTTAATCTTTCTCCCTGTTTTCTTCGCAGACTCCACCACCTGTGCACTGATTTGTAACTGTTAGATAAGTTGTGACTGCTGAGCATATGGTCACTGCGGTTTCTCCACCACTTATGAGGTTGTCTGGATAATTAAAACACTGTTACCATCCATGTCACAAAGCCTGCTTCGAGACATTTGCATTTGCGCTGATTTTGTCACGAACAGCACCCAGTGTTCTGGGCCCTAGTTAAAAGAAGCTAATTAAAAAAGAATTTGATAAGAGCAGCGTGGAAGAGAAGTTTCTTTTTTTTTTTTGCTGAGGGAACAGGTTTAAGAAAAAAAAAGGGCAGGTTTAGTGACAATCGGAAAGATCCAAAGAATTCAGCTTGTACGTCCTGAAATGCAAATAGACTTCTTTTCTATGCTTATGCAGCTGCACGCAAAGCAACTAAAGATATTAAAGATATGCTGATACTAGCTGATGGAAATGTTCTAGTCCAGGTACACTTGTACTGAAACAGCACACAGATAAAATCCATTTCTCCCCTTTCCCTCCCCCCCCACCAGCCAGGCAATCACATTTCTACAACAAACGTTTAAGATGCCCCCGATATCCTAATATGCGTAAACAGCAGGCTTGGATAGCCTGACAGGCTCCTTGGAGGCAGCCCTGACAAGTCTTCATCGCCAAGGTCAAGGACAGATGTTGTGTGAAGCAGGCAGCATCTGGAGAGCCATCAGTGAAAAACGTGCCTGATGCTGCCTGTTTGAGGTTTAGTAATGTTTGCATAAGTGTGGGTATGTGTGCCAACATTGCTAGCATGTGTGGTCATAGCGCTGCAATAGAGCCACCTGCGAATGAGCAGTTATAAAAACATTTATTGACACATTTGATGTTGAAAGATAGTAATCTGATAAGATATGATGGGATATTATGCTGTCAGCTTGAATTTGTGAGAAGATGTGAAGTTGTTATACATGATCGCAAAGTACAGTAGGCCTACCCAATGTTGGGTAGTTTGTTGCTTTAAATTGCCAAAAATGTCAAGCAACCTCTGTCTAAATTACACAAATACATCTGCCAACGCTTCGGTACCTAACGTTGCCAATGTATATGTGCAGTTTAGAGTGTGTCACCTCCTCTTTTCTTTCTATTTGTTCGACACAACAACGTAACTTTGGAATCTTTATGAGATGCCAAAAGGATTTGAAAATGTTCTTTGTTTACTGAACTGTGAATTGTAATGGACCACCACCACTTTATCTGTCGCTCACAGCACCTTTGGGTGAAAATATGAGTCAGTAGTTATTTTTAATAAGCTGCTTTACTATTTGAGATTAATTGCTCATTAAAGAATCTGAGATGGTATCGTTTGAAATTCGTTGGATATTCAAAAGTATCTCAAATGTTGGCAGCCTTTCTCTGCATTTAGTTCAGAGGTGTTGCAGCTCATTTTGCTCCACCTCTTTCAAGGTTTTTTTCTTGCTGCAGCCTTTCCACACTTTCTCTCCACACACACCTACAAGCACACTAATTAGCAACTTAACTTTTCTCAAATGTTCTTCCAGCGTAGCACGTCTTTCCTTAAGAGAGAACTTGGGTCCAAAGGTTGTTGGAGCTATTTGAAAGGTTGGTCGTGTTTTCTGAGGGCAGCGTTGACGTTAACGTTTGAATATTTTTATCCAGGTGGAAAAAAGTCCACTCTAACTTTAGGCTGTCACAGAGGTCAACGCAATGCAACAGGAGTCAGCCCACTTCCAATTAGAAAACTCACGACCTCTTTAATGAGATCATTAACAAGCTCATGGTCAGAAGGGACGAAGAGCGAGCAAAAACGGATTGAGACTTTTCTTATTTTAGTCCTTGGTCTTTTTTTTTTAGAAAGGAAAAATTAAAGTGGATGATGATGTGACCTAATTATCATAGCCACTTAAAGCCCCCATCTTCGGGGAACAAAGGCCAGGGAAAAGACCTATATATAGGCTAACATTGTTTTCTTAGGTATAATAGCATCAATACCAAGGTTTAATGATCACATGTCAATAAATGCCATTTCGTTCTGTGATGAATGGTGCAATATCTGACAACTTTTACCATTTTTGATAAAGCGTCTTCTTTTTTTCATCAACCAACTCTTTCAGCTAACGTTGGCAAAGTGGTTGGAAAAAAATGAATCAGTTTTGTTAGTCAAAAATAACTTTTTAACCACAACCGTCAAACTAATTTCAGCATAACCTTTTTAATAACTGACAGTAATCAAGCAATTTCTCACAGAAAACCTAACTGAAGAATAGCAAACAGCATTTTTTTTCTTATCATAAATAATACTGTAGATTAACTCCATGTTTCAACTTCCAGTCACACTGGAACAGTAGCACAGGATCACTGGTTTACATTACAAACAGAGTATTCAGATATTTCTCACAGGAGCTTGATAAGACTATTGATACCACTCATGTACATTATGTTTGCTAACTTTGAGCCAGCTACGGTTAGCTTAGCCCAGCATAGAGTCTGGTAACATGGGGAAACAGCTAGTCTGGAAAATGATGCAGCTAAATGGAGTTGACTCGTTCCAAAAAGGTAACTAAATCCACATACCAGCAACTTTAAAGCTCCTGTGACAAGTTTTGCTGTTATCATTATGAAACAGACAAAAATCAATATCTGTAACTAATGACTTGCAAAAGCACAATTGGACATCAACATAAATACAAATCGTTTCTATTTCAATGCCTGAATCTGCTGCCACATGTTATGTGTCAGAGGAAACTTGTTTTTAAGATTCTTAACGAGTAAAAGAGAGCAGAATGATCATTTTCTGTTTTTAGTAAGTACTTCCACAAGTACAGGACGAGGCAGCGAACAGATAAAAAGGCACTAGCTGATAATAAATGCACTCTTTAGTCATTGTGTCTTTTGACTTGGGGATCTGTAGAAGGATTGTGTTACTTTTGATACAGATACAAGACACCTGCATCCTTTCCCAGATTTTAAACTCATGCTCTTGATTCATATACTTTACAATTCAAATCCACAAAAGAAATTTCCCAGAAAGAACAACTTTAAATTATTTGCCGTTTCACTATCCGCTTTGCAAGGATTCCATTTTCAAAGTTGAATTATTCAGAATAATAAAATGTGTGTAGCTCCTGGCCAAACAGAAGAGAACAAGTTTAGAAATATAAGCCATTGGACCCCTATATGCACAGAACAGTCACATCAAGACAAATACAACTGTCGAGCAACAAACTGTCTATAGTCGGGGGGGAATCGCATAACCAACCCATGAAGGAATCGACAGCTCATTTCAATAGCAGAGATGAGGCGGTGGATGTAATGTGTGGCCTCGCAAAGCAGCATTCATTATGAACAATATCCATCAATCATCCTTGACTGTAATATATCCTGATACACATCCTGCGCCTCTGGAACAAAGAGTAAGACCGCTGCAGGGAAGTTCTCTTTCTACATCTCACTGCTTCCTCTTATAGTACTCCCCTTTAGTCTGACCTTCATTTCCAATTCCCTGAATGTACATTTAATTTAATCCACAAGCTTTATCCCATCACCCATGCTCTCTTTCTTCCCTGCTTTGCTGCTAAGTTTTTATGCAGAAACAAAACTACTCGGATTCATTCAACCTTACAGGACCTTAAAAGTGCTCAATCTGACCCAGAACTGACCTTAACCCAAAGCCAATGTTTCAAACGGCAAAACATCTTGCCCTTTCCCCGTTTTCATGCCATCTCTCTTGTTCACATTATTACTTAGGGGTGTAAAGGTTATTCAGACGACCAAACAAAGGGTGTTCGTGCGGGGAATCCTGCAGATTATTTGTGCCTTTATAAAATACATTTGCTTTGATTTTATTAACATGGGAGCACAAAAAGGTATAACAGTGCGCAGGGAAATAAACACATTTAACATTGCACTTTATCACATCGTCAGATTAATTAACTAATTGGATATGAATGATATTCTTTTTTTTTGGCAAAGCCTGTCCTGCACTTACCCATAATGCAACAGAACCACAAGTTGTTATAAAATAAAGCTTCAATCTCCAGACTTTGCTGTGTGTGTGTGTGTGTGTGTGTGTGTGTGTGTGTGTGTGTGTGTGTGTATGTGTGTGTGTGTGTGTGTGTGTGTGTGTGTGTGTGTGTGTGTGTATGTGTGTGTGTGTGTGTGTGTGTGTGTGTGTGTGTGTTTCCATTCACTGTCTCCCCTTGAAGCTATAACTCCATTACGCTGTTTCTGTCTGTTTGGCTTTATGAATGACTGCCCATTTCTTTATGAATGTGCATATTCCATCCTCAAGCCTCTGCCCCCCGCCCTGTTCACCCATTTCCCATCCTGCTCTCTCTCTCTCTCTCTCTCTCTCTCTCTCTCTCTTTGGCTTTGTGTGAAGGTTGGCCCCAACAAACAGGCCTGGGGCGAGATCTTAGCACTGGAGCAAGCGTGTGTGCGTGTATAGTGTGAGAATCAACAGTGGCTGAGTGGGAGAGTGGGAGAGTGTTTGTGTTGTGCGTGCCCCACTCTGAGTGGGTGTCTTTGTGTACGAGATGTTGGGAGCGTGCTTATAGTGCTGTAACTGTTGGGGGGTTTTATGCTGCAAGGTCAACAGAGCATTCTTCCCTCTCTGTAAGAACTGCAGGAGTTGCTGTCAGTGACAAGAGGGTGTGAGCTACTGCTGCTTACCAGGCATCACTTCTGGGGTTAAGGGATAAAGGATAAAAGGGCAATGCACACAAACCAGGAAAAAAAAATTGGCTTCAGTGTGCACGGTCATGCGTGCACCGATGTGAACATGTCAAATGCATGCCACCAGCGCTGACATACATGGATCAATGAGTGCTTGAGCCTGTGATGTGTGACTAGCCACTCTATGAAACCCCAACTCCACTAAACGCATCATTATCCAACTGAGAGTCTATAATTAGAAAACCTCATCCACCAGAGGATGCACGAGCAGCACAGATAAGTCATGTGTCAATGCAAACCACTCCTAGTGGTACACAAAATGAGATGCATGAGTAATACTCTCTAGGACAAATGCATACAAGTAGGAACAGTAATGAGAATCATGTCATTATTATGAGATGACAGTGTTTTTTTTTTCTGACATGCATTCTGCCTTGTGGACCCAAGGTCAAACCTCCTTCATTGGGAAGAAACAAATCTTTGGACAATGTCGGTAAATGTCCCCGGACACCTGACTTTATGTCTGGTGAATTTACTAAGTCGCCCATCTGTGACTTTCCTCCTCTGCTCACTGCCTCTTTTCTCTTTACAGCACCCTCTTCCTTTCTGCCGCTCTTCTTCCTCTCTCTCTCTCTCTCACATCACAGACGTGGTCCAGCATACAAATTGTGTTTTCCCTCCTTTATTTGGGTAGCCCATAATGCGTCAGGCCGGAGGAGAATGGGGAAACAGGAGTGAATGTGTTCCTCCTAAAAGGAAAGGGAGGCAACAATGGAGTGTACGGCTGCTCTACAGTCAAGTAGACAAAGAGCGGGAGAAATGGAGACAATGTGATAAGGTGGAAATATGCAGAGATGAATTGGAGATAATGGAATAGGTAGAGACAGGGACAAAAGATCTGAAAACAAAAGGTTTTTCTGTGATTACAGAGGATGTACTTTAGACATTTCAATAAGAAAGTCTATTGAAAAGTCTTCAAAGATATTCTTCATTTCTTGCTTCCAGTGATCATGATATAAAGAAGGTCTCATTAGTGCCCAAAAGCGTCATTGTTGATCCACAGCATGAGAGACACTTTCTGATTATCCTGAGTCATTAGATTCCATGTTCAGATCCAAACTATTGATCAGTGGAGCTTTGACTTTTCCCTGTAAGATAATACAACAAACAAGCCCACGGCCTAATTCGCTGTATCCTCTTTCATGATGAACATCTGAACCTCTTTTTACTTTGACAGGACGGGTAACAGGAAGTATTCTTTGGTGAGAAATCCAAACTAAACTTTTCCCTTTGGTAGATTTTAGAAAGGAAGGAACAGATGAGATATGAAAAAACGTCTGTTCTTGATTTGCCAGACCTCAGTGACTGCTCTTTGTCATGTAGTGTGCATTGGTTAGGTCAAATTTACAGTGTATTTGATGCAAGGCGTTCGCCAGGAACCCAACTGTTATGAACATGTTTATAGTTTTTTTTGTGTGTGGGATTGGGCTGTATTGTGCTTTATAAAACACTTGTAAAAGTAGCTAAATCAACATTTAAATAACTTTTGGTTTCAGCTTTTCCTTATGGGTTACTACACTAACACACATTTTGATTTGATTTGTTGGAATTGAATCCATCGAGGCCAGATTATCTGGCTTTAATCTAGTTTTTACTCCAGCAACAGATCTTGAAACTGACTGACTGACCTGACAAATGATGCTTTTAGAGCATACAGTGTTGTGGTTTTTGCCCTTGATTAGGAGTTCCTGATAAGAAGTAGACCTTAGGGTGTAACTAACATGTGGCACTGACAAAGAAAGCAGTTTCCCTCAAACTTGTGCTCCCCTTACAGACAGGACACAATGAGTCAGAACACATAGTCCATAAGCCCTTATTACAATCAGCTCAAACAGACCTGTCCGCCAATTACCCCCAATGGATCCATCGCTTTGTCCACTGGATGGAAGGATAAACTCTGTCAACACTCAAACGGGTCAAGTCCGATTGTTGGCTGTCAAAGGGCAGGACAGAGTGTCAGGATTGTAAGAAACAAGGCAGTGCAGGAGGACAGAATAAGAGGGAGGACCAACAATCCATTGGTGTTTGTGTTGGAGGGCCTTCTTTTCACACTTTATTTTTATGTGTGTAGACCACTGGGCCGAGGAGGTGTTTGTACGAGCAAAGAAAACTAATGATTCTCTTTCACCCCTTTTACTTGCAGCTCAAAATGTTTGCTGCTTTGCATTGCCCCAAGTGCCACAGCAGCTACCATGCACACACACAAACTCACACAGATATACACACACACACATATAAGGTGTTCGATCGACGTCTGTCTCAGTGATTAAGTGTTTTGCTTAAACAATGCCCAGCCAAACTGAACTCTGAAAAGCAGTCGAGGGCAAACCCCTTACATCACACTGCTGTGAACCAGCCGAGCGTGACGAAGACTGCAGTATTTTCTGCTTGGGACACACAACCTCATTCACACACATACACACAATGACCCTATTGCTCTTTGAAGACACTATACAGCACTGGTATAGCAAGAAAGTTGCATTGTGAGCTTGTAACACAGCATGAATGTTTTCCTAGCGCAGTCACAGGTTCACTATTGGATTTATAACTCATCAAACAATCGATTGATATAAGCATTGCGCAATAAATGAACAAAGTGTTGTTGTTTTTTTTATCACGCCTGACACATTGAACAGTTTTGGACTGTACTCTTTTTATTATGTTCTACAGAGACCCAACATCAAACTTCCAATTAGGACCTATTGACAGTGAAAAACTACCTTTGAAAACAGAAACCTTGAGCAAACCCAGACTCATAGGTTCACAACTATTTTTGAATTTGCTTGTGCTGAAACCATTAATTGCTGGGTAGCCACCTGCCGGCCACTGGTGGAACTTGATTTGTCAGGCAGAAACCTCAACAGAACCAGACTTATTGGTGGAAAGCCATCTGGTCACATACTTTGGTGAAAATCGGAAAGCTTTGCAGAACCAGGCTCATTGGCGGTCATGCATCTGAACAATTTAATTCAATGCTGGACTTCCAACGCTGAACTTAATGAGCAGCCATCTGGCCAGCCATTGGTTAAACTCTGTTTAGACGGGCAGAAATTTTGGACAGACTTAGACCCATTGGTGGACAGCCATCTGGACAAGCATTGGTGGAACTTTTTTTAGCACAACTGTTCTTAATGGTGGACAGCCATCTGACCCTCCATGGGTTAAAAGACGTTATAACAAGCAGACCATGTGATGCAAAGCCTCCCACCACTACCCGCCCAGGGAGCGCTGTAGCAATAGATTTCGATCAAAGAATTACACATTTGCAATAATTGATATTGGGTTAATGGTTATGTATACTGTTGTAGCTGCTTCAAAGTGTGGCATTGTTTCAAGAGGACATGCTTCTTCTTGTAATGAACTTTGTTTTATGTGACAGGGCTGTGCAGCTCTGCTCACAGCCTTATCCAGCTGTTACTGTATATTTTTCCCAACCTGCATTATGATCATGCAGCTTTTTTGGTGTATGTGTTTCCACTCAAAAACCCACTCACCAGTGTTTGTGTTTCGGTGGCATCTCGTCCTGCGGGCACTCTGTCTTGCAATGCTGCACAATAAAACGAGAGAACACGACAGTAAACAGGATTAGGCAATGTGGTTAAGAAACAGGAGAGAAGATCACTCTGCTTGTCATGTAGCCTGTGGCATGGTGACACGGATCACAACCCTCAAAAAGTCTTCACACAGTCAAGTAACTATCACTAGTATCTGATGTCGTAAAATACATATTATGCAGAGTAATGTATTCTGATCTTAACATCCTTAAAGTCTCAGGAAGAATTTCCTCATGCCCTGCTGACATCGCCAAATGGATGAATGAATGCCACCTTGAACTCAGTCTATCAAAGAGTGAGCAGCTTGTCATCCCAGACGGAGATTTGTGCAACCACAAATCAAGATTCAGCAAAGTATGCCTGGAACCTAGCTGACCGGTCAGAGCTTTCTGGAATGCTTGCATGCAAATCCTGCAACTCTTCACTTGTGGGTCTTCCTGCACCCCGAATCAAACCACCATTGTGTCACCTCGTGCTTTTCATACTGACACACAAGATTTTCTTTAGCACTGTACGGACACAAGACAGACCAGACTTCAGGGGTAATACAGCCAGAGAAAGACACTCAAAGAAGAAGCCTTGTTGAAAAAGTGAGTTGTGCATTTGGGTTTGAGGTAGATGAGCAATGATTAGTCAAATAATGCCAGAGTTTGACCCTGGCGACCACGGTTTTGAAAATCAAAACGCTACAGTTTCGTCCAACCCAAAGAAGACTGTGAAAGACCTACGATGAGTTTCAATCATCAACCAGACATTCTTCCAACTTTTTCTATTGATTATTTCTGTTATTTTTCTATCAACTAAGCAAGAAAGATAACCAATGGTTTAAAAACATTCTTAGCAGGCCAACTGAGGACTTTCTTTGAACACATGTACATGGAATGCTAAGAAGACATCCGGTGCAAGATTTAATCTGTTTAGAGTAGATACTTTACACTTCATGTTATTTCCATTGAGAGGTTGTCAGAGGAATATATTCATGTAATTCGTTACCATGATAATACCTGTTTCTGTATCCTGATGAGTTTCAATAATAACTCCCTTATACAGTTTGTTGCCTGGTGAAGTGTAACATCTTTTTAGTCAAATGTTGTTTCTTACACTTGTGATCTTGGCAGAAGAACATTTTTTATTTATTATTTATGGACACCTTCAATACTTAAAAAAAGAGTTGTTTAGGTGAAAACAGCATGAAGTACACATTTGATTAATCATTAATGTGTTGGGATTACAAAACCCGTATCTACTGTGTGTGATTAAAATGATTAACAGTGGAGCAATTTCATGTCTCAATAAAACCAGAAATAACCTAAATCTAAATCTGAGGTCCGACTCACATAAACATGGACACAAAGTAATGAATTCAGAAATTCTCCTCGGCGGTCACACTGATTTTATCATAAAAGATGATTTCCATTTAGAAACTCCCAGTCAGACGCAGTGATTCATCTGTCTTTCCAGAGAAGTTATAATAGCCATTTTTACACCTCATTGAGCCTTGAAGCAAAATTATGATAGGACAGGCTTGAAAACTATTGATGCTGCTGTCTATTTAATCGGATAGATGAATGAATCTGTTTGGAAAGAGGAGAGAGAAGAGGGGAGGGGAGGGGAGGAGGCAACAATGGCTACGCAGGAGAAAGATGGGGGGGGGAAAAGATGGCATAAAATACACATTAGTCATGTCTCTTCACAAAGACTGTGGGTTTGTATTTGTGTGTTTTAATCAAATTCATTCTTCCAATGTATTGTCACAAATTATTTGAGCCCCAGTATGAAGACACTGTGAAAGGAATCAGGCATTGTAAGAGACGAAGAGCTGGCAATGTGAATGAGTGTGTGTCAGTCTGTGTGTGTGAGCCACATTTTGGTCCACTTGGGGTCATAACTTGATGCATCACACTATGATGTATGAGAGCTCTGCTCAGGCCAAATGATCCTGTCAGAGGGGGGGAAGGATTCATGAATGAAAGAAGGGACAGAAAAGTTGTGTGTGTTGGGGGGGGGGGGGGGGGGGGGGAATTAAGGGATGAGAGGATGAGAGAATGGTGGTTTAAAAAGGTGCCAGGAGAGTAGGTCGGTGGAACCACATGGGTGTGTGTTGCTATGCAAAAATAAAAGGGTGAAATTTGATTAAGCTAGTGTGGAAGATAGGGAGAATGGAGAAAAAAAATGGAAAGAGGCTCTGGGAAAGAGAGCCAAATGAGAGGGAGTGGATAGATGGAGAGGCAGCCAGATAGATGGGGATGTTAATTTGGGTTGCAGGGACACATTGTCTCTGCAGCTTCTCGAGGATGAAGAGAATACACAGAGACAAATGAGGGAAATTAAATTAAATAAAAAAGAAAACAGAGAGGCTAATCAGAAGCTAAGAATCGAGAAGAGGACGAGGCTAAGCTGTAATTATATTAAAAAACTAAACATTTGTACACACAAAAAAATAAAACCTAGGAAAGCCTCATTGTGAGTTGCCCAGTCTGGCTCTAGTCCTAAACTATGATATAAGCACTCTACTTAGGAGGTGTTCTAAAATCATTGTGGCATTAAATGGATGAAAGTTATATCCAAGGACACACCTACCTCCCCCTTCTTCACAAACTCGCTCAGCCTAGAAAGCATCTTTCAAATTGTGTAGCTGGCAGAGACAGACTGACGCAGTGTGTAATCACTTTGTAATCTGGAGGCCATGAACAGTCTCAGTAGAAAGTTTGTCTTTAGATTGATTCTTTTTCCTTTACTGGAGCAAATGACTGTGTGATAGAGTTACAGTTAAAGGTCACTTATTACTGTGAACTCTTTTTCAACCAAAGAGTAAATAAGTCTCAACGGTCCCCTGAACATGTCTGTGAAGTTTCTTGCGAAAAATCCACTCCAGTCCTGTATTTGATCATGCATATAAACACCTCTATTTTGAACAATAGTTTGTGAGATATTTTAGTCTGGACGAAAGAGACAGACCAAAACATCAGTGCTGCCACAGAGCCAAGTTGCCACAGTGGCTTTAAGAAGATATAAAAAAACAAAACAGATTCTTTGAAATGAACTCATCATCAGAATCAGAATCATGTTTTTATTACCAAGTACATTTACACATACAAGGAATTTGTCTTCATGTATTGATGCAGAAACAATTAACATGGGAAATAAGGCTATAAAATAACATGTACTTTAATTAAATAAAATAGAATACAAGAAGCAATTACCAATATATAAGATAGAATTAAACATGTCAAATATAAATAATAATAATTTAAAAGGGGGGGTCATCACAGCAGTTGAATCACCACAAAGGTTAATCAGTCCTGCTGTATTTTCTTTCACCACATCTTTCCACCCTCTACCTTCTCCTTCCCTTATCCCTCCTCTCCAGCATCACTTGCCTCTCCTGATTACTCCTCCAGTCCGTCTCCTTGTCTCCCCTCCTCTCAGTCCCCTCCTCACCTGCTTCATCCGTCACCTCGGATTCTGCATCAGGAGGTTTTATTGCCAGGCCAAGTTCAATAGCTACTACAACCAAAATCCTTGTGTGTGCAGGCTTTGTGTCAGTCTCTGTGCGTTTTGTGATTTGAGCAAGAAGTGAAAACGTGTGTGACCTGATGAGTGTTTGTCGAAACTCAAGCAAACCGCTATCAGTGCAGGCAGAGACGACAGAAACGACTCCTGAATGACAAACTACAGAGGGAATCAGTCTTACTTAAACACTCCCTCTGCTTCTCCTCTGTTTGCAGTTCACTCGTGTTTGCTGCTCTCTCGTGATACATTTGACACCATCACGATCCTTGGGTGTAGATTTAATATGAAGTCTTACAGTAGGTATTGTGATATAAGTCCTTTTGTTTTTCCTTAACCCCAAGCCCGAGGAAAAGATAAAGAACCCGCTTTAAGAGACTTTATATCAGGGGTCATAACTGAAAAAAAAACACACAAAAAAACACATCACGTCAGTGTTTCTGAGTTTTATGCAACAGTTTTTTGTTCTGCTTTTTTCTATTTCTGACCTTGAAAAAGAGACAAAAAGTGGCTTCATTCTTACCGTTTGTTCCTCCGTCGAAAAATATGATCTCCAAACGAGGGCTGCAAAAACAATAACGTGAGCATTGGCAGGGAACACATCACAAAAGTCTTAATTTATGGCGTGAGAGAAAAAGAATTACATGAAGAAAGAAATACGACTCCCTCAGCATTCTTACATTTTACCTGTTGGACTGGATATAATGACCATCCCGCCTTCACCGTTGATGAATTGAAGTGAAGCAGCTCGTTTTCAGCTCCCCTCCGGTTAATTGTTTCCTCTTTAATGGCAATAAAAACTGATTTATAGTTCTTTAGGGTCCAGGAGGAACATGCAAACACGTCAGATGGGGTCCTTGTTTACCAAAGAAAGAAATTCTATTTAACATACGATGCCTGGTGTTTTCTCTTGTAGTATGAGATGGGTTTTCAGCAATTGGATTTATCACCCACCCCCTCTCGTGTTTTTGGGTTACGTTCCCTTCTGCTCTTTTTGTTGTGCACGTCTACAGAAGAGAAAAACCTTTGGAGTACTGCAGAGTTTGCCAAGCAGCCAGCATTTACACAAACACGGACACTGTTCAAATTCTGATGCTGACTAGTGAGCGCTGACTCCCTTGGGTGTACCGGCTGCCCTTCCAGTGGCATCAACAAAGGTCAAAGTATTGATCACTATTTACTCTCATCGGCTGTGTGAGTTAGTGAACGCAGTGTGTTTTCTCACTCGCACACATTCCTCCTTCAGAGTGAGGTTGTCAGGGGAAGGACTTTAATGTGGCGTTCAAATAACACTCACTCCTACATTATCGTTTGAGGTTATACAATCAAGGAATCCCTTACTGATAATGGTCAACCTCCTCCTACATAAAAAAAGAAACACACACACACACACATACACTGATGATGGTCAGGGGAAGGACTGCAATGTGGCTTCTGAGTTACACACACTCCTACATCATTGTTTCAGGCTATACAGTCGAGGAATCTGACACTGATTATGTTCAATCTTCAGCCTACATACAAAAAGATTGAACACACGCACAGGCAGAACATGGTTGTTGAACGAAAGAACCAACGAATCCCACACACATGCATAAACTCACATGTTTATAGACACATACTGACATGCATGGACATTTATTTGCACCCACACTTTGCTTATGTAATGTACTTGTATGTGCTGCTTCGCCAACTGAAACCACATTTCATGAAAACTAACACTCACTGGATGCTCACTCGGCTTGTGCTCATTATATCTGCGTGTTGTGTCGAGTGGCAGGTAAAAAGAGCCGAGTGGTTTAAGGACTGGTATGATAACTGAGTCATGAACTGTTTGTGACAAGCGTCAGAGGATGGGAGTGAAGAGTGTGTGTTTTGTGTGTGTGTGTGTGTGAAGAAGGATGAACAGGCTAAAGGGTAAGCTAAGGGCTGCAGAGTCAGAGTCTGTTTGATCCAAAGCTAGCTTTGCATGAAAGCGTGAGAATAGAAACTGAAGATGAAATTGACTCCTGGGGCAGCTGAGTGCTCTTTCTTTTCCACACAGGAGCTCTGACAAAACAGTTTTCTTTTACAACTATCCTCCCTTTTCTCTCTTCTCTTCATGTTTTAACCCCTTCCTCTGTACTCCTCTTCTCTTTCATTAAATACAATCACATAACTTGTGCAATCAAAACACATCTTGTTTTATACCATTTTCTTTTGCCAAATTGTTCTCTGAATAATGATTAAAAAAAATGCCAGTGAAATGAAACCCAACAAATTTTGGCTACCTATACCAAATAATCTGAATGTAAATGCTAAGGCTAGCTCTTCAAATCAGTAGAATGCCAAATTGAGCAGCCAGAAATTCAGCCAGTCTCACAGATGACTGGAGTACATCCTGAATTATGTACTCATTCAAAAACAGACTTTGACTCATGAATCCAGAATGGTTTTCAATCAGAAATAGACTCTGAATCGAATCGTGACCCCCAAGAATCGAAACTGAATCCAAACATGAGACACCCAAAGATTCCCAGCAATACCACTCAGCACTACTACCTACACTTGTGGTCATGTAAGCATTATCATAGAAGAGGCAGTTCTACTAAATATCAGCACAGCTGGAATTTGGTCACAAATGCACAAGGCCAACGGCTAAATACAGGAGATAATCATGGCCTATGAAGTGTAATCGTATTTTAACGGTTTATATAATTCTACAGATTTGTCTTTGAATGGAATCTATGAAACCTTGGTGCAGCCTTTCCATAACTGTGATTATAACTGCACTCTGCTATTATCTACTCAAATAAAATAAAAAACACTGTAAGGCTACTTTAGGGCAAATGCTTTTCAATCAAAAAATTTAAATTAAACTAATTTCTCTTTTTTTGTAAGACATAAAATGAAACACAGGTTGACATTTTCTCATTTTAATCCGACAAGAGGACTCCTGCAAAAAAAAAAAAAAAAAAAAAATAGAAGAAGCTTCCAGACTTCATTAAACCATTTTTACTGTCTGGTGCGTTCAATGACAGCAGCAGTAGCTCAGTGTGCATGTTGAATGGATGCTCTCTTATCTAATCAGCTCATGCTATGGTTGCAGGTGTGCACTTAATAAGTCTAACAAGTCATGTCGCCGTGGGACGTTAGCAGGCATTGGATCAATGCACATGTGACATCAGTGCATTATCTTGACTTAATTATAGTGGGTCTCTCTATATCGAACCACACTTCCTCTCTCCGTGACATATGTGAAACATACTGAACACTCAGGTTTGTCTCACTGAAGCAAATTTAGTGGCCTAATACAAAAAAGCAGCTATATACTGTATCTTTAGTCCTCTTGGCAAAATGACCTATAGGCCTACAGGCTAAAAACAACCTCTAGGCTTTTAAGTAATTTATTTTTAGTAGTTTAGTTTAGTAGTTTATGCCCTTCTTTTTTGGTACTCTAATATAGTTCTTTTTTGCAACTTGTGGGTTATTTGTAACTGATGTGGCTTATGCTAACAGGGGGCTAACTTGTTGAACATGGCAGTGTTAGCAAGCTAGAGAAACCAAAGGGTTGTGAATTTCCCCGAAGAAAGAATGACTGTTTTTTTTTATAGTTTTTTTAAAATCTTCATACCTGACTTGTTGGCTAGCTCGGATTAGGTAGCAGATGTAACAGCTTGATAACTATAGTTGTGGTTTTAACAAACAGAGGGCTAACTGGATAAACATGGTAGCCGGGAAATGAAATAGAAAAATAAAAATACAGAGTTAGCTAGCTTCGATTTGGTCGTATCTAAGCACGTAGCCTTGTTAAGTTAAATAAAAGAGATGTGTTTTTTTCTTATTAAAGCTGCAGGAGCAGTTTGTTGTGGCTAACTCCGTGAAGGCTAACTGGCTGTTAAACTATTACAATAGATTTTCGTTATAAAATTCTCAACAACATGTTACAATTAATACCATGTTCTAACAAAAAAGGAAATATTTTTTCCTTATTGTGTAGCTGCTGTAAGGCTGTAAAATATCTGTCTGGTTGGTGGGCTCCTTCCTGTCTACTTTCTACTCTTGCCTGTGCATACTTACCTTTAAGACACAGTTGCAATCATGAATTATTCTTATTTAATGTGAGCTTTACTAATAGCACCGATTTAATCGTTAATTGATTGATGGCTAAAGTGATGTAGGTTCCTCCTTCCTTGCAGAGTCATGTCCAGAGACTCCTTCATCCGCATTAGTCCTTGACTGAAATTAGATTTTAACTGCAATGCGGCTGGCTTGCAGTGCACCGCACACTACTAGCCACTTGGAATAATGTGTGTTAATGGACCATCCACTTAGGATGACTCTTAAACTTTTACTGTCCATAAAGACAAAATAGAGTTAGACATCTGCAGGATGAGAGGGCAGAAGAGGCGCTGATTCGTCCATGAATACCAGCTTTTTTATTCTCATGTTTTTTTCATAAAGTGCAGCATTTAGTTGTGTGAGAATACCAAGTTGCCCTTGGATTAACAAAAGAAACACATGAATGCCAGACGGCCGGATCAAGCCGTCTGTGATAGACAGTCGTTGTTGGTTATTTTAATAGCGTGCAGATGTGTCCATATGCTGCTTGTGTAATTTAAGCCTGAGAGGATTTAAGAGTCGAATCATCTTCAGAGATTCTCTCTTTTTTATGGCTTGACACTTGTGATTGGTCAGAATTCGATATCCTCAAGAGCTCACACACACACACCACATGCTATAGCAAACACATTTCTCTGCACACAATTAATTCAAGGTCAAAGGCTTGCAGCATGTGAAGCATGTGTTTACATTCACTGCACACGTGCCTGTTTACATACTCCCAATTTACATGTATAGTATATGGAAATTAGTGTAGAAGTAACATATAGCATATATGCCACAGGGTGGGTGTGGGTGTGTGTTTGTGTGTGTGTGTGTCAATACATATACTGTGCATGTAGGTTAAGTAACTGCCTCATTAATTTGTTCCCCCCCATCTGTCGTTATTCTTTAATTGATGTGAATTAATTCACTGGACAGTTGTTGGTGTGTTTGAAACACTAAAGCCCCGTCGGCTGCCTCGTGTGTGTAACAATATCATATAGCTGTATCTGTCGTAACTCAGACATGAGAGGTTACATATCACACTCATTTTTAACCTCTTTAAATAAGTCTTCCCAAAACATGTCTTTGACGTTTGGTCTCCAAAACTCCACTCTGATCCTGTATTTCATTACGCCTATTAACCCCTCTATTCTAACTTCTCTCAGTTTAAAGTTTTCTTTCCCTCCCCTCTGATTCGCTGTCTCTGAACATTAACTTGTTCTCACATTACAGTGCTTGAACTCATATATCTTCTACTACTCCTTGACAGCTATTGTCAGAGTTCACACTTTTCTGGCAGCCAATTTAAACCAAAGCAAACTTTCAGTAATTTGGGAACTCATTTTGGGCTCTGTGTCTCAAAAGCTGATATTTCCATTATGCTTATATTGGACTAATCTTACTAAATCTATATTTATGCTGAGGTTTTAAGATTAACTTTGAAGAGGAATCCTACTTGTCAGTTTGAGCTTGTTATAGGCAACAATAAGAATTTTTTAAATGAAGACAAAAAGTTGTTTCATTGCTATAATGTGCAGCTCAGTCTGCTGTATTGTGCACATCGATGTAACCACCTCCCTCCGTCTTATTCATATGGCTGTAAAGAAGGAGACACATAATGGATTGAGAGACAATTCCTTTGAACGTGAAGCTACTGTAGTGGCATTAGCAGCTTTAGAATATATCTCATTATATTTGTGCTCAAGTGTGTTTTCAGAATCAGCAGAGGTCTACTGAGCGAGCAGTATGACAACCTTATTGATGCTGACTGATGACAGGAGTGGAGAGATATTGGCGAAGGTGATTAAGACGTTGATGACAATAACCTTGACACTGAATGCTTTTGATAGTCCCAACACTGCCCTGAGAAATCTAATTTAGCAGACTTGCTTGGGCCACGGACGGAGACGCAGAAAAAAACCCCCCTGACAATCTTCAGTCTTAAGAGTAATACATCTTCCTCCCTAAATCACATCCAACAAATGAATTTTTTCTCCGCAGCCATTGGCCTGGTCCTTTTGCTCTCCATCATCCTCTCCTCTACATTGCCAAGGCTTCCTTTTTGTGTATATAGACAGGTCAATTACTCTTTCAGTCTCTCGGTATCTGTGTAATTTTGATGGAGGGTGAGTTGTCAATATCTGCAGCCCCTGCAGCGAGGTGTGTCCCGCTTGCATCGAAAAGACTTGACTATGTAGTCAAAAGAGGAGAGATTTTTGTAGATGCCTTCATGTTTACACAGAACAATTATTACATTTGTGTGCTTCACAGGCACAAGGCAAAAAAAACAAAACACACACACACACACACAGCACATGGACACAAAAACAGACTGCTGATGAGATTGCACTGGACTTCCAATTAACAGGTAAATCATGACTCTTCCCTCCTGTCTTCTTCTCATTTGTTTTGCTGTCAAGAACCCCCCCACCCCCCCCCCCCCCACCCCCCCCCACACACACACACACACACACACAAACTTTATCCATGTTTTTATTCATTTATAGATCCATCTTTTCTCCTATCCTCTGGCTCAGTTTGTTTTTGTTAAATTTATTTTCATTTTACTTATAGTCACAGATAAAACAAAATAAAAAAATAAAAAGTACAAATCAGACAGTGTCAGACAAAGACAAACTGGTAGCGCTATGAAAGAAATGGAACGTTATATGAGCCCAACAAGAACTACATTGACAAAATCAATATTGTGCTGCTCTAAAATAGATCTGTTTGTCTTAAAAACGACATTACTACACTACCCAGCCCTAATGTGAAAACAATGAGGCGTGATATTTTCCAGAACAACACCTGCATACAAAAGAGTTTCTTGTAATATCATCAAATAACTGTTGATATTCATACCTTGACCTTGTGTTAACAGATGACTCTGTTTTGTAGGTTTATTTGGTGAAGTGTTGTTTCAGCTTTTAAAACGAAGATGTCAGTCCTTAAAGAAATTTGACAATGTGTCAGAAGCTATGTGGAAAGTCAAACGTCTTCAAGGTTGACAAGGATAATTCAAAGATTTCGCTTCAGACAGGACCTCATAAATGCACATTTTAATCATGCAAGCTCTGTCACGACCCCGGATGGTTTTCTTGTTATGGATATGGCTCAACGTTGGCCTTGGGTTGGTTAAACTTTACCCTCGGTTTGAGTTTTTCCTTTTCTTAATTTCCATTACCTTGCTTTCTCAGCACTACCCTTCGCTCTGTCCATCTATCGAAATTCCACAAACCCTCCTGGGATTCATTGACCTCGAGCCCTCTATCGCCTCACTAGCATCACTCTTTCCTTTCAACTTTTCTCTTCTGCTCTGTCAGAATTCCTCTCCTGCCATTCCTCTTTTTAATTTAGCTTCTTTCATCATCCTCCTCTATCTCCCTCCCAGCTTAGCTTGTCACTACTCGATCACATTCTACTCTCTTTCCCTCTTTTCCACTGTCCCTCTGCTGAGCCTTTTGTCGGCCTAAGGAAAACTGTTAGAAGCACATGGCACACCACAGGATCACGGCATAAACCTCTAAGCCTATCTGTAAGGTGGGTTGGTGGAAGCTGATAAATGTAGAGGATTGCACCAGCAAGTGGGTTGTAGAGGGGAGAAAATGAGTTGTCACCAGGTTACACCAAAATAAGATAAAGATGGTGGAGTGGAAGGTGAAAGAGAAAAACGGTAGGACAGGTTCCAAAGATTTAGACTTTTGGAGTGTCGGGTTTGTGAATTGGTCTGGATAAGATGAGGAAACAGTTTTCTTGAAAGAAATACAGAACCGAGGCCACAGCGGATGACGAAAAGTAAGATTTTATAATGCTGGGTGGATAAACGGGTCACTGCAATGAAACGATCAATATCATCCCAAGAAAAGTAAAAATAGCATTTCTGGTCTGCAACTCCTTTGTTGGAGAAGAAGCAGTTTGGTTTCTTAAAGGCTATCAGTCAGAGCATCGTTCAGGGCGGCTGTGGATCCGTGGTAGATATGGTTGTCTCTCTAACAGAAGGTCGGGGGTTTTGATCCCCCGCTTGTACCTTGAATGCTATATTTCCACGATTCGCCCCTTAATTGTTGATAGCATGATGGACCAAGGTGTGAGCTTTCATGATGGCAGAAGTTGTAATGTAATGTAACCATCTTAACCTGACTTTTTGTTTTTTATTTCACCATAACATAAATGATGTGTATTTTACAGTATAGTGAAACCTAATAAATCTCTGCCACTTTCAAAATGGTTGTGGCTGGATAGAAACTCAACATCGATAAAGCATTGATCATCAGTTTCAAAGCTGTCTTGTAAACACAGTCCCTTGACAGTAAGCGAGATCATACCAGCTTTTGTTGTCAGTCCCACAGCACAGAACGCTATTGCTGTCTTTTAAGTCAATAGCACACACATTTACTTTGACTTACACTCATCGACCTCTACCATCCGACTCTTCCTAAAGGTCAATGCGAGACCTCCTTCAGTATTGGAAACAGCTGATGTTTGCTGTGATATATAATCACGTTCCCCAGAGGGATGACTCCTGTTCAGGAAGTGCTGCACTGTCTGATGTACAGTACTTTATTGTTGGGGTTAGCGATGAAGAGTAATCGGGCAACTTGCTGATTCTTTTTCTTGATCTCTGCACAACGTAGTCGAACTATTACTCTGATATCATGAGGCAACGGCCAGCTTTTGTTTAAGTCTATTTCCTGGTGTAACTCGAACATAAGCTTCCAGAGTGTGGACTTCATTACACAAGTCAGTAAACAAAACTGAACAGTAACAGTCCAATCATCTCAGTCGCCCTTATTAGTCATCAAAGTGTGATACTCAAACAAAAAACAAACCAAAAAAAAAAAAAACTGGAAAAATACATCAGTGTGTTACGCCTTAAAACATAAGGGCAAGCATGTCTGTCATAGTAAGCTAGTTATTGCCAAAGGGCACCTCAATGTAACCGTAATGTTGTACTAAATCAATATGATAACAACGGTTTATCCAATGGTCTGAAGGGTAAACTGTGTTACAAATACATTTCCCCCCCCTCAAAAACAGTAGGCCCCTTCATCAGCCACGTTTGTTATTCAGGTTGTAATGAAATCAATAAATTGTGTTCATTATTTAGAGCAATCTGCCCCTTTCTTATTGTGGGTCCAAGTCGGGGTGGGGAAAAAGGTTGGGAACCACTGCCTCAGGGGATTAGAGAAAGACTTGTTTTACGAGGTACAACTTGTTTATACGATAGTAAACAAGACTTGACATGAAATGAAGAGTTAAGGAAAAGAGAGACAGTGTGAGGCAATATGAAGGTGAAGAAGAGAGTTTGGATCAGATGGGCATTAAAGGACTGAGGAGGCCAGTTGGGGTTTGAAGTGTGAGAAATAGAGAGGTGAAATCAATACGATACAAAAAGAGAGGAGGGATTGAAAGAGGGAAGGGGGGGGGGGGGGGGGGGCAAAGAAAAGACGAGTATAAGAAAAGAAGTCCAGCTGGTTGGAGAGGTGGGAACAGATGATTATTAATAGATGAATAAATGAGCACAGACTGGAAAATGATACAGATGAGTTTAGCAGCGAAACATCACTGACCCCATCCTGAACTGGACACTCTTTTTTTTGGATCCAAAAATAGTCGAGGGGAGCATGTATAAAACACAAAGAGCAGAGGTTCTGCTCTTTTACTGGGCTTCCTTCTTGAACTCACCTGACCCTTCTTAGACTGTAACATCCATCAGCAAATAATCAGGTAAGATATTATATAACACGATGAAATGTATTTGAAAAGCCTTTTTCCCCCAGTTATTGCTTGCTACAGAAAACACCTGACGATGCGTTCTTCTCCACTCCTTGATGTTTCTTTGTAATCCAATGCGTGATTGATAAAACCAATAGAAGGGAGTTATAAATAACGGAACGCTTGAAGAAGTGCAATTTACCGTATTTTAGTGGCTCCTCTGATTGGATTAAGATACGCAGACTGTATATCAACAAGACAATTACCTTCTGACAGCAATGGTTTGCTGCCAAAAAACAGGGCACAGGTGTAATTTGATTGCAGTGCTTAGTTGTGGTATCGTTCAAGGTCATATTTTAATTACACCTCTGAGATAAAATACAGTCTCCCTACGAGCTCCAGGGAAGCGTAACTTTGTCAAAATGCTGATACAGTGAAAGGCGTGAAGTTCCTCTTGAGAATTAATTTCCTCTGATTCAATAGCTGATCACAGTTCTTTTTTTTTTTTTTTTATGTTGCACGTGCTTGTAAAGTAAATGCATAATAGCAATGAATATTCATAGACAGAGCATCATTGAGGGAGAGGCTGTCTCAGTTAATTCATGAAAAGGACGTGATATTTTGTTAGTGCGGCAAAATGAAAAAAGGGCTACTTTCCACCACTCTTCATGCGGTTCCTTTCAAAGGACATTTTTAGTTGGTTTCGTAATATTTTTTTGTCTACGTGCTCAAGACATCTCACGTGTCTAAAGAGTTCCTTCATTACACTTGATGATCTTATTGCATTACCAGTCTTTGTTTTTTAGACATTGATTTAGATGCAGTTTTTGTATCTTGTAACAATGAGGACATGTTAGCATGCCTACATGCTAATCTTGAACCAATGTGTCAGTTGTTGTGTTGTACTGTCTATGAATGTAATGGATGTGCTTTATGTCATTTAATAAAATATTGTCAATGAAGAAATTGAAACCTCAGGAAGAGTAGCTACCTGAAGCTAATGGGGATCTTAACAAATAAAAAAAAATGAAATTTAAATGACCATGCATGTTTTTTGTCATTTAGAACAAAGCAGCATGCTGGAAGGAGAATAAAGCTGAAAGCAGTTTTCCCTATAAAACTGTTCCGTTATGAAACACACACACTCAGAAGTCTTGTTGTTGCCAAGCTATTACTGTGTGGTTAAGCCTGTGCTGTACCTGAAAGGATTAGACAGTGGACATTGGTGATAACAGTGAGCTGATCCCTAGGCCTCTACACTACTCTTATCAAATCCATTCCCCCACTACTGTGTGTGTGCGTGTTTGTGTGCGTGTTTGTGTGTGTGTGTGTGTGTGTGTGTGTGTGTGTGTGTGTGTGTGTGTGTGTGTGTGTAACATGGCTGCTAGCATGTTTTTTGATTAAACTCAATTGTACCTTCTCTATAAGCAGCTCAGTAAAATCAATACAGACTATAAAACACACTAAATTGCTACATTCTACCCATCAAGAGTAATTGAAGATCAACTCTACCGATCAGCAGTTTAGATTAAGAGCTTATACAGAGGCTATTACTGACTCTTTAAAGAAACTGGACAGAAATGTGAATAATCGTTATCAAGACACATACATGCATGGTAGAGCTCCTAAAAAAGTTTAGAACAGTTAAAGACACACAGCCTCACAGCTTGAAGTATGTATGAGTCTTACAAAAACAATGCACATTGTTAAATAGAAATAAATAATACAGTAACCCAACAGGATGAAGGGGAGAGTCAATACACAACACCCTCAAATGCTGTTTCTGCAGAGGATAAGAGTTCACCTCCAGTTCACACACACACTGCATGATCTGGCACCCAAAAGGACTATTTTTCTGCAGCAGCACCCCCCCCCCCCCCCCCCCCCCCCCACACACACACACACACACACACACACACACTCTATAGCTACGACATCACAACACAGACGCCTCTATAAACAGACACATTGCGTTGGAACTGGGAAGGCTCGTGTTTCTTGAAATCAAAGTACATACTTCTTTAAGCCCGCCACCTTCTTACCCTCGCCTGCTTGGCACAGTCTCTGTAACTCATAGAAAAGAACACACATTCACACGTTCGTGCAGCTGTTACAGGACACTGGAGAAGTGGCAGCCCTGCAGCATTCATTAGGTTAGGTTTCCCCACACATAAAGAGAACATTAGGGTGATGGGGACTTCCCACTAAGGATACCCTGGTCTCACATACATTACTTCAAAGAGCTGGGTGATCTCATGGGGCAGAGATGCAGCCGTTCTCCTGCAGAAACCGTACATCTCTTTTTCTATACCAATAATTCCTCTTCTGAATGTGTGGATTACGTCGTCCTCAGTTTAAAATAAGCCTGTCAATTTTAAGTAGAAGGAGGCAACCAAATGATTGTTTTTCGTTGTATTAAATTATCAAAAACAACAACATTTAACAACCTAAACATTACTTTGCTGCATTTCACAAAAAAACATGAATTTTGACAATGTTGAACATGTGACATATACACAAAGTTCAGTGAGTGAATGTTTGTGTACCTTAGGATTGGCTGTTGCAGTGCTTGTTGTGTGACTTAGGCAAACAACCCAACAGGGAGCATACTCACGGGGACGCACAGATCAACAATGATAAATTGCACAACTATAAAAGTGCAGGTTTCATTTTCTTACAGTGATAATAATCCACTGAGATCATCGTTCTGCAGGGAGGGGAAGAAAATAAACACAACACTTAGTCTTTACACCTTTAAATAAATCAATGTGGTGTTCTTAATACAGTACTACTGGCAGCACACGGACAGAGATATCTCAGTAAATCAATCTTATCCTCCTCATTTCACCCTAAATTGTTTCTTCTCCCCACAGACCCCTTTGAGATAAAGGTCAGAGAGGGAGGTTGTGTGTTTATAATGATAAAAGATTGGCTGTGTGGCCACACACCTTCAGCTGTGTTCAGTATTGATCTCTCTCTCTCTCTGTGTGTGTGTGTGTGTGTGTGCAGCATTATGTTCCTAAAGTAGATAACACCATACCAGAAACAAAGCTCATACATCACAGACAGTGTGTGATGATGCTGCTGGAAGTAATTCAAATAAAATAAAATAAAAATAGACAAGGATAAATAAATGATATTATTGTGTTCACGTCTTCTGAGATATGTCTTCATTTCTATTAATTGGGTTTGTAGTCACTGAAATGATGTTCATGTTTATGCACAGAGCCCTCTCAAGTCATTAAGAGATGATTTCCCTACACTGTGTTTAATATCTCACTTTGATTTCAAATGGAACCAAGATAATTACTTTTTTATGTGTGAGTTTTTATTGGCCTTTAATGCTGTCTCAAAGCTACGTTACGGTGGACTGTTAAATTAGCAATATTCAACTGCTTGAGGCTTAACACAACAGATTGTTGTTGTGGTTTGTAACAGGGCTAAATGTACACTCTGACTGTTTGCTACACGGACACATTTAAGTGTTTGTACCTTCTACGAGACATTTTTCTTTTTCCTGCATTGCATCAACATTATTTAGAAGACTACTGAAGTTGCTTTCACACAGGTACAAATGTCCAAAAATAATTCCAGAAATTTCAGGGTGATATGCATGTGTGAATGCAAACAGCCATTTTTTCACCCTGGCTGTGTCCAGACTTTGTTCTTAAAGCTTTATGCTTCATATTTATTTTGTGAATACATCCAATTACCTTTCCATGTCTTCAACGATATCATGTCTTGGCTCCTAAGGACATGCATTTTTGGTAGCTGCAAAGACATTAGAGAACTTTATTCTAAAAATGTAAGCTTGTATTGCATCGCATTTTATTTTATTTTTTTTACATGATCTGCTGCCAAGAACGTATGCCTTTTAGGTCGCAGCAATCCACAAGAGCCCTGCAAATTCATGGAAATACTGACGTGTGTTTGCAAAAAAAAATTTTTTAAAGGGAAGCTGTCAAGGTCAAAGTGGGGTTGACTTTTGAAGCAGCTATCAGTTTCAGGAACACAAAAAGCCAAAGCGCTGTGAAGTGCTGAGCTCAGCTTTCATAGTGTGAGGAAGAAGATGATGCTCTGATCTGGCCTCGGCTGACAAACTAAATTCTTCAGACACAGCTTAGACTCATATGACCTGTCCTGCGCCTTCTTTCATCCATAACAGCTCAAGGATATAACTCAGATAAAATGGAAAACACTGGTATAAACACTATGCTGGCTGTCGTGTCCCTCTTTACTTCCCTTCCGCTTTGTTGTGCAATATTTTTAATTTATTTGAAGTTGGTTGAGTCTCGTTCTACGTCCCAACACCACAACTAAACTTCCCTTCCCTCCTACCACTTAACACCCTCCTGCTACCTTATCTTTCTCCATCTCTGTCACATCTCGTTCCCCTTCCTTTCTTTCGCACTGCTCCCTGTCTGTCACTAATACATTCTGTCAGTCATCACCTGCTCACATGTCCCGGTTTCCTGCTCCATTTCCAGAGTGTCACCAGTGTAATACGAGAATGTCTCTGTGTTCTTTCTTTGCTCTCTAGCGACCTTGTTGCTAACCTTGCCTTCACTCTGCCCTTCACTACCATCTCTTTCTCCCTCTCCCCTTTCTTTTTGTTTTCTGTTCTCCAACAGCCACGATGGCAATGAGCAGCATCCTCAACGCTGATGACATCAAGAAAGCTCTGGGGGCATTCGCAGGTACAGAACTTACCTTAGATCAAGAAAAAGTGGGGGAGGGGTTTAGAGAAGCTTCTGGAAGCTGGAACAACCACAACACATACACACGGCACATCCACTTCAAAAACAGACAGTCAAACATACATGCAAAGTTAAAAATGAAAACACAGAGAACAAAAAAGCAAAGAAAACAATATCTCGCTGCTTCATTACAAAAGTGCTCCAGGCCTGCAGGGGGCACTAAGTGGAACTTCATTCTGCTTTAACTTGTTTTATACAGATAAAATAAGCCCTGACAGAGCTAATCTGGGGACATTAAATGAGCATTTTTTTAGGGTTTGGCTACTGGTATCTCAGGGCCAAAGAACAACCTATGTGGCGCCCCCTGCAGGATTGGTGCACTTTTGTTGTTTGACTAGGAACCTTAAAATTAAGAGGTTAAAATTAATTAACTATAAATAACTGCTAGAGAAGGCTCCAGGTTATTACCTCAAACATCAACACTTTTTTTCAGTGTTTTTTGAAGACGTTGACTGAGACAGTCATTAATTCTTTTTCCATACATGCATGGCTTAACCTAATGTATTTGCAGTTTTTTTTTTTTTTTTTTTTGCAAAGACAGACAGAAGAGATAATAAGAGCTCCGTGACCCAGAACTGATGGGGCCTCTGGCAAACACATGTTCTCAATATTCAACTGCCACAGAGTTAGAAGGCTGCCTCATTACAGATAGATCTTTGCCTTTGGGCGTCATCATTGGCTCCACATAGGACGAGTCATTGGAAGTAACTTTTGGAAGTTTTATAACTTCCTTCCACAAATGGCTTATGGGAATGGGTGTGAGGAGTTCAGAAGTGACTGTAAACTTCTTACGTATTGCATTGTTGGGTTTGTTTACTCATTGTGTGTGTGTTGGTACGTGTTTTTGTTTCCAGCTCCTGAAACCTTCGACCATAAGAAGTTTTTCGAGATGGTCGGTCTGAAGGCCAAGTCTTCTGACGATGTTAAAAAGGTCTTCACGGTGCTGGACGCTGACAACAGTGGCTTCATAGAGGAGGAGGAACTCAAGTGAGCAAAAGATACACACGCACATGAACGCATAGATCTTGTTTCACAGAAAACATTAGTGTTCTTTGACGGGCGTCCCTTTTGCTTTTCTGCCCTCAAATAGATACGTCTTGAAGGGTTTTGCCAAAGATGGCAGGGACCTGACAGACAAAGAAACCAAAGAATTTCTAAGAGCAGCCGACAAGGATGGAGACGGCAAGATTGGAGTCGATGGTAAACGTCAAATTCTATCAGTTTGGGTGTTGCATTTTCACACAAAAAAGGAGAAATGCGGATGAAAGTCACACAGAAGAACAGCAGGTTTTAGTGTTTCGCACATTTTGTGTAGTTGGACATTGGACAAAAGAAGTAAGAAATTATCATGTCAATACATAAATAAATGTAGTCCTTTGCTCTTGGTCATAATTTTACATACACATGGCGGCTGTTTTCCTTTGATGTCATCATGCTCCAAGTGGGTGGTTTAAATACGGTTTAAATGTCTGCCGTTGTGTTAAGCTATCAAAAGCTAGGAGATAATAAAATCCTTCTCGTTTTACTCATTCAAATGTGATCAACTGACGACAGATTTTAATATTATTGAACGTCGAAGGCCGTTATTCTAGTTGAAACCATAGACCATAAATATTAATGACAGAGTGACATAACCTCTTTTAGCATAAACTACTTATTTGTTAAAAAGGATGTTTGATAGTTATCCTCAATACAAAAGAAAACCATTTACTAGCTAACATTACGTTAGTTACAGCAGTGTTAGTGCATTAGCTCATGAACACGATGAGCTTTGATAATAAAAAAAACTTAAAACCTGCTTAACAGAACCATTAAACAGGGTTTCAGTCTCATATTATGGACCAACTGTATTGAAAGCTAAGAAGTGGTTGAATGCTAAATTCAGTTTATGGGTTATGGTGTTTGTCGATTTGACTGCACTTTCTCTCTTACCCAACATTAGAATTGTCATACAGTCCCTTACTACAAATTCTGCACACAATGAATTAATATGAAGCATTTTACAAAGCGCAACATTTAGGCTTCCTATTCATACTTATGTCGTGACATATTTTTTTACCATTGAATCCAACTAAAGACATGTTTCTTTCTGTTCCTTTTCTCACAGAATTTGCCACCCTGGTGAAAGAATGAAAAGCTACCTGGTGTGACTGACTAGCACACCAAGTTCACCCCCTAACCGCCGCTACATCCCGACACCTGCTAGTTCCCCTCTCCACCCGAGCACCCACACCTCACCAGTCAACACCCCGACACCCTGACTGCCACATGCACTCTTCTTCCTCACCTTCTCTCACACTGCTGTTTTCACTGAGTGCGGTGCAATACAATACCCCCGAAGCTATATTCATACTATTTATTTTTCCCTTTTTATACAAGCTGTGATTTTTCCTTTCATGTATAGATAAACATGCCTGCAGAAATAAACCTCACATTTTAAGACATGAAGTAGATATTTTAAGGAAACAGATTATAAGAGAAAGACCCAATTTTTCCCCCGTGTTTCGACTATTGCTCTCTTTATTTAAGCCAACACTTCTTCTCACTTTCCTTCTCCTTTTTTTTCTGCTTCAATCTCACCTCTGGCACTGTTCCCTTCTTGCATTTGCCCCCCCCCCCCCGTCATCCTTCTCATGTATCCATTGAACTATCTTCCATCCCTTTCTCCTCTGGTAACGAGATGTTGTAAAACATACCAAAAGAAGAAAGAGGTCAAGCTGTGAAAAAATAAAATGAAAGTAAAACCAAAAAAAAAAGCCTTGAGAACTGTGACTCACTGAGACTCTTCTGTTAATTCCTCCCTTTGATGTGATTCTTCTATCTGATTTTACACTCAATGCCCCCCCCCCTCCTCCCATTTCACTGTCACTTTTATTCTTATCAAGAGGACGAGTGCAGCATATCTTTACAGCAACCTAATAATGTAGTAGAGGTGTATTTTAAAAAGCTTTTGTCTTTAGGAAGGTCAAAATTAGCCCTCAGCTTTGCTTGTTAGCATCCATTAGTGCTGACTTTGGCATCAGATCAATGACAGGTGATTAAAACATGATAAAAAGATGCTACTGCAGACAGCTGAGGAGCTTCTGCTAACTGCACCGTCCACACTGCATTATGAATGCAAATTCAGTCAAAGACAAAAAAGGAAGTGAAGTCACATTCTTCCAACTGCCAGAGAGCCTTAGCTTAAAGAGTGCCACGCTGGTGTTACAGAAGCATGCCGTCAAGCCATTAGCACAATTGGATTCACACTGAGGTTCAATTTAGGTTAAGTATCCCCCGCAGAGGACTCAAACAGGCGACACAGGAATCCTGAGCTCCTTTAGTAGGCCATTTTACTGCCTGAGCAAATAAACACAGATCTGAAGCTAAGAGGGTATCACACGGACGTGTTCCTATCTTCAGGTCCCAACAGAGTGTTTCAGAACAAAGACAAGAGGAAAGATTCTATACATGTTCCCTTTAAGGAGCCTTGTATGAACGTTAGAGGTGGTGTTCCGTTTAAAGGCTCTGGAGTCATTTACTTAAGTTGGATCATTATTGGTTTAGTGTACCGTTGTTTTGGTCTCAGCTCTTTGGACTAGTTTAAAGTGGGCAGGGCTCCATTGGAAAAGGTTGTATGTCACACAAAATATCTCAGTGCACCAATAGGACTGAAGGAACGTTTGAGAGATAATCTGATGAGTGTTGAGTTGCTGTTGTTCTTTGTGTTTCCAGACAGATGTTTTCAATCCTTTCTGGATAAAGAGTAGACCTCTGTAATTAAAATTCAGTGTAATCATGCATTCAGTAACTAACGTGAGACACATTAGTAGCATTTTGAAACACAACGTTTTGAAACAAGCCTGGACTTTTACGATTTTTCCTTTAGAAGACTTTGCATTTTATTTCATGGGTGACATTTTTACTTCAATTGCCATTTCACTGAGTATAGGCTACATAAATTAAAGATGGTATTACATTCATTGATGGACTCGATCAGTACACCAGGTAGTTGTGCCAAAACAATGTAATAAAAACATGCACACGATTATTGTCGCAAATAAATGGCTGTGCTTTTAGTCAAACATCTTCCTGGAGAAAAAAACTAAACATAATGTGGAGCGCTGTTAGCCTAGTGGTGAGTGTGCGCAGCCCATGGTTGGTGACTATAGGGCAGCCTGGGTTTCAATCCGGCCTGTTGCTCCCTTTCCGAATGTCATTGCCCACTCTCTCTCTCTCTCTCCCTGATATTTGACTCTATCCGCTGTCCTGTCTCAAATAAAGGCTAAAAAGCCCCCTTCTGAAAAAAACCCATTACGTTGCATACATGTTATTAACTGCATTATAATCATATCACAGGTAATAAACATTGAGTTGCAAATACACAATTTCACATGTTGACATTAAAATAATAATGATGTATTAAGACCAGCTGAAATCTAAACATGCATTCGTTTAAGTTATAATAATATATTTGTATCCCGGTGATTCTGAAGGAGAACAACAGTAAACATCTGAAAGATCCAATTAGTTTTCTCGGGTTTACAAAAATCCAAAACGATATATTTACAGTACGTATGCAAACGCACAACTCTAACTAATCAA
The DNA here is from genome assembly GCF_947650265.1 of Symphodus melops. Lineage (NCBI taxonomy): Eukaryota > Metazoa > Chordata > Actinopteri > Labriformes > Labridae > Symphodus > Symphodus melops. Next base: position 5,314,643 of record NC_136707.1, read on the forward strand.
TTAACATTTTTAACTGACTTTCTGAAGCCCTGCAGAAGGAAGCTTTGGCAAAGTAAAGGGTTGAGTGCAGATGAAATATTACCTGATCTAATAGCTTCCCCTTAAGGCCCACTTACTTTCCATCTGATAAACTGATTTTTTCCAAGGTCCACAACCAACTCGAATCAGAAATATATATATATCTACATATATATTTAAATCTCATCGTCGATATAAACGTGGAGCCGATCTGTCATTGGTGGTTGTTGGCTTCAGCTTCACTGTAGCAAATGGGTTGGTGCCCCTTCAAAATAAAACAAAGGAGAAAGTAAATGAATGTTGAAGGACGTGAAAAAGAGAAATCCAGTGAAAGAAAAACAATATCTGTGAATTCTCTCCGTCTTTGAGCCTTTCAGTTCACGTTGTTACATGAGGGGTTATATTTTTCTGACTGTTCAAGAACCTTCTAGCAAACTGTTCACCTGAAGTCAAAGTGATAGCAATGCTTCCAGAAATGACTGCAGCTGAAATGGTTTCTGAAAAGAACAGCACTTCAAACTTGAATGGAAGGAGAGCAATACCGCTCCTCTCGATTGCTGCACTCCTCTGTTGTTCTCTTAAAAGATTTTACAGCCCGTCTGCCCTTTCACAGTGTTGCGTTGCGTTAATCTCACCTCGGGAAGAGTTCTGGCTGTGATCCCTTTGGTTTTGATCTCTGCAGAAAAGGTAGAGAAAAAGTAAAGGTGAAGGAAGGTGAATCTAAAGTACAAAACGTAGAAACATGCACTTATGAAGGCTCAGCAGGCCGCCGCCACTGAACCCTCGCCCTTCTGCTTCCAGTCGGTCCGCCCACAATACAAGCCCACGCTGAACTTCACACTTCAGAGGGCGTCACAATGGCAGAAACTGCAAAATGATGTTGTAACAGCGAAGTGGACAAGAGAGCAACAACAATCGTAACCTTGGAGAGAAAATGTTAAGAGAAGAGTTGTTCTCATACTGATATCAGTGACATATCAGCGTCCAAACGTGGTGAAAAATAAGTGTAACAGTAGTCAAATTTGGGATGTTGAATAATACCAAGAGAATGTGAGTTTTCATGATATTTTGCATGCCTTCATGCCAAACTAAAGCAACCACACCCATGCAATCCACCTCTTCGTTTTTAAACCGTCAGCAACTTGAGCTTCCTCCTTGAATCCACCAGAACGACGGCTGTGGTGCCATTGAGAACAGCACCTTGCCACAGTGCTCCTGTTGGGGGGACTGGGGAAATACCATTGAAGATTAAGCACCGGAGCTGTAATAATGTACAAACGCTCGTGAAATATTGGCACATCAGGGGAACGTCATATTTCAGCAGCAAACGAAAATCAAAGGATGTTCAAATGTTTACTGTCTGATAACTTATCAGCGTGAAAAGACTTTCCCCCCCAAAAGGTCGTTAAAGTTGTCTCCATAATGCTCTAAAAAGTAGATATATAAAAAAAAGTATTTCAGTGTCCTTTTGTGGACTTAAAAAAAGAAATTGAAGATGTTGTGACAGAGGAGAGAGGCTTGACTGATACCTTCGACACAGATTGATAATCCTGACAGACTGACTGACAGCCGTACCTTGTTTTCCGAGTACGACTCGGCCCTCTTGTCCGCAGTCTGTCTGTATTGTTGTTTCTCAGGCTGTGACGATGTGGATGATGGTGGCGGTGGAGGTGGAGGGGGCGGGGCTCCTCCTCTGTGGTTGCTGCTTCCTGGTTGGTCGAGCAGGTTACTCATGCTGCTGCTAGTTCGGAGGGAGGAGCTATGGAGAAGAAAAAACTGCGTATGACTTCCTGTGTTGAAGAGATGCAGTATCAATGGTCCCGTTTGAATTCATATTGCCTCATACTTCAGTGAAATAACATTAACACAAAAAAACATTAGTGAAACCGAACTTTTAGATTTCTCTTAATGCATGGTATGATCTACATTTTAAGCTTTCAGTGGAAGCATGTGCACAAAGTGACTCTGCAAAGTTTCACTTTAAAACCTGCTAATGGTTTTCCTCAAAGCGACGGGTCACCCAAATTTCATAAATAGTTCATGTTATTATTCCAGGCTGAAGATTCATGCTGACCCTCTTTTTAAAAATGTTGGGCCCATAAAACTTAAAGGACAGCCTCGGGGAACTTCAAAATCTTTTTCTGTATCAAGTATGAAAGGCGAGCATCATGCAAAAGGTTTTGTCTTCAGTTAGGAATCTCTCCATCCATTTTTAATGGCAGCAAATATGAAAAATTTATAATTTTTCTAAAGCACTCGGACTTGTGGTTCTTTGGACCGTGAGAGGGGAGACATCCAAACACGAGGCAGAACTTATATTTACTCTTTGGGTAAGAGGAATTTAATGCATCCTTTTTTCTGAGCTAGCAAGCTTCATTACAGACAGGCAGAGTTTCAAAGGAATCAAAATAAGGTGTAAGAGATGCAAACTTGAAGTCCATCTGCTTGCAATGTAGTCAAGGTTAGCGTTATTTACAATATGTAAGCTAGTTAAGCGGTCATAACCATTACGAGAGGAAAATAATTTCCTTTAAGCTTAATAGAGTTCTACCTTAAAATCAAGTAAGTCAGACTTGTAAAAATATTATCCTGTGTCAAGTATGTAGCTTTAAACGTTCTCATGAGTTCATTTAGAAGGAACAGTTATATTTTCTACTGCTTCCGGTCTTTATGCTAAGCTAAGCTAAGCTACGCTAGGCAGCTCTTGAATGTAGCTGAAGACCTGCATTGTATTCTATTCTTGGAGATCCGCACGGTGTCAAGCATTGTATGATTTGTAACCAATGGCAACATGTAGAAGCATGACATGATGTTATTCATTTAACCGTGCACTTGATCAAATCTTGTGTTTTATATTTACCGAGAGCTCTGAGGTAAAAAATCCACTGCTTCCACATACGAGGCTGGAAACCATCCCTGGCTGACAATAAAAGAGCAAAAAGTTGAAGAACATTCAGGGGCTAAGATGTTACAGTCAATCAGAGAGCAAGCAGACATGTATTCTTTGAAACAGTCATATATATATATTAAATCCATCCCTCACCACTCACCATCAGCAATCACTATCCATCACTCTGGTCATGACTTCGACATTTCAATGGCTACAATTGATAACGATGACATTTAACCTTCAAGATGTTCAGAGACTGGATCTCAAATCACCCCAGTGATCCTGTAACACTTGTAACGCTTCCATTAATCCACAACAGGCCAACCCTGAATTGCTCCCTTGTATGAGTGACACATGATGACACTTATTGCATTGATAGCCACCGTCGTTCTTTTGACGACATTTCACATTTCATTGTGGGATACAATGAGTACACTATGTAGGGTTTGACAATGCTCACTCAGAATTCACTACAACACCACAATGCATGATCCCTTGTTACTGCACTATAAAGTGAACAGTGTGTGATTTATCCATTCAGCTGATTTATTTCAAAATGCTTTTCTCTTTTTTAAACACTTTTGTTTCTTTAAAAATAAAAAAGACTTGAAATCATAAACTATGTCAATACCTCCACCTACTAGCACCAGCGTCCAGCGTGCAGAGAGATCAGCAACAGAAAACAGGTGGACTGCTGGACAGAACATTTTCACAACAGGTGCAGGTGGTTGGGCAGAACAGACAGATGCCTCCGACTTTACAAAACCACACACACCTACACACACACACTCCCGAGGGAACATTACACACCGTGAACTGCTGTCAGCACGTCCGTACAACCAGCCGTTTCGGGGCTGTTGGACCTGCACGGTGATCATCTCTCCTTTGTAGAAGGGCAGCACGGTGGGGCTGGAGCCACCAGGCTGATGGTCCACCAGCGCCCTCATGGCTAATTCTCCTCCTCCACCACCAGCGCTGCCACCTCCAAATGACTCTGCTCTGCTGCCAGACACGCTCCCCTGGGGGGACGGGGCTGGAGAGATGAAAACAAGAAGAGGAAAAGGCTTGTTTGAGCCACAGTTTGCCAATAAACCCTCCATAATAGCTCAAATCTATATTGAAAAGAGTAATTAAAAATGATTAAAGATCAGACCTTCTTTATTATTACCCTTGTGAATATATTAAAAAAAAACAACGTCTCAGAGCATCATCAAAATGTTCCCTTTCATTAAATTAAACTCAAGAGTTCAACATTGTTTTTCTCTCCTCAAATCATCAGTGTAGCTCCACAGACAACAGTGTGCACAAACAAACAACATTCACTATTCCATGCAAAAGCAGGACTCCTACTTCAGCCTGAGTATTCTATCGATCATTTGAGCTCAGACACATTTACTTCTGGACTGGCTTTCTGCAAAGGGGGGGACAAATGAGATGACATGAAGGTGCATGATTTGCCAAATTATAAAGACAGAGAGAGAGAGAGAGAGAGAGAGAGAGAGAGAGAGAGAGAGAGAGAGAGAGAGAGAGAGAGAGAGAGAGAGAGAGAGAGAGAGAGAGAGAGAGAGAGAGAGAGAGAGAGAGAGAGAGAGAGAGAGAGAGAGAGAGAAACTCTACAATCTTTACAGCAGAATCGAACATGTTTACAGTTTGGTATGAATCACTGTATTTTCCATGAATTAGGGAATTAGACTTTAAATCATTTATTTCATTTCTATCAAGGGTTAACAACATTATTAGGCTTGCAGTGGTTTTGAGTGACAGATGGAAGCTGCTAGTCGTCTGCACGGTGTCGCCGCAGCTAATGCTATCACTGAACTGAATCTTTGTGGTGGTCTTGCAATTTCAGAGGTTTTTATATATGAACACCTGAAAGATTATTTGTGCAGCTGTGAACATGTTTTAGCTGTGAATTAAATTCTTGTTGTATTTCATAAAGGAGCAGGTTTTCTGAGCTGAAAACACTTCTCTTGTTTTGACCGATGTTTGTCATACATTTATTAAACATTAACAATCCCATGAGCCTTTGCTCCACAAACTGTCCAAACTCAGAGTGACCGTCCATTGGGTCGCTTCAATTTATAGGTTTAAAATCTCTCCTCTCCTGCAAATCTCTCCTCTCCTGAGATGTGTTGAACCAAAGTGCAAATTAAGTATTTTAAACTCAAACACTGCAATTTCCATTTTTGTCAATATGAAGCCTCAGGGGAAAGCCTCGCTAACATTAAGCAGACAACTCAGAGGACGGCAACACCATACCTCTTGATGGCATTCTGCCGAGGCTCTGCTCCTGTCTGCTCGGCCTGGTGTCCTCCTTCATCCCCACCTGTGAAGGAAACCACATGCAGACCATCAAACAGGATCCACATGTTATCTGGTACTCTCGCATACACACATACTGTAAGGCAGTGATCATCAGGCGGGCCAGGCCACATCTGGCCCCCCAAAGCATTCTATCCTGCCCCCTAGAATATAAATGATATCAGGTGATTAAACAATAAACATCAAAATAACACACAAGGCTGAAATACTCACAGTAGGTTTAAAGTAGAAATTACATTTTCCTGGCTTGACAGCACTCAGGTTTATTTGTAAGCCTATTTAAAAGTCCGCCCCCGACTGTCTGTCTGGAAAAATCTGTCCCTTGTACAAATGTATTTGATGGCCCATGCTGTGTGGAATACTGATATCACAGTGCCTGTCAATATAGAAACAGGTTCTCTGAAGTGGCCTGAAAACATTCAAAAGAAGAAAAAAAAAACCTTCATCAAACACATAATCCTCAGATTGTTATTGCAGGAGCATGTTTGGCTCATCTTCATGACACCATCCAATGAGAAGCAGCCTGAGCAGTCAGGATGACAGGCTTTAGCTCATGGCGTCTTTGTTGTGCTCTTGAATCCTAACTGCTGCCTTAATAAAAAAAATAAAATTAAAAAAAAGACAGGATGATCTGAATGATCTCTGTTGTAATTCCACTTCTGCAGTCAGATTTAAAGACTTTGAGTATATATTACAGTTTGGATTAGAGTAAGTGTGCTTAGTTAATGTTCTCTCATTCCAAAGGTGTGGAAGGTTTGAACCAGCAGATGGCGCCCTTGTTACAAAAATACAACTGCAGTAATTCCCTTAAAAACACTTTCTATTCTGAAATAGTTTACATTTCTACAGACAGTCACAGTTCCTTTCTCAGTATGTCTGTAATATGTAATTATTTGAAAGTTATTTTTTTCTTTATTGGACAGGACAGCTGAAGAGAGACAGGAAATAATGAGGAGAAAGAGAGACGGTGATGACACACAGCACAGGTCAGAGGTTGGATTGAACCCACGATCGCTGCAATTCAGTTTATATCCACCAGGCTGCTGCCCCTGCAGCTAATTATAAAAACATAATCCTAAATGGGGTTTCCATTTTACACGATACTTCTCCAAAACCGATTTGTGTACGCTTTCACCATCTCACACCAACAGCACATCCTTGAGGAGGGCGAAGATTCAAATGATTGAGCAAAAAAAAAAAAAAAAGACAGAAAAAAGGTGTCTATAAACCGTCTCTTAAACTCACAGCGTTGTGCTCAGAAGCGTTGCGTCTGGTCTCCGCTCCTCTGGTGGCGTTCACCTCGTCCGTCCAGGCGTCAGCTCTCTGCTGCAGAGAACCTCCAGTCTGCCACGCCACACACACAAACACACACACACACACGTGAAAAAAGTAGTTAAGGTTAGAATAAAGAGAGGACAAAATTATAATACACAGCATTTGGGATTTGTAACAAAGTGGAAAATAATAAGGTCTGTTAGGAGCGAAGTTCTTCTCCTATCATAGGATGTGAATGAAGTACACACTCATAGACTGTGGCTGCTGGAATATCATCAGTAGAAGAAGAAGAGTAACAAAGGTAAAGAGGAGTACAGAGGTTGTTGCTGTGATCACCGCTTTCTATTCTGTTCAGAGAAGTGACAGCAGCAGACTAAAAGTCATATCATTCAACGCTCATTCTGTCATTAAAATGATCCAAAGATTAAAAACCTCTGTCTTAGTTGTTTACTGATAAAACAAAGGAAGAAATTGAGAACTCTCCTAGCAGATAATTACCATCCTCTCTTCTGCCACTATGAGCCTCTGAGCTCAGGGAGGTGCTACAGAGTTCCTCAAAATGTCCTTTATCCCTCGTGTGATGAACATCCTGAATCTTACAACATGACTGATGAGTCCCTGTTACCCATTTAAGATACAGGCTAATAATTTGTCTCCTTAAGGAGACATCAAATTAATTTGGCTCCTTTCCGTATATTAGGGGTTTTTGGACCGCAGGAACTTTTGGAAACCTCCTCCTTTTTAATTCATTTGGCACTGCAGGAACTACTTCTGAACTATTTCACTTCCTACAACAAGAGGAACCCTTTTCAGCTCCTGCTTCAGAGGGAGTACCAAGGCGATACGAATGAAGACAGAAAAAAAAAGTCAACATGGTGTGTAGTTCTCAGGGAACTCTGTGGTAGATAGTTTCTCTTCATAAAAGTAAAAAAAACAAAAACAAAAACATTATTGTTACATTTAGTCCTCCAGATTGAACCTAGCAACCGTGTGTTTTTCTTAGCAACAGTTTGTTCGTCTTAAAGGTGTACTCTGTCGGTCTGGTAGTGAAATTTGAAACTATTCTGCTTTAAGTAAGTACACAGACTTAAGACTGAACACTGTTTGGAGCTAAAAAAGCTACGGGGAGAGTTATGGTTTCACTGTTGCTGGAGATAACCTTTGTTATGAACTGGCTCTATACAAATAAAGATTGATTAGAGGACACCCTCCAGCCAATCAAAACCAAGTGTTCACCCAGACAACACTATAATTATAGACATAAACACAACATTATTTAATGTTTATTTTTCATAGATTTATATGATTAAAACATGTGAGTGGTCAACCTACTTGCCACATTGGTGTCCTGACACCATGGTTTCAGACTCAGAGGACTGTCACAACCTCAATGTGAAAACTAGTATCTAGTTCACGAGCAGCAGAAGTTGTTGGTTATTTAGGTCAGAAAAGAAGATGTGATAAGAAGTCAGCAGGGAGTCCAGAGTCCACACAGACATCCTGTTAGTGTGACAGAAGTCTGCACATGAACATCTGAAGGTGCTCTTCTGTGACTGAACCTCTTTACAAAGGAGGGACATTTCCCAACAGACCAATGAAGAGTCCCAATAATCATGACACACCAGTGTGAATCCTCTTCCTGGCACTGTCTTTCTTGTGACATACCCGATCCATTAGGCAACGGTAGTGAATACGCCAAAACAGATCATTAAATATTGACCACAAAAACCCTTTTCAAGGTAAGTTTTATACCTTATTCATGAGGCGTGCGATGGATTGTATCAGGCCACAGTGTTTCTCAGCCAGGAAGCGGTGTCGTCTCTCCTCCTCCTTCAGAGCCTCGCTGTAGCTCTCTCTAAGGAACTGCACATGCTCACCAAAATCCTGAGGAAACACACACAGGACACAAACATATTTATAGACAGTTGCAAGGGCTGGTTCGTGTGTCATTGGGCGGAATTTTGCTTCAGGGTCCAGAGTCACAGAAAAACACGAACCGACTTAGCTCCTCTCTTCATCTGTCTCTCCAGAGCCGTTGCCTGCATGTGGACTTCCATCTCATAGTGTTTTCTGCTGCCCTGCATCACAGACATGTATACAACGCTGTGATGAAGATGACATGGTGCCATTGTCTCTCATTGTAAATGGCACAATAATGACAATGACGTTTCGTAGTGTAGCACTTAGCAAAACTAGCATTACACCACGCTGAAACGTATGAAATGAGCTCTAAAATGATGTTAAAAGTTCATGTATCTCCTGGATAACAAACAGCAGAGGGCGGGAAGCCATGCACACGTACTGATATGTAATCTTGGTCCAGTCTGATGTTGTTGTCCATCTCTTGAAGAACCTCCGTGCTGAACCAGCGGAACTTCAAACACACCAAAAAAAAATCAAAATAAACGCGTGAGAGAAAAACAAAAGAAAAGAGAAAACAAAGGTGTGAAGGACGGATGATTGCGTTGTTAAACTTTAAAGAAACGTACGACTCCCTCCAGATCCATGGTGAGTCTTCTCTGGCTTTCAGAGATCTGGATCAAGACGTCACCTGAAAGACAACAGCTCCACGTGTTACATCTGACCACTGTCAGTGATCAATAAATGTGCTGTATCTCTCTCTCTCTCTACTATGATTATAAGTGAAGCTTTTGCTCCAAAAACTGATGATAATACTTTTCCTGTCTTGTGTTTTTAGAGTAGTGCAGAGAAAGAGGGAACACTGGCCCCATAAAACTATAGGATGGCTTTGAATGGTTTAAAAGAAAAAAGTTTCAACTGATTTAATTAATCCTGCGAGGGGAAATTACATGTTTACGCTCTTTTATTGAGACATGCTACACACACACACACGAATACACAGGATCCTATGGACAGATGTCCACTGGAGAGACTGAACGACTGCCTGCCCATTATTTATCTCTCGAGTGGAGATAAGGTTTCAGCCACATGCCTCCAGTATTTTGACTTTATTATCAAATCATTTTTTCCACTTCAGCAAAAACTTTTTTTTTTAATTACTTTTGGGACATTTTTCACGGTTTCCCTTTTTTTTCCCGGGTATGAATCAGTTGCTCCAGTCTCCGCCAGGCCAGCTGTTCCACTCGACCAGAATGTTTATGTAAAATCAATTAGTGTGGTACTTTTCCTATAGGGACCTCATGCTAATCTTTCTCTGCTGATGCATCATGTCGTCCAGGCTCGGGGTAATTAAACACACTTTACAGCTAATTGAATGTATCTGGGGTAATTGTTTCTGTGCTTGTTCATTTGGTAACACTTTCATTTAATGTTCATGAATGTGTAACCTGTAGTTTTATGATGAGTCATCATCATTTTCCCAATAGGAGATGGACAGTCATAAAAGTGCATCCACCTGTTGTGTCCCTTCAATTATGAAGAAATTAACAGATTTGATTAAAGCTCAACACTGCTTACAGAGCAGTCTACAGATCGTGGTTGGCCTCACCAGAACATCATATCGTAGAAATGTTGCACGTGTAATGAAGCATGCTGGGATTTATTTTCTTACTAGAGAAAGTGAAGTGAGCTTTAATCACCCAGTTTGGACACAAACTTTAACTCCGACCACGAAACTGAATTGACTCACCCTCAGAGTTGTTAAGAGGTGCATGGCTGCCTGTCCTTCTCTATTATTCATGATTCCTGCTGCCACCTGATACGTCTGATCCTCATTTTGCTCGAACTCACAGAGAACAAACTCAAACTAACACTGGAGCAGTACCCTCTCAAACATCCAGAAAGCACTTACTCTGGCAGAGAAAAAAAAAAAAGATGCGTGATGTCTGGGTGTAAACTTCAGATCTCTACGATACGCTGAGAATGCTTAGTTTACATGAATAGCCATGAACGGAGTAAAGCTAAAAGCCTCATGTGATGGATTGTTCTCGCAAGAAAAACAACTGATTTGTTTTGGGGTTTTTTTCTGAAAAAGGATCAGGAGATAGCACAAGTCAGGTGTGGACAAGAGAGTGTTCACACGTACCGAGAGAGCGCGAGGACACGCTGTGGAAAGCCGTCTCTCCGATCTTTGAAAGAGCACTGAAGTAGGCCTCACTTGTAACAGCAAGAGCTGAAAAACACACACAAAAAAACAAACAAGATGAGTCATGCAAATTGTAAAGTGGAAAGCAACCAAAGCCACTACTATCTTTTTGTACCATCAATTCAACTCATATCCACATTGTACTTTTTTTTTTTTTTCAGTTGACAAATGTTGACACAAGTGATGTGAAAGTTGCAGTATTGACTGAAACGCTGAAAGTTAAATCAGGGGACATTATTACAGCATGTCGCAGCAAATGCAACAAAGAAATGTGATTTCATTAAAAGAAGACAAAGATTTCCCACAGAGTACGGCATGTGAAAGACCACGCTCTGTTTGTGTACAAAATGTCTTGTGTGAAAGACTTCCTGTATATAATATAAGGTATATAGTATTATTGTATATGCTGAAAGGCGTCCGTCATTGATCTGTACGCTGCTGCTCTTTCCAGAAAATACACACTTTGGAGGACACGGAGAGTGCTGACTTTTCTGTTTTCTCGTCGTCTTTTTGCCTTTCGTTCACCTGAAGCTTTATTACCGCTTGAGTGAGCTCCTTTATTCCTGCTGTAAAGAACGATCACGATGGCAGGAGCGCGCGCCTGAACTTGTCAGATTTTATTCCAAGATTATAAAACAGTCTGTGAAGTCCCAGGCTCCTGGTGTAAGGTTTGCATTATACAGCCTGTCAGAGAGAAATCACTACAGAGCCACTCAGAGTTCAAGATTCTATCGGGTTTCTGATTGGTGCAACTTGAGACGTCACACCGTTCTCCTTTCTATATTTGCTCTTGATCTCCCTTAATGTTGTCTGCCTGTAAGGGGAAATCGGCCTGTTAGTCAGATGAGGTCAAGTCTCTGTTAAGCTTAGCTTGGTGTTATCTCATGTTTCCTTCTGGTTTCCATTTAAAATACAACCACAATACTTCTTTTATTTTGTAGAACATTAGCATTCCCCTTTGTAGCCATCGACCCAGTCACTTCAACTGCTGTCTTTATTTGAAGGTTAGCGGCTAGCCTTCAAGTCAAATGGGGTGAAATGACAGCTTAGCCCCCGTTAAATCTTTTGCTAGTGATTTCTCCTGTCTCCTTCTGGCTTCTCTTTGTTACGGTTGAGGAACACAGTACCTCAACACCTCGTTTACTTTTTCCCGGAGTCTTCTTACAAAGTCATGTGTTGCCTTGACCAACGGCTAGCCTACATGTCAAATCGATAAATTACTATTTTATCCCCGTTTGCGCCTCAAGCTTGTTAAGTAACTTCAACACAGAGAGAAAAAGACCAACAGTGTTGTGGTGTTTTCTTTTAACTGAGTCGGCTTTAACACACTCCCTGAGGACAATAGGTAGTCTGAACAGCATCTCCAGCTGCGTCCATATACTCCAACATAAGTGAGAGGGGAGTCCTGTCCTGAGCTCATCAACATGTCGCTACACTACGGCACTTTCATGCACCAGAGGGAGCATACAGCCTCTGGGAAGGAGGCAACAAAGGACATCATCTTCTGTAGTTTATGTCTGCAGGGATTTTACTGCAGCAGTGCGCCGACAGTATATGAAGCACTTCTTGATGAAATAGAAAAAGATAAACCTCTGAAATGTAATAGAAAATATTAGAGAGTCACAGTGCTCGTGGACTTCATTTGCATTCATTTTGATTAGCCTCTCACATTTAATGACTAGAACAGGGATTAGAGATGATTATGATGAGGACATACACTACAGAGAAACTCTTACACTTTCAGAATCAAATTTTAAGTTCAATCCTGGCTCTGACACTTTTTTTCTTCTATGAAATAAAGGAAGCACGGGCAGTGTGCTGCATAATAAATACAAGTAAGAGAAGGTCTACCTTTATAATACCAGTGTCTGTGCTGTAATAAAAAAAGATGTGCGGCCTTGTCTGTCTGTTGACAATGTAGTCATAACACCCTCTGGAGGCTTTATTTACAGGCTCATAACCATGGCTAATCACCAGGATCTTCCCAAAAGCAGGTGGACTTTGGAATCAGCCCTCTCCTTCTTCTGTGTAACCGTCTTTATAGCTTGTTTCCTTTGTAGCACGTATAAAGGTAGCACGTGAATCCCAAACACAACTGACTCAACTAGCTCTCACTAACTTTTTTTTATTTTTTTTTTGGTCTTACCCTGGAAAGCTTGGACGTAGCTGTTTCCCAGTGACACCAGTCTCTGTAGGCTCGGGTTGAAGTCATCCATCAAGTTCTGTTTGGGACAAACACAAAACATATAAGACACTGTTCAAGTTTTTGAATTCAGAGAAAAACCTTTTAGACCCACATTAAAATCAATCTTTGATCCAGTATGTATTCATGAGCGCCAATTCTGCCTCTGAGTAACAGAGAACAGGCAGCCTAAGACTCAAAGCAAACAGAATACTTTTGGAATACTAAACCAACTTGTTGTGAATTCAAACCGTGTTTTCTTGGCTAACATCACCATTTCAAAGTTTAATACGGTTTAAAAAGAAAAAACAGAAACATCTCCATGTCTTAATTTCTCGAGCAGTATCTCACAAAGAAATCACAACACAGGACGAGCAGCTCTCCAAGTTCTCCACCTTGTTGACGTGGACGCCCGTTCAACCTCACAGGTCCGTTTGTTTTGTCGTCTAATTTGAGCCACTCAAAGTCTCCATTACTTACCGAGTAAATCCCCAGAGTGAGGCGGTGCAGGTTGCCACTATTCATTTCCGACATGTTTATATCCATATCAGTGTAAAAGGTCAGCGAAGCCTTGAGTGTGTCTGCGAGTTTTTAAATCATCCAGAGAATGTAGCAAAGCCTCTGAGAGGTAAAAATAAATAAATAAGTAACTTTAAAAAAGGAGAGTTTTAATCGCGCTGAGCTGGCCGTGCTGCTCAGGAGAGGTGAGGAGTGTGTTGGTAATCAATACCGCAGTGGCCTGAGGTAGACTGGAGTAAATAATTAAACATGACTGAACCATAAAACACACCAACATGTGCTGTAAACCCTGACTGTCTGGGCGTGTGTGTGATCTTTGCTACATGGTATGTTATACTAAAGACTAAAGCAGAGATCATCTTCATTACTTTATGAAATGAATGTAATAAACAGTGTGTGTACAGTAGCAGTACAACGTCTGTAATGTTTGTTTGTGTAAGTCTGTGTAAATAGGTCATATATACTTTTTTTGTGATTAAGCATTAAGATTTTGGGTCTATTTTCAGGGGTGGATTGATACATAGTCAGTGGACTTGTGTGACATTTTGGCGGCAGGATTGTGTTAAATGATAACAAAATGCAAAGCTATGTTCATCTTAACATTATGTGTCTTATCTTAAGGAGTGTATCATCCATGTAACAACAACAGTGTGACCTCCTCATTAGTCGTTCAACGCTTTTAGACTTTGGCCCACAAGAAGAAGGTATCAGGCTTCGGATGCACAGAAAACTTCTACTAGTGGAATGAAATTTTTTGTGGCCTGAGGGGAGCTTGTTCTGTGTGCTTTGTTGCTCCTCTTTCTCCATCTGTTTGTATGGCTTGTTCTATACACACAATCCAGTATCTTGGTTGCTACACAGATCGTATTGCCTAGATTTGTGGTTTTGATCAAAAACAAATGGAGCAAAGCAAACGTTCAAGGAGGAAGACTGTTTACATTCTCTCACACATTCATTGATCATTCTTCATTCGACTTCCTGTTTTGGCGATCAGCTTATTGGTTGGTGTTTCCTCCTTATGTGATAAACCAACCAGATTGTGTCACATCCACGACCTGCCAATTATCCGGCTGCTGACAATTTTTTGAAATCTGTTCTCCTCTCTTCTTTACTCAGTTTGATTGCTGTGACCCTCCTCTGCCCCAGGCCCCCTGTTCCATCTCAAGCAGCTCCCATAAAAATCCCATAATCTTAATATTTTAACCACTTTAGATGTAGAAAGCACATGTGTTCAAAGTACTGTTGCTAGCTGGGATGCAGTTATGTTGGAATTCTTTTTATCACACTGTAGTTTGTTATTTCTTTCACGTTACAGCCTTTGTGAACTTCCCACAGGGTGCGGTGCAAAATGCCACATGGACAGTGATTTAGTACCTCAGTGAAGGCCTGTAGGGTGGTGCAGTAACAGTATAGGTTGTATTTTTAATCTGTAAAGAGTTTGCAGTATACGTGAGGATCCTTCCAAGAAGGAAGGAAGTGAAACAGGAAACCTTTGAGTCCTGGGTTAATGGTTCATAGCTTGATAGATAACTGATCCGGACAGAGAGAGTGAGTGAGAGTCAGAGACAGAGACAGAGAATTTTACACTAGATGGCACCATAAACTAAGCGGAGACATGATCTGACTGTTAAACAGCCGACCAACATGCACACACACACACACACACACACACACACACACACACACACACACACACACACACACACACAGTCTTTCTTTTCTAATCACAGCTGCTCCAGTATTCTATAAAGCAGCACTACCTTGAGTGTGATATTGCTTTTCATTCAATAGTTCTACATTTCAAAATGTAAAATAAAATAAGATTGAATTAATCATTTATTGGGCTCCAATTGGAAGTGATTGTGAAGCTCAACATTAAGACTTTTCTGCACCCTTGCTACTTTGTGAATGTCTGCAGTCGTCCGTATTTCTCTATAAATGGCTTTGAAAACAAATCAAAAAAGGAGTATAGACTAGGAATAAGACACATAAATACTTGGTCAGTGTATTTAGATGTGTTTCACAACTGTAAAGCGTACATATTAACATAACAATATAATATAAACTGTTTATTGACTTTCAGTAATTAAGGATCAGGTACTTAAGAGTTTGCTTGGTATGAAAAGGAGAACATTAAGTTCCAACTCAGCAACTCTTTTTTTCATTTATTCTAAATGTCATTACACCTCTCTTTCACGTCAGCTCACAGAGGTGAATAAGGAACTGTTTTTGTGTGCGCAGCAGAAACTGTTATTAGATGTTTCTAAGAACTAAGCAGCTCTGGACAAATCCCCGGCATAGATTAGAGATCAAATCCTGTGGGGGGAAAAAGTGCATCAACTGAATGAAAAATGGTCAACTTAGGATAACTTTAAAGCATCAATGTTAATGCAGTACACAGTGAAAAGGTTAAGGGAGAGTTTGGTGTCGAGAATGAGAAAGAGTGACAGGAGAGGGGGCTGGGACTATCACCTCTGTAGACGATGCAAAGGCTCAAACAAATGAGTCAAACCTGACCCCAACACTTGGTGCCATGTTATTTCCTTAAAGTTATTTGTAGCCATGATGTGTGTTAATGTTGTATATTCTGTTATTTTCTTCGAAGCGGTGCTACTATGGTCCTCAGACCTGTAATGAAATGACTTAAAGAATAAAGAAACAAAAAAAACATGTAAGTCATTCAAAGTCATCCACAGACAACTGTGAAAAAAAAAGAAAAAAAAAGAGAAAAAATAACTAATGAACGAGACAAACAGACCAACCAATTTCCCTTTTTCTCAGATCTCAGAATTGCTCAGCTGACATTTGATCTAGCGTCTTGGAGTGACAAGCAACTTCCAGTGCAGCCAGTGGTTCACAATAAAGGACGTCTGTCCATGGCTAAAGACTCCTATAAAACTAAGTGGATGATGACTTAAATTGCAAACAAAATCCACAACAATTCAAGTTAAGTTTTGGTGTGTGTGTGTCTCTTTAAATGCAATGAAATTCAAAATAGGAAATATAAAGTGGAAATCCATCAAACATATGACACATTCATAAATCGTGAATAGCAGGAGTGTGTTCCTTCTTCTCACCAGGCAGACCAGCATTTACATAAGGATACATTTCATATTAGGAATTGAGACAGTCTTCTCCTTGACACATTATACTACACTAGAGCATTCAGCGGCTGTGACTTTGAGTAGTCTTAGCCTAAATCCCTCTAACTACTCGTGTGAGAACGCACCTTGCACACTAATTTTACTCAATCCTCACACAGGGAAGGTTTTTCTGATGTCTGTCTGCGTCTCACTATCTCTCTGTCAGTCTCTTGAGTGCTTACTCATAGATTTGTTTTTCATTTTGTTATGTGCAATGCTGTGAGATTATGTGCATTTCCACTGGCAGGCCTGGTTTAATGAAACAGACCCCCACCCCCACCCCCACCCCCATTGGACAATCATTCTGTCATCCCAGTGGCTGTAAAGCTCTTCCACAGGGAGCCTTGAGGCTGACTTATGGCGTTCCACACATCACATTATAGCAAGCCTGTACAGTTATATGTTGCTGAGCAGGAAAAATATAAGAGCCAACGGAAGGATTAAACTATTTCCATGGTTATATGCATGCAGCAGAAATTGTATTTTTTTAAATCAAAATTTAAAAAAAATGCTTATCACTGACAAAAAAAGAGAAAAGTCAATAAAAAAGCAATAATTTAAACTCCTTCTGTAGCAATATCATCTAATTAAGAGATGGGAGAAGAAAACACCTTTACCATGAAGACACATCTTTGAAAATTACTTGTAGGCTTCAGGAAGAAGACAAAAGGTGAGAAAGTGTTCAGGATACATGAAAGAGTCTCTCTTCCCTCTCTCCTCCGCCTACTCTTTTTTCTTCGTCTCTCACCCTCTCATTCTGCAACAGCCCTAACAGGCTGGATTCCGCCTGAATCTTGAGGACATGCGCGCTGCACAGGAGGAGGGGGGAGGAGGTGTAACACAGACTGCTTTCTTCTCATGATTTGACTCCATGATCACTCCAGTTATGTTGCGGAACTCTTCTTTTCTCATCGCATGTTACCGTGGAAGAGGGAAAAAGTGAGATTTTTATTTCTCTTTAATTGGCCTGCATAGCATTTTTTATTATTATTATTTGATATCTTTTACGCTTTGGGAGCTTTTAGTTTCAAGCAATTGGAGTGTTATTATTAGATTTTTCTAATAATCGATCCTCTCCGCCGCAACCCTGAAGTTCATTGTTATTATCTTGGCCGCCGGGATGGTGGCCTTCATCGGAGCGGTTATCTGCATCATCGCAGCCGTCCACACCGGATCCTCCAGGGCTGCGGCGGCACAACAGCAACCAGCCACCGACAACCACTCTCTGTATACGGACGCGGCGGCGCAGACCCCCGCTGCGGGGGGCTCTGTCGCCCGGGTCGGATCTCTGGGCGCTCTCCACGGTTCTGAAACACCAGACTCAGAAGCACCGACTTTTAACATCGGGCTCAGCGGGCTGGACGGGGTCACTGGACTCACGGGGCACGACCCAAAAGTCAGTCGACTTATCTGCACGCCGATCCCCGCCGGTGAGTGCAACCTAAAAAACTTTCAGCAACAAGCGGACGACCCGGCGCTTTACGCGGGTGAAGACTGGGGCTACCTTCGCACCAAAGCGGAAGAGCTCCGGAAGACCGTCCTGCAGCAAAAAGACCAAATATTAACGGATCAACGGACCATCGGAGAGCTGAAGGGGAAATTGTCCGAGTGCGAGAAGGGGATGGACGGCAGCAGCAGCAGCAGCAGCGCGGACAGACGCGGGGGCGCAGCAGGGCTGTTAGGGGGCAAAAGTACGCCAGAAGAGAGCCACCTGGAGCGGATCATGGTGCGGGACAGTCCGACTTCTACGCACGACAGTGCCCACCTGCTCACCGTGAGGGCTGTGGATGAGCTGGAGCAGGCTATCACACAGCTCAAGGACCGCATAGAGAAGCTGGAGGTAGGTAAAGAGTGGAGAAAATCACTGCTTCGCTTTTATCTCTCTGCAGGAAACTCTCAAAATACGCTTCTTGAAGGTAAATTCAGAGCTGCAGTGCTGGTACACAAATGATAATCCATGGCAATATTAACCAAGAATAATAATTAAATAAACATTTGTAAATGTGTAATACCCCCAATGCTGTCGTACCCCGAACCTTTGCTACAAACGGATGTAATACCTCCAACCATAAGCCTAATGTGCTTTAATTTTGCTGATCTCGATCCAGTGGCGTGTAGTTTTTCTAAGATTGGGGTGGCCTGATGTGTGCACACATAAGCAACCTTTCTTTTAATTTAATCTCCAACTGTAAAACATCCAGCATTACCTCCACATATAGCTGCAAGTGGCTTAAAAAGATCGGAATTCTATCTTGCTGACCACCTTTTTTTATTTTTATATATTAAATTGGAGCAACACAATGCTGCAATACGTCCAAGGCTTAGCAATGTGTATCAGTTATGAAAAACCCTCCAATCATCAAATCTCCAACCATTATTGCTGTAAAGCCTTAAACTATACTGCATCATTCCCCTGTAATACCTCAAACTCTATGTAGCTATAAAACCTAAAAACTACAGCCAATTTTGCAAGTAGACTTCCAACTGGACACATTTTAATGGTAGACTTTCAACTCTAAATATATTTTGCAGTAGCACATCAATCTCTAGATTTGTTTAAAAAAAACGCATGGCCTTGTTCCATTTAGCTGTAATAAATCCAACTCTAGCACCATTTAGCTTCAACACATAGCATCATTTAGCTTCGATACGTCCATCTCTGGCACCATTTAGCTTAAATAGGTCCAACTCTAGCTACATGTGGTTGTAATCCCTCTGACTCTAGCCACATTTTTGTTAAACCTCTTACTCTAGTTACATTTTGCTTTAAATACTCCAACCTTCAAACTTGGCTATGTTATAAGGTTTCACATTGATATGTAGCCTCATTTTGCTCTATCATTACAGGAGCTATCATTTCCTATAAAACCTTTGACCCAAAGTTTTTTTTTGTTATAAAACAACTCTAGCTATATTTTTCTGAAAAAAAAAACCATCAACAAAAAAAAAACTTTCATCAGTAATATCTCAAACTCCAACTACTTTTAGAAGTAATAAACTCTAGCCACACTTTGCAGTAAAAGGTGATTATCAGAGTGGAAATGCATTGCTACAAGAGTCTTTTCTTAGTCCCTTTTAGTATTCCTGGGCAGGCATGAGTGGTTTCTAAAAGCAAGGGGTTTAAATGTTGAATGAGAACAAGGGAGATATCCAAAAAGGTATAGTGGGTGATATCAGATATCAGGAGTCAGATGCCCTTTTCTTTGAACAGCAACATCAAGTGAAGCTCAAGTGAAGCTACAGTACATACAAAAAAGATACTTTCTCCCCTATATACTGACTGTAAAACCAATCAATACCAAAACAGAGGTGTTGATGGTAATGGCTGATTACATCAAAATGTAATAATTTTGTATTATCATAACATGTCATCTAGCACCATTTTTTCTTCATCCAAAGAGATTTTATTGAGTTGGCGCGGTTGCTAATTTAACCTGCCAAGAAAACAGATGGAGTAATAAGGAAAGACAGATAGATAGAAAAAATAGAGGCATGGGAAGCAGAGAGAAACAGGAATGAGCGAGGACATAATGAGTTGGGTGAGGGAAAATAAGGGGGAGGAGAGAGAGCAGAAACATGAAACGTGCCCTTATCTGACCAGAATCCGATGATGTATAAGCTCATTTTTGGCTGAGGAAATACCATCAATAATTCATGAGTTGCCTATATTTGTTGGAGGCACAGACTGAACGTGCTTCTCTACCCTATAGTACTCTTCACTCGCTATTATTATATGTAGGATACGTCTTTATACGTCGTTTTCTAAGTGAATAATGTGGTTTTTATATCCCAACACCAAAATGGAAAACAAACCCCTCCATTTTACAGAATAAAGTAATCATGTATTTTTGCTCACATTTCAGAAACACATTCTCCTTTTACAAGATAAGATATGAATGACTTTCACAAGTCTTCAGTGTGATAAGTGCTTCAATGCCAAACATAACGTAGGAGCCAATGTGTTTTTTTCTCGCCTGCACTGTTTCTTTTTCCATCCCTGTCACGCTTTACCAGCCAGGCAGGTGCTTGGCCTACTTCAGAAGCAAAGACTGGTGATTACATCAGATCCTGTGTTCTGGTGAAAACACAACACACGCACTCATTTGGGAATACAACTCAGGTCAAATAACTGTGTTAGATTTCTTATCCCAGTTTCCTTCTAGATTGTGGGCTGATCAGTTTTGATTATGCATAATGCTCTAGGATGGTAATGTGCTGACAATGTAACAGTGGGATTTATCTGCCAGTACTTTTGCTACCACTCAAAATGGTAGCTCTTGTAACAATGCCTTAATTCTGTACTCACTTGGATAAGTCGGTACTGTAAATAGCTGCCTTTAGGCTTCACTCCAGGCTCAGCAACAGAACTCTCAAACCCATTTAAGCTCAGATCGGATGCATCAGTGTGAAGTCTGTAGAAAAGTGCAGTCGAGTACTTTTGCTGAGTTTCAAACAACTTTTTAACGAACTGCATGCAGAATGTTTGTGCTTGAAGGTACAGATATAATATGACTTCCTAAAGATGTACAACAGACGCATTACAACGCAGACCAAAAGACAACAGTCAAAATGTTTAATCAGACTCTTTCTGGTGGATAGGGCGGTATGTTAACATTTCCATCCACTGTGTATCCCTTGTGGGACCAAAATCCATACCTGAGCTCTTTTACAATCTTTAAATAGAAAGTTATGCAACCTTACCTTTTTTTTTTTTTTTTTTTTTTAAACCAAGGCCTCTTCCACTCTATTTAGTCCTATTCAACAGCATATCTGTTAGTTTTGTACAGAAAGTATGCTCTCCAGCCTGAGTTTCATTTCGTGCAATATAGGTAAGCACACTGTTTTTTTTTCAGAGAACACTTTGTGTGTTTTCCGTATAGATTCCCTTCTGGTGGCTACATATTTCCACAACACGCTGCTTGATGGATAATGGACCCGGCAGATTTTTTAAATTCAGCAGAGTCTGTATTTCCCACGTTGTTTTCCCTGTGGTCTTGGTGTTTATTTCAGTGAACCATTATGCAGCAGGGCCTAGAGTAATTTGGTGTTGACTGAAATAGTCTGTTCTCTTGGCAGCCTTTTCTGAATAGCAATTATTTGTTGTGCTGTACTTAATTGAAAAGAAATCCCTGTGGTAATGACTTGACTCGGTTCGGCTTAATTAAGATCTGTTGATTCCTGAAACATAATGTGTGACATTTGGTTTCAGACTTTAGTTTGTTACTCTGTCTTTGAAATGAAACGTCAAAACAGTTCTTATAAAGTTAACTTATTGCTGTTAGTCAAGCCTTTCTACTTTTCCAGAGATACTTTTAGTTCAGATCGTGAGGTGCATGCAGCCTTTTACAAGGTTGGACTTTTATCAAAGTGCTGGTCAGTCGGTGGGCTTGACTCCCATTGTGTAGAAATAAAAAGATGATAGACTGTATAAAGAAATGCTGCAAAAGCATGCTTGTTCTCTATGCGGTCGCTAATGTGTCAAGGTGTTGAAATTATGTAAAGTATAGGTTTGAATTAATAGTTTGACACTGACTGCAGCCTTATTTGCAGTATACTCTATCCTGCTGACAAAACAGGAAAGAAGACTGAAACCCCTGTTGCCTCTTTACTAATCAAGGAAACACTTAGCTTAGCATAAAGTGTAGCCAAGCTCTTTCAAAGGAGTTACAAATTCTACCAGCACCTCTGAAGCTTAGTTAACATTGTGTTCCACCACATTTGAACTAAACCTTTATTTAGGATTAGATGTTGAGAAAAACAAATATCCGAAGTTTAATTTGGAGTTAATGGACTGTTTCATGGCCTCACAGTTACTGACGAGAAAAATATCAGAAAAAATGTTGAACTGTTGTTGTAAGAATGACAGCTTGTTAAATCAGACCCTTAAAGTATCCTGGGAATTATATATATCTCGGCAAAATCAGTCTTATACTTTGTTGTTGCGTAGATATGCTCCCAACATGTGGAGAGAATTGCTGAAAAATTCTGGATCATATTGTAACATTGAAAATCTTCTACCTGAGATTACCTGAGCGGTCTTTTTTATCCCTGCGTAATAATAAAGAAAAGCTTGAATAACTTAACTTTGTTAACTAGTTTCCTTTCACGGCCTGCCTCCTCTGCAGTCAGACATCGGGCCTTTTCCTCACAACCAGACGGACAGCAGCACCTCAGGGGTGCCGGAGGAAGACGGGACGGCTGGCGGCCCTGATCCTGGGCACAGAGGTGGTGCTGGCAGAGCCTGGAGGATGGACGACTTGGAGGGGGAGCTGGAGAGGAAGGTGGAGCTGCTGGATAAAGAGAGAAAAGCCCTGCGGCTGGAAACGGAGAAACACAGACAGGAAATCGACCAGGGCATCAATAAACTAAAACACCGTGTTTCGGGGCTGGAGGAAGGTAGGCATCTGCACAGAGGGTGAAATATAAAAAAGGTGGGACGTATTTGTGTGTTGACTTCAACGTTGAAATGAAGACATAATAAACAGGAATACAAAATGCAAAGCTGAGAAATGAGTTGCCAATGATGAGAAATAATCTTCATGTTTCATTTTGTATTACCCTTCACCAAATCAAGCCAAAGGGTGTCTTTATGATGAATTAATTATATTGAGCTTATGTAAAAGAAAGATCAGAAGGACTATGAAATCCATGCACTGCTTTGAAAAAAAACATCTGATGTTTTCATGTGAAGTCAGTGAAGAAACAGTGGATGAGAAAAAGCCAGATCACCAAGTATGACTTGATTGATTCAGACTCAATTCCGTTTGGTATTTGATGTTCTCTGTCTGCTCTGTCAGGTATCGCGGGGCATTCTTTCCCACAGGGATACAGACTGTCCTTCCCCACCAGGACAAACTACATGTACGCTGTGGTGAAACACTCCATCCCCAAGCTTCGGGCCTTCACCGTGTGCCTGTGGCTGCGGCCTGCAGAGGGAGGAATCGGGACGCCTCTGTCATACGCCGTTCCTGAACAACCCAACGAACTGGTGCTGCTGCAGGGCCTGCACACGGCCGCTGAGCTGCTCATCAACGACAAGGTACCAAATCTGTGAAACTGCAGGGCAGTCAGGTATAAAGCACTAGGCCACAACAAAAGTCATCTCATGACATCGAAACATTTAGAGCAATCTAAACTAATCACAGTTATGAAGAGCAAAAATAGCCAATCAGTGGTGGTCTTGACTGGTGTTGGTTTAAAATCCAGAGTCCACCCAGTCTGAGACCGAGACAAGACAGAGACCTTCAAAAAGTGCTTTCAATTAACGTTCAAAACCTTTATTCTAACTATAAAGACCCTGAAGTTTCCTTGATTTACAGTGACATCAAGCTCACAGCACAAAAGCATGGAGACAATTAAAAGCGAGTACAAAAAAAAAAAAAACAGAAAAAAGAAAAAAACACCTTGAGACCGGCCTTGAGACTGACATTGATTTAGAGCACTACAACACCACTCCACTCTAAAATCATTAGAGCCAGTTCATCATTCAGCCCTCAGATTGATCACTGGTGACAAATATTACACCCATCACTACATCCCGTGTGATAAAGTTGGTTGGCCCGCATTAACAGTTAGACGAGACAGAAGTTGTCTGTTATATAGAAAAGCACCGAACCATAATCTACCAGCATACATCACTTCGTTTTTTCATTTAGGAAAACGTCCTTTACCCTTTTCTGCTGCTCACATCTGGAACACGACACAAGACTAAATACAACAGTGACCATGAGTTCATTTAAATTTGAGTGTGAATGTTTCTAATGGACTATGACAGTAGCATCAAAGAGTCTCACTCTCTCTCTTTCTATAAGGCCTGTTCCCTTCTTAAAATGCTACTGTTGTAATCTAAATCAAAGGCATTATAGCCTTTATTGGACTTTGTAATGTCTATTCCAGCAGATATAGAGCAGCATTAGCATACAAAGAACCGGAACACATCAATTGAGAAGCCAATTTAGAAGACAAGCTAAATAGCGTCATTCAGGGAGATGAAATGACAAACTAATGCTCCATCTTGACAGCATTGCAATGTGTGTAGTGCAGTGCTGTAGATTAAGGTATAATTCAGTGACTTTATTATGGTAATTCATGCCTGGAGGAAAAGTTCTGTGTCCTTGCGGGAAACACAATGACTTTGAGATGTGGGAATTAGTGCATAACAGCCATTTCTTTGAAGACAGGAGAAAGAAACAGGATGTCAGAGAAACGCTGTGGAGCCACAGGCTGAAGACATATTTCTAAATGCCCTCTTGCTCTCTTATTCCCAGGTGGCGCAGTTGCCTCTGAACCTCTCCAGAGGCAGCTGGCAGCACATCTGTGTGAGCTGGAGCCAAAAGGGAGGAGCCTGGCAGGCGTACCAGGGGGGAAAGCTGAGGGGCGAAGGTCATGCACTGGCTGCTGGACATCACATCAGACCTGGAGGAGTGGTCATACTGGGACAGGAACAGGTAAAGGCAGAAGGATTGAATTTGATCTGAATAGACGATCATAAGGCTGTTACAGAAAAATGAAATCCAATTTAGTTTGCCCTTCAGGCAAATGTTGGCTGTGTTGCAAGGAAATGTATCCTAACACACTTTGTCTTTGTCTTTCCACCACTGAATTTGGCTAAATTGTTTTCCTCAATCATCTTATTTCAAGCTTTATCTCAGAAATCCTTTTGAACATTCATGTGTTTTTTTCTCTCTATAGGATTCTTTGGCCGGAGGTTTTGATTCAACCCAGGCCTTGGTTGGAGAGCTGTCCCAGGTGGGTCTCTGGGATCGCGTCTTGTCCTCCAGCCAGGTGGCTAGCTTGGCCCGCTGCGGCAAAGTGACCCAGGGCAGTGTGGCCCCCTGGACCGAAAATGGGATTGAGGTTCATGGTGGAGCAACGAAAGACCCGGGGGAGCCATGTAGTAAACACCATAGGAGTTCTCACTGACCAATGAGGGGAGGATTCTTGTAAAGGGGTGCAGTTTGGCGCCTTTAATGTTTCCAACAACTCTATCTGGCATGGACTTACAAATATGAACAAATAAGTAAAATTATATATTTTACATGATATGAATAGAGACTTCCCCTCTTAGCGTTTTGTTAACTTGATGCCCAAGATCCCAATTCAGATTTAGACTGCTCTAAACTAAGCAGCAATTTGCACTTGCTGGATGTAATTAATTAGCAAACAAGCTAGCAGCCTAATAAGCAAAGAGGAAGTGATGTTAATTCAAGAATACTGGCAAAAAACATAACACTATACTAGCTATGAATAATCCCTACGGTAATGGTTTGAAGACCAAAACTATTACAACTAGCTTATTAAGAAACTGCCATCAAATAAAAATGTATTCAGTGTTGCAAAGAAGAGAAGAATACCACTGTCATGTCTGTATGGTAGATATGAATCTCTTGTCCACAGACAGCTAACGTAGCTTAGCATAGAGATGGAAAAAACAGGGAAACAGCTAGCTTGGCTCAACCCAAAGCACACTAAATTTGAATTTCCATAATTAGCTGTTAACATAATATAAATGGCGAGCTTAGGGATAGACGTAGGCAAGATATTATCTTTAAACAAAGTCTTGCTAGCTTTTTGGCCTTGGTAACACCCTTTATGCTAAGTTAAGTATGACAGCTAATGGTGGTAACCTGATACATCAAGTGTACGCATGGGGGATATTTTGAATACTGAAGGAGTAAGTGAAAAGGTAAAGTGTAGGCTCTTACCCCAAGTGTTGAACTTGTCCTTTAAACCTAACAGATCACGAGATAATTCTTCCTTAACCAGCTAAAAAAGTGTTTAGAGATTCAACCAGGTGGATGCAGCATATGCAGAGCTGTAAAACTCCAATATGGTTGCCAGCAGTTGTAACAAGCCAGCTGAAATCCCTCAATAAGTCCAAATAGGTCAGACGTCCATTAAAGCTTTAGAGCTCTGAGTTAATGAAAGTCTTTTGGAATATTAAGTTGTAGATGGACGCTAGGTCTAGACGATGAAAGAGAAGGGAAAGAGGGATGAGACTAACAAAAATCTGGCTTTTTAAGGATGAATGATGTTATGTTGTTTTCACCTATGCATGATGCATTTATTTTACTTGTATTGTCTAAACACAAGTGTCACAAACGATGCCTCTTGCATCACGTCTGGCAGGTGGTGTCTGTGTGTCTGTCCAACAAGGCCAAACAAATAGAAAGTAAGTCACCATACTCCCCAAGAAGTCACCATCACAAGCAGTATGTTTTATACATTATACACATAACATAATTACCAATTGACTCAATGGACTCAGTAATTATAACAATATTACAAATGGAATGGTTTTATTTTCTTTTTACATGCAACCATTCAAAGACGTGGTTGAATGATTGAACAACCTTCAACCTCCAACTCTTCCAACCATACATTCCACGCATGAGTCTTCTGTGTGTTTGCGACATGCCTCGATGCATCACTAATGTTTCTAATGAGCCATTTTTGAAAACATTTGAAATCCAGAAAACAGTCTGATGATTATAAGAGTTGTTCCGATACATCAGCCTCCGATACAGCCTAAAATAGAATATCACGTATAAAACCAATATGCCTCACATGATGGTTTGGGTTTGGGTTAAACTTTTTGAAGATTGGAAGCAAACACTTTGTGGTCCTGGCAGAGAGAGTAATGCTAGTCAGAGCTACTAAAATGTCAAAATCAGCCTTTTTCCCCATCAACATTTTGTATTTTTTATTGACTATTGTTGGAGAAGTAATCCACATTGACCAACTTTCAAGTCTATGAGAAACTGTATCAGGAAAGGCGTCGGAATATTTCTTATGATTATTTTCCATTGTTGTATGATGTTAAACGCAGAGTACTCATTTCTAAAAATGTCTATACTACTGGCTCTCCCTACTAGCATAACTATAATCCAGAGTGGAAAGTGCCTGTTAGGGTTTTTGTACCCATTTAAACAATCATCAGATGTATAGTACTGATGTGAAACACTAAGGGGTATTTTGAAATTATTTAGCATCAGTGTTTTTGCAAATTCCCTTGTGATTGTTTTAAAGAAAGAAAAAAAAAAAAAGAGATTCAGGCACATTTATGCACATTGCCGCCAACCTGATGCTAAATAATGTCGAGATTATTTTGCTGCGCCTCTAATGTCTTTGATGATGCCTTTCAGTCTGTGTTATTAATATTATGCCTGATGTCTGTTTAGCTCATGCCAGAGCTTTTTGTTTGGCTGGCATTATTATGTTTACAATCATTGGAACAGAAAGCGTTTTGTTAACTCTTATCTGTAAAGGCTTTCTTTTCTTACATGACAATTTGAGGATTTTATTTCAATGTATGCATTAATATGTTATCTTTCATGTTGTTCGTAAAAAAATAATGTATGTCTGTGTCTTGTATGTTGTTGTGTTGTTCTGCATTTGTGATGTGTACAAACCACAAATCTGATTAAAGTCTGACTTTTAAAGATTGTGATTCTTATCTTCGTGTCGAAAGAAATGTTCTATTAGATGCTCCTTTATTCAAGGACATCTACACGCACACACTCGCCATTGTCACAGTCACACACCGACACACACTTCACCAGACTCCACAAGAGTTTCTTTTTCAAAGGAAAGAAAGTATACATCTCCCTTTGTGTCTTAGTCCTCTATTCATTCTTCTTTCAAGCAAATGAAAGGATACAGCTTAAGGAGAAAAGCTTTCAGCTTTCTTCCCCAAGTGTGACAGGTGTGTATGTCAAGAGAGCATCGACACATTGGGGAAAGCATGCGAGTCATTTGTTGTGTATCAGCTCGTCACAGAGTGATGTAAAAAAACAACAACATGTACTGGCACATGTTTGAGAGGCTTAATGGGTTCAGGACCTCACATCCGGTGGAAGCCTTACACGGACAGCATGCTCAAAATCTTTTTTGTCCACAAAGCATGCAGTAGAGAAAATAAAGAACATTCTGCAGAGGTGACGGCTAAGCGTGTTGTCGTTTACATTTCATCCTGTAAAAAACAAAAAAAGATCTAATTTGAAATTCCTACATTCATGAACTGAACACCAGTAGAATGTAATCAACAAAACAAATCAAAATGACACTGGATGAAATGTGATTGGATTTGATGATACAGTATGTCTATATTTAAGTCGTCCAGCTAAGCATGAAGGCTGTGAATGTGGCCCAACAGTAAGCCTGGCTCTACGCAAAGATAATCTCTGTGAGCAGTGACTTTGTCAGCCTTAGAGGGTAAAACTGAAGCTCTTTAAATTATTTGTGGAAATAATAAGCTGCTTGGCTGATTTGACTTCTTATGTTCATTTCAAGACTCATTGTCAACTATGAACTCTGTCTTTGTCACTATTAAACTGCACTCCTGTTAGCGCAGGTCTGTCTTCAGTTCAGCAGCAGGCTGTGTCCAGTCACTTACTGTTTCGCCTTTTTGAATATAGGCACGTGTCCATTCATGGCTCCACATTCTCACCCGCCTCTCACTTTCTCACTCCACCTCTCTTTAGTCCCTCTACTTCCGACCTCACATCCTCCTCCTCCACGTCCGCCTCTATTCTTCGTCAACAGTCACCTACTCCATGCCTGTGTTCCTGGTGTCACATTTCTTAACCATTACTCTCCCAGGGGAGTACAGGGCGATGACATTTCCAGGAAGCTGTCATTTTCACAGACACGCTTTGGAAACAGAAGCACACAAGACAATTTGAAACAAATACCTTTACGGTAAATCGGGATGAACAACATTTTCTGATGAAAGAGATAAATGTTGCAACTTCAATCCAGCAAACCTCTCTTGGGCAGGTGTGTACTAAGCCAAAAAATAACTATTCTGTCAAAAGGTTTGGTATACTTAACACAAACTTTACAGCACAGAGTAGTTAAGAAACAAGGACAGCAATATCTGTTATCCTTAATGAGCATGGGTCAATCTGTTTAACTGTTTAAGTGGATGAGACACAACTGAGTGTCTCTTGATCACGCAATCCTCTTCTTTAGTAATGAACTTACAACTTAAGCCTATCAGCAACTCTCCCGCTCATGCTGGACAGTCACAGCAGCTGGCCCGTGTCACACACACATTGGATTCAGACTGAGTTAAAGATCTGTTAGCCTGGTTACTGCTGACTCTGACTGGTGATACTTTTCAATATATTCACCCCCTTCAACGATGATGTTACGTGTCATACTAAAGCCACGACCAACTTTGAAGGGTTGAAACTGAAAACTAAAAGAGAGGGAAAAGAATCAAGGCATGCTGTGTGTCACATTATAAGCAGAATCAGCAGTGGCACCAGGAAATGTAACTCCAGGGAGCTTTGGGTGAAATGGATTCTTTATGGCAGGTGCTACAGAACTACAAAAATGTTCAATATTCCTGGATAAAGAATAATAATCCATTTTATTTGACCAAAAGAAATTTTTATAAAGAAAAATATGTACCGTGAATTAAATGCATTCTTATAGTACACAACAAAAGATACAAACAATTAAAACCCCCCAGATGCCACCTATTTGTTTATTGAGAATACCATTAAAATACAACGAAAACAACAAATAGACGCAGCTGCCTGCTAGCTGCAGCTAATGCTAACCTGAGGACGACAGTGCGATCAGAAGGGTGGCTTAGACTTTTTTGACCATGCAAGCCCTCAATCCTGCTGCAGTTGCGGATCTTAGGTGTTGTAAATATGGGAGTAATTCAGAACTTTATGATATATATCTTTGCTGATATACTAGCAGGTCTGTGGATGCTAAATAGGTGGAAACTGTTACGACTCAGAATAAGGGGAACCAAGTAATATAATATGACTCTAAATGTGAACAAGAAATATACGGTGACTCTAAATGTGTTACAAGAATATAATGTGACTCGGAGGTGATCCAAAAGCACGCGTGTGGAAGCCAGATGAAGACGAACGAGACGACGAGGAACACGAGGTACAGGACGGACAGGACTGGGAACTAGCGAGAGGGAGAAAAAACACGAAGGGTCAAAAACACGACAGGGAATAATACAAGCAATCACGGAGCACTAAATACTGGTGAAGACACAGAGAGTACGAACCACTGAGGGAAGAACACAGAGGGAGTGACAGACAGGGAAAAACAAAACAAACACACGTGGGAAGACACACAGAAACCAAAACATGACAGAAACATGCTGCTCCAATCCAAACAACGTTCAAGTTTCATGGCAGAGAAACTTCTGAACCAAATTTTGCAACACGAAACAGGCACACAGGCATTTTATGTTCTTCAGACTAGTTTCAGTATTTGCAAAACGACTGGTACGACTACAGTTTGGAACAGCTTTCAGCAGACTCTTAACACCTCCAAAGAAGGTGTTGCATTCACTCGATGTATTTGCTCATTCACAGATATCATTTTTTTCCCGCCTGCAGCATTAAGTGTGAGGGCACAGGACATTCTGCCATGAATAGCTACAGTGAAATGCAGCAGGGACTTAACCAGTAACCTTAGACTTCTTACAAAACCTCTGTGACCGCCACACTGGCTGTCTTCAGAATCCAATACATATCAACCACAGCCACAAGACGATATTCCCTGTTGGATTACCAATCCTTACCTAATCCATAATGTTCCATCTAGAAATGGACAGATTGTAATCCCATGTAATCCACCAAATGGATGGACCAATACAATCATACAGCCATACAGTATAAAGCAGTTTATAAATGTATATTATGTCACAGCATGTACTTATCTGCTTGCCTTTCTCTGGTAAACATGTGTTCAAGGTTCCCTCACACTGAGTTATATTTCATGTAGTTTTATTACTGACTAAAAGCGGTGTAATTCAAATTAATTTGGCTTTGAAAAATGAAGCAGATATTCAGCCTCTGAGCTGTTTTCTTCTCGCCGTGGTTAATGAGCAGCTCCAGGAAGTTTCTGTTAATCACAAAATGAAGAGTTCTTTTTTTTTTTTTTGGATGGAATTTGACTTAAGGGCAACAAACTTTCCATTTTTTAATTTACAGCCCTCGTAAATATTGATTGAACCGTCTCATCGGAAATAAACACATTTTGGCACATTCATTCTCGAAACATGAAAAAATACTGTATATGGGATTCAGCCCACACCACATTGAAAACACACAGTATATCTGACAATCATGAAGCAGAAGGGAGATCTGTAATCAAATTAAATTTGGCTTTAACAAAATGAGAAAAAAAAAAAACCCAAAGAAGACTTTCGCTTACTTAACAAGGCTCGACAAAAGGCTGACGGTTTCTGAATCCACGATGAGCAGGAGAGAACCAAAGGTCTTAAAGAGACAGAAAACAAACAAACCTGATGGAAACACGAAGAAAACCCCAACTAAAACATCAACACTAGAAACCAGGAGGTAAAGCTACTGTACACACAGGGGAGGGAAAATAAATAGTATAACAGTAAAACAGAATATAATAACCCAATGCAAAATGAATACAACTCATAACCCAGCAATAAGGATAATAATCCAAAACCATGACACCAAGGATCTGAAGATTATTTTCTAAATTCATGGGACTTCAACAAGAAAATGAGAACATTCACTGGCTGTTATAAAATCTGGATACTTTGAATGTCTACAGCTGGACAATCTATTAACAGATTTCATTAATTTTAAATCCAATATTCTGGCGTTACTGGGGGTTGAAATTATTTTCATTCAAAACAGAAGCAGTTGGACATTTTTGCGATTTTCCCTGACAACCACTTTCTGTCAAAATCCTTAAATCCACCTACTCATCACTTTCCCTTTTGAACCAGAGCGGGTAATCCACCTACTCAGCCTCCACATGGCAGTGGACCAGAATCGTTACTCTTCATCCACACACATAAAACCAACACACACAGTCCAAAATCCCCACAGAGGCTCCATCTGGACAGGAACACGATTTTGCTCTTCCTCTGTTTTTGTCACCCACTTTGCATCTCATATTTCGTCCACCCCCAATCCCCTCCCCCCTGGTTGAATGTCATCATGTTTCAGATACAGGTAGGTGGCCGTTACAACAGCGACAAGGTAATGTAGTTATTGTAACACCGCCAGAGTCAATGGATTTGTTCCCTTTCAGTCTGCTCATGTTAAAAATAAATCACACAAATGCAAACGCTGGTTTGCTTCAGTTCTCATTAGTTCCATCAGACTTATCTGTGAGCACGTTTTGTCCAGTGTTCACTGAAGTATGGGCCTTTATTTCTGAATAATTAGGGGTTTTTTTTCTGTCTAGAATAAAAGATAAAGATTTATTCAGCTGTTTATACACAGTTTGACGATAGTTTCACTTTTTCGGTCTGGGCTCTGATCCAGCTCGTGACCGTTTGAAATGTTTTCAGCCTGTGAGTTGAATCAGTTATGGCTTCGGCTCTGACATCAAGCAAGCGAGTGTTTAGAAACAAAGCTCGCTCGTTTCCTTGTTGTCCCTGTTTGTGACTATCCACTTTGTGCCTTCATTAATGTTTAAAACACATCCCAAATTGATTCCCTCCATGTGCCATGTACTTTAGAAATGTCCAGTTGAGCTTCATCGTTTTTTATGTTTTGTTTTTGTTTGAACTTTTTCCTGGTCCTCTCTTTAGACTTCAAACTAAGATGACAAATGAAGTGTTTGGCTCCAGGCAAGAAGCTGTAAGGTGTTTTGTTCTTCCTGTGACATCTAAATGAATACAGCTCTGCACGCAGTTTTTCCCGCTCATACATTTTGCAAATCTTTGTAGTCTCCCCACTTACTTAATCATTCATGATAGTTCACAATATGAGCAACAAAAAACGGGAATAAGACATGTAGAAATGTCATTCAGGGACAAATGGTGAGTGGAGGAGCAGGAGGATGGAATTGTGAGAAAATGCAATGACCACACAACAAGCGATAGTGTCCAGTGTCAAAGAACAGTAGCAAAAAAAAAAAAAAAAAAAGTTTTTGCTTTCTGAGGAATGACAGATTTTTGACCACAACGAAAATGTACACGAGCTTGCCCTCAATCACCCTGAAACATCCGATTTCCTTCACTGCCTTAGATTGAGTGTGTTTCTCAATCCACCTGTTTACAAATTATTCAGTTTTGTCCTCCAAATATTTTCCGAGGGCGCACACATTTGGATCCTTCGAGTGATTTCCATACCATCTGCTGGAAATCAAATACCCGCGTGGCATAAACACATGAACACTGTTTGCCGTCTTGGCCTTTTTAGACGTGACTGTTGTTTCTGAGAAAATAAAGAAAACCTCTTCGTTGTCTCCATGTGTCCTCTTCAGTATCATTCTGATCGTTTGTAGACTGTCACGAGAGAAAAATAACACATCCCACGTCGTCACTCTGACTTCATGAGTAATGGAGTGTCGAATCCACGAGTGATCACTAAAAAAAAAACAACAACCTCTCATCACTTTAGAACAACGAGCATGTCTTTGCGGCATGACGTCGGTGCTGCTTTCTGAGTCGTGAGCTGTGATATCTTTCAACACTCCGAGAATATATCTGCATTGCAACGTCTGCTGGGAAGCTGCCAGGCCCCCTCGTACTCGTACCTTAATGTTTGTTTTTTTACAGCTCGGATGTCTTTTGATCCCAGAGCTGCTTTGATAGAAAACACTCCAGGGAACAGTGAGTAGGAAAGTTTGACACAAGAACACAATTGATAAATAAAACAGAAGAAGTTTAACGTTATACTATAAACAAACAACAGTGAACTTATACCACCCACACTTTATTAACAAGTCTAAAGGTACAGTAGAGCTAGCCAATTTGTCAAGCAATATATGCAAATCCACACTGTAATTTTGCTTAATTATTTTTTTTAATATTTTGCAAGTAGCTACATGTTGAAATTCCAAACTGAAACTGAATCCTAGCCCGTTTGCTGGCCGACTTCTTGTGAACTTTTTTTTTTTTTTTTACCAGTGGGGTGTCTGAGGAAATCAATCCAGG